>NC_051316.1:16265861-16903677 GCF_015220235.1 Choloepus didactylus
GACTGATCAAGCAAATACCATGAAATAGGTTGGGTTAAACAATAGGAATTTATTAGCTCACAGTGTTGAAGGTAAGATAGACGATAAAATCAAGGTATCCTCATGGCAATGCTTTCTCCCCAAAGACTGTGGCATTCCAGGGCTGGCTGCTGGTGACCCTTGGTCCTTAGCTGGTCACATGAAAAGGCACATAGTGGTATCTCCTGGTCTCTCCCTTCTTTTCCAGGTTCTGTTGATGCACAGCTTCCTGCTTCCTGCAGCTTTCTGTTTGTCTGTGTTTAATTCTGCTTATAAAGAACTCCAGCAATAGGATTAAGACCCATCTTGGGCATCACCTTAACTGAAGTTAACTCATCAGAAGGCCCTACTTACAATGGGTTCACACCCACAGGAATGGATTAAATTTAAGAACATTTTTTACTGGGTACATACAGCTCCAAAACACCACATATGGATAGATGCATGTAAGCACACACACTTAGAAATTTCTACAAGGATCCAAAGATTTTTTATGAGTGCTTGCTTCTGGAGAAGGGTACTAGAGTAGGACAGACAATTACTTTTATTTTTTACCCTTTTATGCTGTTTTAATTTGGTTAATAAATAACAAAAATAATGATCACAATATAAAACAGAAACTCCACCTAAACATGCTAATTGAAAAAAATGCCCAATAATAGGCAAGAATATTTTGAAAGTAAGGTACAATGTTTGGAAAACTTCCCTGCCAATATTAAAGTGAACTATAAGAGTACCTGAAAATAACACCGAGTGCATGGCACAGGAGGAATAAGCAAATTACTAAGTAGAACAAAATAGAGAGTACAGAAACTGAGACACATTTGTTTGGAAATTTGGTATATTTATTAATTTTTCAACTTAAGTTTATTGAATGATACACATTGTATATCGGATAACAGCCCAAACACTCAAAATCCTGCCTTCACAGAGGTTACGTAACTAGTGAGGGAAAGAGAGACAAGCAGCCAAAATAAATAAGTAAAAGTCAGTATATTAGACAATGAGAAGTACTATGGAAAAAAAATTGGGGAAGGATAAAGAAAATGATGGGTGTGTGTGATGGTGTTCTAGTTTGCTAATGCTGCCAGAATGCAAAACACCAGAAATGGATTGGCTTTCATAAAAGGGGATTTATTTGATTAAACAGTTACAGTCTTAAGGCCACAAAGTGTCCAGGGTAATGCATCAACAATCAGGTAACTTCACTGGAGGATGGCCAATGGCATCCAGAAAACCTCTGTTAGTTGGGAAGTCATGTAGCTGGCATCTGTTCCAGAGTTCTGGTTTCAAAGTGTCTTTCTCCTGCAATGTTCCTCTCTAGGCTTCAGCTACTCTCCAAAATGTCACTCTCAGTTGCTCTTGGGGCATTTGTCCTCTCTTAGCTTCTCCAGAGCAAAAGTCTGCTTTCAAAGGCCATCTCCAAAATGTCTCTGTAAGCATTAGCTCCTCTCTCAGCTTCTGTGCATTCTTCAAGTGTCTCTCTTGGCTGTAGCTCCTTTTCAAAATGTCACTCACAGCTTCACTGAGTTCCTTCTGTTTGTCAGCTCATTTATATGGCTCCAGTGATTTAATTTAGACCCACCCTGAATGGGTGGGGTAACACCTCCATGGAAATTATTCAATCAGAGTGATCACTCACAGTTGGGTGGGTCATATCTCCATGGAAACATCCAATCAAAAGGTCACACCCTAATCAAAAAGATTGATCAATCTGCCCCACAAGACTGCATCAAAGATAATGGCATTTTGGGGGACATAATGCATCCAAACACATTATGGTTTGGAACTGTACTCACCCCAGAAAACGTCATGTTCTTAAAGCTAATCCATTCCTGTGGATGTGGACTTAGTGGGTGGGACCTCTTGATTAGTTTATTTCAGCTGAGGTGCACTCCAGGTTTATCTTAATCCTCTCCCTGGAGTCCTTTATAAGAGTTGAAATTCACAGATGCACACAGAGATGTTGAGAGAGAAAAGCCAGAGAAGCTGAGAGAGAAGAACATGAACAGAAGCTCAGAAAGAAAGCCATAGATGGAGCAGCCAAAAACTGAAAGCAATGGAACCTGGGAGAGACGGACCAGCAGATGCTGTCATGTGCCTTCCCATGTGACAAAAGAGTCTCAGATGCCAGCAGCCTGTCTTCAGGAAGAAGGCATCCTGTTGTTGCCTTGATTTGAACATTTTTGTAGTCTCAGAACTGTAAACTTGTAAGCTAGTAAATCCCCATTGTTAAAAGCCAGTCCATTTATACTATATTGCATTTCATTAGCTTTAGCAGACTAAAATAGGGTGGGTGTGCAGAGAATGCACCTTGCAGACCTTTGGGATAGAGTATTCCAGCCCATGGGATAGCAGTGATTTGGCTCCGAGTGGGAGCATGCTTGAGGAACAGTGAGTACTGTATGGCTGAGTATAATGAACTCAGCATTTCAAATCAGTGGAGAAAGAATGAATAATTCAAAAATGGTTTTGGAACAAATGGGGGAACTATTTAGAAAATATACAGTTGATTTTCATTATTCATGGTAGTTATGTTCTATGAAGTCACCATAAAAACTGAATTAGACAATACTGAACTGCTATTAGAGAATACTGAACTGCTGCTAGGGGAAATACAAGATTAAGTTTCTGAGTGCCCCTGGTCACAACATTTTCCTCAACCAATCAATACAATACATAATCTTGTTTTAGGTGTGTTTCTGTTTAAAGACACTTTATTTAATATATATTGTTGATTCTTTTAACATTGAACTCACTGCCAACAGCTCTAGAGCCCAGAGTAACAGAAGATATTTGCATTACAACTATCCAACAAAATATTCATATCTAGAATGTATAGAGAACTACAAACCAATAAGAAAAGATAGAAAGCCCAAAGAAAAATGGGTAAAAGGATTTAACAGGCATTTCACAAAACACAATATTCAAACAAGTATGAAAGGTGCTCAACTTCAGGAAAATGCAAATTAAAACCACATGATATGCTGTCCACTAGAATGGATGAAGAACAAACAAATGGTACCAAGTATGGATAAAAATATAGAGCTAACAGGACTTTCATACACTGCTGGTAAGAGTGTAAACTGGTAAAGCTATTTTGGAAAATTGTTTGGCGACATCTACTAATGCTGAAAATACAACTACCCCATGACCAAACAATTCTACTCTTGGTTATATATCCAACAGAAATACATACATTCTGTCTTTCCTTCTGGTGTTATACATGCCCCTAGCCTTCTTTTTCAACCATACTCACACTCAACTTTGTTCAGAGTACTTACAATATTGTGCTACCATCACAATTTTATATTGTGCTATCCATTTCTGGGTCTATACAATCAATCCTGTTGAACCTTCTGTACTCCTTCAGCATCAAATGCCCAATCTCTGACTTCTTTCTATGTCCCGACAACCTGTTTTCTCAACTTAAACTCTCAAAATTCACTCATAAATGTTACTTCGTATTAGTAAGTCCATGCAGTTTCCATCCTTTTGTTTCTGGTTAATTTCATTCAATGTAATGTCTGCTGTCTACCATTTTGTCTTTTGGATTTTATATGTCATACCTTATTTATTTTTATTTTTTTCTCCCTCTTTTTACCCTTACTGATAGTCTTCATTTCTACACTCCTCTCCAAACCTCTCTCTCCTATCTTTTCCTATCTACCTGTAGTACCCCCTTCAGTATTTCTTGTAGAGCAGTATCTTGTTTACAAAGTCTCTCAGTGTCTGTTTGTCTGAAAATATTTTTAACTCTCCCTCATTTGTAAAGGACAGTTTCACTGGATATAGAATTCTTGGTTGGCAGTTTTTTCTTTCAGTATCTTAAATATATCATACCACTCTTTTCTCACCTCCATGGTTTCTGAGAAATTGGCACATAGTCTTATCAAGGTTCCCTTGTATGTGATGGATTGCTTTTCTCTTGCTGCTTTCAGTATTCTTTGTCTTTGACATTTGATAATCTGATTATTAAGTGTCTTGGCATAGGTCTACTCAGATCCATTCTGTTTGGGGTACACTGCGCTTCTTGGATCTGTAATTTTATGTCTTTCATAAGAGATGGGAAATTTTCAGTGGTTACTTCCTCCATTATTTCTGCCCTCTTTCCCTTCTCTTTTCCTTCTGGGACACCCATGACATGTACATTCATGCACTTCATGTTATCATTAAATTCCCTGAGACCGGGTTCATATTTTTCCATTGTTTTCCTTATCTGTTCTTTTGTGTGTAGGATTTCAGATGTACTGTCCACTAGTTCATGAATCCTTTCTTCCACCTTTTCAAATCTGCTAGTATATGTCTCTATCGTGTTTTTCATCTCTTCTAATGTGCTTTTCATTCCCATAAGTTCTGCCAACTTTTTTTCAAGCTTTTGAGTTCACCCAATTTCATTTTTATATCCTTCATCTCTTTAGCCATATCTTCCCTCAACTCATTGATTTGATTTTTGAATTGATTTAGCATATTTGTTTGAACATCTTTAACTAGTTGTTTCAACTCTTATATTTCATTTAAAGTATAATTTTGTTCCTTTGACTGGGCCATATCTTTATTTCTCCTAGTGTGATTAATAATTTTTTGTTGTATAGGCATCTGTTTTCCTTGATTACCCCAATCAGATTTTCCCAGACCAGATGGGCCCAGGTCTCAGGAGGAGGGTGTAATCACTTCCAAGTTTCCAGTTCTGTGCTGAATTCTTAGCCATTCCACCCATTCCAGACTGGTGTACAATGTGTGTCTGGTCAAAGAAGTCCCCCAAACAGCTGTTCCAGACTATTTACTAGTTGTTCCTGGCTATTTACTATTTGTTCCTGGCTATTTACTAGTTGCTTTAGGGGACTAACTAAATTCCACATCTCCCGATGCTGCCATCTTGCCTAACCTCCCTCAAGCCAAGACATTCTTGATGTTAAGCTGCCATAGCAGCCTTGGTAAACAGAGACAAAAATGGACACAAGGGGCCTCTCTAGCTAAGACAACTTGGCAGGTGAAATCACTGCCCACCCCCTACATGGGATCTGACACCCAGGGGAGTGAATCTCCCTGGTAACATGGAATATGACTGCCGGGGAGGAATCTAGACCCGACATCATGGGATGGAGAACATCTTCTTGACCAAAAAGGGGATGTGAAAAGAAATGAAATAAGTTTCAGTGGCAGAGAGATTCCAAAAGGAGCTGAGAGGTCACTCTGGTGGGCACTCTTATGCACAATATAGACAACCCTTTTTAGGTTCTAATGAATTGGAATAGCTAGCAGTAAATACCTGAAATTATCAAACTACAACCTAGAACCCAGGAATCTTGAAGGCGATTGTATAACAATGTAGCTTATGAGAGGTGACAATGTAGCTTATGAGAGGTGACAATGTGATTGGGAAAGCCATATGGACCACACTCCCCTTTGTCTAGTTTAAGGATGGATGAGTAGAAAAATGGGGGAAGGAAAAACAAAACAAAACAAAACAAAACAAAAAACAGCACCCAGTGTTCTTTTTTTTTTTAAATCTTCATTTTATTGAGATATATTCACATACCATGCAGTGATACAAAACAAATCGTACTTTCGATTGTTCACAGTACCATTACATAGTTGTACATTCATCACCTAAATCAATCCCTGACACCTTCATTAGCACACATGCAAAATAACAAGAATAATAATTAGAGTGAAAAAGAGCAATTGAAGTAAAAAAAGAACACTAGGTACCTTTGTCTGTTTGTTTCCTTCCCCTATTTTTCTACTCATCCATCCATAAACTAGACAAAGTGAAGTGTGGTCCTTATGGCTTTCCCAATCCCATTGTCACCCCTCATAAGCTACATTTTTATAAAACTGTCTTCGAGATTCATGGGTTCTGGGTTGTAGTTAGATAGTTTCAGGTATTCACCACCAGCTACCCCAATTCTTTAGAACCTAAAGAGTGTTGTCTAAAGTGTGCGTAAGAGTGCCCACCACAGTGAACTCTCGGCTCCTTTTGGAATCTCTCTGCTACTGAAGCTTATTTCATTTCCTTTCACATCCCCCTTTTGGTCAAGAAGATGTTCTCCGTCCCACGATGCCAGGTCTACATTCCTCCCCAGGAGTCATATTCCACGTTGCCAGGGAGATTCACTCCCCTGGGTGTCTGATCCCACGTAGGGGGGAGGGCAGTGATTTCACCTTTCAAGTTGGCTTAGCTAGAGAGAGAGGGCCACATCTGAGCAACAAAGAGGCATTCGGGAGGAGGCTCTTAGGCACAACCATAGGGAGGCCTAGCCTCTCCTTTGCAGCAACCGTCTTCCCAAGGGTAAAACCTATGGCAGAGGGCTCAACCCATCAAACCACCAGTCCCCTATGTCTGTGGTCATGTTAGCAACCATCGAGGTGGGGTAGGCGAATACCCCTGCATTCTCCACAGGCTCCTCCAGGGGGCACTACATCTTTTTTTCCTTGTTTTTCTTTTTTTTTTTAACTTTCCCTTCTTTTTTAAATCAACTGTATGAAAAAAAAGTTAAAAAGAAAACAAACATACAATAAAAGAACATTTCAAACAGACTATAACAAGGGAGTAAGAAAAAGACAACTAACCTAAGATAACTGCTTAACTTCCAGCATGTTTCTACTTTACCCCAAGAAAGTTACCTAATATAGCAACATTTCTGTGAACTTGTTCCTACAATATCCATCAGAAATTAACAGACCATAGTCATTCCTGGGCATCCCCAGAACGTCAAATAGCTTGTCTGTTCTTCTTGGATTATTGTTCCCCCTTCCTTAATTGCTCTCTATTGCTAGTCCCCCTACATTCTACATTATAAACCATTTGTTTTACATTTTTCAAAGTTCACATTAGTGGTAGCATACAATATTTCTCTTTTTGTGCCTGGCTTATTTCGCTCAGCATTATGTCTTCAAGGTTCATCCATGTTGTCATATGTTTCACGAGATCGTTCCTTCTTACTGCCGTGTAGTATTCCATCGTGTGTATATACCACATTTTATTTATCCACTCATCTGTTGAAGGACATTTTGGTTGTTTCCATCTCTTGGCAATTGTGAATAATGCTGCTATGAACATTGGCGTGCAGATATCTGTTCATGTCACTGCTTTCTTTTTTTTTTTTTTTTTTTTTTTTTTTTTTTTTTTAAATCATCATTTTATTGAGATATATTCACATACCACGCAGTCATACAAAACAAATTGTACTTTCGATTGTTTACAGTACCATTACATAGTTGTACATTCATCACCTAAATCAATCCCTGACACCTTCATTAGCACACACACAAAAATAACAAGAATAATAATTAGAGTGAAAAAGAGCAATTGAAGTAAAAAAGAACACTGGGTGCCTTTGTCTGTTTGTTTCCTTCCCCTACTTTTCTACACATCCATCCATAAACTAGACAAAGTGGTGTTTGGTCCTTATGGCTTTCCCAATCCCATTGTCACCCCTCATAAGCTACATATTTATACAACTGTCTTCGAGATTCATGGGTTCTGGGTTGTAGTTTGATAGTTTCAGGTATCCACGACCAGCTACCCCAATTCTTTAGAACCTAAAAAGGGTTGTCTAAAGTGTGCATAAGAGTGCCCACCAGAGTGACCTCTCGGCTCCTTTTGGATTCTCTCTGCCACTGAAGCTTATTTCATTTCCTTTCACATCCCCCTTTTGGTCAAGAAGATGTTCTCCGTCCCACGGTGCCAGGTCTACATTCCTCCCTGGGAGTCATATTCCACGTTGCCAGGGAGATTCACTTCCCTGGGTGTCTGATCCCACGTAGGGGGGAGGGCAGTGATTTCACCTTTCAAGTTGGCTTAGCCAGAGAGAGAGGGCCACATCTGAGCAACAAAGAGGCATTCAGGAGGAGCCATGTCACTGCTTTCTGATCTTCCAGGTATATACTGAGAAGTGCAATCGCTGGATCGAATGGTAACTCTGTATCTAGTTTTCTAAGGAACTGCCAGACTGACTTCCAGAGTGGCTGAACCATTATACAGTCCCACCAACAGTGAATAAGAGTTCCAATTTCTCCACATCCCCTCCAGCATTTGTAGTTTCCTGTTTGTTTAATGGCAGCCATTCTAATCAGTGTTAGATGGTATCTCAATGTGGTCTTCACTTGCATCTCTCTAATAGCTAGTGAAGCTGAACATTTTTTCATGTGTTTCTTGGCCATTTGTATTTCCTCTTCAGAGAACTGTCTTTTCATATCTTTTGCCCATTTTATAATTGGGCTGTCTGTACTATTGTCATTGAGTTGTAGGATTTCTTTATATATGCAAGATATCAGTCTTTTCTCAGATACATGGTTTCCAAAAATTTTTTCCCATTGAGTTGGCTGCCTCTTTACCTTTTTGAGAAATTCCTTTGAGGTGCAGAAACTTCTAAGCTTGAGGAGTTCCCATGTATCTATTTTTTCTTTTGTTGCTTGTGCTTTGGGTGTAAAGTCTAGGAAGTGGCCGCCTAATACAAGGTCTTGAAGATGTTTTCCTACATTATCTTCTAGGAGTTTTATGGTACTTTCTTTTATATTGAGATCTTTGGTCCATTTTGAGTTAATTTTTGTGTAGGGGGTGAGGTAGGGGTCCTCTTTCATTCTTTTGGATATGGATATCCAACTCTCCCAGCCCCATTTGTTGAAAAGACCATTATGACTCAGTTCAGTGACTTTGGGGGCCTTATCAAAGATCAGTCGGCCATAGATCTGAGGGTCTATCTCTGAATTCTCAATTCGATTCCATTGATCTATATGTCTATCTTTGTGCCAGTACCATGCTGTTTTGGCAACTGTGGCTTTATAATAAGCTTCAAAGTCAGGGAGTGTAAGTCCTCCCACTTCGTTTTTCTTTTTTAGAGTGTCTTTAGCAATTCGAGGCATCTTCCCTTTCCAAATAAATTTGATAACTAGCTTTTCCAAGTCTGCAAAGTAGGTTCTTGGAATTTTGAATGGGATTGCTTTGAATCTGTAGATGAGTTTGGGTAGAATTGACATCTTAATGACATTTAGTCATCCTATCCATGAACATGGAATATTTTTCCATCTTTTAAGATCCCCTTCTATTTCTTTTAGTAGAGTTATGTAGTTTTCTTTGTATAGGTCTTTTACATCTTTGGTTAAGTTTATTCCTAGGTACTTGATTTTTTTAGTTGCTATTGAAAATGGTATCTTTTTCTTGAGTGTCTCTTCAGTTTGTTCTTTTCTAGCATATAGAAACATTACTGACTTATGTGCATTAATCTTGTATCCCGCTACTTTGCTAAATTTGTTTATTAGCTCTAGTTGGTGTATCGTTGATTTCTCAGGGTTTTCTAGATATAAGATCATATCATCTGCAAACAATGACAGTTTTCCTTCTTCTTTTCCAATTTGGATTCCTTTTATTTCTTTGTCTTGCTGTATTGCCCTGGCTAGCACTTCCAGCACAATGTTGAATAACAGTGGTGACAGCGGGCATCCTTGTCTTGTTCCTGATCTTAGAGGGAAGGCTTTCAGTCTCTCACCATTGAGTACTATGCTGGCTGTGGGTTTTTCATATATGCTCTTTATCATGTTGAGGAAGTTTCCTTCAATTCCTACCTTTTGAAGTGTTTTTTTCAAAAACGGATGTTGGATTTTGTCAAATGCTTTTTCAGCATCTATTGAGATGATCATTTGATTTTTCCCTTTTGATTTGTTAATGTGTTGTAATACATTGATTGATTTTCTTATGTTGAACCATCCTTGCATGCCTGGAATGAACCCCACTTGGTCATGGTGTATGATTTTTTTAATGTGTCTTTGGATTCGATTTGCAAGTATTTTGTTGAGGATTTTTGCATCTATATTCATTAGGGAGATTGGCCGGTAGTTTTCCTTTTTTGTAGCATCTTTGCCTGGTTTTGGTATTAGATTGATGTGAGCTTCATAAAATGAGTTAGGTAGTGTTCCATTTTCTTCAATGTTTTGAAAGAGTTTGAGTAAGATTGGTGTCAGTTCTTTCTGAAAAGTTTGGTAGAATTCCCCTGTGAAGCCATCTGGCTCTGGGCATTTATTTGTGGGAAGATTTTTGATGACTGATTGGATCTCTTTGCTTGTGATGGGTTGGTTGTGGTTTTCTATTTCTTCTCTGGTCAGTCTAGGTTGTTCATATGTTTCCAGGAAATTGTCCATTTCTTCTACATTATCCAGTTTGTTGCCATACAGTTGTTCATAATATCCTCTTAGAATTTTTTTAATTTCTTTAGGATCTGCAGTTATGTCACCTTTTTCATTCATTATTTTGTTTATATGGGTCTTCTCTCTTTTTGATTTTGTCAGTCTAGCTAGGGGTTTGTCAACCTTGTTGATCTTCTCAAAGAACCCACTTTTGGTGATATTTATCCTGTCTATTGTTTTTTTGTTCTCTATGTCATTTATTTCTGCTTTAATCCTTGTTATTTCTTTTCTTCTACTTGGTTTAGGATTAGTTTGCTGTTCATTTTCTAGCTTCTTCAGTTGATCCATTAGTTATTTGATTTTGGCTCTTTCTTCCTTTTTAATGTATGCGTTTAGTGCTATAAATTTCCCCCTTAGCACTGCTTTTGCTGCATCCCATAGGTTTTGGTATGTTGTGTTCTCATTTTCATTCGTCTCTATATATTTAGCAATTTCTCTTGCTATTTCTTCTTTAACCCACTGATTGTTTAGGAGTGTGTTGTTTAACCTCCAGGTATTTGTGAATTTTCTAAGTCTCTGATGATTATTGACTTCTAATTGTATTCCGTTGTGGTGAGAGAATGTGCTTTGAATAATTTCAATCTTTTTTTAAATTTATTGAGGCTTGTTTTATGTCCCAGCATATGATCTATTCTGGAGAAAGTTCCATGAGCACTAGAAAAGTATGTGTATCCTGGTGATTTGGGATGTAATGTCCTATATATGTCTGTTAAATCTAATTCATTTATCAGATTGTTTAGGTTTTCAATTTCCTTATTGGTCTTCTGTCTGGTTGATCTATCTATAGGAGACAGTGATGTGTTGAAGTCTCCCACAATTATTGTGGAAACATCAATTGCTTCCTTTAGTTTTGCCAGTGCTTCTCTCATGTATTTTGTGGCACCTTGATTGGGTGCATAGACATTTACGATTGTTATTTCTTCTTGTTGAATTGCCCCTTTTATTAGTACGTAGTGGTCTTCTTTGTCTCTCAAAACATCTCTGCATTTAAAGTCTATTTTATCTGAGATTAATATTGCTACACCTGCTTTCTTTTGGCTGTAGCTTGCTTGAAATATTTTTTTCCATCCTTTCACTTTCAGTTTCTTAGTGTCCCTGTGTCTAAGATGAGTCTTTTGTATGCAGCATATTGATGGTTCATTTTTTTTGATCCATTCTGCGAATCTATATCTTTTAATTGGGGAGTTTAATCCATTTACATTCAACGTTATAACCGTGAAGGCATTTCTTGAATCGGCCATCTTATCCTTTGGTTTATGTTTGCCATATTTTTCCCCTCTGTCTATTAATATCCTTTATTGTACCCATACCGAACCTCTTTAATACTGAACCTTTCTCCAAGTCTCTCTGTCCTGTCTTTGTTTCTCTGTCTGTAGGGCTCCCTTTAGTATCTCCAGTAGGGCAGGTCTCTTGTTAGCAAATTCTCTCAGCATTTGTTTGTCTGTGAAAAATTTAAGCTCTCCCTCAAATTTGAAGGAGAGCTTTGCTGGATAAAGTATTCTTGGCTGGAAATTTTTCTCACTCAGAATTTTAAATATATCGTGCCACTGCCTTCTTGCCTCCATGGTGGCTGCTGAGTAGTCACTACTTAGTCTTATGCTGTTTCCTTTGTATGTGGCGAATTGCTTTTCTCTTGCTGCTTTCAGAACTTGCTCCTTCTCTTCTATGTTTGACAGTGTGATCAGAATATGTCTCGGAGTGGGTTTAATTGGATTTATTCTACTTGGAGTTCGCTGAGCATTTATGATTTGTGTATTTATGTTGTTTAGAAGATTCGGGAAGTTTTCCCCAACAATTTCTTTGAATACTCTTCCTAGACCTTTACCCTTTTCTTCCCCTTCTGGAACACCAATGAGTCTTATATTCAGACGTTTCATATTATCTATCATATCCCTGAGGTCCGTTTCGATTTTTTCAATTTTTTTCCCCATTCTTTCTTTTCTGCATTCATTTTCCATTCTGTCATCTTCCAGGTCACTGATTTGTTGTTCAACTTCCTCTAGTCTTGTACTATGAGTGTCCAGAATCTTTTTAATTTGGTCAACAGTTGTTTTAATTTCCATAAGATCATCCATTTTTTTATTTAGTCTTGTAATGTCTTCTTTATGCTCTTCTAGGGTCTTCTTGATAGCCTTTGTATCCCGTACTATGGTCTCATTGTTCATCTTTAGTTCTTTGAGTACCTGCTCTAGGTGCTGTGTCTCTTCTGATCTTTTGATTTGGGTGCTTGGGCTTGGGTTATCCATATCGTCTGGTTTTTTCATATGCTTTATAATTTTCTGTTGTTTTTGGCCTTTTGGCATTTGCTGAACTTGATATGGTTCTTTTAGGATTTGTAGACCAATTGAAGTCCTTATCTCTAATTTATCAGATCTACAGCTTCGTGGAGTACACTTTCTCTAACTAACCAGCAGGTGGTGTCCACGAGCCTCCTGTTCTCCACAAGCCAGTTCTCCCCTGCTTAGCCTTTTTGGTGAGTGGGGGAGTGAGTTTTGTGGGGTCCAATTGGTGTACTAAGCTTGCGTGTGTAGTTGGTGTTGCCCGCCCTGTATATGGGGCGTGTTTCTGGGCAGTCAGGGAGGGGGGGTAGCTCTAACAATCAAATCTCCCTGGTGATCCTAGAGTTTTAAAGCTGCTGCAATAGTCTAATCCTTCAGTTCAGTCCTGCCACAGTTTGTCTCTGTCAGTGACCCACAAGTCCTTGGTATTGGCGTATGGCTCCTGAGACTTGCAAGTGTGCCCCCCTTCCAGGCTGTGCACCCCGGGTCCTCTGTTGAGGGATGACTGTGCTATGTCACAGGTGAGTGCCGTCCCCGCAGGGTGGTTCTGGGCTGCTGGGCTGTGTAGGGAGGCTCCCAGTCTGCTGAAATGATGACTGAATTGGGCTTTGTTAATTCACACTGCTCCACCTTCCCAACTCTGGGACAATCAGCTGAGGTTGCAGGGAAGGCTAATGTCCACACTCAGTTTTGTGGTGTGTGCCTGTTATCTGAAGCGCTTCCGTCACACTGGGTTGTCTGGGGCAGCTCTGGGCTATGGGGCTGGCGATGGGCAGGAGTGTTTCCTGTCCACCAGGATGATGGCTGTGAGCAGACACCCCCCTTTTCTTGGGAAGTTGTGGTGTTTAGTGAATTTTCTCAGCCACTGGATTATTGCCTTTTGTCTCAGAGCTCTCTTAGTTCTGCTCTTGTCTTGACCTGCCCAAATTGCAAGTCTTTGAAGCTTTCTGTATTGGGCTTCTTAGAGTAATTGTTTTAGAAAAAGAAAAAAGGATTAAAAAAAAGGGCCCTCCTCAGAGATCTAATGGGCTATTGAAATGCTAAGAGACAAAGCAATTAGGGCCATTAAGGAAAGGTCCACAGGGCAGAGAGATCAGCTTTTCTTCGGGATTTGCATATGCACCTCAGGGCCTGAGCTCTGCCCTTCCCCTTTCTATGTTCACCAGAACTCCAAAAATCCTGTGCTTTTATTTTGGAGTTTTTCGTGTTGTTTTTTTTCTATGCCTGTCTCCTCTCTGCTGGGCTGGCTGCTCTCAGATTCTCTGGTGTCTGGTCTCAGTCTATCTATGGTTGGAGTTTGGATCAGTAGAATGAGTTTCCGATAAGGGCTGCCGCTGCAGTTCTCCCTTCTCCTTCCCGGAGCTGACAGCCCCTCCTCCCACGGGCCTGAGCCTGGCAGGGAGGGGTGCGGGTCCCCTGGCCACAAAAACTTACAGATTTCGCTGATCTCAGCAGTTCCATGCTTTCATGAGTGTTGTATGAAGTATGCCCAAAGTCAGATTGCTCTGTGGTGTCCAGTCCACGCAGTTCCTGGCTTTCTACCTACTTTCCTGGAGGAGTAACTAAAACATACAGCTCACCAGTCCGCCATCTTGCCCCACCCTGCCCCAGTGTTCTTTTTTACTTCAGTTGTCCTTTTTCACTTTAATTTTTATTCTTATTATTTTTGTGTGTGTGGTAATGAAAATGTCAAAAATTAATTTTCGTGATGAATGCACAACTATATAATGGTATTGTAAACAACTGAATGTATGCTTTGTTTTGTATGACTTCATGGTATGTGAATATATCTCAATAAAATGATTAAAAAAATATTAAAAAATAAAAAAAGAATGAACACAGGAAGACGAATGAATTTCATAAACGTAATGTTGCGCGGAAGAAGTCAAACACAAATGAATATTATTCTCTGTGATGCCAATTTGCATGAAGTTCAAAAACAGGCAAAACTGACTTATCTCTTAGAAATAAGGATATTTGTTTCCCTTGGGATGTGAAGCAACTGGGGTGCTAGTTACATTCTCTTTCAAGCTCTGGGTGCTGGTTACACAAGTGTTTTCATCTTATGAGAACTCACAGGGCTCTACATGTATGGTTTGTACACTTTTCTATTTGGATAAAATACTTCAATAAAAAGTTACTTTATAAAAACAGTCTAGAAAGTTTGGGAGATGAATGCATAGCTCTCTCTCGGAAAGTAGAAAACAATGACCATATGTTAAATGTAGAGGGGAAATGATAATGCAATTAAAGGACCAACTTCAGAAGGACCAACTTAAATTAAGGGAGTTTCTGAGAGGGTGAATTGAAAAAAATAGAGGGTGGTGGTCATCAAAGAAACAATTCAAGAAAATGTCTCATATATAACTGAAGAACTTAAGTTACCAGATTAAAAAGATGCTCCAAGCACATCCTTGTTAAATTTCAGAACCCTTGGGAACAAAAAGATGATTTTATGAGCTTCCATCAGAGAAAAGAATAGGAATCAAAATGGCTTTGAAATTCTCAACTGCAACACTAGAAGTTGAAAGACCATGGAGGAATATCTCCAACACTCTGTCAGCTGATTCTTCAATGATCAGCAAAAATAGCAATTAAATATGAAGGTGGAATAGAGACATATTTAAGCATGGAATGACTCAAAAATTTTACTTTCCATTCCCTTATCTCAGGAAGCTGAGAGGATGTTCTCCACCAAAATGCGGATAAACCAAGAAAGAATATGGCCTGGCATTCAGGAAACTGGGTTCCAAACAAGAGAGGTTGAAGAGAATTCCTAGGGTGATAGCAAAGGGAGAGTCCAAGATGCCAGGTATAGGCAGGCCTAGGCAAAACTAGCCCGGAGACTGATCAAAACCCTAGAATGTGTTTTCAAGATGATACTGTGCTCATGTGTTTGAACACAATAAGTGAAGATTTTGCAAGAGAAGTAGAATGTGACATTAATAAATGATCAATATATAGAGAAATAAACAAGCAATAAAGCACTATTAATAACTCAGGAAAACACATAAAGTTGTTACACTACATAGGCTAGAAGTCAAGAGTATAGACTATGAATCCAGAATGCCTGAAGTTCAAAGTCTGGTTCTGCTACTTAGAGTCTGTATTACCTGGGGCAAGTCACACAACCACCTATGCCTCATGCATAAAATCAGGACTGTAATAATATAAGAACTCATATGAGAGTTTTGTGAAAATTAAAGTCCTTAGAACTCTTCCTGGTGCAAAGAAATCTTCATGTGAGTATTAACTATCATCCCGTTCCCACCATTACCACCATCGTCATCAGTGTACATACAGTCCATATGAAGAGCATGAATAAAATAGAAACATTGAATATGGGGCTAAAAAAATCTATTTAACTAGATTGGGAAAAAGGGAAGATGGAAGGTGCAGGCAGGGGCAGGGAGGAAAACAGATAAATCGTCATATTGTCTACGCTGGGAAGTCTTAGATACTTTTTAAAATTGAAAAATCAAGAATCAGCATAAGTATGCTTGAGACATGGAGGTAGATATACATAGAATTTGTTAAGAGATTTTAAAAAGTTGCTTTCATCACCATCATCCAATACCAAAACTTTTCCTTCAGCTCAAATAGAAGCTCTGTACAGTTGATGGTAGCACAACATTTTGAACATAATTAACAGTACTGAATTATGTATTTAAATGTAGTTAAAAGGGAGGGGGATTTTAGGATGTGTATATGTTTCTAGAATAAAAATCATAAAAAATGTAAGACTGTACAACACAAGCAGGAAACCCCAATGTAAACTACAGACCATAATTAAAAGCACAATTATAATAATTTTCTTTCTTTTTTGTAACCAGTGTACCACACTAATGCAAGGTGTTGATAACAGGGGAGTATATGGGAAATCTATATTTTCTGCCTGATTTTTTGGTAAACCTACAACTTGTGTAATTAAAAAAAAGAATTGCTTTGCAGAAGCAGGAAATGGGGAAAAGATACAGGGAACTGCTATTGTAATCGTAATTGCATATAAATTTTTAATTTTAAAAATTAAAACTAAGATTTTCTTCCAATAAGAAATCTCCAGGCCAAGTGGTTTCACCAGAGAATTTGACCAACACTACGCAATCTCTTCCAGGAATAGAAGAGGCAGGAACATTTCCCACCTTGTTTTATGAGACCACAATTTATGAGTATAAATGAGACCAGAGGACATAAAATGACTAACAAAGTGGTAAAAAAAGATGCTCAACTTTCAACAACACTTTTCATTCATATGGTTGGCAAAATAAATAGATAAGATTCAGTATGGAACTGGCTATGAGTAAATGAGCACTCATATTGGTGGTGGGAGAATAAGTTTGTGTAATCTTGTTTTTTAATGAGATTTTATTGAGAAGTATTAACATACCATACAATCATCCAAAGTGTACAATCAGTAGCATATAATTGTGCATTCATCACCACAATCAATTTTTTGAACATTTCATTACTCCAAAAAATAAATAAATAAATAAAAGAATTAAAATAAAAATAAAAATAAAAAAGAACACTAAAAACATCTCATATTCCTCCTCCCCCCTATTATTCATTTATTTTTTGTCCCCATTTTCTTACTCATCTGTCTGTGCATTGGATTAAGGGAGTAGGAGCTACAAGGTTTTCACAATCATACAGTCACACCATGTAAGACAATAGTTACATGATTGTCCTCAAGAAGCAAGGCTACTAGGTTGCCATTCAACAGTTTCAGGTATTTCCTTCTAGCTATTCCAATACACTAAAAACTAAAAGGGGTGTCTATATAATGCATAAGAATAACCTTCAGAATGACCTCTCAACTCCATTTGAAATCTCTCAGCTACTGAAACTTTGTTCCACTTCTCTTCCCCCTTTTGGTCCAGAAGGCTTTCTCACAATCCCATGATACAAGGTCCAGGCTCATCCCCAGGAGTCATGTCCCACTGCATAATCTTTTGAAAGGAGAGTTGTGTGGTATCTATTAGAACAAAAAAGGGAAATTTTCTGGCCAGCCATACTAGTTCTTGATATCTATCCTGGCAGGGGAGAAAAAAATCACATATAAGAACAAAGACTGTATAAAGATGTCAAACATTTGGGCTCAGAATCAAGCTGTATCTGATTCAATTTACCCCTTTTTACCTTTATAAGCCTTTTTCCCCATGTTCCCTACCTTTAAATCTAAATGTCCTTACCTTTAAATCTAAATGTCCTGCATGGCCCAGCTTAAATACCACCTCCTCTGAGAATATATTCTCTCTGCCCCAGCATAAATGGGTGATTCTTTTATTCTCTAGAATCTCCTCTTCCTCTTCCAAAACTGGCGGCTTGCTCCTTGGGAAGGGTCTCAGTTTCCTTCATTCCAATTGTTGCTGCTCCTGGACTGAGGCTTCACCTGTTCATGGCTCTCAGATGGTGAATTTTGCTCCCTTTCCATCTCTGAGTAAATGCTTCACAACCCTATAGTTCATCTAAAGGCTGCTGTGTCTCATGAAATTCTTTTCTTTACTTCTAAAAAACATGAAAAGAATAAAAATAAACAGCACCAAACCTAATCATATTTTCTTCCTCTGAATTACTGTGTCTTTTTTGCCTGGGTAACAACTGTAGAAGGCATAAGAACAAAGCATTTGCCTTTCAAATTTAGGAGTGTCTGTAACTTCCACTAAACACACTGGGAATTTATTGTCATCTTGGGAGTCTAGGTGAAGGCACTGGCAGGATCAAGAAAATAAAAATAAAGCCACAGGTGGCCCAGGAACATGAAAGGGTACCCAAATGCTGGCCCTGTGGCCTGCTCTTGATCATCCTCAGCAAAGAGGTTGTGCGTATAGTTGCATCTGTACCTCACTGCTGCAAAATGAGCCCCAACAGGCCTCCTCCAGGCACATTGTGCCCAGCCGACTGCCCAGATGTTCTGCATCAAGGAGCACAGTCCTGGATTTCAGCTTCTTGCTAGCCTGCCATTCCCAGGCACTTCCTGAGCTCCATATGTTTGCAGTTTTCCTTTCTCTTCCTCCTCTCTCTCCTCACCATTCCAGTTCACCCAGTGTTGACCAAATGTCCTTTGAACAGATACAAAAAGCATCCAGTACCATCTTAGTCATTTGACATTTATTATAGTCTAATTTCTAGTTAGAGGAATAAAGAACACACACAAACACACACACACACACTCCTCACACCTGTTATGTTACAAGGCAAGACAATCTGACTGATGAGCAGCTCAAGTGAGCCAGTTATCTCTGCTGCATAACAAACCACCTCAAAACTTTGGGGCTTAAAACGACGACAATATTTTACTAGGATCTCCCACCCGCTGGGCTTGGCTAGGCGTTTCTCATGCAGACACTCTCAGGCAGTTACAGTCAGATGGTGGTTGGAGCTGGAATCATCAGAAGGCTCACTCAACCTCATGTCTGGTTCCTGGGTTGGGAGTACTCACCCAGATAGGGCTCCCCAGCTATCTCCATCACTGGGTGGTCACTCTTTATGGTCTCCCCAGCATGAAGTCTTTGGGGTAGCCAGAAGTCTTAGATGGCAGGCAGCTTGGGGCTCCAAGGCAAGTGTCCTGAAAGAGAGAACCAGACAAAGCTGTATAACCTTTTCTAACTAGCCTTGTTAGTCATGCAGCCTTGCTTCTACCTCGTTCTCTTTGTCAAAGCCTGTCCAGGTTCAAAAGGAAGACACATAGACTTTACGTTTTTGATGGGTGGTGTTACAAAGAACCTGCAGATGTGTTTTAAACCCACCATACCAGTGCTGCAGATATGTCTACCATTCAATGAAAGGCTGCATGACATCAGGTTGAAGGGGACAAGGCAGTCTAGGAAATCATGAAAGAAGAGGAATGGAAACAAGCGTGTGCTTGGATGGTGACTCAGTGAGAAATTCAGCCTCTAATGGGCTTGCCAAGTGGAAGGCACAGCAAAAGCAATGCTTAGCATGAGAAATGGGTCTGCAGCCATCTCAGGATAAGAGGAGGTGGTCTTGCCAGAGTGATTATGTTATGGAGGTGATCTTATCACTGCATAACAAACTACTCTGAAACATAATCATTTTATGATATCATAATTCTATGGACTAGGAACCTGGGCAGGGCTCAGCAGGGCGATTCTTCTGCTCTGTAGCATTGACTAGAGTCACTCGGTGGTATTTGGTTGCTGGGTGAGCTGGTCCTAAGGCTCCAAAATGGCTTCACTCACATGCCTTATCCTGCAAGTCTGGGCTCAGCAGGATCTTCCTTTGTCCTGGTAGACCATGTGGTCTCTTCAAGAGGGTAGTGTGACTTCTTACATGTGGGCTCAGAGCCCCAAGAGACCTTGGGAGACCCTGCCTAGCCCCTAAAGTGTAGGCCTAGAATTTGGCACTGTTAATTCTCATACTTTATTGGCCAAAGCACTCACTGGCCAGCACAGATTCAAAGGAAAGGGAAACAAACTCCATCTCTCCATGGAAGAAGTGTTTCTGGCACCCAAAAAATTGGCAAATAGAGTATATTTTTAAATCATCAAGGTTGGGTGGGCACTAATAATGAAGACTCTAAGTGGCTGAGTGAGTTTATTCTGCTTGGCACTTCTCAAACATTTCTATCAGAAAACTCCTATTATGGCAAGCAAGCCTGAGGGCAGGAGGTTGGGAATATAACCAGAAGCCATAAGTGAAAAATGTATTTGCAAATACATATGAAATTTGTTTTCTACAACAATATAGACATTTGCTTTCCTAGAAAAGCAATATTTTAGCAGCTTGCCATTGAGTAAATACAATGTTTCAAGAAATAGCCCATGCTTGCCCACGTTCAACCTGTGATTTGATACAGCTCCTGCCTCCAGGGTGGGAGTGTACCAGACAAAGGACACAGCCAGGGAAGAAATTTAGGGTCCTCCAAGGAGCTGGGCATGGGATATTAGGAATCAGACAAGGATGTGCAAGGAGGATAGACTAGAGCTTGGGGGCAACTCATAGACACATTAACAGGGATATTTGTGAAGTATCTTTTTATCTTTTCTTTTTTCCATTTATTTTTTTCCAATTATACAGCTAATATATTGCTCCCTAAACATTTTTAAACAGTTTTTAAAAGTATAGGGAAAAACTGAAATCACATCCAACTGAAATAATCACCTTAGCATGTTGGTTTCCATCCTCATTAGAGATCTCTTTGCATTTACACACACATAACGTTTTAAAATTGAGATCATATCATAGTTGCCTTTTCTATCATAGACACCTTTCTTTTTTTGCCATTTTGGGGGTACCTCCTTTAAACTTGTCTATATCCCACTGCCCCGCCATGTAAGCCCTGATGTTTATGATTTCTATTTCTATGTTTGCATCATTATATAATAATATATTAAAATATTTTAAATGTTTCTTTTATTTTTCTTTTTATTTTACAGTATTTACAATTTTATTTTACAATACTTTCTGTATCTTGCATTTCTCACAGTTTGGAAATTCCTCCATATAACATGGCAATCTAAAGGTTGCATAATATTTCATGGAATGTTTAGCCCTCAATTTGTTTTAGCATTGCTCAACTGATGGACAGTTTCCTTTTTTCAGGAATTTTACCATGTGGTATTTGTATAGCTATATACATATATATATGTGTATATATATATACACACTTTTTTATATATGTATATGTAGATGTGGATGTATATATGTTGGTAGCTTTATTTCTGTTACCTAGATTTTCAAGTGTGGGCTAATAATATAGAGAGTTAAATTTTAAATTTTAGTATATATTGCCAAATGATTACTTTCTGAAGAGCTATAGCAATTACAATTGCCATCAATAAATAAATATTGTTTCCCCACACATTTCTACCAGGATTTTTTTGAATTTTTGTAGATTTGCATAGCCTAATTTTAGCATAACCTTGACAATTATTTGTTTACTAGCTATTCATATCCTTTTCCATCTTGTCATTTTTTTTCTAAGTGCTTAAAGATTCTTTATATATTATTTGTATTAGTCATTTATCTTTCATACACATTGTAAATATTTTTTTACAATCTAACATTAGCCTTCTGATTTCTTTGGTATCCTTTTTAATTTAGATGCATATATGCATTTGTATATATTTAGATAGGTGTGTATGTGTGCATAAAAATATTTATATTTGAATTTTTATGACATCAACTATGCTTATTTTAGCTTGGGGCTATAAAGGTCTCTCTGACCCTTTGGTTTACATACATTTTCTTAGAGTTTTTTTTCCCTAAACATTTTATTATTTTACTTCTTACATTATATTTGTTCCTGTGTAATTTTTGTATATGATATAAGGGTAAGATCCAATATTATATTTTTTCCAGATAGATAGATAGTTATGCCAAAACCATTTGTTAAATCAGCATTTCCTCTGAATTGACATATATCCTCTTTGTGAAATATTAAGTACCAATAAATACTAGAATCTATTTCTGCACCCCTGATCTGTTGCACTGATTTTTTTTTTTTTTTGTCTATTCTAAATTCATTATTCTGTCCTGCTTACAAAGCATTTTTTCTCTTTTAATCCAAATGATCCACTTTGACGGCAACTTTTAGTTCTTGATCAGAAATCTATTCTCCCGTCCTCCTTGGATGCAGGCAGGACTACATTTCCCATGCTCCTTCTGGGCCTGGTCCATGTGACTTCACTTTGATCTCTTCCCCTTCTGAATGGCTAGGACACAGGGACTTTTTGAATCCATGTGTTGACGCTGATAGCACCATAGCCAGCCTGCCCTGACAGTTGCTCACCTGGAATCCACTCCCTGTTTGTAAAGAGGAAATAAACTTCTCATTTTCTAAGTCACTGAATTTCCAGGTCTCTTGTTACTGCAACCTCACCTACTCCAACGAAAGCATGTGTACACATGACCTACAAAACCAACCACACAAAAGAGAATGACTAAAAAGGAAATGTAACAGTCCTTTCCTACGTCTCTCTCTCTCTTAACCCTTAGTAAATTCTTTCTACAGAATTTTTTTTTTCATGCATTTTCATTGCCCTGAACCATCTCAGTAACTAAATTGAGGTCAGCTAAGTAGTGTTTAGAGCAATGGTTCCCAAACATTGACTGGTGATAACTGGGGTGGGGTGAGAGTGGGGGCTGCTGC
Organism: Choloepus didactylus; assembly: GCF_015220235.1. NCBI lineage: Eukaryota > Metazoa > Chordata > Mammalia > Pilosa > Megalonychidae > Choloepus > Choloepus didactylus. Next base: position 16,288,461 of record NC_051316.1, read on the forward strand.
AAAAAAAACTTTTTTTTAATTTAAATAAAAAATAGAAATGCAGAGCTCCTAGGTGCTTTCCAAGAGGCTTCTCCTTACTGGGTCTGGAATGGGCTCTAGAAACACAGATTTTTAAATCTCTCACGGACTACTCCAAGCACATCCACCCTTGAGGACACTGCTTGAGGTGTCTGTGTTTAACAGGCATATTAATCAACTGTTCTTTGTGAGCACTCAGAACCACGGGACTGGGCCTTCTGCCCTGAGATGCTGAAACCTCAGCTAGAGAGAACAGCATTCCAGAAGAGAATGTTTTATCAGACAAGCAAAACCCCAACTAAACAGTGCTTATCTTTGCTTATATTACAATTATAAAGCTTTTGAATAAATGATACTTGAAAACACTTGTTGCTGATAGTACAAAGTAGATTATTTATAGATGAATATGATTGGAATATATCATATTCTGAACTAACAGTTTGTTGGGGATTGAATCATATTCCCCATAGAAGACATGTTCAAATTATAATCTGTGTTCCTGTGGGTGTGAAACCATTTGTAAATAGGACCTTTGTTTTTAACTTTATATTTTGAAATACTTCCAAACTTACAGGACAGTTACAAAAATAATACAAATCCCATACAGAGAACTCCAACATACTCCTATCCACCCCCTCAGATAACCAGATCCACCAATTTTAACATTTTGCCACATTTGCCATATTCTATCATCTATCTATCTGCCTATCTGTCTGTCTATCCCTCCAACCATCCTTCTGCCTGTCTATCTATTTATCAAGCCATTTTCTGACAACTTGAGTATAGGTTGAATACATCATGCTCTTTGAACACTTAATACTGCCAAGTACATATCCTAAGAACAAAGTTATTCACTTATGCAACCACTTCAAGTGTAGTTATTTAACATTGATATAAAGCTTACAGAATACATTTTAAGTTTCAGATGTCCAATAATGTCCCTGGGAGCTTTTTTCCTCCCTTGTTAGATCATATCCAGAATCATATATTGCATTTAATCGTCATTGTCTCTTTAGTTGCTCTTTCATTTTTTTTTTTTAATTTTAAATTGTGTGAACATACATGCAACATAAACTTTCCCATCAAAATCACTCCCAAGTATTCCATTTAATGGGATTAATCACGTTACAATATTCTGGTGCCATCACCACCTTCCATTACTAAAACTTTCCTATCTTCCCACATCCATTATGCATTATCTCCCCTTTTCCCTGTCTCCATCCCTGGCAAACTGTACACTAATTTCCATCTCTGTGAGCTTGCATATTCTCTGATATTTTCTCTGTAGTTACCATGGGGCTTAAATTTAGTATCCTAAATCTATAACAATCATGTTTGCTTTGATACTTCAATAGTATACACATAAAAATGTAGCTTATGAGGGGTGACAATGGGATTGGGAAAGCCATAAGGACCACACTCCACTTTGTCTAGTTTATGGATGGATGAGTAGAAAAATAGGGGAAGGAAACAAACAGACAAAGGTACCCAGTGTTCTTTTTTACTTTAATTGTTTTCATTTTAATTATTATTCTTGTTATTTTTGTGTGTGAGCTAATGAAGGTGTCAGGGATTGATTTGGGTGATGAATGTACAACTATGTAATGGTACTGTGAACAATCGAATGTACGATTTGTTTTGTATAACTGCGTGGTATGTGAATATATCTCAATAAAATGAAGATAAAAAAGCAAACAAACAAACAAAAAAATAGTATACACAAACTATGTTCTGTGTATACCCCTCTGTTCCCCCACCTTTATGTAATTCTTGTCCCAAATTGCATGTTTATGTATTATGAGTCCAAAACCACTAATTTCTATTATATTTTATGCATTTGCCTTTTAGATCCTGAATAAGGTTAAAAGTGGAGTTATAAAGCAAAAATACATTACTGGCATTTGTATTTACTCACATCATTACCCTCACCAGAGATCTTTATTTCCTCATGTAGCTTTGATCCATTGCCTGTTGTCTTTTCCTTTCAACCTGCAGAACTCTCTTTAGCATCTCTTGTAGGGCTGATCTAGTGTTGACAAACTCCTTCAGGTTTAGTTTATCTAGGAATGTCTTCATCTCCCCCTCATTTTTGAAAGACAGTTTTGCCAGACAGAATTCTAAGTGGACAAGTTTTTGCTTTCAACACTGTAAATATTTCACTGCCTTTTGTCTCCAGGGTTTCTGATGATAAATCAGTACTTAATCTTATCGAGGCTCCCTTGTATGTGATGCAATGCTTCTATCTTGTGACTTTCAGAATTCTCTATCTTTGGCATTCAACAGTTTGATTATAATATATTGTGGCATGGGTCTATTTGGGTTTATCCTATTTGGAATTCGTTGAGCATCTTGAATATGTATATTCATCTCTTTCCTTAAAGTTGACAGACTTATTTCTTTGAATAGTCTCTCTGCCCCTTTTTCTTTTTCTTCTTCTGGGCCTCCCTCAATGCATATATTGGTGAGCTTGATGGTATCTCACAGGTTCCTCCAGCAGTGTTCCCTTTTCTTCATTCTTTCTACTGTATGCTCCTCAGACTGAATGATTTCAATTGTTTTATCTTCAAGTTCACTGATTCTTTCTTTGGCCAGCTCCAATATACTGCTGAACCCCTCTAGGGAATTTTTAATTTCTTCCTCGTTGATGGTTTCTGATACTTTGAACTTCCTTTTTGCCTGACCATAACTTCCAGTCTCTTTGTGTGTTTTGTAATCTTTGTTGAAACCTGGACATTTTGATATTTTAGGGTGTTATAGCTTATAGCTTATAGCTGGAATTTAGGTGCTGAGGCATCTGTTCCATAAGTTTGAATCCAGCTGGTGTTGTGACAATTTTCTTTGAATGCCAGGAGCTACTCCCCACCTCCAAAAGAAAAGAAGTAAAAGAAAGAAGGAAAAAAAAATTTCCCAGTCTTTGCAGATTGACCTCTGCAGGCTTATCCATAAAGCGGATTTAGAGAGTAGCTCCAAGTCAAAGTGTTGGGGCTTCCCTGATGCTTTCTAAGCATGCATCTTGTTTGGGTATACGTGTATGGCCCTAGGAATTTCCCCATTTACATGGATATGAATGCCCCCTCTTACCTAGGAAACAGGTTCCTCGATCCAGGGCACTGTATGTCTTAGAGTCAGCAATCTCTTGTCCCAGGTAACACAACTTGACTTCCCTCCCATAGAGTTCTTTAGGAGAGCTCTGAGAATTGCCTTCTAAAAGAAGGGCAAGTTCGGAGTTGGTGAGTCCCTCAGGCCACCACCAGACAGATTGGGCCAGACATACCTGCTCCTAGTACATGTCCAAGGGTTACTCTGCTCCCTCTGCTGAGCCAGTGGGGGCTGAAGGAGGGCCAGCCAGGGTGCCACAAGATCCTACCACTTTTAAATAATCTTTTTCTTGATTCAACACTTGCCCTGTTATGCAGTCCTTCAACTTGTTTTCTGGAGTCTTGAGAAAGACATTTCTGCCAGTTTTTGTTCAAACCTTCTGTGGGGGGACAGAGCCCTGAAACATTTCACTCTACTGTCTTGATCAGGTGAGATCTGTAAATAGGGCCTTTTGAAAATGTTATTATTAGTTAAAGTGTAGCCAAGTTGAATCAGGGTGGGTCTTGATCCATATGACTGGAGGCCTTATACAGAGAAATTCAGACATAGTCAGATGGTAGAAACTGGAAACTGGAAGAATTCAGAAACAGAAGCCAGAGAAGAGAGAGAGAGAGAGAGCACACTATGTGTTGGAAGACTGACATCACCAGAGTGCTACCATCTCCGGGAGAAAGCATGGCCTTGTCAACATCTTGATTTTGGACTTCAAGTCTCCAAAACCATGAAACAATAAATGCTTGTTGTTTATGCCAACCCAAAGGGCGTTAGTTGTCACAACAGCCCTCATAAACTAAGACACAGCTTTACTCGATTTCTACTTTTCAAGGGGATTTTGTTATGGAATGTTTCACGCACCTTAGCAAGTCAATTCCACAGGCAAATGTTGAGCTCTGCCTATGCTTTTTTTTTTTTTTTAATTCAGTTTTATTGAGAAATATTCACATACCATACAATCATCCATGGTGTACAATCAATTGTTCACAGTATCATCTTATAGTTGTGCATTCATTGCCCCAATCTATTTTTGAACATTTTCCTTACACCAGAAAGAATCAGAATCAGAATATAAAATCAAAATAAAAAAATAAAAACACCCAGATCACCCCCCCATCCCACCCTATTTTTCATTTAGGTTTTGTCCCCATTTTTCTACTCGTCCATCCATACACTGGATAAAGGGAGTGTGATCCACAGGGTTTTCACAATAACACTGTCACCCATTGCAAGCTACACTGTTATACAATTGTCTTTAAGAGTCAAGGCTACTGGGTTGGAGTTTGGTAGTTTCCGGTATTTACTTCTAGCTATTCCAATATATTAAAACCTAAAAAGTGCTATCTATATAGTGCATAAGAATGTCCACCAGAGTGACCTCTTGACTCCACTTGAAATCTCTCAGCCACTGAAGCTCCATTTCGTTTCATTTCACATCCCCCTTTTGGTCAAGAAGATGTTCTCAATCCCACAATGCTGGGTTCAGATTCATCCCCAGGATTCATATCCTGCATTAGCAAGGAGATTTACATCCCTGGGAGTCAGGTCCCACGTAAGGGGGAGGGCAGCGAGATCACCCCCCAAGGTGGCTCAGTTATAGAGAGAGGTCTGCCTATGTTTTAATCTCTACACTTAGCACTAAAACTATTTAATGAATCCATGTAACCTCTAACCACTTAGCACATTATCATAGACATACAGTGTAAGAGGTCCAATAGAATGAGTAGCAAGAACTACAGTAGTTCCAATCAGAGGAAGATTTTGCACAGATGGCCTACAGCAACGTGACAGAGATAGAGGAAGGAAGGGGTGGTGAGTTTAGACCCTATGAAGTGGTGGGGACTTTCAAGTTGAGTGTGAAAGCATCTGGCATTGGTGAGATCCATGGGGTGCAGCCAAGTATTGCTTTCAGACAGATGAGTCAAAAGACTACAATATTCTTGATGGGAAATTATGAAGACAGCAAAGTTAATAGGACAGGATGGAATTAGAGATACCAATCTCACCTTCTAACCTCAATTAGATTGTAGGCTCTTTAATAGCCAGAAGAAACTCCTGATGCCTCTTCTTTCCCTCAGAGAAAAGCAGCATAGATTAAGGGCTGAGTACAGTGTCTAATACAAATCAGTGCTTAATATACAAAATCATTTTTTCCGATTGAGAGTATATGCTCATAATAAGCACATGCTGATAAATTGAGGTCAGTAAGTTGAAAAATATATTGAGGCAATGGATATTCATTATCTCTCTGTTTCTACCATGCCAATGTCATGGTTTTGGAGCACTGCCAATCACATTCTCTAAAACTTAGTCATATTGGTGGTGTGTTAACCCAAGCCATATTCCCCATTGCCCTTGACACAGTGGCTAGTTCAGGGGTTGTATGTGACCAAAATCATTGGAATTTTTCAATGTGGAGACAGAGAGAAAGGTTTGTGCTTTTGAGTCTCAGAGATCAGTCAGAGGTAATACTGGATGTGCCTATAGCAGCTGTCTGTAGTAAAGTAAGTACAACCAAGAAGAAGAATGCAGAGATGGAAGACAGGACCCCAAGACAGCCTCCCACCTCTGTATCTATTGCCCTGAGCTAGATCTACCCCAGGGCTTCCCAGCTATGTGAGCAAATAAATTCCCTTTGTGCTTAAGCTGATTTGAGCTGGATCTCACTCACAAGCAAGAGTTATAACTCGTGCAGAATTTGATACCTGGAGTGAGCTGTGGCAAATGACAGCCCATGAAATATGGAAAGGAGTATGTCAAGATGAGAGAAAGGAAGCAGGCTCTCCATAATTTAGCAGTCCTTGTATAAGAGAAAAATCGCTGATTGATGCTTGCCTTTCACCACTGGAATCGGACAACATATCTGCTGTGGATTTACTCAGAAGACTGAGTAGAAAATGCCAGAATATGAAAAAGGGCACTGGCCTTCTTCAGCCTATGATTATGAGACAAGTTTCCTTTCAAGCTAGAAGAAAGATGAAAGAATTCAGCTTGTTGAGAGAGAAGGAGGGAGGGAGAGAGAGAGAGAGAGAGAGAGAGAGAGAGAGAGAGAGAGAGAGAGAGAGAGAGAGAGAGAGACCTTTCTGACCATGGCCAGGGGTCCAATATACATAAAGGCAGGTAATCATACACGTTTTCAAATTATAAAAGGCAAATTCTCTGCCCCTACTTGGAGTCAGTATGCATAAGCAACAAGATGTCTAGGATTATTAGGAGGCTGCAAAGAACCTACAAATCAAAATGATTGACAGCTGACAAGGGTTTTCAGGAAATTCTGGCAGAGAAATGCCAAGACTGGGCAGCCCTTGGCAGGTGGGGCCTGAGCTCAGAAGCCAGATAACAATGCCTTGGTGACAGCAATTCTGCAGCAGTGTGTAGATGGCTGCCTGGTACTCTCTTCAATAAAGGGGGCTCTCAGCCAAACTGGTCAGGGATCCTTGTGTTAAAACGTCCTGACCACCTCTCCTCAGTTGGTTAGATCCACAGGGGTTAGGGTGTTCATCACAGAACATGAGCCTCAAAGACTCATCACTAGCAGAAAGCCTGGTCTGCAGCAAGGAGGTAGACGGCTCCAGGCATGGCAGCAGAGGTTCAGTCCTCTGCCTTCATAGCCTGAGCCACATCCTTCCCAAGTTCATTAGGGCTCTGAGGAAAGACAACTCCCATGCTGCGTTCAACCTATAGGGCACCCCACTCAAGCAGGAGGTCTGAGTCTTACGTTTTAGCTCATTTAGAGCCCACACGTTTGTCTCAAAACAATTGGCTCAGAATCACCTCCTGAGACCCCAAACTGCCACCCAGTTCTCTCCCACCCAGTCGCAGGAAGCCCACGGGTCCTGTGTCCCTGCAGATGTGGCAATGCTCTAACAGGGGCCCTACCTCTGGGCTGTGGTCATGACCAAGCTAGTATAGAATCAGCTAGATTTCCCTATTTCTGAATCTTTGGGAAAGGGGTCAAGGTAGTGTTTTCTTTGGGGATAGCAATGTCCCTTGAAGTTCTATCATGGGCATTTTTCATTTGTCCCTCCATATCTGCTCTCCACCCTTCTCTACCTTTCTCCACTTTTCTCCACCTTCTTCCACATTGCTCTGGCCCAGGGAATACAGCTCTTTATGGATGTCATCTGCCTTTTCATTGCACTTTGGTTTGCTAGTGTATTTGTTTTCTGCTGCTGAGCAACAAATCAACACATACTGAGTGACTTAAAGCAATATCCGTTTTTATCTCACAGTTTCCATGGGGCAGGCGTCCAGGCATGGCTTAGCTGGGCCGTCTGCTCCAGGGTCTCAAAAGGCTGCCCTGTCTAGGTATCAGCCAGTCTGCATTCCTTTCTGGATCTTGGTGCCCTCATCCAAGCTTGCTGCTTGTTGGCAGGAATCAGTTCCTTGTGATTGTAGGACTGAGGTTCCCATTTCCTTGTGGGCTGTCAATGAGGGACCACTCTCAGCTCCTAGGTTCCACCCTTAGGTCCTTGCTATGTGGATCCACCCACAGACCCACTCACAGCATGGTGGCTTACTTCTTCAAGGCCAGCAGGAAAATCTCTGGCCTCAGGGAATCCTTTTTTTAAAGAGGTTGCCTGATGAGGTCAGTCCCACCCAGGATAATCTCCATTTGATTAATTCAAAGTCAACCGATTAGATTCCTTAATAACATCTGCAAAATCCCTTCGTTTGCCATCTGATGCATAATAATCATTGGAATGTGTGCTAGTTTCCTGTGGCTGCTCTAAAAATTACTACAAACTGGTTGGTGTATCTTCTCCCAGTTCTGGAGGCCAAAAGTCTGAAATCAAGTTGCCAGCATGGCCATGTTCTCTGATGGCTCTAGTCCTTCCTTGCCTCCTCCTAGCTTCTGGTGATAGCCAGCAATCCTGGGTGCTCCTTGGCTGTAACTTCACAGCTCCAGTCTCTGCTTCCATCTTCACACCACCTTCTCCCCTGTGTCTTCTTTTCGTATCTGTCTCTGAGTCTCTCCTCTTCATGTAAGCACATGGGTCATATTGGATTATGGCCATCCTTTTTCAGCATAACCTCATCTTAACTTGATGACATCTGCAAAGACCTTATGTCCAAATAAGGTTACATTTGAGGGTACCAGGAATTAGGGCATCAGTGTATCTTTTGGGGTACACAATACAACCTGTAGCGGAGTGATACCACATAATATTTACAGGTCCCTCCCACTCAGGGTAGGAAATTGCATAAGGGATGAGTCAATGGGGTCATCTTACTAGAATTTTACCTACCATAGTTGGGTTAGGCCAATAACTGCCCTTGCAGGAGGTCAGATTTGCAGGCGGACAGTGAGATGAGCATCTTCATTTCCTGGGATCCGTAACTCCTGTTGCATGGCTATCTCCCCCAACTACAGCTTCCCCCCAGGGCTCCCCTCAGGACTAGGGGTGGTAAGTGCTCCCCTGCTGTTCCCAGTCTTCAGGTGTGGGTGCTGCACCACCACTGGAGAGCATCCCCCCACCCTGTCCTTGCCTTTGTAAATAATCACTTTATGAAATTCCTCTTGGTTGCCCTGTTGAGTGTGCTGCCTTCCACCTGGAACTTCACTGGCACAGGGTCACTTTGGAAACTTGGGGACAGGGAAGGAGTATTTTTTGTCATCTACTGTAGTAAGCCTGAGCACTTACATATCATTTTATTGCAAATTGTTCTCATTTCTCCTTTCTTTTCAATTAGAGGATTATGTTGATTATTTTGAATTTCTGTGCCTAAATCAGTTATAATATCTATGAATTTTATTTTAGGAAAGTAAATAGAGTACTTAAAAATATCTTGTTGAAAGGGCAGGCAGTGTGCATTGGATCTGACAGACTTGCAAACCTCTGGTTGGGGATTTAATCCCTTCCTTTCCTAACCACTTCCAGGCTCTTTACAAAATTCTTCACCACCTCCTAAATTCCAGCTTTTTATTCCCAAGAATAAAGCAACTCTACTCAGATTTCTAAAGAAGGAAAAGTTCTTCTTTAACCTGCTCTCTGGGGTAGAGGCCTGCCTGCAACCCATGCACAGAACCAAGATTTGCCCAAAGATGACCTATCCCAAAGAGGGGAAAACACAATTCCTTATAGGACAACAAAAACTATTTATCACAATGCGCTATGGTTATGGGAAGGGAAGGAAGGGAGGTGACATTTATTGAGCACCTAAGGTATGCTATGCTTCTTGTGTGCATAATCTCATTTAAACCTCACAGCAGCCCCTTCCCTCTGCTTTACTTTTCCTCGTAGCACTTATCAATACCTGACAACTTATCTAGCAATTATTTATTAAGTCTTCCCACTACCTCCAAATGTGAAGTCCAGGAGGACAGGGACGTTATTTGCTTTGCTTACTGTTATATTCGTGGAACACAGAGGTATCAAAAAAATGTTGAAAAAATAATGTTATGCCTTAGATTACATCAGTGCCATTTGATAGCTTAGAAAACTGAGGGTTGGAGAAGTTAAAAAACTGCCCAAGCTCATTCACTTGTTCAGGGTCAAGGGTAGACTAATGGGTGATATTTGTCATATGGTTCAAATCCTTACAACAATCATCATTTCTATTATACAGATAAAGAAACCAAGGCTTAAATGATAAGAAACATGTCCCAGGTGCCACACCTTGGAAAGGGGTCAGGCTTTGTACATGGATGGCGCAACCCTCAAGCTGTACACTTTTCACTGCTGAACCACTGAGCCCCCATCTGGCTCCATCCATGTGACCTTCCCAATAATATCCTCAAGAACCCCTAGAGATATAGGGATTGATCATCACAATAACAATAATGACCACGATAATTAGCGACACACTCGCTGCACATCTATTACCCTCCAGGGAAGGTTCTAGCACTTTCCATATGCAAATGGCTTTCATCTTCACAATGGCACTGTCAAATGAGGAAACGTAGGCTCACAGAGGTCACATCACTTTACCAGGTTCACAAAATTAAAGTTACTGTTATGCACAGAGACTAAATTCTTTGAATCATCTCTAAGTGGTTGTAAAAACCAAAACAGACATTTCTTCAGTGGTGACATCTGTCGCCATGCACACAAATGTGGTGGAGCAGACTTCTCAGTTGTTCAAAACCTACAAGTCATCAGGTCAACCCTGGAAGAGATGGTTCCTTCTGCGGAGATCTTTGTTCCATTATTTCCCAAAGTTTCTCCAGATTAAGAGTTGGTGATTCACCCAAAAGAATTGATTGCAAGTTCTTGAACAGACATTTGCACACTGATGTTCATAGCAGCATTATTTACAATTGCCAAAAGAAAGAACAACCCAAGTGTCCATCAACCAATGAATAGATAAACAAAATGTGGCATAAACATACGATGGAATAATATTCACCCATAAAAATGAATGAAGTTCTGGTTCATGCAATGTCTTGGATGAACCTTGAAGATATTATGTTGAGTGAAATAAGCCAGACACAAAAGGACAGAAACTGTATGATTGCACGGATATGAAATAGTTAGAATAAGCAAACTCGTAGAGTCAGAAACTAGAATATAGGTTACCAGGGGCCAGGGTGGGGGTAGGGAATGGGCATTAATACCTAAATTGGGCAGAGTTTCTATTTGGGGTGATGGAAAAGTTTTGATAATGGATGGCAGTGATGGTGGCACAACAGTGTGAACTCAATTAACAGCACTGAATTAGATATTTGAATGAGAATAAAAGGGGGGAAATTGGGGTTTGTATATGTGTTATTAGAATAAAATTAAAAAAAAAACAAAACATAAGACTGAACCACACAAACAGGAAACCCTACCTAATGCAAACCATGGACTGTAATTAATAGTACAATTATAATGCTCTTTCATCAATTGTAACAAAGGCACCACACTACTGCAAGGTGTTAATAATAGGAGGGGTATCTGGGAACTCTGTATTTTCTGCATGATTTTTCTACAAACCACAACTTTTCAAATAATAAATAAATAAATAAATAAATAAATGGAAGAAAAGCTTCAAAAAAAAAAAAAAAAGAGAGACTGGGTGATGATGGGAGAAGGGTGCATTAGAGGTGCACGGTCTTTGCTCATGACCCTCACGGGTTGTCAGGGGTCTGTGTTTCCTCCATGACTGCATTTCACCAGCTTTGGGCCCCACACCACACACCACAATGGTATATATGTCACAAGCACTGAGAGAGCTGTTGGGGCTTTCTGAGGGCCTCAAAAAGAGATCAGCCAGGCAGGGACTCCATCCTCCATTCAACAAACATTTACAGGGTGTCTTCTAATGGTAATGTGCAGTGCAACTGGAACAAGGTTCCTGCTGCCAAGCAGCCAAAACAGCTGGCTGGTGCACACCAGAACATGCACAAGATTGGACTTGCTGCAGATATCACACAGAACAAGCAAAGCAACACACAATTGTGTGCAGTCAACAATCTCACCTCTGGGCTGATGAGAAGCTTCTATTTCCTTCAAGTGCTCAATATTTTCTTAAGTATTCCACAGTGAGCGTGTATCACTTTTATAATCAGAGAAGACATTTAAGGATCTTTTCCTACCTGTCCTCCAAAAATTGAGTATTGTCATTCTGCGTAAGCTTTGTTCTTCTGATAGGCTGAGAAAGAGACAGAGAGAAAATTCATTTTAATTTGCATATCCTTGAGTACTAGTAAGCCAAATATTTTCTATATTCAGTTATTAGCTCTTTGCATTTCTTCTTTTGTGACTTAGCTATTCCTAATTACACCATCTTGTCCCTTGGGCTGTTTCTCTTTTTCCAGTTGACGTGAAAGACCTAGTTATATACCATTGCTTTTAATCCTTTGTCGATCACATATGTCACATATGTGTCTATATTTAAACTTTCATTCACTGGCTGTTTTATTACAGGTGAGACATATGTACGTTGACAAACCTAGTGTTTTTTTGCTTGCAATTTTGCCTTTGTTTTCAGGACCAGCAAGTTCCTCTGACTTCTGGAAAATTGAGTAGAGGTTGGCCTATATGTTTGTCCCATAGTTTTATGTTGTTTTTGCCAGGTAAGTATTTAAACCATTTGGGATTCATTTTGAGGTAAGGTGTGAGATAAATCACTTGTTCTTTTTTTTTCCCCCCTAATAGCTAGTTGTAGTAATGCAGTTATTGCATGGGTTATTCTCTCCCCACTGAGGTGAAATGCCCCCTTGATTGTTTAATAAAGACGTGTATTGCTGTAAGATTCTGGATGTTCTTATTCTGTTCCACTATTTGTTGGCCCTAAAAACTAAATAATACTGTAACTAAGAACTTAGAATTTAAGAAATGATTAAGATTGCTGAATTATTATACAGATATTCCTTTTTACTTTCTAGAATATTAGAATAGACAGATGGGAAATACCTGAAATTGCTGAACTGTAATCCTGCTGCACTGATCTTTGATAATGATTGTATAACTATACAGCCTTTATCTTGTGACTCTAAAATCCTTGTGACTGACTCTCATTTGTACTCCCTTATCCTGTTTTTTGGAGTCTTGTGATCACTAAAGTCAGCCTCTCATGTTTATTAATGAAGGGCCTTGAGTCAGCCCAGAACTAACCCACCCCAATTCCAAGCTATCTTGATAAAGGAAGCTGGATCTAACCAAAATAGGCCTGCCTGACATGCACAGTATCTCGGACTCTAACCTGTAAGTGACCTATATCTCATTGTAATACTAAATACCACGCCCATCACCATATTAAGGCCACCGTTTTCTTACATATGTTCTGTGACTAAGTGTGTAATCGATCTGCACGTGCTCAACAGTTAGATCATCTCTAACCTCGTCATCTCGAACCACTGTGCTCATTATCCTAAAACATGCCCATCTTTTGATACTAGAAAACCATCAGAGTTACTGCAGTTCAGATTTTTAGGATGATCTCTGCTTCACACTTAGCAACAAGCTCCTTCTCTCTTTGAAGCCCCAGTGTCTCCAGAATTGGTCATTTGAGCGGATTGGGCAGAGAACCCACCACTTTTGATCCATATCAATTCTGTTTCAGTTATCGTAAAATTTAAAATACATATCAGAATTTGCTAGGACAAGTTACCCTCATTACTTTACTTTTACAAAATTTTGAAGCTGTTTTTCTATATTTATTTTTCTGAATGAACTCTAGGACTCTTTGCTAATTTCCCCTTAATAAAAGTACCAGGACTTTTATTTGAATGTTGTTAAATTTCCAAGTTTATATAACAATAGTTGGGATTCACATCCAAAAGGAGGGCATACTTCCCATTTCAATGAAAAAACTAATGGCTAAGATCACGAGCTTCTGAGCTAGATGATCTGGATTCAAATCCCAGTTCAGAAATATTCTTACTGTGTGATCATTGGCAAGATAGCAAACCTCTCTGTGCCTCCATTATATATATACATATATATATATATATATACACATATATATGTATATATATATAAATAATCTGCATCTGCATAGTAATAACAACCATAGGGTGGTTGTGAAAATTAAATGTATTAATGTTTGTCAGGTGTTTTATACGATGCCTGGTATATTCTTAACAGATGCTATCATTTCTCATTGGTTACTTTTTTCTTTCACTTTCCTCACTAATATTGGCTAGTCTATTCCATGCTGGTTCCATACAAGAATTACCAGAGGATTAAATGAAATGACACTCTGAAAATACTTAGAACAGTGCATGCCCATGGTAAATGTTCAAATATATTGTCTTTTAAACACTAAATGTCAGAGTCACCTCTTTCTGGTCCCACCTGCCACATTTCTGAGTCACTGCAAATCCATTATTGTGGGAACAAAAGAAGGAAAACACTCATTTGCAACAATGGTCCATATTTTCTGTACCCTAGAAATTACCCTTTATGTACTTTAGTGTAATTCAAGCCAGAGATCAAGTCTCTGAGAATATATAGTTTCGAAGGTGAGGGTAGGTTATAAAGCCCTTGGCTATTTATTTTGTTTTAAATTTCATTCCCAAGCTAAGGCTGTATTTTATGAGTTACAGCTGGAATGGGATTTTCCCAGCTCACTGTGGATCTCTGAGTGTGAAGGTTTGCAACAGAAACACTCAGAGGCTTTGGTTTATAGTCATAGCCACAAATCTCTTAACTACAGGGAAATCGCAGCATCAAGTTGATTCCCTTGCAGCTTGCCAAAATCAACAAATTACAGCATTAGATGAATTAACATTTTGAATTAGCAAAAATGCGCACACACATTTTGTCCTCTCTAGTCACAGGAGACAATACACTCCTTAACCTCCATGCCACATTCTTGAGCAGATATTTCCTACTCCATATTTGCTTTCAGTTTATCCTCACATCTGGCTTTTAAGGATTTGTTGAAGTGTAGTTTAATGGGCAATAGCAACCAGCCGTGCTTTGGGGTTCTTGGCACATAGCTTGTAGGCTGCTCTGAGATTTTAAGAAAGGAATGCATAGTTTGAAACATAGAACTCTTCCTTAATAAATCCAAATAAAGGGAACTGAATCTCTCATTTGACCTTAGTTTTTCCTTTGACCACTCTGTCTTGGATTTCTCCCCATCCTCCTGGCCTCTTCTTCTAAATCTCCTTTCCTGAGTGACTACTGAAGGCTCACACCTCCTCTCATCTACATATACCCATGTCCCATGCCTTGAAGCATCTGGTATATTCCAAGGATCCCCCCACCTATGTCTCCAGCCTACCCCCTGTCTGAACTCCAGGCCCATCTTTCTAACAGATAATATTTCCAATCCAATAGGCCTCTCAAACTTCTCTTATACAAAACCAAGTTTCAGATCTCCTGGTCTTGCCCTATCTCAGCAAACAGTAATTTCATGCTTCTAACTGTTCATACCAAAAATGTAGGAATCCTTTTTTTTATTTCTCTCTTTCTCTTATATCCCACCCTTTGAAAATTGAATCCTGTAAGCTTTACCTTCAAAATGAATCCATAATCCAATCAGAGCCTCCACTATTCTCGCTCATGTGACTTTGCAATAGAGTGCCAATAGGATTGTGATGCACATCACATTATTGAGTCTAAAGAAATTCACAGCAAAAGAAATTCAGAGAAAAAAATTCCATAAGTGCTGAAACTGTGATGTTCTAATTTCTAATTCCAGCTCTCTCACGGGCTAACATGATCTTAGTTAAGTCAATTTCCTTGAACCCACTTTTCACTCTCTGGAAAGGGTCTTTTTTTTTTTATAGTTAACAGTAATATTTTAATACCCTTTCTTTTTTTATCTTCATTTTATTGAGATATATTCACATACCACGCAGTCATACAAAACAAATTGTACATTCGTTTGTTCACGGTTCACGGTACCATTACATAGTTGTACATTCAGCACCTAAATCAATCCCTGACACCTTCATTACCACACACACAAAAATAACAAGAATAATAATTAAAGTGAAAAAGAGCAATTAAAGTAAAAAAGAACACTGGGTGCCTTTGTCTGTCTGTTTGTTTGTTTCCTTCCCCTATTTTTCTACTCATCCATCCATAAACTAGACAAAGTGGAGTGTGGTCCTTATGGCTTTCCCAATCCCATTGTCACCCCTATAAGCTACATTTTTATACAATTGTCTTCAAGATTCATGGGTTCTGGGTTGTAGTTTGATAGTTTCAGGTATCTACCACCAGCTACCCCAATTCTTTAGAACCTAAAAAGGGTTGTCTAAATTGTGCGTAAGAGTGCCCACCAGAGTGACCTCTCGGCTCCTTTTGGAATCTCTCTGTCACTGAAGCTTATTTCATTTCCTTTCACTTCCCCCTTTTGGTCAAGAAGATGTTCTCCATCCCACGATGCCGGGTCTACATTCCTCCCCGGGAGTCATATTCCACGTTGCCAGGGAGATTCACTCCCCTGGGTGTCTGATCCCACATAGAGGGGAGGGCAGTGATTTCATCTGCCAAGTTCGCTTAGCTAGAGAGAGAGGGCCACATCTGAGCAACAAAGAGACATTCGGGAGGAGGCTCTTAGGCACAACTATAGGGAGGCCTAGCCTCTCCTTTGCAGCAACAGTCTTCCCAAGGGTAAATCCTGTGGTAGAGGGTTCAACCCATCAAACCACCAGTCTCCTATGTCTGTGGTCATGTTAGCAACCATCGAGGTGGGGTAGGCGAATACCCCTGCATTCTCCACAGGTTCCTCAAGGGGGTTCTACAGATTTTTTTCTTTGTTTTTATAATTTTTTTTTTTAAATCAACTGTATGAAAAATAAGAAATAAAAAATAAAATAAAATAAAATAAATAATTTTAAAAAAATACAATAAAAGAACATTTCAAAGAGACCATAACAAGGGAGTGAGAAAAAGACAATTAACCTAAGATAACTACTTTACTTCCAACATGTTCCTACTCTACCCCAAGAAAGTTACCTAATATAGCAACATTTCTGTGAACTTGTTCCTACTATACCCATCAGAAATTAACAGACCATAGTCATTCCTGGGCATTCCCAGAACGTTAAATTTACCCATGATAGCTTATCTGTTCTTATTGGATTATTGTTCCCCCTTCCTTAATTGCTCTCTATTGCTAGTTCCCCTACATTCTACACTATAAACCACTTGTTTTACATTTTTCAAAGCTCACATTAGTGGTAGCATGTAATATGTCTCTTCTTGTGCCTGGCTTATTTCGCTCAGTATTATGTCTTCAGGGTTCATCCATGTTGTCATATGTTTCACGAGATCGTTCCTTCTTACTGCCGCGTAGTATTCCATCGTGTGTATATACCACATTTTATTTATCCACTCATCTGTTGAAGGACATTTGGATTGTTTCCATCTCTTGGCAATTGTGAATAATGCTGCTATGAACATTGGCATGCAGATATCTGTTCATGTCACTGCTTTCAGATCTTCCAGGTATATACCGAGAAGTGCAATCGCTGGATCAAACGGTAACTCTATATCTAGTTTTCTAAGGAACTGCCAGACTGACTTCCAGAGTGGCTGAACCATTATACAGTCCCACCAACAATGAATAAGAGTCCCAATTTCTCCACATCCCCTCCAGCATTTGTAGTTTCCTGTTTGTTAAATGGCAGCCATTCTAATTGGTGTGAGAGGGTATCTCATTGTGGTCTTAATTTGCATCTCTCTAATAGCTAGTGAAGCTGAACATTTTTTCATGTGTTTCTTGGCCATTTGTATTTCCTCTTCAGAGAACTGTCTTTTCATATCTTTTGCCCATTTTATAATTGGCCTGTCTGTATTATTGTCATTGAGTTGTAGGATTTCTTTATATACATGGTTTCCAAAAATTTTTTCCCATTGAGTTGGTTGCCTCTTTACCTTTTTGAGAAATTCCTTTGAGGTACAGAAACTTCTAAGCTTGAGGAGTTCCCATTTATCTATTTTTTCTTTTGTTGCTTGTGCTTTGGGTGTAAAGTCTAGGAAGTGGCTGCCTAATACAAGGTCTTGAAGATGTTTTCCTACATTATCTTCTAGGAGTTTTATGGTACTTTCTTTTATATTGAGATCTTTGGACCATTTGGAGTTAATTTTTGTGTAGGGGGTGAGGTAGGGGTCCTCTTTCATTCTTTTGGATATGGATATCCAACTCTCCCAGCCTCATTTGTTGAAAAGACCATTATGACCCAGTTCAGTGACTTTGGGGGCTGGAAAGGGTCTTAATAACAACCTTACAGTAGTTCTAATGTTTTATACAGTTAAATAATTATTCAACCTTCTGTAATTTTGCATAAATAGTCCATCAGTTAAATACAGCTACATAACAAATTACCCCCAAATTCAGTTTCTGAGGTCGGGAAAGCAAGTGAGTCTCACCTGGATGGTTCTGGCTCAGCGTCTCCCGGGAGGTTTCAGTCAAGTTGTCAGCTGGGACTTGGGACACCTCCAGGCTCCCTGGGTGGAGGATCTACTTCTAAACTCGCTCATGCTGTGATGTGTGAACCTCAGTTCCTTCCTATTTGGGCCAATCCATAGGGCTGCTCATGACAATTAGCAAACCCTAGATCCAAGGCCCAAGACTGAAGTTCTGGTGTCTTATGTCCTGATCTTGCAAGTGGCAAGCCAGCAATGCTGTTGCATGCTAATGGCCCCACAGACCTATCCTAGTACTATGTGGGAGGAAAATGTACAAGAATACCAAAACCAGGAGGTGGGGCTCATTGGGAGCCATCTTGGAAGCTGACTACTGCAAGTACCAAAAGAATGCTAAGCTCAGTAGGGAAATGTAGAGTATATTAGCTAGTGTGAGAGTAAAGAAAAATCACAGTTTGTTCTCTCTTTTGCAAACCAGATGTTAGTCAATACTGGGATACCCTGTCCTTAGCAGCCCAAAATCTCAGAAACCACCTGCTGCTCTTAACTACAAAGATGGACTGGAGCATTGTCTCTTTTCCATTAACATATTTATTATAATATGAAGGGGTTGGAATGATCCCTCAAGGGTTTTCCAGTACAGTTGTCATCTGTCAGCCTTCAGCCTATTCAAAATTAGGGATTTTCAAATACTTAAAATAGTAGAATCTGGAGTCCTACCTTTGGTAGGAACAGTGGTCACATCATTTTAAAGAAGGTAGACAGCAAAACGGAGGTCAGAGGAAAGGTGTATTTTAGGTCCGATGATGATTTCCTGTGCTGCGCAACTATCTGGTTTTACAAATTACCTCCTTCCCCTGCCCCTGCCTCAAATGTGGGTGGCCATTGGGCATTTTCTTTCTTTGAAACAGAGCCAGCAACCCTTGAGATGTTAGACCAAATTGCTTTTCTATCTTCTGTAGTGTTCGGCCCAAGACACGTCCCTCCACACCTCTTAGAATGTCTGCACAGCAAGACAGAAAACAAAGATGCATTTCAGGCCAAATGGCACAGTGGTACAGTCTCAACTGTTTTAACTGGGCAAGTCTGAAGACTGGTTCCTGTGGTCTAAATCTTGGTTTTCAGATTTAGCAAGCGGTTGCCCAAGAGGCCTGAGGCCGTCTCCTGCTGGTGCCCGCTCACAAACACCCAGTGTGGTGAGGTGAGGCAACCAAAGCTACAGGTGGCCTGACCAGAAGACTCCGGAGAGCCTAAGGGATTCTCAGGGTAAAGGAATCCAGGTGTATTTCCATCATTCCCATACTGGCAGGAGCATGGTAATATCTAGCAAATCCCCAAGTCTCATGTTTTTTTTTTAAAATTTTAATTTATGAGAAAGTTAGGGCAATTGAAAAGAGTCAGGCTGCACATCTTCACGACTGTATTGAAAATGTTTGTTCAGCTGTGTGCAAACCGTTCAGCTCAAGAAAGTTTATATTCACATGCTGATATGTGCCTTCCTCCACGCTAAGTCCTATGTAGGGTACAAAGATATGAGCCTACCTTCAAATAACATCCATGGTACAGAGGTAGATAAAACTCACACACAAATATAATGTGACAATTCCAGGAGAAAAAAGTGCTTGTACCTATGGGGAAGATTCATTTATCCTACATGTGTTTATTTGGACCTGCTCTTTATTTAGATACAAACTGTGCTGGGATACAAAGAGAAAAAAATCTGGTCCTGGTGGAAAGGACTCACATCCTAAAAAAAAAAAAAAAAAAAAATCAGCAGTATATGAACAGATGTTTGCAATTCCATGGTATATTCAATAACATCTATGTGGATGAAAATGAAGTAGTATTCCGGGACAAGCCAATTCTCTCCAGAGAATGAATCAAAGCTTTACAACAGGAGTTGTGAAGCTTGATTCTATGTTGGCTTGGCTAAGATATGTTGCCCAGTGTTTTGGTCAAATACTGGCCTAGTTGTTACTCTGGAGGTGCTTCTTACATGGGATTTGCATCTTCCATCTATTGACCTCAAGTAAAGGAGATTACTCTCCATAATGCGTGTGAGCTCATCCAACCAGTTGGACAACTTAGCAGCAAGAACCGAGGATTTCTGTGATAAAAGAATTTTTGCCTCAAGCCTGCCATAGCCTGTCCTACAGAATTTGGACCTGCCAACTGCCACCATCACGTGAGCCAATCCCTTATAATAAATTGCTTACGATATTCTGTTGGTTCTACTTCTCTGAAAAGCATTGACTAACCCAGAAGTCATGCCTGAGGGAGTTTTAAAGGATGAAGGGGAGGTTTCCAGCTGGCAAAAGGCAAGGAGACTGTGTAGGAAAATATTCCAGAAGAAGCTGCAATAGGTACTGCGGGACACTGATTACGTGCTTCAACTTGGCGGGCCTGGGCTGGGGGACCGGATCCACCCCTGGGGAGGGTAGTGGGCACGGGCGACAGCGCCCTCTACAGCCCCCCGGGCCTGGGAAAGTGAGGCCGGAGGCAGGCCCCATTTCCTCACCCAAAATACACCACTGTTAGGGGAGGCTTGCCGGAGGGAACCGCCTTTTCCCCACCCCCTTATCTTGCCCGGACACTCCCCGTTGCCAGTGCAACTCCCATCACCACCAGTGCGCATACATTGTTGCCAGACACCGTTACCGGAGCAACTCTCGCCCCTTTTCAATCAACCTCCGCGCCCTCTCAGAACCAATCCAAGCCTTTAACCTCTACAGCTACCCCGCCCTCTAAACGCCCGATATAAGCTTGTACTCTCCCCTAATAAACTCTCTTGGTTTCTTCACCCTAAAAGAACCGTGTCCCGCCTGTTCCTTTCTCGCCGCCCTCCATACTTTGCACGCCTCCCGCCGGGGACCTGGCCAAGTCCCCCGCCTCGCCCTCGCCTCCGGGAAAGAGCCCCCGCCGCCGGTACCCTCGGAGCAATCCTGAGAGCCTAGGATTTAGCAACCGGCCGCCACCCTCCCCCAGACGAGTCAACTGCGACCGCAAGGTACTATAATACAAAACCATAAAACATCTCAGCACATTTTAAGACTTGCAAACGCTTCAAAGTTGTTGGATTTGTAGAATACAAAGGAGGAAATACGGCAGTAGGAGGTCCAAATTATGGGTGAGTTTACAGACATGTGAATGAACATGGGTCTGTTTCTCTAGGCAATGGGCCTAAATTGGTGGTTGAGAAAAACCTCTCTAAGAATGTGAACAAAGTTATGGTCACATTTCTCAAAAGGATGTGCAGATACAATTTTGCCCTCAATTTCAGAGGGTCTGTGGAGCTCCTGAAGCCCCTCTGTGAATCCCCTGGGATATGAGGATAAGAACCCCTTGACTTGGCCACAGGAACTCACTGCTGGAATTCAGGCTGGAGTGGGATGATCCAATGCTCACTTTGGAGCCACGCTCCAGGCAGCATGGAGGATTGATCTGTGAGAGAGAAAGCAGAGCCAGAACACCATTTCGGGGCTTTTGAACACATATCATGACATGGTAAAGAGCCTAGAGCCCAATACATATCCAGAAGACACTACATTTCCTTGCCTCTTCCATGCAGAATGCATCATCAATTCAATCCAAAAAGAAGCCCTCTCCTGAAATGTACAGTTTTGTAATCTAATTTTCTCATTCAGGATTTTTTTGGGTTGGGGCAATGGAAACCAACTCTGATTAACTTAAACATGTCAAAAATGGGGACGTATCCAAAGAATGCTGTGTATTTTACAGGACCAACAGGGAAACTTGAACAACCAAGCATAGGAGGGACAGGACCAGAAGAGAAGCCTGGATACTCCAGGAAGCTCAGAGCCAGCGGCATTTGCAGTGTCTCCCTAACCCTGTTCTCAGATGATAGTTCCCGGTTTGTGACCCAAGATTCATATTCTCAGGAGAGAGTATCTGATTGGCATATGTGGGTCAAATCCCCTGCCCTGTGATGGGCTGCCCCAACAAAACCACAGGGTACAGTGAAAAATGGTTCCCTAATCAGAGGGGACAGTGCCACCATCAGATGGAAAACAAAAGTAGGAAAGAATGATAGCTGATCAAAAGCAACCAAACTGACAAAAACATATTTATCCAGACACTTAAAGTTTCTTCTTCATTCATTCATTCATTCAGCAAATATTTACTGAGCATCTACTATGTCCCAGGAACCAGGAATTGCAACAGTGAGAAAAAAAAAAAACAGACAAAATTCCCTACCACTCACAGAGCTAAAATTCTAGTGGAATGTGACACTTAAGCCTTTTTCGATTTCAGCCTCTAAGGTTTCCGGTCTCTTTTCAAATTCGCAGGTATGAATGGCTTCATAGCTAAGTGTTTCGTAATCCATTCATGTCCTCGACTTCTTTTCCACCTTTAGGATTGACACTATAATTTTAAGTATATTGACAAATACCATAATTTTATTCATGTGTCCTGTTTAGTTAAGTTTTAAGATCTGTTATTTCCTTGTCAGAATTACATGTTGCTGGAAGTCATTGGGATGTTTTTGACAGACGGAATTTCAACACCTAATTATAGCACAGCATAGCCCAAGGCGCAGGCCTAAGAGATGTGCCTGTTTCCTCTACCTTGATCTGCCTTTCTGGACAGGACACTTCTCAGGCAATCTTACATGCCTAAATTAACTTTACATTTCAATGCTTCAACATGATGTGATTTTTTAAAATAGCTTTATTGAGATATAGTTCACATACCATAATTCACTGATTTAAAGATTACAAATCAATGGTTTTTGATATATTCACCAACGTGTGTAACCATCACGACAGTCAATTTTTAGAACATTTCATCACCTCAAAAAAAGAAAAAAAAGCAACAAGGCCCATATCTTTATCTATCGTTCCCATATCCCATCCTGCCCACCCCCTGCCCCCCAGCCCTAATCTACTGTTTGTCTCTGTAGATTTCCCTATTCTGGAATTTCATATGAATGGAATCATATAGTATGTAGTCTTTTGTGACTGGCTTCCTTCACTTAGCATAATGTTTTCAATGTTCATCCACATTGCAGCATGTAACAGTACTTCACACCTTTTTATTGATGAATAATATTTCATTGTATGGATATACCATATTTTGTTTATCCACTTATCTGTTGATGGGAATTTGGGTTTTTTCCTACCTTTTGGCTATTATGAATAATGCAGAACCTTTTGTACAAGTGTCTGTGTAGACCTGCTTTCATTTCTCTTGGGGAAATACTGAGGAGTGAAATTTCTGGGTCATATGGTAACTCTATGTTTACTCACTTGAGGAATTGCCAGACAGTTTTCCAAAGCAGCTTCACTATTTTACATTTCCACCAGCAATGTGTGAAGGTTCAGATTCCCTGCATCCTCATCAACACTTGTTATTATCTGTCTTTTTGATTATAGCAATCCTAATGGGTGTGAAATGCCATTTAATTGTGGATTTGATTTGCATTTCCCTTGTGTCTAATGATATTGAGCATCTTTTCATGTGTTTATTGACCATTTACATATCTCCTTTGGAGAACGTATATTCAGATCCATTGCACACTTTTTACATGCACTATTTGTGTTTATATTATTGACTTGTAAGAGTTCTTTATATATTCCAGATACAAATTCCTTGTCAGATACATGAGTTGCAAATATATTCTCCCAAGTCATCTTTTCACTTTCTTGATGGTATCCTTTGAAGCACAAAAGTTTTTAATTTCAATGAAATCCAGTTTATTTTTTCTTTTGTTACCCCTATTTTTTTTCTAAGAGTTTTATAATTGTAGGCCTCCCATTTAGATTGTTGATCCATTTTAAGTTAATTCTTGTATATTGTACAAGGTAAGGGCCCAATTTCATTCTTTTTCAGGTGGTTATCCAATTGCCACCGACCATTTGTTGAAAAGATTATTCTTTCTCCATTGGGTGGACTTGGCATTCCTGTTGAAAATTAGTTGACCAGAGATGTATGGATTTATTTCTCAACTATCAATTCAATTCCTTTGATCTATGTGTCTATCTTGTGCCAGTACGGCACTGTTTGATTGCTATTGCTTTGTATTAAGTACTGAATCAGGAAGTGTGAATCTGCCTACTTTATTCATTTTTCAGAATTGTTTTGGTTATTCTTCAAGTTCACTAATTCATTCTTCTGCAAATTCAAATCTACCATTGAGTCCTGCTGGTGAATTTTTCATTTCAGTTATTGTACTTTTCAATTTTCAATACCATAATTTCCATTTGGTTCTTTCTTTGTCATTTCTATCTCTTTATTGATATTATGTATATGATATGACATTGTATTCATACCTTCCTTATCTCTTTAATCATGGTTTCTTTTAGTTCTGTGAATTTTTATAATGGCTACTTTGAAATCTTTTCCTGGTGGTTTCTCTTGTCTCTCTTTTTCTCGTGTTTGGGCCATACCTTCCTGTTTATTTGCATGCCTCATAATTTTTTGTTGGAAAAGGGACATTTTGCTTAATAAATTGCTGCACCTCCAAGTTCTGCCTCCCTGACTCCAGCATTGCTACTGCTATTTGCTTGTTTATTTCTTTAGTGACTGGCTGGATTGTTTTAGTGAAGACTGTTTCTCCCCCAGTGTTAAACCTCTGTGGAGTCTCAGGGAGGTGCCACTTTGGATATGCTCACAGTTGCTGGGGGATGAGAGTGGTAATAGACTCTTTCCACTCTTTCCCTCACCACACCTGGTTTTTATATTCCACAGCATTCCAGCTGATTTCTCCACTTTTCCAACAGTTTCCTGGGGCATAAATTGCTTTACAAACTAATCCAATCAAATTGTATCTCATTTGATGGGATAGTTTCTGAAATCAGTTCTTGGTTTCTGTTCTCACCCCAAGAGGGCCCCTCTCTTTTATTTCTTATTACTTGGTTCTCTTCTACAAACTTACCACCCTACAGTCTAGGCTGTATCCCGGTTATATCCATGAATCTCCTCCCATTTGCCTTTTTGCCACAACCTCCTCTGTTCTTGAGAGCATCCTCTGGTTAAAATTCTTCATGTTGTGTTGCATGTGAAGTAAGTTTCTTTGGGAAAAGATTAGGAACTATCTGTTTATAGCCTGCCTCTCCCCACAGACAATATCTCTGAGATAGGGCTCTGGAGCTGGGTGTGAAGACAACAGTAAGCTTCTCTCTCAGTGACACATACACAGCCATCCCCAGAAGCTGGGTGTTCTGTAGAGGTGCAAAGCTGTAGCTTGAGGACCCATCAGCTTGCCTCTGCTGGAGTGGAGCCACTGTCTCATGAGCTGTGAAAGGGATATGGGAGTCCCAGTAATCTGAGCATCACATGCCCAAGGTAGAGCTTCCATTCCAGGAGCAGCAGTTGGCCAGAAGAAGGCCCACCCCTCAATCACACGCATCCAATACTAGACTCTGCAACCAGCAGCTGGGGGCAGATGAGAAACTTTGAGGACCTGCTCCTCTGGGGAAGAAAGCCCTCTGTCTGGGAGCTGGGGTGGAGAGAGGGAGAGCTGTGTTCTTGGCTTCAGCAGTCTGGGATGTATTCTCCACCTGGCTGAGCTGGGAGGAAGGGAGGAGGCAGTCTTCATTCAAATACCACAGACTCACTTTCCTTACATTCATAAATTTTCATGAATAGGTGTTTCTTCATTTGTTGTTTGCTCTTAAGACCATTTCCAGTGGCTTTAAATGGTTAGATTTTTTAAATATGGTTTTCACCAGTTTCTCCAGGTAGTGAGTCAGTGGGACTCCTCACACTCATGCTGGACGACAATCTCCCATAATGTGATTTTTAAGTAAAAATTAGAAACACACAAATTTAAGTTAAATTTCAGCTGTTTTATCAGCCATGCTTTCAGAGAAAGCTCTTGATCAACAGGGGGAAAGTTACAAGAAATAAAAACAGTTTCTATGGCTAAGAGATTTCAAGTGGAGCTGGGAGGTCATTCTGGAGATTACCCCTATGCAGGTCTCAACCAGATATCACAAACTACCAAAGTATGCAAAGCCTCAAGCAACAATATGGCATGGTTATAATCACTTGTGAAGTTTATTTCTCAGGGTCTTAGATTCCAGATTATTCTGATGGCACTTGAGCCCTGCAACCCAGGGGTACCAGTCCCTCTAAGAATGACAAACAGGAACTTCTACACATCTTCAACTACAAGCAAAACAATTCCACTCCTCTGTCCCTTAATATTAATGTCCCCTTTCAGCCTGAAGCAGCCAGAATGGTCATTTCCCCAAATCCCTCAAGACTGAGGAATGAACAAAAATAAGGGGACTGAAGCTGTTGTAATCAGACTCTGTTCTAACAGGATATTTCTTGACCTCCCTAGGGCCTCCCTGCAATCTGAACCCCCTTATAATCAGTTTACCCCAGCCCCAACTAGCTAACCAGTTCTCAAAGCAAGGTCAAGTGCATAGTGCTTTATAATCTGTACTCCAGGCACAGTTTTGTCAGCCCTGGGCATAGTGTCTATTTGTGGTTGGATAAGGCTGGAGCTTTCCTATTCTCTCAATCGACAGCCACTACAGCAGGATCTAGAGTTTTACCTTCCCTATCATGGACCCTCAAGCGTCTTGTAATCAGCTATACCCGTTCTAAGCTCCAAGTCATCCCCATGAAGGCTAACGTTCCATCACGTGTTGGTTTCTTAGACCTCCAGTAGAAAGGGCTATTCTCAATCTGTGGTTTGGACTGTTATACACTGACCACTATGTAGATAAATGGGTCCTGGTAGTGACCCCTCTCATCCCATCATTCTTTTGTCTTAAAGCTACAGAAGTGCCTGATCAGCTGCCAATATACAAGCAAGGTTTCTTCACACTGAGTACTGCCAACACCCTTTGGGTCATTTTATTCAAGCCCATTCCAAATCACCTGAGAGCATAGAAATAGAGTTCAATGTTGCCTTTAATTTTTCCATACACCAGGCATTGAGCACTTGTCCCTGTTAGAATCCATTACTCAATACATTTGAGATCCAAATCTATAGGGAAATGATAAATGTGTCGATGACTTATGCAAGGAAATTTTAAATAAAAATTTTCCTGGTTGTAAAAAGGGAAAAAGTCCCACCTCACCTCCTGCCTCAGAGCATATTTTTGTACAAAATGTATTGTAAATTATTTCCTCCTTTGAGGACAACCTGTGAGATTTCTGAAATGCAAGCATCAAGGAAGATAGCACTCTTTTCTCATTTCCATGGGAGCTTATTTTAAGAGTCCAGCTCCAAATTCTAACTACACTATAGTTTATTCCTTTGGGTAGAGGCAATTATCAAAGACTCACCCCCATTACCAGGTGAATTTAGCATGAACTGTTCAAATGGTGCCAAAGTACTCTCATCTACATGTAAGGTACTGTACCTGCTTGGCTATAAATGGGTTCAATTTCATTCTATTGTACTCTGAAAGCTTGCCTGTGATTTATCACATCCTGATTACACATTTACTCAATAAAATTGTTCTGTCTTCCAAAAAAAGTTTCAACTGTTGATGGCACTGCCAACAAAATTTGCTTTGCCTGCTCCAGCTCCTACAATAAGGATGTCCCAATTCTCTCGCTGGCTGTTTTTACCATGCCTTTTCTAATAAATCGCAAGATACATCTGTATTTCAGAAAATGTTAGATTGTGAAAAATTGTGAGTCTTAGAATTGAAAATACAATACCATCAATAGACAGCCAGAAGAATGTAGTACAAACAGGTTGATTGCAAAGTTCAGGGGGTGGCTTTCCTGGGTCTTTATTAAATAACTATTGGAATAAAGTCTTACATGCATGTGCCACATTGCGCTTCTCCCCTCCTGGCCAAAGTCAGTGCAGTTGAATTCCCACACTTTCAGGTTTGCACAGCTGCAGACAACACAGAGAAGGGAGGTGAGCATTCTAGATATGAAAACACACCCAGGCCCATTAGCAACATATGACATCCCTGCAAACTGCAGGGAAAGGTAAGCTTGTCATTCCTCTTGGGCCTCCTGCTGAGCCCACTGGGCTCTTGGCCAAGTGTCCAGATGCCACTTTCTCCTCCCCCCAAAACCTAGTGACCCTCAGCTGAGCACAGACTGAGGCAGCCTCATGTTCTCCAGGCATGGAGAGGGTGGTAGGACATGAACGGCCAAAAACCAGGGAAGCAGACAGTCTAGGCCTCTCTGCAGAGTCCCTTGGGAAATAAGGAGTCGCAGAGAACTAAGGTGAAACAAAGGGTAGTGTGGGGCCAGCAGTGAGATTGGTATGCAGGAAAAAATTCCTCTGCGGGCTCCCATGACAGGCTCCGCAGAGCTGGAGGAGATCCGTAAATATTTGTCTGGTTGCATAGTTCAGGCTTGTGAAAATCAGAACTGAAAAAATAAGCTCTTTATTCTCTTTCCAGAAATTCTGCATGAACTCTGACCTCTGGAGCTCCCCCGTCCTCTGCTTGATGCTCAATTTTCCCCCCATTCTTTCACTTCCCATTCTTGTGAAGACTTTGCTAGAAACCCTGAGGGTCCTGCCTGGAGCCCCAGTCCAGCAGGTCGTCGTATTATTGCGAACATAACCAAGTAACTTCCTATTGTTAGGAAACCCCAAGTTTTTAGGATTGATGGGAGACATCTGGGCTGCTTCCTCTGCTTCCCTCTCTCACAGAAGAAATCTGGATGTTCAGAGCTATTTCTGGTGCCTTTGAGTCATGTTGGCGCACTCTGGCCGCTCACCAGAGCCCTGTCTACATCACCGTGGTGAGTGGCCTGGATAGAACAGGCACACGTCTCCCCTAGCCTGTCTCTTTCTTTCTACGCCAACTCTTTGCCCAGTGGACACAAGAGCATTTGCTGCTCCCCCAGAAGGGGTCGTTTCCAACCGTTCTAGAATTCCCGATTATGTATGCATCTATGCATGCAAAACCAACCAGGTCCTTGCGGGGCTTTTCATACTGTTCCAATTAGCTTTTTCGAATTGTTAGTGTTTCAGATGGGTCAGCTGCTCCTTCTCTTCTGCAGATTTGCATTTCTCCCTGCATCTGCATATTTAATCAAGGCTGGGGACACACCAGAAATGCGGGGTGACCCCTATCTGGACAGTTAGATGGCAAGAGGAGCAAGAGTTCGAGAGGAAAATGTGTCTCTGGGGAAGCCCTAAGGGGTACTCTTGCATTAGGGTGTCCCTCCCCAGATGACGCCTCTTGCTCTGTGTGTCTTTAATTTGCATGGTTGCACTGCGATGCCCTGGTCACTTCTGTATGGGCCACAGTTAGAATCCTGGGCCCAAGGACTTGGGTGAGGGGAAAAATTGCATCTGTATTTTCACTAACTTCTGACTAAAATTTAGCATTATGAATGTGGGTAACAAACCACAGTAGTATCAGCTTAGTTATCACATTGAACTATGGTTTAACCTCCTCCATATTTCAAAATTATGATGGTTATTAGACCCACTGAAAGTACTTATTTATTGCATTAATAAAGAAGCACATACATTACTATCTCACGGATAAAGTTTTTATAGTTTAATAAATGACTTTCAATAAAATAAATCCTAATTGTTTTACTTTGAGCATTATTCCAGGAAGGGTCCTGCTACAGTTGCTACTAGTGTCTTGCCCATATCCCTGGACTCACCATCCCAGCTTCACCAACTTCTAACTGGATGAGAATTTTCTATGGAACCATGGAAGGCCACTTTGCTATGAGCTCAGAAGGCCAAATGTGCCAGGGAATAAATCCTCCACCCCCAGGATTTATGGAAGTCATTTATAGGCACCCCAGTTCTCTCACCTCTCAGGTAGGTTTCCCACAGTTTTCCCACAGGATTCAGCTCCACGCTTTTACTGTGGGAATGGACTTCACAACACACATGGCACTGGCTGCCTTCCCTTTCCTGTCTCACTTCCCCACCTCTGCCCATGTCCCCTGCACCTCCCAAATAAATTACTTGCTCCCCATTTTTTGACTCAGGGTCTGCTGATGGGAGAATGCAGACTTAGTCAGTGAGTGGGCTGCACCAGGCTGTACAGCAGCAGGCTGCAAAGGGATCCAAGCCTCAAAAGAGAGTGCAAGTAGAGATTCCCCTTCTCTGCTATTTACCCTTAAATCCTATCTCCCTGTCCAAGACCCCAAGCTGGCATTTCATAAACAGGAAAGGGAGGATATAATCTCAGAGATATACAAGTTCTTGTAAGATCTCTTAAGATTTATGTTTTCATTCGGATGATAATTTTTGGAAAAAAATGTATCATATCCATGTTTTGAATCATTTGCATGATCTCTTATATTGCATGATCTCTTATATTCTGGTACCATCAAGAGACTCTAGTGTTTGTGTTTATGATTGAGTTGCCACCAAGCAATATTACCTTAACTATCACAAGGAAAGAACAGAGGCAGATATATCCTAGCCAAGAGAAGACCAAACAAAATCACAGCAGGTTTTGAAAAGTTCTGGTAGGAACAAAAATGAATAAACAATTGAGTTATCCCATGACTCATAGTAGTTTAGGTGTGCCAGCTCAAAATAAAAGTAGCCATGGGCTGTTGCATCATTGTTACTTCAATAGGCATGACTGAGCCTGAACAAAACTATCACTTGGCAAATAAAATTAATGTTGTCAATTTAAATTTTGTTCTTTCAATTTTTTGTTTGCTTTTGTGTTTTAGAGAAGTTGCAGGTGTACAGAACAATCATGCATAAAATACAGGATTCCTATACACCACCCTATTATTAAAACTGTGCACTGGTGTGATACGTTTGTTACAACTGATGAAAGCACATTTTTAAAATTGTACTATTAACTATTGTCCATGGTTTAATTTAGGATTCATTGTGTTGTGCAGTTCCATGGATTTTTTTAGAAACTTTTATTCTAGTACTATATATACCACCTAACATTTCAGCAGTCTGCATACACAGCTACAGTAATCTGCAACAGAATAGAGACCTCAGAAATATACTTAAACAAATGCACCCAATTAATTTTTGACAAAAGAGCAAAAGCAATTAGACGGAAGAAGAGAAACTTTTTAATAAATAGTGCTAGCGCAACTGGACATACAGAGGCAAAACAAAACAAAATTACCTCAACCTAAACTTCACACTTTATACAAAAATTGAGTCAAAGTGGATCATAGACTTAAGTGTAAAACTATCTAAAACTTGTAGAAAAGAATATTGAAGAAAATCTTTGGGGCCTGGAACCAGGTGAAGGGTCTGTAGGCATGATCCATATGGGGAAAAACTGAAATATTTTAACTCATCAAAGTTAAAAACTTTTGTTCTACGCAAAACTCTGTCAAAAGGATGAAAGGACAAATTACAGACTGATAGGAAATATTTGCAAACCTCATATCTGACAGAGGTCTTTTATCTTGAATGTATAAAGAACACTCAAAATTTCTTTCCAGCAGATGCTGCACGTACCTCTCTCTCTACTTTTCTGCCAACCCACGTTAAGCAACTAGCAGGGTTTGAAACCCACTGTGACAGTACAGAAAGCCCCCAAGCAAGTGTTTTCAAATGAACTCCACTGCCCTGGTTTATACAGATATCCTCTTCGAGTGACCATCTCCTGCTCTCCCCACCCAGAGGACCCAGAGAGTTGTTTTGTAGTTTTTTGTTTTGTTTTTTTGTAACTCCCACTTTTGCTCCACAAAAAAACAAATGCAGTCCAATGTCAGGCCAACGAACTCTTACGTTTGCCACCTTCCTGTCTGCCCTCTCCCTGCTCTGCCAGGCGTTTTTGCTTTTGCAGCTGGACAGGACCAGGATAAGAAAGAGAAATCAAGACAAACGAAGTTCTTCAGTCCATGCTGCCTGTAGACGGTCCCCCGCAACTGCTTTCCATCCGTGCTGCCAAGGGCAGGTGGGCAGTGTGACAGGCTGTGGCACAAAGCACCAGAATTTGCTTCTTGCTTGTGGCTGGGTTTTGCAGCTTCCCACTAGTTAAAACTGCCCACTCCACTCCACTCCACCCCTGAATGTCTTACACATCAGAAAAGTGAAGACTTAATGTCTAAGGGTGTCTTTGATCTTATGTTTAAATTTGTTCATGTACTGTGCTTTCTGATGAAGAGAACTCTGCCATGTTTTATCAGCAGTTGTAATCAGAAAATGATCTGAATTCTGCCAACAGGTTCTTTAAGAACAGGACTGTGAGTAAAAGAGAATTGGGTTTTCACTTCTTCCAATCACTGAATTGTCAAGCTTTGGTTGATAATTACAGAAATAAATCTTCTGTTGTGGGAATGTTATAATCAGTAATCATCTCTTTGTTTTGTCACCATTCTCTCTAATTGTGTCATTTGTATTGTTTGTATTGTTTGAAAGTATTTCTTCTATAAAATTAAACTAACCTGTCTTAAGAACAGAAAAAAAAAATTAACAGGCAAAAATACATGACAAACAACTCAATGGGCAAAAGAATTGTATAGTCATTTTGCCAGTGATGATATATGGATGGCTAATAAACACATGAAAAGATGTTCAACCTCATCAGCTATTAGAGAAATCCAAATTCAAACCACAATGAGATTTTTACCACATACCTATCAAGATGGCTAAAATGAAAAATAGTGACAAAAACAAATTTGGAGAGGATGTGAAGAAACTGGATCACATATATACTGCTGGTGAGAATGTAAAATGATACATCTCTAGGAAGCAGTTTGGCAGTTTCTGATAAAATTAATCATGCAACTACCATATGACACAGCATTTACTCCACATAAATAAAGACGTTTTCATGTATGAACTTGTACACAAATGCTCACAGCAGCTCTATTCATATTGACCCAAAACTGAAAATTGCCCAAATGGTCTTCAAAGAATGAATGGTTAAACAAGCTGTGGTGCCATGGAAAGCTACTCAGTCATGAAAAGGAATAAACTATTGATACACACAACAACTTAGATAAACCTGAAGGAAATCAAGCTGAGTAAAAAGAACCAGTCTCAAAAGAATGGTTCCATTAGTGTAACAATTGTGAAATAACATAATTATAGAGGTAGAGAAAGATTAGTGATGATCAGAGGTTAGGGATAGACAGAGCAGATGGGAATGGTGATAAAGAAGAAATATGAGGTAATCTTGTGGTGATGGTATAGTTGAGTGTCTTGATTATGGTGGTGTTTATGTAAAGCTACACATGTGACAAAGTTCATAGAGCTTACGGTTTGAAGCCGTATGTACCCCTGAAAAGCATGTTCATAAATCTAAACCATTCCTGTGGGTGTGAACCCATTGTAAGTAGGACCTTTGGATGAGGCTACTTCAGTTAAGGTGTGACCCAACTTCATCAGAAAGAGTCTTCATTCTATTACTAGAGTCCTTTACAAATGGAATGAATATATAGAGAGAGTGAGAGAGTCATGGAAGCAAGAAGCTGAAATCAATGAAAGGCAGAAGATAAGGGAGAGACCAGCAGACACCACCATGTGCCTTGCCATATGAGAAGCCAACGATCACAGGTAGCTGGTCTGCAGGAAGAAAGCATCACCTTGATGATGCCTTGATTTGGACATTTTCACAGCCTCAAAACTGTAAGCTAATAAATTCCCATTGTTTAAGGCAACTCATTTCATGGTATTTGCTGGAACAGCCTAGAAAAGTAAAACAGAGCTATGGACACACACATACATACAAACGGAATGTGTGAAATCCATAACTGGTGAAATCTGAATAAACTCTATGGACTGTGTCAATTTCAAAAATAATACCATGAATTTTTGAATCTGGGGGAAGTAGAACTAAGTGGGTCTCCTTATTTCTTTCTCCTCTACTTGAGAATTGTTTAGGAACAGCTGCTAGGTAAAGTAAGATAAGTGCACAAGCAAAGCCCAGGGCTGAACACTGAACTGGGGAAATCATGCAAAGACCTAGAGCAGTGGCTCTCAAACTTCCCTGCACATTGGAACCACCTGGAGATCTTTAAAAAGTCCTGATGTCTGGTTTCCACCCTCAAACATTCTGGATGTATTGGGTATGGGGTGCAATCTGGGCATTGGGAGTTTTAAAAGCCTTGCAATTGATTCTAATGTGCAGCAAATTTAGGGAACACCCTCCCTCTGGGCAGAAACAGAACACATACAAATTGGGTGGAAAAACTCTGGTACAAGCTGTAAATAAGTGACTAGAACATGATCTACCATGTCCTCAAACTGTAACATAAAAGACAAAGGAGGAGGAAAATGAATCAAAATCAGGCAGCAAAGAAGATATACACATAATGAAAGAACAAGTAGCATTTCTGACCAGTGACTTCTAAAGACGGACAAAATAAAATGAAACAGCATAACAACAAGATAGTCATTTAAAGCAAAGAAGGGAAAATTACAAAATAAGGAAAAGCAAGACACCCAAATAAACCAACAGAAGAAAATGTAACTCAAGAAAAAAAGAAAATTCCTCAATTCCAATTTATTTATGCTCTTAAAAAAAGAAAAAACAAAACCTCAACAAAAACATAAATTTAATAATCAAAGTTCAAAGAAAAGATGATTAAAAAAACACATATAATAAAAAAGGAAATTCCAACATAAGGAAATATAGTAAAGACTGAACTGACATTATTGCAGAACTAATAAATTAAAATTGGAATGGAATGGGCACCATTTGTGTCAGTTTGAAAGTATTATGTCCCCCAAACGCCATTATCTTTGATGCAATCTTGTGTGGGCAGAGGTATTAGTGTTGATTAGATTATAATTCTCTGATTGTTACCATGGAGATGTGACCCACCCAACTGTAGATGATAACTCTGGATAATTTCCATGAGGGTGCGGCTCTGCCCATTCAGCATGGGCCTTGATTAGTTTAGTAGAGCACTATAAAAGCTCACACAGAAGGAGGGTGCTTGCTACAGCCAAGAGGGACACTTTGAAGAACTCACAAGAGTTGAGAGAGGAGCTGCAGCTTACAGAGACATTTTGGAGATGTCCTTTGAAAGCCGACTTTTGCTCCAGAGAAGCTAAGAGAGGACAAACATGCCAAGAGCAACTAAGAGTGACATTTTTTAGGAGCTGCAGCCTAGAGAGGAACATCCTGAGAGAAAGCCAGCTTGAAACCAGAACTCTGGAGCAGATGCCAGCCATGTGCCTTCCCAGATAACAGAGGTTTTCTGGACACCATTGGCCATCCTTCATTGAAGGTACCTCCTAACCTTGGACACTTTATGGCCTTAAGACTGTAACTTTGTAACCAAATAAACCCCCTTTATAAAAGTCAATCCATTTCTGGTATTTTGCTTAACAGCAGCATCAGGAAACTGGAACACAACTGAAAACTGAATTAGTGATATAAAGCAAATAGTCACACTGAATGCAGATTTTCAAAAGAGAGAAGCTAATTATTATGGAAGAGACAACCCAAGGAGATAAACTATATCCCTGGAAAAAAAAAAGACTCGAAAAAAAGTAACAGAAGATGAAATCAAAGGTGGACTATAAGAAAATATCCATAAATAAAGGAAAAACAAAACCTGCATCTCCAGATAAAAAATATTCCATGGTCCATGAAAAACAATGAGATATACCTGAGGTAAACTACTTTACTTCAAAGAATAGAGAATATTCCAGACATTCAGATAAAAAAGCACATCATCTGCAAGAGGTAAAACCTGGACATGTTTCTCACTTCTCCAGAGCATCCTTGAGTGCCAGCAGTCAATGGAACAATGTCTACAGATTCTATGGGGAAGAAGTGTGACCCAAGAATATTCTATTCAGTCATGATGTCATTCAAATACCAGGGCAATTGACAGATATTACCACACACACACACACACACACACACACACAAAACCTAGAGAACTGTGATGGTTAGGTTCATGTGTCAACTTGGCCAGGTGATGGTCCCAGGTGTCTCATCAGACAAGCACAGGTCTAACAGTTACTGTAAGGACATTTGTGGCTGGTTAATAAACCAGAAGGCTGGTTCATTAAATCATCAGTCAGTTGACTGCATCTTTGACTGATTACATCAATGATGGGCATGTCTTTCCCAATGAGAGAATTCAATCAGCTGGATTTAATCCAATCAGTTGCAGACTTGTAAGGGAGAAGAAAGAGAACTTTCACTTCTTCTTCAGCTAGCCAGTGTGTCATGGGGAGTTCATCAAACACCTTCATCAGAGTTGGCAGTTTGCCACCTGCCCTACAGAATTTGGACTTGTGAATCCTGTCCTATGGAGTTTGGACTTGTGCATCCCCACAGTTGCATGAGACACTTTTATAAAATCTTATATTTACAGATAGCGCCATGTTGGTTCTTTTTCCCTAGAGAGCCCTAGCTAATACAACAACATAGAACCTATGAGTTGTTGAAAACACTGCTTGACAACCAAGCTAGCCAATCAAGAGTTGAATCCAATGAAGAGGACATGCTAAAAAGCCCATGGCAGCATATGGAAATGACATTAAACAGCTTTGAGAATCACAGTTCTAGAATAGACCATGTATTCTAGTTTGCTAATGCTGCTGGAATGCAAAACACTAGAAATGGATTGGCTTTCATAAAAGAGGGTTTATTTGGTTACACATTTACAGTCTTAAGATCATAATGAGTCCAAGGGAACGCATCAACAATTGGGTACCTTCTCTGGAGGATGGCCAATGGCGTCCAGAAAATCTCTGTTAGCTGGGAAGGCATGTGGTTGGCATCTGCTCCAAGTTCTGGTTTCAAAATGGCTTTCTCCCCAGACGTTCCTCTCTAGGCTTCAACTCCTCAAAAATGTCACTCTTAATTGCCCTTGGGGCATTTGTCCTCTCTTAGCTTCTCCGGAGTAAAAGTCTGCTTTCAAAGACTGTCTCCAAAATGTCTCTGTAAGCTGAAGCTCCTCTCTGTTTCAGGGCATTCTTCAAAGTGTCCGTCTTGGCTGTAGCTCCTCTTCAAAATGTCACTCTCAGCTGCACTGCATTCCTTCTGCTTGTCAGCTCATTTATATGGCTCCAGTGATTTAATTTAGACCCACCTGAATGGGTAGGGTAACACCTCCATGAAAATTATCCAATCAGAGTCATCACCCACAGTGGGGTGAGGTGCATCTCCACAGAAACACTCAAAGAGTTACAATCTAATCAACACTGATACGTCCGCCCACACAAGACTACATCAAAGATAATGGCATTTGGGGGACATAATACATTCAAGCTGGCACCATGGTTACCATTGAGGACGGGCATCAGGAAGATGTTTGAGATTTCTAATTCCTCCCTATCCAGAGTAGGACTCAACTGATGCTGTCTTAAAATTAAAGCCTAATAACACCACATTCTTAATGCATTCATTCTCTTATCAGAAATTGAATATTTCCTTCATATATGCCTCAATCCTTTACTATTCAGCTAAATTCAAGTAAAATTTAATTTTCTTGTATCCTAAAATAACATCTATGGTGAAATTCCATTTTGTACAATTTTCGTAGCTATCTATTTGTCCATTTGACTGTCTACTGAATGAAAGGTGGCTTCAGTGACATTTATCTAATGTTGACAATAGGTACTTCTGCCTGCATTTGTCAGGGCCTGGGACACTGAGCCTACTTTGCCTAATGGGTAAGTCCGCCCTGGATTTGAGGTGATATTTTTACTCTCATCCTTGTATTTCCTACATAGTTTGAATTATTTAAAGTGAATGAGTATCATTTTTATAAAAACAATACAGAAAGTTTAAAAGGACTGAAATGAATCTATGAAGACATTAGTGGTGGTTTGTTCTGAGTATGGGGATACTTTTTTTTGTGACTCAGTCTTTTTAAGGTTTTACAATAGACCATGCCTTAAAATTGGATCTCAGTATTGTTAAGTAAAGTGAATGTGATGCTGAGTCCAAGCTTCTGTTTTTTCAAGAACCCTCAATCCTCACCATAACAAAATGTCAAACAAAGCTTTCAGCCTCCTCCAACTCCATGCAGGAAAAGGAGCAGGGATCCAGTTATCCATTTCTTTGTGTTACAAGTGCTCTCAGACTCATCAAAGCTGTGTTTACACTTGGGATATATCAAGACATAGTTAAAATTAACTGTCTGTATATTTAAAAAGTTTTCCAAGAGGAGATGAGTATCAGAAAAATAATATAAAATCCAAGTGTGGCAGTAACTGCATCTGAACAGGGCAGGACTCAAAAATCAGGCAGCAGACATTGGCCAGGACTCAGCATGGCCAACTTGGACTGTTGTGCTGATTTGGATGTATTATGTCCCCCCAAATGCCATTATCTTTGATGCAATCTTGTGTGGGGAGGAAGCCTGTTGGTGTTGATTGGGTTGGAAACTTTTGATTGGATGTTTCCATGGAGATGTGATCACTCAACTGTGGGTGAGATCTTTCATTGGATAATTTCCATGAGCCTTGATTACTTTACTGGAGCACTATATAAGCTCAGACAGAAGGAGTGAGCTTGCTACAGCCAAGAGGGACACTTTGAAAAATGCATGGAAGCTGAGAGAGGAGCTGAAGCTTACAGAGACATTTTGGAGACGGCCTTTGAAAGCAAACTTTTGCTCCAGAGAAGCTAAGAGAGGACAAACACCCCAAGAGCAACTACAAGTGACATTTTTAAGGAGCTGAAGCCTAGGGAGGAATGTCCTGGGAGAAAGCTATTTTGAAACCAGAGCTTTGGAGCAGATGCCAGCCATGTGCCTTCCCAGCTAACAGAGGTTTTCCAGATGCCAATGGCCTTTCTCCAGTGAAGGTACCCTTTGTTAATGGACACTTTGTGTCCTTAAGACTGTAACTGTGTAACCAATTAAGCTCCCTTTTATAAAAGCCAATCCATTTCTGGTGTTTTGCATTCTGGAAGCATCAGCAAACTAGAACAACTTTCAAGACTGGTTCCTGTATAAGCCTAGGAGAATGGGGCAAGTAAACTGGGACTCACCTGGGCTACTAGTGAACAAACGGCAGAACACCAGGACTTTGTTTGTGACAACCCGGGTCTCGCAGTGCAAACCTGTCCATGTCTAATTGGTAAGATGTAACTCAAGGTCCCTAAGTTTTCTGTTTTAATCTTCATATCTAGAACAAAATGAAATTTTCATCAGAGAAATGAATTCCAGAGGATCATGTGAAACTACTTTGAATGCTGCTTTTATTAAAATGATAAAAATTAAGGGAAATGGATTCCATCAAAATTTAAAACCTTTATATGTCAAAGGACATTGCTAAGAAAGTGAAGATAATGTATAGAATGGGGAAAAAATAATTGCTAACCATACATTTGATAAGGGTTTAATGGCCAGAATATATAAAAAACAGCTATAACTCAATGACAAAAAGACAAAATAATCCAATTAAAAATGGACAAAAGATGTGAGTAGACATTTCTCTAAAGAAGATATACAAATGGTTAAGAAGCATGCGTAAAGATGCTCAACATCATTGGTCATCAGGGAAATACAAATCAAAACTCATCTGATTTTATACTTAAAATTGGTATTCGATTTTATCATGTATAAATTATACCTCAATAAAGCTGACCAAAATGTAGAGGAAAAAAAAACCACAATGAGATATTACTTCACACCCAGTGGGATGGCCATTATTTTTTTAAAGGAAAATAACAAGTGTTGTTGAAGATGTAGAGAAATTAGAACACTTGTACATTGTTGGTGGGATTCTAAAATGGTGCCTCCACTGAGGAAATCAGTTTGACGGTTCCTCAGATAGCTGAACACATAATTACCATGAGACCTGGCAATTCTTCTCCTTGGTATATACCCAAAAGAATTGAAAGCAGGGATTTGGACAGATATTTGCACACCAATGTTCGTAGTAGCCTTATTCCCAATAGCCAAAAGGTGAAAGCAATCTAAGTGTCCATCAACTGATAATGGATAAAGCAAATGTGGTTTATACAAACAGTGGAATATTATTCAGCTGTAAAAATAAAAAATGAAAGTTCTCATACCTGCTACAACATGGATGAACCTTGAATACATCATGTTGAGTGAAATAAGCCAGACACAAAAGAACAAATATTGTAAGAACTCACTTATGTGACATAATTAGACTATGCAAATTCATAGAGTCAAAAATTAGAGTACAGGTTATCAGGGCAGGGTGGGGATAGGGAATGGGGGGTTAACACTTAACTGACATGGATGGTGGTGATGGTAGCACAACAATGTGAATGTAATTAAGACCACTGAATTGAATACTTGCAAATGGTTAAAACAGGAGATTTTAGGTTAAAACAAAACAATAAATTTTTTTAAAAAACCCATAAAACTGTACAACACATAGAGTGAACCCCAATGGAAACTATGAACTATAGTTAATAATATATTTATAATAATATTGTTTTATCAATTGTAACACAGGTACCACACTAATGCAAAATGTTGAAATTAGGAAAAACCGTGTGTTTGAGGGGGGTGGTGTGGGTAATATGAGAACTCCGTACTTTCTACATGATTTTTCTGTAAACTTACAACTACTGTAATAAAAAAAAGTAAGATAAAATGCAAAAATATGTTTGGGTGAAGGTAGCGCAATATTGTGAATGAGATTTATATCACCGAATTGTACACTTGGAAGTGGTTAAAATGGGAAATTCTGAGTTGTCTGTACATTACTACCATAAAATTTTTTTAATTAGGGGGAGAACTAATAAAACATTTTTGTACATAAAAATGTGGACAATTTTAGCCAGAAAAATCAAAACAGCTGGTCTTTATATAGCAACTACCAGTGAAAGAGTTCTGAAACCACAGAGGTAGAAGGAAAGGATGGTGTCAGAAACACCTTCATTTATTCATTTAAAGGAAAAAAAGGCAGTGCACGTCTCCCATGTGCTAGGCCCTGCTCTAAGCCCAGTGTCTGCCCAAGAACAAGCAAATATCACTGGCCTTATAGGGCTTCCCTTCTAATAGGGAAGACAGGTAATAAATAATTACATAGTGTCAGGCAGCAAAATAAAGCAGAAAGGAGAGAATTATAATTTTGAATAAGATGCTCAGAGGACTCACTGGGAAGGTGACAGGGGAGCAGATGCTGGAAGGAATAAGACCCCCATGGACAGCAGGGTGTGCTTCGGACAGGGGTAATAGCAAGTCAAGACTCCTGGATGGGGACATGCCTGGCGGGCTCAGGGGTCAGCCAGAAGACCCAAGTGACTGCCCATTGTAAACAGGGAGAGTGTGGTAGAGA
Organism: Choloepus didactylus; assembly: GCF_015220235.1. Taxonomy (NCBI): domain Eukaryota; kingdom Metazoa; phylum Chordata; class Mammalia; order Pilosa; family Megalonychidae; genus Choloepus; species Choloepus didactylus. The sequence goes on from NC_051316.1 coordinate 16,329,420, forward strand.
ACAGGGTCAAGACAGGTCATGAGGTCAGTGCAGACAGGGCTTGAGGCAATGCTAAGATGGGGACTTGATTCTGGGTGATCCTGGAGATGGGGAGAGTGTGACATGGCCTTGTACACCTGCAAAGTGTGTGGGGTTCACACTACTCAGAGAAAGGGTGGGTGGGCTGGGACTGGTCCAGAATTCTGGATATATTTGAAAGTAGAGACAACAGCGTTTTTCTGAAGGTTTGGGTGGGAGGATGTGCTGATTTGGATTTATTATGTCCCCCAAAACACCACATTCTTTGATGCAGTCTTGTGGGGGCAGATGTATTAGCGTTGATTAGACTGGAATTCTTTGATTGAGTGTTTCCATGGAGATGTAACTCAGTCAACTGTGAGTGACACATTTGATTGGATAATTTCCATGGAGGTGTTACCCTGCCCATTCAGGGTGGGTGTTAATTGGATCACTGGAGTAGTATAAAGGAATTCACAGACAGAGGGAGCTCAGAGCAGCTAAGAGTGACATTTTGGAGAGCAACTGAGAGTGACATTTTGAAGAGCAGCTGCAGCTAAGAGAGGACAAAACACCCCAAGAGCAACACTTTGGAGAAAGCCGTCTTGAAACCCAACCTGAGAGCAAGCAGACAGAGCCATGTGCCTTCCAGGCTAACAGAGGTTTTCTGGATGCCAGTGGCCATCCTTCAGTGAAGGTACCCTGTTGTTGGACACTGTATGGCCTTAAGACTGTAACTTGGTAACCAAATAAACCCCCTTTATAAAAGTCAATCCATTTCTGGTGTTTTGCATAACGGGCAGCATTAGCAAACTGGAACATGGGGGAAGGAAGTGGAAGTCCAAGGAGAAAGAAAAGGTACAAAATAGACAGCAAATGGGCTAACCTCAGACAGCACTAAAGATCATTGGAGGCTCATGATCATAAATTTAATGACACTAGCTAATAGGGTTGTATGTTTTCCCCCACCCAGGTCCAAACAGGAAGAACTAGTTAACCAGGGTTGAGGTTTTGCTAGATGAGAATAAATGAGATGGGTAAGAGTGTTTGTTTAAATGATGAACGTGTTTTCAAAGCTGGGTAAGAAATACTTCCCAAGCACCAAAGTGAGGACTTGAGTGGGCCAGGGGCTGTGAAAATGTGGTGGGATCAATGCTTTGAAGATGGTTGAAAAGCCAGGAGGTGGTAGTTGATGGGTGGGGCTAGAAATTGATGCTATGGAAGAGCTGTGTTCAGGCTCCGTTGTGATCACAGGAGAGTATCTCTGAGACTGGGTGTAAGATAATGTCCTTGGAGGAAAGGACATCAGGAGCTGAGGCCAGACCACTGGGAGAAGCAGGCATGTGAACACTGAAATCACAAGAATCAGGATAGTAGTGGGATTAGGGAATGTGAGGGTATGCCAGGAGCCAAAAGCCTCAAGGAAGGAGACAGAACTTCCCAGGGGTCTGAAGAGAGCTTCAGCAAGGGGGGTTATAAGGGATTGGAGTGTGATGTCAAGAGATTCAGAGCAGGGGGTTATAGGGAGAAGGAATGATCTGGAAGCAGCAAAAAGGACACCTACCACCTCCAGGCCAGGCGGTGAGAGGGGACAGGGAGGAAACAGCCTCAATGGGTGTGGTAGGAGAGCCAAATCCTCAGGGCAGAGACAGTGTGCAAAGGACCAAGACAGGAAGGCAGCCTTCAGAGAAAAGAAGAAAGGCAGGGACAGGTTTGCACTGACACTGTATTAAGTGCATTCAAATCACTAATTACAATATTATGATGTGAAGAGCAGATACTATTCCTATAAACCTAGGGGGGGATAAAACTTCATATATTGGCATTTATCATGTTGTTTATCACTACAACTAAAAAATAACATGACCCAGAAACCCCTTGATATTTGCAGTTGGCATTTAATTAGATTCTTTTCCCCTTACATTATGTTTAATTGATGGGATTGGGGAAAACAGTTATTTTTCATCATAAAATATAATGCTTTTATGTTAACACTGAGTGAGTTTATCTTTGCTATATTTAAATGAATTAATAAAGAAATATTATTCACTTGTCTCGTTTTGATTCCTAAAATGGCAAATATATACAGAAACAAACCAAAGAAAAGGTCTTTGAGATCCTCAAAGATTTCAAGAGTTAAACTTAGAGTTAAACTTAAGTAAATAGTAATTTAAGAAATCAACAGGCAATATGGAGATGGACTGCTGGGCTTTCAAAGAAGGCTTGGCAGAAGGGATTAAGCAGAAAGGAAGGGGAAAGATTTCAGGTCAACGGGAAGATGGCTAACGTCAGGGATAGAGAGATGGGTGTGGGACTGCAAGACGTCAAGGAGCTGGGAGTGCATGGTGTACTTATACCACATTGGCAAATCAACCTGGCCAGAGACAGCAGAGCCAGGGGGGCTTTGAAACATCCTTGGAAAGCCAGAGTCCTTTATTTGCATGGAGTTGGGCTTTCTTCTACTTCATCCTGCCAAACTGCAAATATTTTATATTGCTCATCAATTGCTCATTGCATGGAGGATTCCACTCCTAAAATTTAGCCTTGGAAGGTCCATACAGATTTTTCAGTCTGTGCCCAAAAGGTGACCACTGGCTACCCATGGGCTTTGTTGTCTGGATCCTGAATAGTTGATTAACACAGGGAAGGTGTTTGACTTGTTCTTTATTTACCTCAAGTTCATTGTCCAGTATTTTACTTTCTCCTTTCTGTGCCTTTTATCATCTTTTTTTTTTTTTTTTCTTTTTGCAGTAGTAATCCAATGAAAGAAAAAGGGTTTAATTCTATTAACTGATTTAGGTAATGAAATGGAACAAAGTAAAACACTATTAAGAGGTACTAACAGTTAAGATTTCCCACGAAATCATTCCTTTTCTGCCATAGGAACCTCGGAATGTTAACCTCGTTGACCTGGCTAACTCTGGGCTTTACCAGACCCCTCATGTTTTCTTGTTGGATCTGGGATTGGAGAGAGGTGGAATCTAAAAATTTGCATTTCGAACTAGTTCCTGGGTGACCTGCTCTTCCTGGGACCACACTTTGAGAACCACTGGGCTAGCATTTCTTCCTATCTCCTGCACACCACTCTTGAGGAAAATCATACCTGGTAGTGTGCTGGAGACAGGTGATACTGGCTCAGAGATGCTGATTGTTCAATTTTCAGGGATTTTGTGAGCTGGTTGTTAAATATAGCCATTATTAAAAATTAATATACAAACATAAAAAATTATATTTAAAAAAGTCAATAGACACTCAAAACTCATCACTTCCTAAATATTTTACTATATTTTACCATCATCTATGTTCTTGAGGTCATTTACCTCTATTATGTCTAGATGGTGGAAATACTGTGTAATAGCATTTGCTGCACATCCCTCCCCAACTCCACAGTCAGTGGTGTCACACTGGTAGCTTGACATCAGCCATGTAGAGGTATTTACAACATGGAAATTGGCAAACTCTGTAAATGAGGGCTTGATTTATTGTTTTGTTGACTATTCAGACTTAAGAAAATGATAGAGAAAATGCAAATGCAACTTGAGTGTGTTGTGTCTGCAGCACTTACACTGTTAATAGCACATTGAAGAAATATTCTTCCTTGGGGAAATATTCCTTCCATTCAAAGCAATTATCCAAATTCAGCAAAAACCCACTCTTGTCATTGACAAACAAGTGACTTTCTGAAATATGACACTGTAGTTTCACTTTCGTTTTATTTGGTACCATAAACAAAATCATCAAATGACATTTATGTTGGAACTACATTCACTCTTCAAGAAGCTGAGTGACTTTTCTGTTGAATTGGGGAGTAATCTATTTATTTATACTCTGATTTTGTCAAAATATAGTTGAACTGCAACCATGGGTCAGCTACAGAAACAAAAAAAATCAACAAAAGCATTGTGAGAATCATTGGCTATATATATATATATACATATATATATATACACACACACATATATACATATATACGTATGTAACCATAAAGAGTGTTATGTATTTTATTACTATTTGTGAATTCTACACTCAGCTTTATATCAATAAAATTGATAACTTTATATAGTTATATATACATTCGTATCATTTTGGGCAAACCAGTTGTTTAATGTTTATCAACAACTACTAAAAACAAGCAGCACTATTTCAAACATATCTAGCTAATGAGAAGAGAACTGAAGTGGAAAGACATACGTGATGTTTTTCTGCCAGATGAACTCCCAATGATTCATGAAGTGCTGCCCAGTTGAAGATCCTATGACAGCTTGACAAAGAAAACTAGAGGGGAAACTGAGGCAACTGTAACAGTCAGGGTTCTCCAGAGAAACTGAACCAACAGGATATACTTCTGTGTATATGCCAAGAGATTTACTTTAAGGAATTGGTTTATGCAATTGTGAGGGCTGGCAAATCTGAGATTCATTGGGCAGGTCAGTAGGCTGGAAACCTCAGTAAGAGCTGATGCTGCACTCTTGAGCCTGAAATCCATAAGAAAGGCCAACAGGCTAGAAATTCTGAAGAAAGCTGCTATTGTAGTCTTGAGACAGAATGTCTTCTTTGTTTTTCTGGAGCCCTCGGTTCTTTGATCTTAAGGCCACCAATGGATTGAATGTGGCCCAACTGCATTATCCAGGGTAATCTCCTTAGCTTAAAGTCACCTGAATGTAGATGCTAATTACATCTACAAGATACCTCCACAGCAACATCGAGGCCAGTGATTGACCAAACAACTTGATACCATAATCTAGCCAAACTGACACGCACCATCAACCTTCACAGCAACGCATCGGTGTGTAAGCATACCCACACTCCAAGATCTAGTCCAAAGCAGTTTAACCTGATTGTTGAAATAGGTGATTTATTTAGCACAATATCTATTGATTAGCATTGTTCATTTGAATTTTAATTGGCTTCCAATTTTCTTGTAAACTAAATTTGTTTTGTTTTATAGCTATGTAAAACAAACTAGTTTTATATAGTTGTATAAAAATAAGGAATTCATACCTAGTTTTATGCTCAGTACATTATTTAAGTAACATTGTAATAAAAAATAATCTAAAGCTAAACCAGGGATTAGGGAGAATTCTTTTTCCTTGAGAAGAGGTTCAGATATCGCTTAACTTTGGGTGTAAAGAGGTGCCTGCTTTTTAAGATGCTAAACTTTTCCTATTATTATTTTTAAATGCAGTAATGTCTACATGGTCTTTATGGGTAAGTTGTGATAGACCTCACAATAACTGCAAATCGCTGGCAGACACATTATGTCAGATGCAACCAGAAATTGTTTTTGAAATTCCAGTAGTTCAGGTCCCAATTTCCAAGCTCTAGAATTATAAGGATAAAACCAAGTTTAATGCTATTTTGCTAGTTCACAGTTTCACTGTTTATTCAGTGGTCCAGTCCTCCTCCATGGACTGCAAACTCTCAAATGGGTCAAGTTATTTTCTCCTCAATAGGATGGCAAGACATAACACTTTACTATTTGGATTAATTTATGGGAGGCGAGCCACAAGGCTGAGCCAGGAATTCCCGATCTGCACAACTCTGAATTTTTAATCTAGAAGAGATTTAGATTTCACCTTCGCCCAAATCTTAATTTTAAAGGAGAGAAAACTAAACTACAGAGAGATTGAGATTTGCCCTGGGGCTGGCCAGGACTCCTGGTAGCTTGGAGTGAGGGTGATCCTGTACTTCCACCAAGAACCCCTTCATCTTCCCTCCCCATTGTGCCTGTGCCAGGAACAGAATCACCCCTGCCCCACAAATACGTCTACAGATTTGGGATGAATGACCCCCCTGCCGTGACTAGAGACCTCGATCAATCACTGAACTCTCTCATTTCTGTTTCTGCATCTCTGAAGAGGAAACTAACACTTATGAGCTCCTGGTAGTGTCCGGCGCTGCCCCGCTCGGTCCCCGGTTCCCGGCCGGCGAGGGGAAACAGGGAAGGAGAGAGAGAGATGCAGACTGCGCGAACTAACCTGGTCATGAATCACGACTCGAACCACACGGCAGTTGTGAAAGCAAGCCCTTTACTACAGCTAGATGAACATTCTGTGTTACTGGTTCCCACACGGGGCACGGCGCCTCGTGGGAGAGCAGCCTCGATGTGGCCGTCAGGCACGGCTCCTTGTGGGCTGTCTCACCCTACCCCGTCCGGGTAAGACCTTTTATACACAATTAACAACCAATAAGCTTCTAGGCTAGTATCGCGTATACAGGATTTCGATTGGTAGGAGCGGGTGGCGGATACATGCGTCACTATGCGGAAACAGGATGCAGGTGCCATCTTGGCTCACTCGATGGGCGGGGGTAACTCTAGAGCAGGCTGCAGCGCATACGCTAGGCCCGATTCGGGAGGTGGCTTTCCACATCTCCCCCTTTCTTATTTATTTTTGACCCAGTGTCTCCAGTGATGAGCGTGCTCCCGTGAACCCAAATGGTTCACAACCTCTTTGGTGCTTTGGGGAGTCTGGACTAGGCCTCAGCCATCCAGCGGCGGAGCCTCTAGCACCAACCAGAATGCTCACGTCATATGGAGACCAGAGAGTCCGTAAGCTGGAAGCAACGTGACTCTCCCTGCAGTGCTTTGCCTGGCAACTGGGGAACAACGACGGGGGCAGGAACAGCAGTAACCAGAGTCGGGGGTGTCACTAGGTGTCTCTGTGCAATGGCTAGGGTCCAGTCTGGCCACAACTAGGACTCTGCCCTAGAGACCCACCTGAGACAAAATTATGACTACTGGTGTCGCCTTTTACACCCGAGAAACAGCCATGTGATTCGCTACAAATTTTGCTCCAAAGCGCCCCACCTGAGGCGACCAGGAAGGGGTATGGTTAATAAATCGGTCACTATCGGGGGTAACAGAGGTGGGAGTCATAGCCATCATAGTGGTAACACGCAATTGCTGCTGCGCTTGAAACAGGCGTTCTAGCAAACATTTAACAACGACTAATCCCACCAATAATCCCACTACAATGAGGATCCAATTAGTTAAATTGGGCCAAGAGAACCAGGAAGAAACACTGTGCAATAGTTTCTGTAGAACCTCGCCTAACCCGGAGAGATCGACTTTAACGGGTTTTAACTTGATCCCCCCAATTGTGTCTAAACTAGATTCCACCTGTTGGGAGAGATTAACAAATTCAGGAAAATATGACCTTTTCAGCCAATCAGAGACTCTGGAAATGCTTCCGGTCACGTTGGCCCTGACAGGAGTGACACAGAGTTTAACCGTAAGCCACCGGGTGTCACATGTTTGCTGAAGCACTCTCCAGAGTCCATCTGTTTCCAGTCCAAGTTCATCTATCTCCGCTTGGAGTTTCTGAATGGCCTGGAAATTTAAGTTCAGCATCTGATTGTGGCGGCGTAGCACGTCTCGGGTAAGGTTGACCAAGCCATTTACCGTTTCCATCGTTATGGCGAGCCGCCGATCTGTCCATGCTTGTAGCACAGCCTGCCCGATCGTTGGAACAAACAAAGAGGAAGCTACACTGGCAGCATTCGATAGCCATTCTTTTATGCCTCTTGGACGCCTAGACTTAGAGAAGGGGATATTGTTAAGTGAAACAACTTGAGAAACAGGGCCAACCCAGTCGGTTGCCTTGACGGGGAGCCAGACATAACTTGGGCGATACACTAGGATAGCGGGGCGGCGAGGCATCCGGGTCTTTGGAACGGTTACAGACTGTAGGAGCAAGCCCTGGAAGGAAAAGGCACCTTTGAGTCTCCTTTTTACTCAAGATCCCTTCACAAGACTGGCGGCTCTTCCCTGTAACGTTAAGAAATTCAAGCAAGACTCCCTTACTTAACTCGCCATTACCAGTTTCACAAGTAGCATTCGCCGCAACTGTGGTGTTGACAACCTTGACAGAGAGGTTAGCAAAAGAGAGGATCAGTGTGTCATTGGTGAGGGGGAAGGACTCGTTGAAGCTTGTGGAGGAAATATAGTTCCACTAAAAAGAAAAAGGCAGATTAGAAGGATTGCTATAGGAGAGCAAAGAACAGAGTTACCGATCCTCTTTTTGGGCAACCACGGGGTGGTCAGTCCTACTATTATCGTCTTGTCGGTCGTCGCCATCATCAGCAGGGTCGGAGGCTTGGTCTAATGGTTCAGGTTGTATATTCGTTGGCGTTTCTGACAGCTGTTCCTTGGCTTCTTCAGGTGATGTCACGGTTCTCACCAGTCTTTCCGGAACCCACACTGGTTGACGTCCTGGTTCCTGGGGAAAAACACAAACAGAGCCTCTGGCCCAGCTGAGCACCGGGTCAGGGCCTTTCCACTGCCCCGACAGGACATCCTTCCAACGGACTAGACCTCTATGCGGAGGACTCGGGGTGGTGTGTTGCAGGGCAGGTGTCATTCCTTGTGAATTTTCGTTTAAAAAATTATATGTGAGCAAGGCTACAGACAGTCGAGCTTTTGGGGACAGGCCGTGGCCTATACCCTCTTTCTGTTTTTTAAGCAAGTCTTTGAGAGATCTGTGCGCTCTTTCAATGATTCCTTGCCCCTGAGGGTTATAGGGGATGCCATGTTTTAATTGGACATCCATGTTGTCACAAAATTTTTGGAAGGATTTACTAGTGTAGGCAGGCCCGTTATCCGTCTTTAACGTCTTTGGCTTACCCCAAGCTGCCCATGCAGCAAGGCAGTGTGCAATGACGTGGGAGACTCTTTCTCCTGGTTCAGCAGAGGCAAATAAAACTTGGGAGCATGTGTCCACCGACACATGTAAGTACTTGATCTTACCATACTCTGAATGATGAGTGACATCCATCTGCCAAGTATCCCCTGGGGTGAGACCCCTAGGGTTGACCCCAACCGAGGGGACTGCTCTCTGCTCTGCACAATTGTTGCAGGCTCGGACAATATCTCGAGCAGCTGCACGTGGTATGCTGAACCGCTTAGCTAGGGTACCTGCATTGATGTGAAACTTGGCATGGAATTCTCGGGCTTGTTGATACGGTACCAGCGTCGGAAAGATGTGCAGCTGTCGAGTGGCTACATCTGCGCTATGGTTCCCCTGGGCCATAGGGCCAGGCAAACCTGTGTGGGCTCTAATATGGGTTATGTAAAAAGGGTGTTGCCTGGTCCATATAACCTCCTGTAGTTTGGCAAAGAACGTCCTTACTGTAGAGGAATGTTTAACAATGCCCACCGTTTCTAAAATTTGTACAGAGTTCACAACATAAGCAGAATCCGAGACGACATTTAAGGGCTCGGAAAGGCTTTCCAGGACTGCAATGATAACCTGCAGTTCTACCCATTGAGGCTTTTGTGGTTGGAAGAGCACTGTTTTAGGAGTGTCCCCCTCCACACAATACGCCCCTGTTCCGGAGCTGGAGCCGTCCGTGTATACGGTGGGGGCGCCTGCTAGTGGCCTAGGAGAGGTTACTTTGGGAAAAATCACTGGGTGCCGGGTGACAAACTGCAAGAGAGGAGCCTTAGGGAACTGATTGTTAATGGGACCAAGAAATGTACACCGGAGAATGGCCCATTGATCTATGCATCCGGTGAGTATCTCAAGCTGCTGGGAAGAATAAGGCACCCTGAGATTTTTGGGCTGCTGACCGAAATGCTGCACAGCCCTTTTAATGCATTCTAGGGCCAAGTCTGCAACCGCTGTAGGATAGTGCTCTAGGACTTTTTTGGGGGAAACTCCAGGGTGGACCCAGAGCAGCGGCCCCCGCTGCCACAGTACCGCAGTGGGCTATAATTCTGTCGGCAGCACGCAGGCTTCAAAAGGCTCATCAGGGTCTATTCTCTTCAATGCAGCGCCACTGAGCGCCTGTTCCACCTGGCATAGTGCTCGCCTTGCCTCTGGAGTGAAGCTTCGAGGTGAGTTTATATTAGAATCCCCCTTCAACAGGTCGAACAAAGGTGTTAGTTTGACATTGGGTATTTTTAGGTATGGACGGATCCAATTGATATCCCCCATGAGTTTTTGTAGATCATTGAGAGTGTGTATATTGTCTAGCCTGAGAGACACCTTTTGGGGGGAAACATGAGTGGGTGCGACTTTCGCCCCCAGGAAAGTGGTAATGTCAGTCATTTGGATTTTTTCAGGGGCAATCTCTAGGTTAGCTTCTCTAAGACTAAGGACTAAATGTGACAAAACTGTTTTAAGAAGATCTGTGTCTCTATGGGCTAAGAGAATGTCATCCATATAATGGATGATTTTCACTTGAGGGAACTGCTGCCGAGTGCTAGCTAGCTTCGCAGCGACATACAGCTGGCACATGGTAGGACTATTAGCCATGCCTTGGGGCAGGACTGTCCATTCAAAGCGTTGACAGGGCTCCTCTTGATTACTAGAGGGCACAGTAAAGGCAAACTTAGGGGTGTCTTCAGGGTGGAGCGGAATAGAAAAGAAGCAATCTTTCAGATCTATGATGAAAATCGACCAGTGCTCCGGTAATGCCGAGAGGAGGGGCAGTCCCATCTGAACGGGCCCTAAAGGCTCCATGCAATCGTTAATAGCTCTTAGATCATGTAGCAGTCTCCATTTACCAGATTTCTTTTTTATTACGAATATAGGGGTGTTCCACGGTGACGTGGAAGGGGCGATATGGCCCTTTTCTAGTTGTTCTGATACTAGGGCGTGCAACGCTGCAAGTTTTTCCTGTGGCAAGGGCCACTGAGGCACCCACACCGGAGCCTCGGTTTTCCATTTTAGTTTTATAGGTGTGGGTGGGAATCTCTCCTCAGTGGCCCCTATGAAAAACCCAAGCCTCGTCTGTCAGACTTGGGGGCAGCTTGTATAGGCTCCGCACGTCCGTGCAGTGAAGCTCCTAAACCCTTGCCGGGGGTATACCCCATTTCTTTTAGCAGTCGCTTAGAGGTTGGGGAGTAGCCGCTAATTAAAGTAACGTCCATTTGGGTCAGAATGTCTCTTCCCCACAAAGACACAGGCAGGGCTAATACATAAGGCTGGAAACTGCCTTGGTGTCCTTCTTCATCGGCCCAATGAAGGGCAGCTGCACTGAGCATGGGCGCTGAAATTTGGCCTATTCCTCTAATGGGCTCTTCCGCCCTGCTCGTTGGCCAGGTGGGGGGCCATTCTTGTTGTCTTATGATAGACCGATCGGCCCCTGTATCGAGCAGGCCCAAGAAAGATCTGCCTTGCACCTTAATGGTTAGCATAGGTCGAGACTCCAGGGACATATGGAGTCCCTCAAAAATCGCTCCACTGGATCCGAACCCTTTTTCCCCTCTCTGTCTGATTCTGCTTGGAAAGACTGCATGTAAGCTGGGTAAGAGCAGGAGCTGCGCCAGCTTATCACCTTCTGCAATGACTAAGGTGCCCCGCTGAGATTGAACCATAACTTGGGCACGGCCTGTGAAATCTGAATCTACAAGTCCTGGTATAACTGTTAATCCTTTCAGGGCCGTGGATGCTCTTCCCAATATGAGCCCTACAGTACCAGCCGGTAAGGGCCCCTTGAAGGAGGTCCCTACTAACTGGACACCCATGGAGGGGGTTAGTACGAGTCTGGAGGTGGCACAGAGGTCCAGTCCTGCTGAGCCGGGGGACGCACGAATTTGATCGGATCCTGTGTTGTCGAATGGCATGCAAGGGGGTCCGTCGAAAGGGCGGACCCCCTCTTCCCGTTTTTTGGAATCTGCTCGGGGCGGCCAGAGAGGCGTCTACCCTGCGCATCGAAAACCGATTTACAGTCTTCTGCGCGGTGGGGGCCTTTGTGGCAACGGCCACACGGCCTGGTTGCTGCACCTGGTTCGCCAAACCGTTGAGTGGCAGGGGGTTGACGTCTATTGGGACAATCTCTCTTAAAGTGCCCTGATTGGCCACAGCCATAGCACCCGTTAGACTTTGCCCCTAAGGTTCTCGGGCTTTTTGTAGCCACCTGTAGGGAGCTGGCTAGCATGGCAGCTAGACCTGCATTAGTTAAAGGGCTGCCAGCATCTCTACAGAGCCTGACCCACTCTGTCAAATTTTTTGCTCTGTTTTGTGCCAGGATAACTTTGCACTCCTTGTTGCACTGCTCAAAAATCATTTGCTTAACCACAGTCTCTGCTACTCCTGGATCTGAGAAGATTCTCTCAGCTGCGGTTTGCATCCTGGCTACAAAATCCGCAAATGGTTCTGTGGGGCCTTGGTGTATATTGCTGAGTGAGGCCTGAGCCTCTCCCTCACCTGTTAGCTTTTTCCAGGCACCCACAAAACAGCGGAAGATCTGGGCATAGACCTCTTGTGGGAAACCCGTTTGGTTCTGGGCATGGGCGCCTCTCCCCAACAGCATGTCAGCATTCCACCCGCCACGTCTCCCCGCCGCATTCCTTGCGGCCTGCTCTTCAGCTAACTCCTCAAACCATGCTTTCCAATCTATGAATCGGCCTGACGGCAAGCAAGCACGGGCTAGCTGAAAAATATCTGCGGGTGTATGATTTAGAGCAGAGAGGTTCTCGATCACGTTCAAGGTATAAGGGGCATTGGGGCCATACTGATGGACGGCCTGCCTCAATTCCCTCAATAGTTTGTAATCATATGATTCGTGCCGATTGCCACCTTGGGGATTGATAATAACCGGGTACATTTCTGAGACTGGCTGCGGCTCAAGTGGCTGGTAGCCACCCAGCATGCCAAAAGGTCTAAATGTTGTGAAAGGGTTCCATCTCCAGAAATGTCTCCCACCACTACCTAATGGCAAAAGGTCCTGAGGGCCTGTATACTCGGGCGGGGGGTACGGCAAAGGTTGCCCCTCCCCTGACCGACCCATCGGGGTTTCCGGGTCTGGCAGCAAAGGATAATTACATTTACTGGGCATGGCCACTAGAGGGAGCTCTCGGCAAGGTCCTTTGGTGGGACCGCCCAAGGCGTCAGTTGGGAGCTGGGGTGTCCCTGGGGGTGCAGCGGTAGACATTGGCGGGGCGGAAGGCCGCACGGGTGTGGCGGGAGGCTCCTCCCACTCAATTAGCGGGGATGCTTCCGCCTTCTCGTCAGTATCGCTATCTGACTCTGAGTCAGAGTCACTGGACTCCGGCGGTTTGCCCTTACAGGAGCCGTCCGCTGACGAAACTGACTGGGTTTCTTGGAGCGCGCACCGTGCTTCTTGCAAGACAGAGGACGGGCTTAGGCCGGTAGCCGATTCTAGTTCAAGGACCGCACGGACGGTCTCCCATATGGGTACTAGAATCGGGTCCATACACACGCCCGTCTGGCGCGCTCGGTCTATGTCGCGACCGAGCTTCATCCAAGAGGGTAGGCTAAGGCTGCCGGTGCAGGCAAACCAAGGGGCAAAAGTATCAACATCATCAAGAAAACGCTGAAGGGAGCTTTTCCTGACCGAGATACCCCGTTGTTTCAAAAGGTTCTTTAAGGGAGCTAAGAGAGGTGAACTTCCGGACTGCCCCATGATTGCAGTCGGCACTATACTTCAGTCACTCGGAGAGCTCTTCCGAGTCCCCCGAGGTCACCTGAAAACCCACGGGCCCTAACTATCATGTAATAAGACGCACTCACCTTCTCGCGTTGATCAGGCGCGGGAAGTCCGCCGTAAGCTCGACGCGCAGCGCTGCTCTCCTCACAGAGGGACCGTCGAGAGCGAGGCAGGAGGAGGAGCTTCCCCGTACGGGCCACCACTTGTCCGGCGCTGCCCCGCTCGGTCCCCGGTTCCCGGCCGGCGAGGGGAAACAGGGAAGGAGAGAGAGAGATGCAGACTGCGCGAACTAACCTGGTCATGAATCACGACTCGAACCACACGGCAGTTGTGAAAGCAAGCCCTTTACTACAGCTAGATGAACATTCTGTGTTACTGGTTCCCACACGGGGCACGGCGCCTCGTGGGAGAGCAGCCTCGATGTGGCCGTCAGGCACGGCTCCTTGTGGGCTGTCTCACCCTACCCCGTCCGGGTAAGACCTTTTATACACAATTAACAACCAATAAGCTTCTAGGCTAGTATCGCGTATACAGGATTTCGATTGGTAGGAGCGGGTGGCGGATACATGCGTCACTATGCGGAAACAGGATGCAGGCGCCATCTTGGCTCACTCGATGGGCGGGGGTAACTCTAGAGCAGGCTGCAGCGCATACGCTAGGCCCGATTCGGGAGGCGGCTTTCCACATGGTAGTAAAAGTAACAACTGTTTATAGAAGGCTCAGTATGTGCCAGGCACTCTCCTAAGCATTTCCTATGCATTAACTCATTTACCTTCTTAAGTGAGATTAAGAAGATTAAGTTGACCATGGTCACAGCTTGCACGGGATCAAGCTGACCCTGGGGCAGAAACAGTCCCTCTCCAAAGCCCACGCCATTGTCCATCACCTTCCACAGACCCAGGTTTGCACTGGCACTGCTGTGGGTGACTTAGAGAATATTAACTACCACCCCTTGCAATAATGTTATGAAGGTGTTCCTATTTCACAGAAAAGGAAAATGAAGCACAAAGAAATACCTTTTCTGAGGTCACAAATATTTCATTACAGCAGAATTTCCCTTGACTCAAAATCTTAACTTTATTGTATCTCTTGGCCCTCCTCTATTACAGGAGATTCTGCCAGCATGATCAGTTGCAAATTACTGTCACTCAAATGCAATAGTAGATCTAGAAATGCCATTTACAATTCAAAGGACTGGGCAAACGTAAGATACATCTTTGCTCAGAGTGGCATGGTTGCAAAGATGAGAGAACACAGGCAAGAGGGTATTCCATTGTCCATAGGGAGTTTGGAGAACTCTGGAGCTGCTCTGGGTGCTCCCTTCCAACCAGAACTCCTCACACAGAATTCCCAATATAGTAGAATCTTTCAGGTGTGTTATCAGAGCTCCCCAAGGCCACTCTTAGGTTCAGTGATTCACTAGACAGACCTGCAGAACTCAGAATAACTGTTATATTCATGGTTATGGTTTATTACAATGAAAGGATACAGATTACTATCATTAAAAGGAAAAGGCAGGTAGGATGGAGTCCAAGAGAAACCAGGTGTGAGCCTCCCATTGTCCTCTCCCAGGGAAGTTGTATGGACAGCTCTTAATTCTCCCAGCAACAATACGTAACAATGGGGAGGGAGTACCATCAGCCAGGGAAGCTCACCCGGCGCTTTGTCCAGAGTTTTATTGGGGGTTCACTGAATTTAGCTACTCAGTCTCCAGCCTCCCCAGAGGTCAAACTGATAGAAAGTAGCCCAGGGCCCCTACCAGACATCACAGTGTTAGCATAAACTATTTGGCATGGCCCAAGGCCCCAGATATACAAAGACCTTCTTATCAGGGAGGATGTTCCCAGGGCTCAGAGGTTATCTCCCAGGGGTGGGTCACTGGCCGGACCTTTCTTTGGAGCAATCACTGCCGTGGAGTGAGAATGCCCCAGACCTGCTGAGTCAGCCCTTTACTGTAGAAGGTGTCTATGGGCTCCCCAGGAACTGTCCTGGCACTAACCTGAAAGCAACAGCAGCATCTTTATATTTTTAAACTGTTCATGCAGAAAGACATCCTCAGGTCTCACCTTTTCATTGTACAGGTGAGGAAACCGAGACCCAGAAGGGAGAATGCTTTCCCCATGGTGTCCAAAGAAGGAGTGGTGGTGGAACCTGGGTGAAAGGTGCCTGGTCATTTGATTGTCCCTCTACCACATACTGCATCATGCAGCATGGACTCTGCTTGGGAAACAGGGCAAGGTCTGACTCACCAAGAGACAGAGTGGGAGCTGGCAGGGGGCAGAAGGAACAGCCTATAGATCTGCAGCTTGGGATCCCCAGCTGGGTTCCAGCTGAGTAAGGAGAGGAGAATGCGGACAGCCAGGTGCAGCCACCATCCAATGAACTGAGACAATGCTGATGACTGTTTTACAAGCTTAGGTGTCCTGGACTGTGGGCTTGTAATCTTCCTTCAGTGTGCAAATGACCACAACACAAGGTAATGAGAAGTTGTCAAGATCAAGTCCCTCAAAAGGCATATCTGCACTCATTACCCTCAGAATTCACAAATGGACATCTCAAATCACTTTCTTATAATTCCTAAATTACCAAGATAACCTGGTACTCTTTCTGCTTTGGGCAACACAGATTGGAAAACCAGCTTTTCTGCTATCTTAATTGCTTGCTCGCTTGTCTGCTTGCCTTCTATCCAAAGACTTCTACTGCCTTGCTACACAGCCTTCAAAACTCACTGTTTGGTTGGGATTTGGAAAACATTTGCTTTCTGAATGCTGAATCTGCATTTCCTGCTGAAATTGAGTTCTTTGCTTTCAGCAGTCCCTCTGAAACCAGAATCAGCTGACCAGATTCTCTAAGACTCGGGAAATGAACTTCAGACTCCCTCTCTGTACTATGTAGAGGCTCAAGTATGTTTCCTTTCCTGGGCAGCTGAAAGGGTGAGATCATTGTACATGATTTAGTGGTGGAGACGCTCTGCCTTCTAGAAACTAAGACCAACCATTTGTCTCACAGGAAAACATTTCAAAAGCCAGGTTTTAATCAACAACATTAAATAAATCACTGATTTTTAAAAGACTGGTGATTTCCAACTGCAGCCTAGATTTATTTTAAACCATAAAACATAATTTTCGCTTGTGAAACAAGAATGCTGTAAAATGACAGTGTGAAAGACAATGCAAACCCAATCTTAGTAGTAAGCACACACATAGAATAAATTTTTAAGAAACTTATTATCTTTGGCAAAACTGTTTTTTTAAAAGAAAAAAAAATCCACAACTGCAAATCCACAACTGCTTAGCGTTCTCCGGAAGAAGCGTGCGTGTCTTCAGCCTCCCAGAACAGTCTCTTGGCTGGGTGTGACTTGGCTCCCCTCCCAGGAAAGAGTGAACCACAGGGATGAGATTTAACAGATGGTAAATGTTGTGCACAGTCAGTGGGCTGCAAAGGGCTCTGCCTTGTCAAAGAGGGCAGCTCTGGAGACCCCGTGGCTGACAACAATGGAGTGTGGGGCACCATGACTCGGCAATCCCTGCCTGTCCAACCCGGGCTCTCATGAGTCAGGCATCAGATCAGTTCTTATCATTTACGCTTTCTTCCCAACAACCCTCAATTTGCCAATCCTGGACCCTCAAGGGAGCATGGCTTTCTTGAGACCCTATTTCTGCACCCTGGCTAAAGAGCAGGGTCAGTCGCGTCATTGGCTGGGCCCAGGGCAAAATAAAAATATGGGGTTCATTGTTCAAAATTATTACGAATTACAGGAAGATGACAGCATGGCATTAAACCAAATGTGGAGCCCTCCGGAGCACAAACCCTTTGTGAATGCAGGGACCCTCCTGAGCCCAGGAGCCTCCTGAGCCTGGCACTCTCCTAAACAAGGGAGCCCTGTTCAACTTAAAGATCTGTTAAAGAGCAAGATTTTAAAGCCTGGGTCCATCAAGTGAATAGGTCCTTTGTCTTACTCAGATTTCATAAACCTGGAACATCTTGAAAAAAAAGTTTATTATTTTTTGTTTTCGCAATGCTTCCACAGTTGCCAGCAACATCAACATCCAAATGCATTTTCTAAGCACATGGCCCAAATGCATTTTCAAAGCACATGGCTCAAAGGACGAGAGGGACAAAGACAATCTGATAATTCTGTTCTTAATTTCTTTAAATGCCTCGGGTCCATGAGCAAGTGGTTCATCGAAATGCCATCGAAACAGGGCCAGGCCATGCCGTGGTGTTGGCTTTCCCCACATGAAGCCCCTCAATGCCCATTAACTGGGCAATGAATGTTTTTATTGTTAAAAAGAAAACAGGCACTCCATTTGATGACAACAGCTTGAATTATCTGATTGGTGGCTAGACAAGCTTCTGTATTTCCAGGCAGTATGATATTAATTTACAGACTCCAGCAGCTCAGGGGATAAAACACGTGGCTAGCCAGTTTCCTGCTTACACAGATGGAATATGCTGGAATATAAGAAAACAAAAGAGGAGGGGTGGCTTGCTGCAGCATGGCTATACATCACTCAATTGAGGAACGTGCATCCATTTTGTGTCCCAATTATTATCTTAAACTCAATGATAAATGCTGTAGCTGTCATTCTCCCTTGTTTTCTCAAAAAAAATGCTAGTATTTTAGAACTCCTGCTGCAGAACAGAAGACAGGCAGACTGTGCATGGTCAACAACCCTAGCCAACCACAGGTGGGGTAAAGAGGTAGTGGGATGATGCTACAGAGAGGATGAGAAAACTCAAAACATTGCCTTCAGTTTGCTTTGCCATACCCAGTCTATGTGGATTCAAGCCAAGCGGTTTTCTCTCCAGAGAGTGGTGGTGACAATGACAAGTGACTACCTGCTAAGGCCTTGCAAACTAACTCTATTCAGTATTTCTGTAACTGTGTGTTTCATAAGATGTGTCCTTTATTCTATATAGTTTGCCTGCCTCCTATTTTGTCAGGGAAGTGACACCTGTTACTATACCCAAGGTGGGGCATCCTAGGATGTCAACACATTCCATGTTTGGCGGGTGTTGGGGTTGCCACCAAAAGCATGACTCTTATCTGTAGGTCACAGGGAAAGACAGCAGGCCATGCTCTAAGTGTCCCTTTCCACACATGCATATTTCCAGGTGGAATTAAATTGTTGTAAACTGCCCCTAGGAAATTCTCTCTTTCCCATCACTTTATGTTTTCTTTCTCTCATATACTAATAACACTGACTGGTTTTTTTTTACACTGGCTGAATAATCAGACTACTTCCATTTTTTGTTTGTTTTTTGTTTGTTGGCTTGTTTCACTATTTAGTGGCTCAGAATATAGGATCTAAATATAGTTAGTATGCTTAAAGGGTAAGGATCTCTAAATTCTTCTTGGCTGAGTTCACATTCCTGTTCCACCACTAGCTGTGTGGCCTTGAACTTGTAACAACCTCTCCGAGCATCTGTAAAATGCAATTAATGACTTCTCACATCCTAGCATCATTTTGAAAATTAAATGAAATAATACACATAATGATGCTTAGCTTAAAGTAAATGCTTAGCAATTATTATGTCATTATTATTATTCCCAGATGTTGTATTATGAAGGATACATACTGTTAAATTGTTTTGCAAAGCAGTTATATAAAGTTGCCAAGAGCAACATATATGTTATTTCTTCCTAAACTTACCACCTCAACATATCAGCATTGGATATTATTTTTTACAAAAAATAAGTTAACTGAAACAGTGTGATATGACACATTGATGTGTTTTTAAATTCATATTTTTTTCAAGGAAAGTTGCTATTTTTTCCATATTTTCTGGAAATTCTACTGATTGTCATTCTATTTCTGTTATTTCTGTCTTTTCCTGTTTATCCCTACCTCACCATAAAAAGGAATATCTCAAAACCTTTTTTATCAAAAGCAATATTTAAATAATGGGACTAGCCATCCTTCTAGGAAATAGAAAGAATAAACAGTTCTGTGATTTAGTGCTCCCACTGTACAGTAGATGACACAAAGAATTGGGAGTTCACAGCCCTAACTAAAAAATGGGAGACCTGGAAATTGTCCTTTAGAATGACAGAATTTTTGAGCTAAAGGGGGTGGCAGAGCTAATCCAAATCTAAAGCCCTCTTTCCCTAGGGAGAGAATGGAAGACCAGGGCTCCGTGTTCCCAGGGCTGCATGGCAAGTGGGGCAGGGCTGAGGTATCCCATCTTCTCATCCATATTTGTGCTGCCTCTTTGTCAGGCTTTTCTGACCTACAGTGGGATTACATCACCTGCACATTTCACTTACAAAAATTTGCCTCCATGAGCTGAGAATAAAACATAAACAAGAAGATAGACGCAGCCTGTTCCTTTTTATTCCTAGCTTTTGTGCTCCAGCCTTGGTGATTTAAGCCTCATAGAAAGGTTTTTCAGTAGTGATTTTACTGTACCTAATTTTAAATTCCATGCTCACTTTAGCCACAGCTCTTACAGGATGCAACTCGGCTGTGTTCTCACTTGTTTATTTTTCAACATGAAATTGGAATTATGTTGTGAATTGCTAAAACACATCTCCTCATATGTTCTAGACAGTCGCCAGTGACTATACTTTCGACCTGTGTATTCCGAGTTTGACTCGTGGCTCTTATAACCACGTTCTGTGGTTTGGGGCAAGGTTCGAAGCGTCTGTTTTTCATCTCTAATGTGGATATACTTAGGGTTCCCACCTGTTTCAGTTTGTAAAAGCTGCTGAAATGCAATATACCAGAAATGCACTGGCTTTTAACAATGGGGATTTACTAAGTTACAAGTTACAATTATAAGGCCATGAAAATGTCCAAATTAAGGCACCAACAAAAGGATACCTTCTCTGAAGAAAGGCTGCTGGCATCCAGGGTTCTTCTGTCAGATAGCAAGGCACATGGCTGACATCTGCTAGACCTTCTAGGGTTTTGTTGTTCTTGGCTTCTAGTTCCAGAGGCCCCCTCTCTTAGCATCTCCGGAGCATTTCTCTCTCTGTACTGTCTCCCAGTGTATCTGCCCTTTATCTCTCATAAAGGACTGCACCTTGAATGGGTTGGGTCACATCTCCATGGAAACAACCTATTCAAAAGGTCCCTCCCACAATAGGTCAGCACCCGCAGAAATGGATTAAAAGAACATGACCTTTTCTGGAGTACATACCAGCTCTAAACTACCATGCCACGCCATTGAGGGTCTGAGGTTGAGACCCTCCATACCCACTTAGACATCCACTTCCAGAAATCGTCATTTAGCCCCTTCCTCCCCAGGAGCCGAGAAGCACAAAGTCCTGCCTAGTTCTCCCAGAATTTTGAGACATATGAGAGTTCCCATCTGCCAGTACTAACCATCCTGGTGGACCACCTCGCTGAACAGCTGCAAGGGCAGGGGGCCATTCAGATACAAGGAGCTGGAGTGGAGCTCAGGCACACCTGAGCCTGTGTGAGCACAGCAGCCACCTGCCACATTCCCACAGTCAGTGACCCCCAGAGCAGCTGGTCATGGCCAGCTCTGCTGTACTTCGGCCTCACAGAACCACCGGGCAATAGGGTCAAGGCTACTTGCAGCAGCAGCACCCGAGAGCAAACCGAAGAATCCTGCTATTGGAATGGCTTTTGCCTTAGATCATCTAATCCCTCATTAAGGATTAAATTGAGTCCCGCACAAAGTCATGGTCAAGTCCCAACCCCAGACCTGCAGAGAGGTGAGCTCATTTGCAAGTGGGACATCCAAATCCTGAACCCCTGGTCCTGTGGGTGGGAGCTCATTTGTAAATAGGAGCTTTGAAGATCCTGTTAAGGTAATGACACACTGGGTCAGGGTGGGTGGGTCCCAATCCAATGTGACTGGAGTCCCTGTAAGCAGAGGAAATTGGACACAGAGTAGGCAGTAGGAGGCCGACAGCCAGGTGATGGAGGTAGAGATGGAGTGATGGATTGTCACAAGCCTCCGCCAGAGCACAACAGGCTCCAGAGAAAGTAGGGTCCTTGATGTCCGGTTTCTGGCTCCAAATTTGTGAGACAATGCGTTCCTGTTGTTTATGCCACCCAGTCTGCAGTATTTGTTACAGCAGCCCTTGCACACTGAGATGCTCGTGGGTCCTGTTTCAGTTCTCTATTGCAGTGGGGTAAAACAACCCGCATTGATTATGCTCAGATATGTGGTTGGTCAGGAACTTGGTCAGGGCCCTGTGGAGGTGGCCCATCTCAACTCCATAATGTCTGGGGCCTCCCCTGGCTGGAGGACAACTCCAAAGGTCAGAATAGGAGACCCCTCCACTTGGATACCTGGTACTGGGAGTCCAGGCCCAGGTGGGACCATTACCCAGAGCACCTACCTTGGCTGCCCCATGTGGCTTACGCTTCTCCCAGCCTGGCAGCTGGGTTCCAAGAGGGAGCATTCCCAGAAAGAGCAAGTGTTCCCAGAGAATCAGGAGGGATCATCCGGCCTTACCCCGGAAGCCAGGCAGCAAACCCGTGGCCACATTATGGGGTTGTGAGGGGGTCTCTAGGGCCAGACCAGATTTGAGTGGAGGGAATTAGATGCTACCTCCTGATGGGTCGGGACAAGGACACACAGAAGGAGAGCCTGCAAGCCAGGAGATGTTGTGGCTATCTTTGGAAAACAGCCAAAGGCTATTTTTGGAAATTTGCAGGCCACCCTAAGAATAATGTTTTTAATGAATAAATAAAATACTTAGAACTACCAAGGAAACCAATTATGTTGAAGTACAGTTTTAAAACATAATCTGCAGTATAGTAATATATGTTCTTCTTTGTTAGCATACTAGAAAAACACCTAGTGGTGGGTCTAATTACCACTAATTACCAATTTCAAGGTGATGAAACACCTGAATGCTATTTTGAGAAATGTGTCACAATGTGTAATGTGAAAACTTCTGTGGTTGCTATTGATGGTGAAGTCACAGGGTCCATCTAAGCCTACTGTGGTTTGTGGCTTACAATCGTAATTGAATTTTCTTTAGTTTTTAAAAATTTTATTGGATTATATTACAAGTATAGATTAATTCAAGGAGAAGTAGCATCCTCATATTTTCAGTATTTTGACCTAAGAACACAATGTATCATCCCATGTATTCAAATCTTGCTTTTGTTATGTATTTCTTCATATGTTTCTTGATTTGTTATGTAGTTCTTCATATATATTTGCATATATTTCTTATTAATATTATTCCTAAATATCAGTTTTTGTGTCTATTACAAATGAGATCCTTTCTTTCACTGTATTTTCTAACTGGATATTATTTCTATGTATTAAAATATTGGTTTTCTTATATGAACTTTGTTTCTAATTTGTTTTCTTGGTCATTCCATTTGTGCTATCATATTATCTACAAGCTGGTAATACAGCTTTCTTCTTACCAAATTTAACATCTTCCATTTTATTCCCTGGTTAATTGGATTAGCTTCCAGGGCAACATTAAATAAGGAGGTAATATTGAGCTTCCTTATCTTGCTCCTGACTTTACTGAGATGGTTCTAGAATCTTAGAATAAAGCATGACACTAGCTTCTGATTGGAGATTCTGAAAAAATAAACATTTTATTATGTGAAGGAAGTATCATCACATCCTGTGAAGGATTTTATTGATTTTAAAAATCAGTTATTATTTATGACTTTTACCACGTTTTTTTTTTTCAGCAGCTAGGGAGGTGACTACAGATTTTCCTTTAGCTTACTGTTCCAGTTTGCTAATGCTGCCAGAACACAAAACACCAGAAATCGATTGGCTTTTATAAAAGGGAGGTTATTTGGTTACAGAGTTACAGTCTTAAAGCCATAAAGTGTCCAAGGTAATGCATCAACAATTGGGTACCTTCACTGGAGGATGGCCAATGGTGCCTGGAAAACTTGTTAGCTGGGAAGGCACACGGCTGGCATCTGCTCTGGAGTTCTGGTTTCAAAATGGCTTTCTCCCAGGACGTTCCTCTCTAGCATCTGCTTGCTCCTGGGTTGCGCTCTCTGCAAGCTGCAGCTCCTTCAAAATGTCACTCTCAGTTGCTCTGAGGTACTTCTGTGTGTGAACTCCTTTATACGACTCCAGTGATCCAATTAACACCAACCCTGAATGGGTGGGGTAACACCTCCATGGCAATTATCCAATCAAACATTTCACTCACAGTTGATTGAGTCACATCTCCATGGAAACACTCAATCAAAGAATTCCAATCTAAGCAACACTAATACATCTGCCCCCACAAGATTGCATCAAAGAACATGGCATTTTGGAGGACATTATACATCCAAACTGGCACACTTACTAATACGGTAAAAGGTAAAAAGTGAGATGACATTGTTTATTTTAATAGCAATTTTTGAATCTTTCTACCTAGGTACCTTATTATGTAACATTTTTGTTGTTCATGGATTTTATTTCTTTTGCCTCATATTTTCTGACTGCTGGTTAAACATATAGGAAACATGATTTTTTATAGGTATATAATCTATCAAATTCTCTAATTAACTTCAAAGAATTTGCTATTGATTTTCCTTGAGCTGTTGTTTCCAATTTTACAGAGACCATCATATGATCTTCAGATAACGATAATTTTGTTTTCATTCCCCATCTTGTTTCTGATTCAAAACATACTAAATTAAAGTGGTGATTGTTAAACCTCTCTACTTTGTTCCTAGGTGTAAAGAGATTCCTTGTCTATTCATTGTTAGGAATGACAATGTTGTGTTGCAATAGGCAGAATTGCCTGGAGATGACTCCACTGGTTCACTCTGAGTTCCCTGGACAAGACCCTCAGATGGGTGGAGGGCCCTCTTCTCCCAGCTTGGTTTCCCACAGGCCTAGAAACTTCCTTAATTTTTCCCCAGGGGAAAGGATTGCTCCATCTCTCTGAAGAAGACATCGCCCTTGCCTTCTGCACAGTGTTGGGCCTAACCTTGGGTCCAGCAGATGAGATAAGAGAGCAAGAGGCAGTGAGAGCAATCCGAGTGAGCCTAACCTTGACCTTGGGACACTTTGTACTCTGTGTCTCTATCTGGACCCAACACAGTCCCCAAAAGCCTTAAAGAGACAAGGGGTTCAGAGACTGGCCACTCCATGCCCCACTACAGCAAACCCAACCTGCACTGACAAGCCAAGAACCTGCTTAAATGGCCAATCACTTTTCCTTGTTTGCTTTTGAGCCCCATTTTGTTGGGAAGTGGATCATCAGAGGGCTTCCCTCCCAGGTACTGGTGAATCCTTGCTACTTTAAACTACTTGTCACTGGATTATTCTCTGATAGTTAATCTAAGGCCCCATCCCACAGAGTCTAATCCTTCAATCTGGCAGGGAGCTCAATTTAATCCTCCCCCTGTGTCAGAGTCTTTATTTTTCTCTTAACACCATTGACCTCAAAATGTCCAAGCAACTCCTGTAAATATCTGTCACTCCAACTCCAGACCGCCTGGTAGCATGGAGTATGTTTATTCCACCACTTTCTTATTTCACACTTGCTCAATAATAAAGAGACCCTGCAGGGGAGAGGCTGCTGCTCTAAAAGGACCCTTCAGATCCAGCAGATGCCCTGGTAGATTCCTCCATGATCTGGTGGGGGCCAGGGAACCCTGCACATCACCCTCTTAGTTTTCCCTTCCCACATAAAACCTACCCCCTAACCCAACCCTGTATTCTTGTGGAATTTTCCCCAATCTTTTGGCAGAGAAACATCAGCCCTGAAGGGGCATCTGGCATGACAGATGGCCCATATCCTCTTTTGCTATATCTTCCTTCATTTCATCAAATTTATTTAGCATTAGTTGCCTCCACTCCTGTGTCTCAGCTGAGCTATTAGTTTGTTCCTTTGGCTGGTCCATGTTTTCGTGTTTCCTGGTATGGCTTGTTATCTTAAGTTGTCTAGACATCTGATTTTCTTGATTAGTTTATTTTGGAGCTTGTTTTCTATCTTTTACCTAGTGGTTTTCTTGTTGGTTGGCTTTGTTCTCTGGCCTCTGTTATTCAGTTCAACTTATTCTAGACCTCTAACTTAGGTTCTATTTAGTTGATCAGAATTTTTCCCCTCTTGTTTTTTTTGTTTCTTTCTCTGCCTCTATGTAACCTTTTTGTGAGTGGGTGTCCTCAGATATGGTCGACCCTAGTCGGATTTTCCCAGTCTAGTGAGGCCCAGGTCTCAGTGGGAGGGTATGGAGTTTTCCTGAGAATGAGACCCTCCTATGAGGCCTTTAGAATTGGTGCTTTTCCTCTCCTGTCCAGCAGGTGGCACTTGCCAGCCCGCAGCTCCCCCACCAGCGTAAGGAGGTATAGAGACTTTAGTTCTCCTGGTGACTCTGATCCTGTCAGGGGCGTGGCTGACTGAAGCCGGAATCTGAATTCCAGCCCCTGGGGTCTGAGTTCCCAAAAGGAGGACTGCCAGTTGAGCTGGACCTCCCTCCACTCTCCCAATCCTCAGAACTCCAGTTGTCTCTCAGGGGCACTATTCCCTTCTCCCCTCTCCTTTTTGGGGCCTCTCCAGGTAGATTCCTTGGTCAGCCTGAGTTGCCAATTAAAGACGGGGGTGGGGGCCTTCAGTAGTGAATACGGAATTCAAAGACACTGTAGGTACTCTGTCTCCCCTCAAGCCCAGCCCAGTCCCTCAACATGGGTTTTCCGATAGAAGATAACCACATATATTACTTTTAGATTTAAAAAAAAGAAAAACAAGAAAAAGAAAAAAGAAAAAAACAAGAGTCTCTTTTAAAAGTCTTTCCCCAGCCTGGAAGTTTTGTCAGTGTCAGAATAGAGCATTTAAAGATATGCTTTGGGCTATTGTCTGATAATTACTCCCCAACAGCTTCAGTTCCACCCCTGCCGGGGGAATGTTCGCTGCGATCTCAGCTTTTCCTCCAATTCCAAACTTGCATCCAATGTATGACTGGTTACTGGAGACCCCGAAAGCACTGTTTCATATAGCTCTTGGGTAATTGCCAGCTGCTCTAGGGGAGAGACGAAATTCTGCTCCTCACCACTCCGCCATCTTGCCCCACCCCCCATATCCTCTTAGGAGAGATTTTTGATGGCTGTAATGAACGTTGGATTTCATCACATGTATGTAATTTGACCTCTCAAAGCAACGTACCACATGAAAAGATTTCTTCATTTTACACCATTCCTGCATTCCTGGCATAAATCCAGTTTGGTTATGTTGGACAATTCCTTTACTCTATAGACAAGTTAGATTTACTAGTCTTCTAGTCAGAATTTAGTTCATTTGTGGTAGGCAGCTTCCAAGATGGCCGCCAATGAATCCTCTTTGTGTTCACACCCCTGTGTAGTTCTCTTCACCTGAATGTGGGCTTGTCCTAGTGACTCAGGCTTCCAGGGAAGAGAATAGGGCAGAAATAATGGGAAATCACTTCTGTTGTTAGGTTCCAAAAAGACTAGCACCTCTCGAGCATCCTTTCTTGTTCTCTCCCTCACTCTCTCTGTGGGAAAACAGTGACCCTGTTGTAAGCGGCCATATTAAGAGGCTGCATAGCAAGGAACTGATGTCCCTGCTGTCTGCCCGTGAGGACATGAGTCTGGAAGTCTTGTGAGTGAGCTCAGAAGCAGATACTCCCCCAGTCGAGCCTTCAAGTGGCTGCAGCTCCAGCCAACACCATAATGACAGCCTTACAGAAGACCTAGCCAAGCTGTGCCTGCACACCTGACCCCCCAGAAACTGTGACAAAATAAATGTTTGTTGTTTTAAGCCACTACATTTTGCAAGAAGGTGTTAGGTAGCAAGAGATAATACCAATATTCTATATTTGTAACTATGATTCATCTATAATTTTGGGGTGTTGGGGAACTGTCATTTAAGTTCTTATTCATGCATTATGCAACATTAATGAATTGGGGAATTTTTCATGTTTATTTCTTTAAGCTTTCAAATTGGCACTTGTAAAATCACTTAGGAATGGAACTTTTTGTTTTTAACAGAAGTCTTTATTAACTATTTGTCATGGCCCAAGAGGGCTTTTGTAGCCAAAGGACTAAAGAAAGCACCAGACACATTCTGAGACATGAGCTTTTATTATGGGGCTTACCTACAGGGTGGGGAAGTTGAGCCACGTTGCCCTGAAATCAGGAGCTTCTCTGAATGGATTCAGGAGCTGCTGTGAATGGTAGCGTGTTCACGGCACAATGTGGAAATAGTCCTCACTTTAGGGGGGCTGAATAAGCTAGTTGTAAGGGCTCGACATTATGAGAGTATAAGGCAGGAGTGGGGGGGTCTTGCAAGGTAGGGAGGGATTGATTGTAATCAACAGTGAGGAGGGGAGGATTATAGATTATCTTGTAGAAAACAGTGTCTCAGGGAGTCTCAGGGAGGAGGTAGTTTTGGGTATAGATTACATTTAATACCTGATATTACAATAGGTCAAACCTTAACTGACGTAGGTCATGCAAGCTGCTGTGTGCAAACTTCAAGGCCCTTGCCTTGGTGAATGCCCTGTGCCCGGGTTTCCCATACTATTTCAATTTCTTCCAGTGTTCTTAGTACCTTCAGATGTTTCTTTTCTTGAGTCAGTTTGTGTCTTGTTTTTTCCAGAAAGTCATTCATTTTATCAAGATTTTCCAAATTTATTACCATGGAAGTATATTTACTGTTCTCTTAATCTGCTCTTATAACCCATTTCTTATTTCTAATTTTGATGATTTCAGTTCTCTTTCATTACATTTTCCATAATTATATATGGTATTGTTTGAGTGTGGTTGAGGGTGTTCCCAAAGTACCAGCTTTTGAATTTAAGTATCAATTTAGTATTTAATATTCTCTCATAATTGCTATTTTTGTTTTCTTATATTCATAAGGGTGGCTTGCTTTTGTTGACCATGTGTTTTAAGTAGAGTTTGCTTGGATCATTCTTTTTTGCTATTATTTTTAATAATGAAATAGTTGAAGGTTGTTAGTATTATTTTATTAGTTTTCATTGCTTAGGTTTTCTAAATTGATTTGCTTTCCTCTTTGACACATTTCTTCCTCTGGAGAGTTTTATAAATTTCCAAACCCTTATTGTGTGAGCATGTGCATGTGTGTGTAATTAATTCACAGCTTTACTACATTGTACGCTGTGATAGATACATACCCCAGAAAAAAAAAGTTCTTAAATTTAATTAACTCCTGTGGGTATGAGCCCATTGTAAAGAGGACATTTTGATGAGGCTACTTCAGCTAAGTTTGTCCAATCAGGATGGGTATTAATCCTATTACAAGAATCCTTTAAAGTGGAATGAATTCAGCCAGAGAGAAGAAAAACAGAGGATGCAAGAAGCTGAACCCTGAAGTGAAGGGAGAGGCCAGGGGACATCGCCATGTGCCTTGCCATGTGACAAGCTAAGGACCCCAGGATCTCCCACAGCCAGCTCCAGAGCCCCACAATGTTCAGGGAGAAAGCGTCACCTTGACAATGTCTTGATTTGGACTTTCTTTTAGCATCAAAACTGTGAGCAAATAAACTCCCATTGTTTAAGCTGAACCATTGCATTGGTTCTTACCTGAGCAGCCAAGGAAACTAAAACACCATGTATTCCAGTGTTCCCAGGCCACTCACAGATTAGACCTTGTGGGGAAACAAAACTTGTCTAGATTTCTGAGTGCTCCTATAAAAGCCCTGGCTTCCTGATACTCTTCACATTCCAGGAGAATTAGATCTATAGTCATTTTTCTAGTTAATTGCTTTAATCTGAAAGGATAATAAAACTTATTTTATCTACCTGAGAGGCCCAAATGGTTCCAGATCAGATTAGGTCCCTAGTTAAGCCACTAAAGTGATAAGAAGACAGGAGCAACTACCTCCCTGGGTATTTGCATTTCAAGGAAGAATGAACTCCAGCAGTGGAGAAATTTCTGTCTTACAAGCTAAGGCATGTGTGAACAACTGAGCAATGCACATGCATACACACACACACACACACACACACACACACACACACACACACACGGGACTATGAGGCTCCTGGAGAGACTTTATTGATATTCCAAAGGGTTGGAGTAGGGTTTTAGGTCCATGACATTCTCAAGGAGATATGTTCAGGAGGCGAAAGAACAGCTCCCTTCTCCTCTAAAACAGAGAAAAGTCATTATTCCCTCATTTCTCACCTATAGAGTGTCCTGCCACTTATGTAGGAAAATTTCCATTGGCGCCCATCACATCATCCCAGGGGTAAAGGCCTGGAGCAAGGGGAATAGGGCAATGTTCTTATTATTTATTGTGATGTATTTAATAAGAAATCTGTCTCTGACCCAAAATGTCTTGCGTATGCATTCAGGATAAAATTTTAGAAGACGAATATTGAAAACCCAGCACATGAAAATGGTTAAAAGGGTAAATTGTGTGTTGTATAAATGAGTCCACACCAAAAATAATTTATAAAGCACCTGTTATCCCAGCATAATTATCAATAGCTCCCCTTTTCATTCTCAAAAGTGTTCCAGTGTGGGTGATGAATGGTATAGTCACCCTAATGATAGGAATTCACAATTTTCAACAATATATAGTTCTCCTCTACTTTCTGCTCTCTTGGAGTTGGGTGTGGCCATGTGACTGGTAGAGTTAATCTTAAGAATGCAAAGATATTTTAACATGAGGAAATCTATTGATGTAATCATATTAAAAGACTGGAAAATGATCATTTTAATTGATAAAAATAATAAAATTCAACACAAATATGAGATATTTTTTAAGACTCTTAGTAAACTCAGAAGAGAAAAAATTTTTCCTGAACTTGATAAAAATATTTCTGTCAGAAACCTCCAGCAAATTCCACACTTAAGTAGAAATATCAAAAATCCCATTAAAATCTTGAAGACAAGGACTCTCACTATCGTTGTTACCAATCCACATGTATTTGTGGCCCTAGCAGTGGAAGGAGAATGAGAAATAAATGGGAAAATAAATACCTATCTACTGATGTGTGATCATTTAACTAGAAAATCCAAGAGAATCCATGGAAAAACTATTAAACAGAGTAACAGAACTCAGCAAGGTGATCAAAATAATACATGTCTAAAAATTAATATATACATCTTTAAATGTACTGGACAAAAGAAAGCTCCATTCCCAATAATGATAAAAATCATAAAATCCCAGGAACCTGACAACAAATGGACAAGACTCATATGAAAAAATTATGAAATCTACTGCAAATAAAAATGGCCCTAAATAAATGCATAAATGATCTACTTAATGCATAAAGATGTCAAAACAGAAAGCCACAAACCCAAGAAGTTGATTCCTGTTTGTTTAAAACTATAAATTATAAATCTGATGCATATTTAGTAGGAAATCTTGAGAGGAAATGTTGCTATTCTTGTGCTTAGCTAAAAACCAATATTTAGCAAGTAGCTAAAATAAAGGCAATTAGGGAATGCTTATATTTGGTGGTCTCAAAAAACAATCAACAAATTATTATAATCAAAGGAGATGAGATTATTATTTTTCAAATTATATATAATTATAGTCCCTCTTAAGTGTTTAATAAGTAAGGGTAGAACACCCCTGTAATATTCAATTTATAACTACAAAGATTGCTCATCTATAAACTCAAGGCTAATCTATCAACTGCATTTGTTGGAATACTAGAATGTTTATTATAGAAAACTGTATTTATTCAGTGAAATTTAGAGAGAATGTTTGTTGTGGAAAATTGAATGTGTTCATATGCATTATCATAATAACCTATTCGCTGCTTCCAACCTGGTTCATTTTGTGATAATTAGCTCTACCCATACACAATTTCCACGAATTCCCTTGAGAATTAGGGAAAATACATCTGGATATTTGTTTTTCCACATTTCAAAAATGCAATGCAAAATCTTGTTCTTAAACAATTTCAAATCTCTGTAACTTAATCTATAAATTTAATGCAATTTTGCAATATACTTTATGGAAATTGACAAGGTAATTCTAAATTCCATTCAGGAAAAAAATGCAGAACAGTAGTCAAAAAAGTTTTTGTAAAGAGAAATGGAGGAGAATATGTTCCTGCCAGATAGGAAAGAATGTATCACCATATGTATATTACATGATACATTCCACAAGTCCTAGTAATTCAAATATTGGCACAGAGCTAGACACACAAAACAAAAGAATGAAAAGACAGTTCTGGAATAGTTACACTGGAAAGTTGAATCTCTATCTAGTGGTTGTACAAGAATAAATTTCTGCTGGACTAAAGGCAAAAACCTTAAATATATATATATACTTTCAATGTATAGGGGTAGAAAAGACCTTAAGCAAGATGCAAAGCAAAACCACAATAAAAGTATGGAATGATAAATTTGACTGCATAAAAATTTGAAACTTCCATACAACAAAAGACTATGAACAAAGCAAAAACATGAGAGAACAAGCACATGCACTATGTCTGTAAAGGGTTTAAATTGAAAGTATATATTTACTTTAACTCCATACGTGTGTGCGTGTATGTGTGTGTATAAGTTTTTATAAAAATTTCCTGATTTACTTTAAATCAATTTTTTAAATAGGGAAACAATCTAATAGAAAATTAGACAAAGGATATGGGCAGTCATAAAAAAAGGCCTATAGACATATGAAAATATTTTCACCTTTACTAATAATCACAGGAATTGGTTAAAACATCTATGAGGAACATGTAATCTTTCTTGGATTGAATTTTTCAATTTGATAAAGAATATAGGAGGAATAAATTGGCACAGCCTTTGTGGAAGGCACTTTGGCAATTATCTATTACTATTCTGATATGCATACCTGGAGAAGAATATATTACTGTTTGCAAGTATTTACCCCCACTTTGCTTTGGGGGAGTCCACTGCCATGAGACTTTTAGGACTTTCCCCAAAGACAAGGATGCAGCCCAGCACCACGGACGTTGGGCTGGGCTTGGTGATGTCCAACACATCCAATCAGCCGCTTTAAGGGGCATCAGAGCTTTCCTCCAGCACTGGCGTTTTTGCCCTCTGCCCTGAGAATCCATGTCCCGCATGGGGCTGCCCCTTCAGTCTGGAGCCTGGGATGCCGGAAGGAGAAGGAATCAGAGCTGAGCCCATTGCAGGCAGAGGAGCTACTGATCTGTAGCCTTGTGAAAGATGAGTGAGAAAAAAATGCTGTTGTCCATCCTTGGCATTTTGTACTTACTTATTACTGTAGCAAAACTGAATACTACAAATACCCTCCTATGCAGCAAACACTTTTACCAGTGCACATGCTAGAGAATACTTGCAGTTGGGAGGGGCACAGAGAAGCAGGATACCCAGTGCATCATATTGGTACTCAATTTACCTTTCCATCAATAAGGAACAGTTAAATAAAGCACAGTCTGCCATACATAAGATGCTGCAGCAATGAAACACAATGAGTTAGAACTTGCCACTTGCTTGACAAAATGGGGTGAACAATACACAATGTGTTCCCATTTATAAAGTAAGTCTTTAAAACACTCTATAAAATGACACATGTTTAGATGTCCGCATAGAGCCATGTGTAAGTACAAAACAAGGATGTGGGGGTTTATTCACAAAAGGAAGGAGTTATTTCTGACGAAGGAAAGTGCTGGTAAAAAAAACTTCACCTAACATTTGTGCAATTAAAGTAAATGAGATAAATGTGCACTTTCTCTCTCTGAGCCAAACTCAGCAAATAAATCCATCAACCTCCCCTCACATGGGACAGGACCCCCCAAGTGAGTGAGTCTTCCTGGGGACATGGGACATGGATTCCAGGAATGAGCCTGACCCTGGCATCGAGGGGTTGAGAATGACTTTGTGACCAAAAGGGAGAAAAGAAAGGTAACAAAACAAGGTTTCAGTGGCTAAGATAATTCAAATAGATTCAAGAGGTTGTCCTGGAAGTTACTCCTATGCAAACTTCAGCTAGATATGCCAAATGGCCACAGTATGATAAACTCAAATCAACAGTAGTCCCAAAAATCCTAAAGAATACCTAAATCCCTATCTGAGACTCTATACAAGTTTCACTCACTAAGTTTATTCTTTGGAAACTTAAATTCTCCAGAGAACTCCTATGACAGCTAAGTCCCAAAACTCAGAGGCAATATCCTCTTCAAGAACATCAACCAGATGAGTCCCCTCTTCCAATAATGTTGACACCCCTTTTCAACATGTACAAGTTAGGGTGGTCACTGCCTAGACATCCCTGAAGATTGGGAAAGTGATTAAGGAAGGGATAGCAACAGACAAGATGGAATTTAACAAAGGATTATGAATACTGAATCTCTCTATATATAATTTTCTTTTTCTTAGTTGCTAGGGTATTAGAATAGCTATAAGGAAAGAATGGAAATGGTGAAACTGTAACTCATAGAATTTTTTGAAATTTGCTCTATAGCTACTTGTTAAATTGTAATTTGAAAGTTATCACTTTTTGTATATATGTTATATTTCACAATAAGGAAATAACTGAAACTATGGTACTGTAACTCATAACATTTTTGGAAATTTCCTATATAACTGCTTGTTAAATCATACTTTGAAAGTTATTACTTTTTTGCATATGTTATATTTCACAATAAGGATATAACTGAATCTGTGGAACTGTAACCCATAACATTCTTTGAAATTTGCTTTCTAACTACTTGTTAAATTGCACTTGGAAAGTTATCACTTCTATGTATATATGTTATATTCTGCAATAAAAAAAAAAACTAAGTGAGATAAAGAAGCGCTTCTGGAATCACAGTCTGGGGAGCTCTGCTAACCCTCTCTCCAGCAAAAAGTCATAACTAGTCAAAACTTTTGCAATAATCAAAAAGACAGTGGGGATCTTAGAATCCTTGTACACTGCTGATGTGAATGTAAATGGTGAGTCACTTTGAAAATCTGTCCAGTGGTCCCTCAAAAGATGAAACATGGTTTTACCACAACCCAGCAATTCTACTCCTCAGTATATACCCAAGAGAAATGAAAACATATGCTCACACAAAAACATAATTTAAAAAATACACACACAAATGTTCACAGAGCACTTTTCATAATAGTCAAAAGGTGGAAACAACCCAAATGTCCTTCAAAAGATGAATGAATAAATAATACATGGCATATTTAATATATCCAATATTACTTGGCAATAAAAAGGAATAAAATGCTACAACATGGAAGGACTTGGAAAACATTGTTAATTGAAAGAAGCCAGTCACAAAAGACCACATACTGTGGGATTCCATCAATATGAAATGTCCAGAAGAGGCAGATCCATAAAGATGGAAAATATAGATTAGGGGTTCCCAAGATCTGGGAGGAGGGAGGAATGGCAAGTGACTGCTAATGCCTATGGGGTTTCTTTTTCAGGCAAGCAATTAAAATGTTCTAAAATTGATTGTGGTGATAGTTTGCACAACTCTGTGAATATATTAGAAACATTGAAATGTGCACTTTAAATGGATGAATTGCATGGTCTATGAATTATTCTACAAAAATCTGTCAAAATGTAAAAGTAAAATCAAATAGATGAGATACGATTTCAAGTGACTAACTAAGTATCTTTGTGATAAATGCAAAGATGTTTTGGATTTGTCCTGTTTCTCTCTGTACGTTCTCGAGTGAGTCGTCATTATTTCCAGTTTGTGAATGATAAAGAGCACATGCTCTTAGAAATAGTCCCTGCTGGAATTTTGCTCCTTGTCACTCTACCATCTATCCCTGTCCCAGTTTTCCTTTATGTGACAATTGAAGTGATTTTAAAAATAAGCGGCTTTGCATTTTACCTGGGAGGATTAGAAGTGATTGAATCCTCAAAATGGTTGCTCAGTAAGATTATCTGAGAAAACTAGAGGATGATGATATCTGTTGTCTGGATAACCTCCTCTGACAAGCAGCTTCTAGGAGCTTATTGGAAATGAAAATTCTCAAGCCCCATTCCAGATGTACTAAGTCAGTATCTCTGGGGGAACCTCCCCTCCAGCCCCGCAATCTGTTTTAACAAGTTTCTAGGGGAATCTTAGAACTACTGCTGGAGTCTAGATCAATGCCAGTAAGACTATAGACAAAATGGAGCAGGTGCTCCCTTAAGGAGGTTGTCAAAATATCCCAGAAATAATTTAAAGATGGCATGGGGGGAGCGGTTAGAAGATGTAGACAACCCAAAACATCAAGTTCCCCTAGTAAGATTCTTCAGCATCAAGTTTGTATGGTCATAACTAAAGAGATTGAAGGGAAAGAAGCAAGGACCCTTATTTGCCCCACCTTTTTTAACATGGGTGTCAAAGAAAAAAATTACACCTGACAATGTTAAACATCCAATGATGGCTTTATTCAAGGTTATAGGCAACAGGGAAGAGGTAGAGACAAGAAGGCTATTGTGATAGAGAGAGAGAGAGATGAGAAGGCTATCATAAAAGGGTAGAGATAGAAGGCCCAACTTCCCAGAAGCAGAGGCAGGGGAGTTTTTAAGGACTGAGGTGAGCTGGTAGGAAAGTACCAGAGGGGGGTATTTATCTCCTGAGTGTGCTGTTGAGGCCAGGTGGCAAGTGCTCTACATGGATTCTGCAAGGACAAATCTGAGAGGGGTCAGGGAACTAGAATCAGGAGAAGCCTGCCTGAAGTTAGTTAAGCTAAGGGGGAGTTGAGGCCATCTAATGCACACAGAGGCCAATACAATGACACCAGGATTTTGAGAAAAGAAAGCGTTCTATTGCAAGTTTCACTGGCAAGGAGACAGTGAACTCCTTGATCTTAGACTCCTTGATCTTAGAACTAAGGGAAGTTTTATGGGAATGGGAGGTGGGAGGTGGGAACTGAAGTGGAGAGGATTGACTTTGCATAGTCCAGTTGGTTATAGAGTTGTCCATGTGTGGTAGAGTGGGTTTTAGCCTGGATCTTCCTTCTTGAAGGACCTCTTGCATTTGACTTGTTTCCAATGTCTCCTTGTCCTTGTAATCTTGGTTCTGAGGGAGGTGACATCTGTTCCTGGTGTCTTGAAGATCATCTAAAGGACAAGAATCTGTGCTTCTGCACATGCTCAGGTTATATGACCTGAGATTAAGCTTGGCTGCATACAAAGCAAGCTCAGAAGAAAAGGTTACAAGGACAGAGGACAGCCCCACAAACCGGTTTTGACCTGCCCGTGGTTTCAGTAGCACAAAGGGCTGTGTTGGGGAGTTGGGGGTAAGGGAGGCAAGTGTTCTTAACCTACTCTGTTTTCCAAGATCACAGTAAAATTCAACATTGTCAGAAGCAACCTCTGTTAAAAGGAATAAAAAGCAGCCCAGCTGTGGTTGCATGAATGAGCAGGCAGTAGGAAGCAGGCAAACTGCTGAGAAAAAAGGGAAAGGGTCTCTTGTGTTTTCTCAGTCTAACTCTGTCATCCTGGAAGAAGTCTCCAGTCACAAGGCATCCAGCCCCTGCCTACTACTCTCGTGGGTTCAGAAAATCAACCAATCTCTCTCATTCTCTCTTTTCCCTCCTTCCCTCTTTACCTCTGTGATGGTTAGGTTCCTGTGTCAACTTGGCCAGGTGACAGTGCCCAGTTGTCTGGTCAAGCAAACAGTGGCCTAACTGTCACTGCAAGGACATTTTGTGTCTAGTTAATAAACCAGAAGGCTGGTTTATTAAATCATCAATCAGTTGATTGCATCTGTGGCTGATTACATCAATTATCAACTAAGGGAGTGTCTTCTGCAATGAGAGAATCCAGTTAGTTGGATTTAATCCAATCAGTTGAAGACTTTGAAGGGAGAAGAGAGAACTTTCATTTTCCTCAGCCAGCCAGCCTCTCCTGGGAAGTTCATCGAAGACCTTCATTGGAGTTGCCAGCTGGCAGCCTGCCCTACAGAATTTGGACTCATGCATCCTCACAGTTGCGTGAGACACTTTTATAAAATCTCATATTTACAGATATCTCCTGTTAGTTCTGTTACCCTAGAGAACACTGACTAATACAACCTCCTTCCCTCCTTCTCCCCTCCCTTCATCCTTCTCTCTACACTTCTTGCATATCTTTTGCCAACATGAATGGTGCATTATTAAATTTTATTCTAATTTAGTTTACCTTCTAAAGTCTTAATAATTAAATTTCCTGCTTCCACTTTTCCCATTAACCTAAGCTTATGCTTTAAAATGTTTAAATTTACATTTATTTGTGTATCATAAATCAATTTAAACTTTATTATAATTGTCTTAATTTTCTACATCTTCTTAGTTCATATTTCACTTTGACTCCAAAGATTTAAGACCAATGTATTACAAAACCTTTGGCCCTACTTCAATGCTACTTAAAATTTTAAATGAATTAAATTTAGTGACTTCAAAAGAAAATCAAATTACACATTCTGTTTCAACCCCCCCCCCCAAGATTCTAAAATACTCCCCTCCTTGAAAAACAAAATTCAGAATTTTATGGTGTTATTAAAAAAAATTTAATAATGTTTTAACATTAAATGACAGTGCTTATTTTAGGATCCAGCAATCCAGAAAAGTACAAAGAAAACAATAAATAATCCCAATTCCTGCACCCAGATCTAAGCAATGTAATCATTCAATGAACATTATTGTAGATGTCTGTCTGTACCCTGTACATGCAGAGGCCAGAGAGAGACAGAGCAAGAGACCGAGACATTTAAAAAAAACTGCAGGAAGAGGATAAGTCTAGATTGTTTTTTAAATAAAAATATGTAATTTCACTTAAATTTATCAGGAAAAATAAAAAGGGACCATGGCCTTTGTGATGGTTAGGTTCATGTGTCAACTTGGCCAGGTGATAGTACCCAGCTGTCTGATCAAGCAAACATTGGCCTAACCATTGCTGTGAGGACATTTGTGGCTGGTTAATAAACCAACAGGCTGGTTTATTAAATCATCAGTCAATTGACTGCAGCTGTGACTGACGACTCACCAAAGGGCGTGTCTTCCACAATGAGAGAATGCAATTGGCTGGATTTAATCCAATTAATTGGTTGAAGACTTATAAGCAAAACAGATAGAGCACCTTCACTTCTTCTTCGGCTGCCCAGTGAAGCATTTCCTGAGGAGTTCATCGAAGTTGCCAGTTAATTTCCTGAGGAGTTCATTGAACACGTACATCAAAGATCCCAGTTCATTTCCTGAGGTTTGTTTCCTGAGGAGTTTCTTGGACATCTTCCTTGGAGTTGACAGTTTGCTGACTGCTCTACAGAATTTGGACTCGTGCATACCCACAGTTGCATGAGTCACTTTTACAATTTGATAGTCAGAGACACCTCTCATTGATTCTGTTTCCCTAGAGAACCCTAAGTAATACAGCTTTGTAAATCCATGAACCAATAAATTTGCATTGTTTAAGCCAACTGTTTTAGTTTGCTAATGCTGCAAATTAGCAAAACACCAGAAATGGATTGGCTTTTATAAAAGGGGGTTTATTTGGTTACATAGTTACAGTCATAAGGCCATAAAGTGTCCATCAACAAAGGGTACCTTCTCTGGAGAAAGGCATTGGCATCTGGAAAACCTCTGTTATCTGCGAAGGCATGTAGCTGGTGTCTGCTTGCCCCAAGGTTGCATTTCAAAATGGTGTTCTCCAAAATGTCTGCATCAGCTTCCAATGGCTATCTTCATAATGTCTGTCTCCGCTCCAGCTTGCTATGAGCTCCCTCTGTCTGAGCTTATATATTGCTCCAAGGCCCACGCTGAATGGACAGGGCCACATCTCCATGGAAATTATCCAATCAGAGTTATCACCTACAGTTGGGTGGGTCACATCTCCATGGACACTGAACCAATAGGTTCCAACCTAATCCACGCTAATCCATCTGCCCCCACAAGAATGCATTAAAGAATATAGCTTTTTCTGGGGGGCGTAAATATACAAACTGGCATACCAACCCATTACATGGTGTTTGTTTAGCAGCCAGGAAACTAAATCACATTCCTTCTTTCATTCTTGTGGGTATCTTTGAGTTTTGCCCCTTACCTAAACAACAACTTAGCTGGGCATAAATTCCCTGAGTTACACTTTGCTTTAGAACTTTGTAGACATTGTTCGCTTCATTTTTGACAGTAAAGATTCAAGCAGAGAATTGCAAGGCCATCTTGACTTTCTTCTCTTGTAGTTGATTTGCATTTCCTGCTTAAATGTTTGAACAAATTCTCTCCTTTTCCTTGAAAATCAGGAATTTAACCAGAAATAAATCTCCATGTCCACAGTAATGTATCAAGTTTTCCAGAATACAAATACCCATTAAGTTTGCAGGTTCACTTATACTTTTATCTTAGGTTAAAAAAAATAATGTATTTCTAAATAATTGTTCTGTTCCACTTGTTTTATTTTTTACAGGCCAAGCACTTACTCTTAATTTATTAATATCCTCTTTTCCCCTTCTCATATTTGTTGGCATTGCCACCAGAGCCAGAAGCACCTAGATCAAACTTTAAAACCTCCTCATTTTCTTAACAATTCAAGTTGACAACTACTTTTAATTTCTATGATTTTATGATAATTACACCTTCTTTGCATGTTCCTGTGCACCACCTACCCACATGTCCCATGCAACATTTATCTGTCTTTGTTTTCATTATTGTAATTTTCTGATTCTTATTTTTACATTGAATTCATTACAGCAGTAGTTGTTCTGTTTGATTCAAATGGATTTTATCTTTTTCATGGGTGCATTTTTATCTGACTAGAATCCTCCCAGTCTCTGAGGAAGCTTTTTATATTGAGTACATTGATTGCATATATTTCATAATAATTTCACTTAACAAAAGTCAGATATTCTTTTTGACCTCTTACAATCCTAATATTTCTCTTGATGGCTAATGTCAGATTCACCTGGAATTTTCTGTACTTCCCCTGATTAGTGGGATTCATTCATTTATCTCATGCCACACATCATTAAGCAATTCTTACGGACACATACTAGGTTAACTACCACGGAGACCAGGATGCATGAAATACATACAATCTCAACACTTTTGGAATTCCCATCCTGATCAGGAAGCAAACAACTCAAGGGAAATGGTTCCCAAGCAGGGAGGTAAGTGGTGGGAAACAGTCTCACTCAGAGAGCTATAGGAGTTCAGCAGAGGGAGAAACAAACATACCCCAAGACTGTTTTGCATACATGAGAACAAATTTTCCCCTGCACACTTAAGCAAATTTGGATATGGTCTTCTGATGACCATGATTTGGTTATTGTGCCATCAAACGAATTTCAGCTGATATAGAAGGTCACATTCCTTAGTTATTGAGGAAAATGAATGAAAAAAATTACGTGAGAGTTCTTTATAAAAAGAAAAGTGCAATGTGGCTGTGAGTGGTTAGAGTATACTCTTTTTGCAATAATATCTTTTAAAACACTCTTCCCTCTGTTTCTACTTTTTCAAAGGCAATATATCACTATCCCTTATCTAGTGTTTCTCTTCCTTTAGTGCCTTTCTGGGCATATTTCTATGCATCTACAGCCTATTGAGGTATGCCAAATGATGTAATTATTTCTCTTCCACATTAAACTAAAGAAATATAAATAAATAGAACTGCAATATGAATAAATAAAATAATATGAATTTCTTTTAATGGAAAGTTATGATTTTGTTTCTAAGATACACTTGTCAAAAGCACAATTTAAGTAGAGGGAGTAAATTCCCCCACATAACTCCATTCCTTAAAAAAACCACAGATTTTAAAATAGCAATGATATATATGCAATATAATATATATAAATGTCTATATACTTCATACTGTGCTAGGACTTGTGTTTAAATAACTTAAGAATATATGTGTTCAGCAACTACTGAAATTCATCAATATCTAGTGAAGCTGAAGATTCATTTGTCCCAACAATATCGTTCCCAGGAATCCCTAAGAGAAACTAGGTACAAAGGCATAGGAGATGCTATACAAGAATATTCAGAGATGTATTTTTTTAATTGTAGGAAAGTACACACAACATAAAATTTACCATTTTAACCATCTTCCAGGGAAGAAGGCAGAGTACGGAGCTGCAGGACACACTCCTCCTCCAAAAGCAGCTAGTGCACAGGCAGAAACTGTCTGAAACAATGGTTCTGTGATTTTGGATGTACAGCACCCAGGAAAGAGCAGGACAAGGGGATTGAGTAGCTGTAGCAAAGAGACAATGAGTGACTCCTGCTACAGCAGTGATTAGTGCCCATCCCCCATCCTCGAGGCAAGCAGCCTCGGTACAGCCTTGGTACAGTCTGTGACTGGCTGCTGTGGATGGAGAGGGACATGGAGACCTTCCTCCTCAAGAATAGGGTGAGGCAGTAAGGCTGAGTGCCGAGTGTGGCTTCAGAACAGTGAGTCTGGAATGCTGGGTCCTGACTCTGAATCATGGTTCTAGCCTGGTCTGATGGGGTTCCCCATGGCCATTGTTTGAACACCACCCTGCCAGGGGAGGAGTCTGTGGAGACCAAAAAACACATTCTCTCCTGAGGGCTGTAAGGAATAGTTTGCTGAAAAGTGGCAGTGTCTGGGCAGGCCAGGAAAGTGCAGCTTTGGGGAGCTGAAAATAAAAGGCTTTTTGGCATCTTTCCTGACCCTCTCCTCAGGTCCCTGTGGAACTGGTCTGCAGGCACTTTGTTGGTGCCTGGCCCTGTGTCAATCAGTTAAAAATGGGCAATTCCAAAGATCAAGAATAACTTGAACCAAGTGCCAAAGAAGAGCCCTAACTCAAAGCCATTCAACAATAAAACCCTAGGCAAGAGAGAGAAACTGGCCATCAGTAAACTCATTGAGATAACCAGATGCCTAGAGATCAGCAAAAAAAAAATTTTAAGCCATACTAAGAAACAGGAAGATATGGCCTAGTCAAAGGAAAAAATTGAAAAGTTTGAGGGGACACAGAATTTGGAACAACTAGTCAAAGATGTCCAAACAAATCTACTAAATCAATTCAAGGAAATGAAGGAAAATATGGCTAAAGAGATAAAGGATATTAAGAATACATTGGGTGACCATAAAAGAAATTCAAAAGCATGCAAAGAAAAATAACAGAAATTATGGGAATGAAAGGCACAACTGAAGAGATTAAAAATATACTAGAGGGGGGCGGGGCAAGATGGCGGACTGGTGAGCTGTATGTTTTAGATACTCCTCCAGGAAAGTAGGTAGAAAGCCAGGAACTGCGTGGACTGGACACCACAGAGCAATCTGACTTTGGGCATACTTCATACAACACTCATGAAAACGTCGAACTGCTGAGATCAGCGAAATCTGTAAGTTTTTGCGGCCAGGGGACCCGTGCCCCTCCCTGCCAGGCTCAGTCCCGTGGGAGGAGGGGCTGTCAGCTCCGGGAAGGAGAAGGGAGAACTGCAGTGGCAGCCCTTATCGGAAACTAATTCTGCTGATCCAAACTCCAACCATAGATAGACTGAGACCAGACACCAGAGAATCTGAGAGCAGCCAGCCCAGCAGAGAGGAGACAGATATAGAAAAAAACAGCACGAAAAACTCCAAAATAAAAGCGGAGGATTTTTGGAGTTCTGGTGAACATAGAAAGGGGAAGGGCAGAGTTCAGGCCCTGAGGCTCATACGCAAATCCCGAAGAAAAGCTGATCTCTCTGCCCTGTGGACCTTTCCTTAATGGCCCTAATTGCCGTGTCTCTTAGCATTTCAATAACTCATTAGATCTGTGAGGAGGGCCCTTTTTTTTTTTTCTAATCCTTTTTTCTTTTTGTAAAACAATTACTCTAAGAAGCCCAATAGAGAAAGCTTCAAAGACTTGCAATTTGGGCAGATCAAGACAAGAGCAGAACTAAGAGAGCTCTGAGACAAAAGGCAATAATCCAGTGGCTGAGCAATTTCACTAAACACCACAACTTCCCAAGAAAAGGGGGGTGTCCGCTCACAGCCATCATCCTGGTGGACAGGAAACACTCCTGCCCATCTCCAGCCCCATAGCCCAGAGCTGCCCCACACAACCCAGTGTGACGGAAGTGCTTCAAATAACAGGCATACTCCACAAAACTGGGCGTGGACATTAGCCTTCCCTGCAACCTCAGCTGATAGTCCCAGAGCTGGGAAGGTGGAGCACTGTGAATTAACAAAGCTCCATTCAGCCATCATTTCAGCAGACTGGGAGCCTCCCTACACAGCCCAGCAGCCCAGAACCACCCTGGGGGGACGGCACTCACCTGTGACATAGCACAGTCATCCCTCAACAGAGGACCAGGGGGTGCACGGCCTGGAAGAGGGACCCACTTACAAGTCTCAGGTGCCATATGC
The DNA here is from genome assembly GCF_015220235.1 of Choloepus didactylus. Classification (NCBI taxonomy): domain Eukaryota; kingdom Metazoa; phylum Chordata; class Mammalia; order Pilosa; family Megalonychidae; genus Choloepus; species Choloepus didactylus. The sequence goes on from NC_051316.1 coordinate 16,372,940, forward strand.
CAATATCAAGGACTTGTGGGTCAGTGGCAGAGACAAACTGTGGCAGGACTGAACTGAAGGATTAGACTATTGCAGCAGCTTTAAAACTCCAGGATCACCAGGGAGATTTGATTGTTAGAGCCACCCCCCCCTCCCTGACTGCCCAGAAACACGCCCCATATACAGGGCGGGCAACACCAACTACACATGCAAGCTTGGTACACCAATTGGACCCCACAAGACTCACTCCCCCACTCACCAAAAAAGCAGAGCAGGGGAGAACTGGCATGTGGAGAACAGGTGGCTCGTGGATGCCGCCTGCTGGTTAGTTAGAGAAAGTGTACTCCACGAAGCTGTAGATCTGATAAATTAGAGATAAGGACTTCAATTGGTCTACAAATCCTAAAAGAACCCTATCAAGTTCAGGAAATGCCACGAGGCCAAAAACAACAGAAAATTATAAAGCATATGAAAAAACCAGACGATATGGATAACCCAAGCCCAAGCACCCAAATCAAAAGATCAGAAGAGACACAGCACCTGGAGCAGCTACTCAAAGAACTAAAGATGAACAATGAGACCATACTACAGAATACAAAGGATATCAAGAAGACCTTAGAAGAGCATAAAGAAGACATTGCAATACTAAATAAAAAAATAGATGATCTTATGGAAATTAAAGAAACTGTTGACAAAATTAAAAAGATCCTGGACACTCATAGTACAAGACTAGAGGAAGTTGAACAACGAATCAGTGACCTGGAAGATGACAGAATGGAAAATAAAAGCATAAAAGAAAGAATGGGGAAAAAAATTGAAAAAATTGAAACGGACCTCAGGGATATGATAGATAATATAAAACATCCTAATATAAGACTCATTGGTGTTCCAGAAGGGGAAGAAAAGGGTAAAGGTCTAGGAAGAGTATTCAAAGAAATTGTTGGGGAAAACTTCCCAAATCTTCTAAACAACATAAATACACAAATCATAAATGCTCAGTAAACTCCAAATAGAATAAATCCAAATAAACCCACTCTGAGGCATATTCTGATCACACTGTCAAACACGGAAGAGAAGGAGCAAGTTCTGAAAGCAGCAAGAGAAAAGCAATTCACCACATACAAAGGAAACAGCATAAGACTAAGTAGTGACTACTCAGCAGCCACCATGGAGGCAAGAAGGCAGTGGCATGATATATTTAAAATTCTGAGTGAGAAAAATTTCCAACCAAGAATACTTTATCCAGCAAAGCTCTCCTTCAAATTTGATGGAGAGCTTAAATTTTTCACAGACAAACAAATGCTGAGAGAATTTGCTAACAAGAGACCTGCCCTACTGGAGATACGAAAGGGAGCCCTACAGACAGAGAAACAAAGAAAGGACAGAGAGACCTGGAGAAAGGTTCAGTACCAAAGAGATTCGGTATGGGTACAATAAAGGATAATAATAGAGAGAGGGGAAAAATATATATGACAAAAATAAACCAAAGGATAAGATGGCTGATTCAAGAAATGCCTTCACGGTTATAACATTGAATGTAAATGGATTAAACTCCCCAATTAAAAGATATAGATTTGCAGAATGGATCAAAAAAAATGAACCATCAATATGTTGCATACAAGAGACTCATCTTTGACACAGGGACACAAAGAAACTGAAAGTGAAAGGATGGAAAAAAATATTTCATGCAAACTACAGCCAAAAGAAAGCAGGTGTAGCAATATTAATCTCAGATAAAATAGACTTTAAATGCAGGGATGTTTTGAGAGACAAAGAAGGCCACTACATACTAATAAAAGGGGCAATTCAACAAGAAGAAATAACAATCGTAAATGTCTATGCACCCAATCAAGGTGCCACAAAATACATGAGAGAAACACTGGCAAAACTAAAGGAAGCAATTGACGTTTCCACAATAATTGTGGGAGACTTCAACACATCACTCTCTCCTATAGATAGATCAACCAGACAGAGGACCAATAAGGAAATTAAAAACCTAAACAATCTGATAAATGAATTAGATTTAACAGACATATACATAACATTACATCCCAAATCACCAGGATACACATACTTTTCTAGTGCTCATGGAACTTTCTCCAGAATAGATCATATGCTGGGACATAAAACAAGCCTCAGTAAATTTAAAAAGATTGAAATTATTCACAGCACATTCTCTGACCACAATGGAATACAATTAGAAGTCAATAACCATCAGAGACTTAGAAAATTCACAAATACCTGGAGGTTAAACAACACACTCCTAAACAATCAGTGGGTTAAAGAAGAAATAGCAAGAGAAATTGCTAAATATATAGAGATGAATGAAAATGAGAACACAACATACCAAAACCTATGGGATGCAGCAAAAGCAGTGCTGAGGGGGAAATTTATAGCACTAAATGCATATATTAAAAAGGAAGAAAGAGCCAAAATCAAAGAACTAATGGATCAACTGAAGAAGCTAGAAAATGAACAGCAAACCAATCCTAAACCAAGTAGAAGAAAAGAAATAACAAGGATTAAAGCAGAAATAAATGACATAGAGAACAAAAAAACAATAGAGAGGATAAATATCACCAAAAGTTGGTTCTTTGAGAAGATCAACAAGATTGACAAGCCCCTAGCTAGACTGACGAAATCAAAAAGAGAGAAGACCCATATAAACAAAATAATGAATGAAAAAGGTGACATAACTGCAGATCCTGAAGAAATTAAAAAAGATTATAAGAGGATATTATGAGCAACTGTATGGCAACAAACTGGATAATGTAGAAGAAATGGACAATTTCCTGGAAACATATGAACAACCTAGACTGACCAGAGAAGAAATAGAAGACCTCAATCAACCCATCACAAGCAAAGAGATCCAATCAGTCATCAAAAATCTTCCCACAAATAAATGCCCAGGGACAGATGCCTTCACAGGGGAATTCTACCAAATTTTCCAGAAAGAACTGACACCAGTCTTACTCAAACTCTTTCAAAACATTGAAGAAAATGGAACACTACCTAACTCACTTTATGAAGCTAACATGAATCTAATACCAAAACCAGGCAAAGATGCTACAAAAAAGGAAAACTACCGGCTAATCTACCTAATGAATATAGATGCAAAAATCCTCAACAAAATACTTGCAAATCGAATCCAAAGACACATTAAAAAAATCATACACCATGACCAAGTGGGGTTCATTCCAGGCATGCAAGGATGGTTCAACATAAGAAAATCAATCAACATATTACAACACATTAAAAATTCAAAAGGGAAAAATCAAATGATCATCTCAATAGATGCTGAAAAAGCATTTGACAAAATCCAACATCCATTTTTTTTTTTTGATTTTGATTATATTTATTATCTAGAGAACATAACCTAGGATAGAGAAATACTTCTATAACCTTGAGTTATTATTATTTTTTCAGGAAAAATAATTTCTAATTATTTTTCAGGAAAAATAATTTGCTCTTTCAATTTATACCCTTTTGCCATACCTTGGAGATACTGCAGGTTTGGTTCCAGACCACAATACAGCAAGTTTCACAATAAAGTGGGTTACACAATTTTTTTGTTTCCTGGTGTATGTATATTTATGTTTATACTATATTGTAGTCTATTAAGTGTGCAACAGCAGTATGTCTGAAAATACAATGTGCATACCTCAATTAAAAAATTCTTTATTGCTAAAAGAATGCTAACCATCATCTTCAGCGAGTTGTAATCTTTTTGCTGGTAGAGGGTCTTGCCTGGATGTTGATGGCTACTGACTGCTCTGGGTGGTGATTGTTGAAGGTTGGGGTGGCTGTGGCAATTGTAAGACAAGAGTGAAGTTTGCTGCGTTGATCGACTTTGTTTCATGAACGTTCTTTCTTTCGTATGTGATGCAGTTTGATAGCATTTTACCCACAGTGGAACTTCTTTCAAAATTGGAGTCAGTCCTCTCAAACCCCACTGCTTTTTTTTTTTTTTTTTTTTTTTTTAATTAATTTATTTTTTTAATCATCATTTTATTGAGATATATTCACATACCACGCAGTCATACAAAACAAATTGTACTTTCGATTGTTTACAGTACCATTACATAGTTGTACATTCATCACCTAAATCAATCCCTGACACCTTCATTAGCACAAACACAAAAATAACAAGAATAATAATTAGAGTGAAAAAGAGCAATTGAAGTAAAAAAGAACACTGGGTACCTTTGTCTGTTTGTTTCCTTCCCCTACTTTTCTACACATCCATCCATAAACTAGACAAAGGGGAGTGTGGTCCTTATGGCTTTCCCAATCCCATTGTCACCCCTCATAAGCTACATTTTTATACAACTGTCTTCGAGATTCATGGGTTCTGGGTTGTAGTTTAATAGTTTCAGGTATCCACCACCAGCTACCCCAATTCTTTAGAACCTAAAAAAGGTTGTCTAAAGTGTGCGTAAGAGTGCCCACCAGAGTGACCTCTCGGCTCCTTTTGGAATCTCTCTGCCACTGAAGCTTATTTCATTTCCTTTCACATCCCCCTTTTGGTCAAGAAGATGTTCTCCATCCCACGATGCCGGGTCTACATTCCTCCCCGGGAGTCATATTCCACGTTGCCAGGGAGATTCACTTCCCTGGGTGTCTGATCCCACGTAGAGGGGAGGGCAGTGATTTCACCTTTCAAGTTGGCTTAGCCAGAGAGAGAGGGCCACATCTGAGCAACAAAGAGGCATTCAGGAGGAGACTCTTAGGCACAAATACAGGGAGGCCTAGCCTCTCCTTTGCAGCAACCGTCTTCCCAAGGGTAAAACTTATGGTAGAGGGCTCAACCCATCAAACCACCAGTCCCCTATGTCTGTGGTCATGTTAGCAACCATGGAGGTGGGGTAGGCGAATACCCCTGCATTCTCCACAGGCTCCTCAAGGGGGCACTACATCTTTTTTTTTTTTTCCTTGTTTGTCTTTTTTCTTTTTTTTTTTTTTTTAACTTTCCCTTCTTTTTTAAATCAACTGTATGAAAAAAAAAGTTAAAAAGAAAACAAACATACAATAAAAGAACATTTCAAAGAGACCATAACAAGGGAGTAAGAAAAAGACAACTAACCTAAGATAACTGCTTAACTTCCAACATGTTCCTACTTTACCCCAAGAAAGTTACATAATATAGCAACCTTTCAGTGAACTTGTTCCTACTACATCCATCAGAAATTAACAGACCATAGTCATTTCTGGGCATCCCCAGAACGTTAAATAGCTTATCTGTTCTTCTTGGATTATTGTTCCCCCTTCCTTAATTGCTCTCTACTGCTAGTTCCCCTACATTCTACATTATAAACCATTTGTTTTACATTTTTCAAAGTTCACATTAGTGGTAGCATATAATATTTCTCTTTTTGTGCCTGGCTTATTTCGCTCAGCATTATGTCTTCAAGGTTCATCCATGTTGTCATATGTTTCACAAGATCGTTCCTTCTTACTGCCGCGTAGTATTCCATCGTGTGTATATACCACATTTTATTTATCCACTCATCTGTTGAAGGACATTTGGGTTGTTTCCATCTCTTGGCAATTGTGAATAATGCTGCTATGAACATTGGCGTGCAGATATCTGTTCGTGTCACTGCTTTCCGATCTTCCGGGTATATACCGAGAAGTGCAATCGCTGGATCGAATGGTAGCTCTATATCTAGTTTTCTAAGGAACCGCCAGACTGACTTCCAGAGTGGCTGAACCATTATACAGTCCCACCAACAATGAATAAGAGTTCCAATTTCTCCACATCCCCTCCAGCATTTGTAGTTTCCTGTTTGTTTAATGGCAGCCATTCTAACCGGTGTTAGATGGTATCTCATTGTGGTCTTAATTTGCATCTCTCTAATAGCTAGTGAAGCTGAACATTTTTTCATGTGTTTCTTGGCCATTTGTATTTCCTCTTCAGAGAACTGTCTTTTCATATCTTTTGCCCATTTTATAATTGGGCTGTCTGTACTATTGTCATTGAGTTGTAGGATTTCTTTGTATATGCAAGATATCAGTCTTTTGTCAGATACATGGTTTCCAAAATTTTTTTCCCATTGAGTTGGCCGCCTCTTTACCTTTTTGAGAAATTCCTTTGAGGTGCAGAAACTTCTAAGCTTGAGGAGTTCCCATTTATCTATTTTTTCTTTTGTTGCTTGTGCTTTGGGTGTAAAGTCTAGGAAGTGGCCTCCTAATACAAGGTCTTGAAGATGTTTTCCTACATTATCTTCTAGGAGTTTTATGGTACTTTCTTTTATATTGAGATCTTTGGTCCATTTTGAGTTAATTTTTGTGTAGGGGGTGAGGTAGGGGTCCTCTTTCATTCTTTTGGATATGGATATCCAACTCTCCCAACCCCATTTGTTGAAAAGACCATTATGGCTCAGTTCGGTGACTTTGGGGGCCTTATCAAAGATCAGTCGGCCATAGATCTGAGGGTCTATCTCTGAATTCTCAATTCGATTCCATTGATCTATATGTCTATCTTTGTGTCAGTACCATGCTGTTTTGGCAACTGTGGCTTTATAATAAGCTTCAAAGTCAGGGAGTGTAAGTCCTCCCACTTCGTTTTTCTTTTTTAGAGTGTCTTTAGCAATTCGAGGCATCTTCCCTTTCCAAATAAATTTGATAACTAGCTTTTCCAAGTCTGCAAAGTAGGTTGTTGGAATTTTGATTGGGATTGCATTGAATCTGTAGATGAGTTTGGGTAGAATTGACATCTTAATGACATTTAGCCTTCCTATCCATGAACATGGAATATTTTTCCATCTTTTAAGGTCCCCTTCTATTTCTTTTAGTAGAGTTATGTAGTTTTCTTTGTATAGGTCTTTTACATCTTTGGTTAAGTTTATTCCTAGGTACTTGATTTTTTTAGTTGCTATTGAAAATGGTATCTTTTTCTTGAGTGTCTCTTCAGTTTGTTCATTTCTAGCATATAGAAACATTACTGACTTATGTGCATTAATCTTGTATCCCGCTACTTTGCTAAATTTGTTTATTAGCTCTAGTAGGTGTATCGTAGATTTCTCAGGGTTTTCTAGATATAAGATCATATCATCTGCAAACAATGACAGTTTTACTTCTTCTTTTCCAATTTGGATGCCTTTTATTTCTCTGTCTTGCCGGATTGCCCTGGCTAGCACTTCCAGCACAATGTTGAATAACAGTGGTGACAGCGGGCATCCTTGTCTTGTTCCTGATCTTAGAGGGAAGGCTTTCAGTCTCTCACCATTGAGTACTATGCTGGCTGTGGGTTTTTCATATATGCTCTTTATCATGTTGAGGAAGTTTCCTTCAATTCCTACCTTTTGAAGTGTTTTTATCAAAAAGGGATGTTGGATTTTGTCAAATGCTTTTTCAGCATCTATTGAGATGATCAATTGATTTTTCCCTTTCGAGTTTTTAATGTGTTGTAATACATTGATTGTTTTTCTGATGTTGAACCATCCTTGCATGCCTGGAATGAACCCCACTTGGTCATGGTGTATGATTTTTTTAATGTGTCTTTGGATTCGATTTGCAAGTATTTTGTTGAGGATTTTTGCATCTATATTCATTAGGGAGATTGGCCGGTAGTTTTCCTTTTTTGTAGCATCTTTGCCTGGTTTTGGTATTAGATTGATGTTAGCTTCATAAAATGAGTTAGGTAGTGTTCCATTTTTTTCAATGTTTTGAAAGAGTTTGAGTAAGATTGGTGTCAGTTCTTTCTGGAAAGTTTGGTAGAATTCCCCTGTGAAGCCATCTGGCCCTGGGCATTTATTTGTGTGAAGATTTTTGATGACTGATTGGATCTCTTTGCTTGTGATGGGTTGGTTGAGGTCTTCTATTTCTTCTCTGGTCAGTCTAGGTTGTTCATATGTTTCCAGGAAATTGTCCATTTCTTCTACATTATCCAGTTTGTTGCCATACAGTTGTTCATAATATCCTCTTATAATTTTTTTAATTTCTTCAGGATCTGCAGTTATGTCATCTTTTTCATTCATTATTTTGTTGATATGTGTCTTCTCTCTTTTTGATTTTGTCAGTCTAGCTAGGGGCTTGTCAATCTTGTTGATCTTCTCAAAGAACCAACTTTTGGTGATATTTATCCTCTCTATTGTTTTTTTGTTCTCTATGTCATTTATTTCTGCTTTAATCCTTGTTATTTCTTTTCTTGTACTTGGTTTAGGATTGGTTTGCTGTTCATTTTCTAGCTTCTTCAGTTGATCCATTAGTTCTTTGATTTTGGCTCTTTCTTCCTTTTTAATATATGCGTTTAGTGCTATAAATTTCCCCCTTAGCACTGCTTTTGCTGCATCCCATAGGTTTTGGTATGCTGTGTTCTCATTTTCATTCGTCTCTATATATTTAGCAATTTCTCTTGCTATTTCTTCTTTAACCCACTGATTGTTTAGGAGTGTGTTGTTTAACCTCCAGGTATTTGTGAATTTTCTAAGTCTCTGATGGTTATTGACTTCTAATTGTATTCCATTGTGGTCAGACAATGTGCTTTGAATAATTTCAATCTTTTTAAATTTATTGAGGCTTGCTTTATGTCCCAGCATATGATCTATTCTGGAGAAAGTTCCGTGAGCACTAGAAAAGTATGTGTATCCTGGTGATTTGGGATGTAATGTCCTGTATATGTCTGTTAAATCTAATTCATTTATCAGATTGTTTAGGTTTTCAGTTTCCTTATTGGTCTTCTGTCTGGTTGATCTATCTATAGGAGAGAGTGATGTGTTGAAGTCTCCCACAATTATTGTGGAAACATCAATTGCTTCCTTTAGTTTTGCCAGTGTTTCTCTCATGTATTTTGTGGCACCTTGATTGGGTGCATAGACATTTACGATTGTCATTTCTTCTTGCTGAATTGCCCCTTTTATTAGTATGTAGTGGCCTTCTTTGTCTCTCAAAACATCCCTGCATTTGAAGTCTATTTTATCTGAGATTAATATTTCTACACCTGCTTTCTTTTGGCTATAGCTTGCATGAAATATTTTTTTCCATCCTTTCACTTTCAGTTTCTTTGTGTCCCTGTGTCTAAGATGAGTCTCTAGTATGCAACATATTGATGGTTCATTTTTTTTGATCCATTCTGCGAATCTATATCTTTTAATTGGGGAGTTTAATCCATTTACATTCGACGTTATAACCGTGAAGGCATTTCTTGAATCGGCCATCTTATCCTTTGGTTTATGTTTGCCATATTTTTCCCTCTGTCTATTAATATCCTTTATTGTACCCATACCGAATCTCTTTAGTACTGAACCTTTCTCCAAGTCTCTCTGTCCTGTCTTTGTTTCTCTGTCTGTAGGGCTCCCTTTCGTATCTCCAGTAGGGCAGGTCTCTTGTTAGCAAATTCTCTCAGCATTTGTTTGTCTGTGAAAAATTTAAGCTCTCCCTCAAATTTGAAGGAGAGCTTTGCTGGATAAAGTATTCTTGGCTGGAAATTCCTCTCACTCAGAATTTTAAATATATCGTGCCACTGCCTTCTGGCCTCCATGGTGGCTGCTGAGTAGTCACTACTTAGTCTTATGCTGTTTCCTTTGTATGTGGTGAATTGCTTTTCTCTTGCTGCTTTCAGAACTTGCTCCTTCTCTTCTATGTTTGACAGTGTGATCAGTATATGTCTCGGAGTGGGTTTTTTTGGATTTATTCTATTTGGAGTTCGCTGAGCATTTATGATTTGTGTATTTATGTTGTTTAGAAGATTTGGGAATTTTTCCCCAACAATTTCCTTGAATACTCTTCGTAGACCTTTACCATTTTCTTCCCCTTCTGGGACACCAATGAGTCTTATATTTGGACGTTTCATATTATCTATCATATCCCTGAGGTCCATTTCGAGTTTTTCAATTTTTTTCCCCATTCTTTCTTTTATGCTTTCATTTTCCATTCTGTCATCTTCCAGGTCACTGATTCGTTGTTCAATTTCCTCTAGTCTTGTACTATGAGTGTCCAGAATCTTTTTAATTTGGTCAACAGTTTCTTTACTTTCCATAAAATCATCCATTTTTTTATTTAGTCTCGCAATGTCTTCTTTATGCTCTTCTAGGGTCTTCTTGATTTCCTTCATATCCCGTACTATGGTCTCATTGTTCATCTTTAGTTCTTTGAGTAGCTGCTCTAGGTGCTGTGTCTCTTCTGGTATTTTGATTTGGGTGCTTGGGCTTGGGTTATCCATATTGTCTGTTTTTTTCATATGCTTTATAATTTTCTGTTGTTTTTGGCCTCGTGGCATTTGCTGAACTTGATAGGGTTCTTTTAGGGTTTGTAGACCTATTGAAGTCCTTATCTCTAATTTATCAGATTTACAGCTTCGTGGAGTACACTTTCTCTAACTAACCAGCAGGTGGCGTCCACGAGCCACCTGTTCTCCACAAGCCAGTTCTCCCCTGCTTAGCCTTTTTGGTGAGTGGGGGAGTGAGTCTTGTGGGGCCCAATTGGTGTACCAAGCTTGCGTGTGTAGTTGGTGTTGCCTGCCCTGTATGTGGGGCGTGTTTCTGGGCAGTCGGGGAGGGGGGGTGGCCCTAACAATCAAATCTCCCTGATGATCCTAGAGTTTTAAAGCTGCTGCAATAGTCTAATCCTTCAGTTCAGTCCTGCCACTGTTTGTCTCTGCCACTGACCCACAAGTCTTTGGTATTGGTGTATGGCTCCTGAGACTTGCAAGTGGGCCCCTCTTCCAGGCTGTGCACCCCGGGTCCTCTGTTGAGGGATGACTGTGCTATGTCACAGGTGAGTGTCGTCCCCCCAGGGCTGTTCTGGGCTGCTGGGCTGTGTAGGGAGGCTCCCAGCCTGCTCAAATGATGGCTGAATGGGGCTTTGTTAATTCACACTGCTCCACCTTCCCAGCTCTGGGACATTCAGCTGAGGTTGCAGGGAAGGCTAATGTCCACGCCCAGTTTTGTGGTGTGTGCCTTTTATTTGAAGCACTTCCGTCACACTGGGTTGTCTGGGGCAGCTCCGGGCTATGGGGCTGGCGATGGGCAGGAGTGTTTCCTGTCCACCAGGATGGTGGCTGTGAGCGGACACCCCCCTTTTCTTGGGAAGTTGTGGTGTTTAGTGAATTTTCTCAGCCACTGGATTATTGCCTTTTGTCTCAGAGCTCTCCTAGTTCTGCTCTTGACTTGACGTGTCCAAATTGCAATTCTTTGAAGCTTTCTGTATTGGGCTTCTTAGAGTAATTGTTTTAGAAAAAGAAAAAAGGATTTAAAAAAAAAATAAAAAAAATAAAAAAAATAAATGGCCCTCCTCAGAGATCTAATGGGTTATTGAAATGCTAATAGACAAAGCAACCAGGGCCATTAAGGAAAGGTCCACAGGGCAGAGAGATCAGCTTTGCTTCGGGATTTGCATATGCGCCTCAAGGCCTGAGCTCCGCCCTTCCCCTTTCTGTGTTCACCAGAACTCCAAAAATCCTCTGCTTTTATTTTGGAGTTTTTCGTGTTGTTTTTTTTCTATGCCTGTCTCCTCTCTGCTGGGCTGGCTGCTCTCAGAGTCTCTGGTGTCTGGTCTCAGTCTATCTATGGTTGGAGTTTGAATCAGTAGAATGAGTTTCCGATAAGAGCAGTCACTGCAGTTCTCCCTTCTCCTTCCCGGAGCTGACAGCCCCTCCTCCCCCGGGACTGAGCCTGGCAGGGAGGGGCGTGGGTCCCCTGGCCGCAAAAACTTACAGATTTCGCTGATCTCAGCAGTTCCACGTTTTCATGGTGTTGTATGAAGTATGCCCAAAGACAGATTGCTCTGTGGTGTCCAGTCCACGCAGTTCCTGGCTTTTTACCTACTTTCCTGGAGGAGTAACTAAAACTTACTGCTCACCAGTCTGCCATCTTGCCCTGCCTCCCCATCCATTTTTGATAAAAACACTTCAAAAGGTAGGAATTGAAGGAAACTTCCTCAATATGATAAAGAGCATATATGAAAAACCCACAGCCAGCATAGTACTCAACGGTGAGAGACTGAAAGCCTTCCCTGTAAGATCAGGAACAAGACAAGGATGCCCACTGTCACCACTGTTATTCAACATTGTGCTGGAAGTGCTAGCCAGGGCAATCCGGCAAGACAAAGAAATAAAAGGCATCCAAATTGGAAAAGAAGAAGTAAAACTGTCATTGTTTGCAGATGATATGATCTTATATCTGGAAAACCCTGAGAAATCGACGATACAGCTACTAGAGCTAATAAACAAATTTAGCAAAGTAGCGGGATACAAGATTAATGCACGTAAGTCAGTAATGTTTCTGTATGCTAGAAATGAACAAACTGAAGAGATACTTAAGAAAAAGATACCATTTTCAATAGCAACTAAAAAAATCAAGTACCTAGGAATAAACTTAACCAAAGATGTAAAAGACCTATACAAAGAAAACTACGTAACTCTACTAAAAGAAATAGAAGGGGACCTTAAAAGATGGAAAAATATTCCATGTTCATGGTTAGGAAGGCTAAATGTCATTAAGATGTCAATTCTACCCAAACTCATCTACAGATTCAATGCAATCCCAATCAAAATTCCAACAACCTACTTTGCAGACTTGGAAAAGCTAGTTATCAAATTTATTTGGAAAGGGAAGATGCCTCAAATTGCTAAAGACACTCTAAAAAAGAGAAACGAAGTGGGAGGACTTACACTCCCTGACTTTGAAGCTTATTATAAAGCCACAGTTGTCAAAACAGCATGGTACTGGCACAAAGATAGACATATAGATCAATGGAATCGAATTGAGAATTCGGAGATAGACCCTCAGATCTATGGCTGACTGATCTTTGATAAGGCCCCCAAAGTGACTGAACTGAGTCATAATGGTCTATTCAACAAATGGGGCTGGGAGAGTTGGCTATCCATATCCAAAAGAATGAAAGAGGACCCCTACCTCACACCCTACACAAAAATTAACTCAAAATGGACGAAAGATCTCAATATAAAAGAAAGTACCATAGAACTCCTAAAAGATAATGTAGGAAAACATCTTCAAGACCTTGTATTAGGAGGCCACTTCCTAGACTTTACACCCAAAGCACAAGCAACAAAAGAAAAAATAGATAAATGGGAACTCTTCAAGCTTAGAAGTTCCTGCACCTCAAAGGAATTTCTCAAAAAGGTGAAGAGGCAGCCAACTCAATGGGAAAAAATTTTTGGAAACCATGTATCTGACAAAAGACTGATATCTTGCATATATAAAGAAATCCTACAACTCAATGACAATAGTACAGACAGCCCAATTATAAAATGGGCAAAAGATATGAAAAGACAGTTCTCTGAAGAGGAAATACAAATGGCCAAGAAACACATGAAAAAATGTTCAGCTTCACTAGCTATTAGAGAGATGCAAATTAAGACCACAATGAGATACCATCTAACACCTATTAGAGTGGCTGCCATTAAACAAACAGGAAACTACAAATGCTGGAGGGGATGTGGAGAAACTGGAACTCTTATTCATTGTTGGTGGGACTGTATAATGTTTCAGCCACTCTGGAAGTCGGTCTGGCAGTTCCTTAGAAAACTAGATATAGAGTTACCCTTCGATCCAGCGATTGCACTTCTCGGTATATACCCGGAAGATCGGAAAGCAGTGACACGAACAGATATCTGCACGCCAATGTTCATAGCAGCATTATTCACAATTGCTAACAGATGGAAACAACCCAAATGGAAACAACCCAAATGTCCTTCAACAGATGAGTGGATAAATAAAATGCGGTATATACACACGATGGAATACTACGCGGCAGTAAGAAGGAACGACCTTGTGAAACATATGACAACATGGATGAACCTTGAAGACATAATGCTGAGCGAAATAAGCCAGGCACAGAAAGAGAAATATTACATGCTACCACTAATGTGAACTTTGAAAAATGTAAAACGAATGGTTTATAATGTAGAATGTAGGGGAACTAGCAATAGAGAGCAATTAAGGAATGGGGAACAGTAATCCAAGAACAGATATGCTATTTAACGTTCTGGGGATGCCCAGGAATGACTATGGTCTGTTAATTTCTGATGGATATAGTAGGAGCAAGTTCACAGAAATGTTGCTATATTATGTAACTTCCTTGGGGTAAAGTAGGAACAGGTTGGAAGTAAAGCAGTTATCTTAGGTTAGTTGTCTTTTTCTTACTCCCTTGTTATGGTCTCTTTGAAATGTTCTTTTATTGTATGTTTGTTTTCTTTTTACCTTTTTTTTTCATACAGCTGATTTAAAAAAGAAGGGAAAGTTAAAAAAAAAAAAAAAAGAAAGAAATACAAGGAAAAAAAAATGATGTAGTGCCCCCTTGAGGAGCCTGTGGAGAATGCAGGGGTATTCGCCTACCCTACCTCCATGGTTGCTAACATGACCACAGACATAGGGGACTGGTGGTTTGATGGGTTGAGCCCTCTACCATAAGTTTTACCCTTGGGAAGACGGTTGCTGCAAAGGAGAGGCTAGGCCTCCCTATATTTGTGCCTAAGAGTCTCCTCCTGAATGCCTCTTTGTTGCTCAGATGTGGCCCTCTCTCTCTGGCTAAGCCAACTTGAAAGGTGAAATCACTGCCCTCCCCGCTATGTGGGATCAGACACCCAGGGGAGTGAATCTCCCTGGCGACGTGGAATATGACTCCCGGGGAGGAATGTAGACCTGGCATCGTGGGACGGAGAACATCTTCTTGACCAAAAGGGGGATGTGAAAGGAAATGAAATAAGCTTCAGTGGCAGAGAGATTCCAAAACGAGCCGAGAGGTCACTCTGGTGGGCACTCTTACGCACACTTTAGACAACCCTTTTTAGGTTCTAAAGAATTGGGGTAGCTGGTGGTGGATACCTGAAACTATCAAACTACAACCCAGAACCCATGAATCTCGAAGACAGTTGTATAAAAATGTAGCGTATGAGGGGTGTCAATGGGATTGGGAAAGCCATAAGGACCACACTCCACTTTGTCTAGTTTATGGATGGATGAGTAGAAAAATAGGGGAAGGAAACAAACAGACAAAGGTACCCAGTGTTCTTTTTTACTTCAATTGCTCTTTTTCACTCTAATTATTATTCTTTTTATTTTTGTGTGTGTGCTAATGAAGGTGTCAGGGATTGATTTAGGTGATGAATGTACAACTATGTAATGGTACTGTAAACAATCGAAAGTACAATTTGTTTTGTATGACCGCGTGGTATGTGAATATATCTCAATAAAATGATTAAAAAAAAAAAAAAAAAAAAGGAAGAACAGGTTAAAAAAACAAAACAAAACAAAACAAAAAACCAGGAAAAAAATATGTAAAGCCCCCTTGAGGAGCCTGTGGAGAATGCAAGGGGTATTGGCCTACCCCACCTCCATGGTTGCTAACATGACCACAGACATAGGGGACTGGTGGTTTGATGGGTTGAGCCCTCTACCATAGGTTTTACCCTTGGGAAGACGGTTGCTGCAAAGGAGAGTCTAGGCCTCCCTATAATTGTGCCTAAGAGTCTCCTCCCGAATGCCTCTTTGTTGCTCAGATGTGGCCCTCTCTCTCTAGCTAAGCCAACTTGAAAGGTGAAATCACTGCCCTCCCCCCTACGTGGGATCAGACACCCAGGGGAGTGAATCTCCCTGGCAACGTGGAATATGACTCCCGGGGAGGAATGTAGACCTGGCATCGTGGGACGGAGAACATCTTCTTGACCAAAAGGGGGATGTGAAAGGAAATGAAATAAGCTTCAGTGGCAGAGAGATTCCAAAAGGAGCCGAGAGGTCACTCTGGTGGGCACTCTTACGCACAATTTAGACAACCCATTTTAGGTTCTAAAGAATTGGGGTAGCTGGTGGTGGATACCTGAAACTATCAAACTACAACCCAGAACTCATGAATCTTGAAGACAATTGTATAAAAATGTAGCTTATGAGCGGTGACAATGGGATTGGGAAAGCCATAAGGACCACACTCCACTTTGTCTAGTTTATGGATGGATGAGTAGAAAAATAGGGGAAGGAAACAAACAAACAAACAGACAAAGGTACCCAGTGTTCTTTTTTACTTCAATTGCTCTTTTTCACTTTAATTATTATTCTTGTTATTTTTGTGTGTGTGCTAATGAAGGTGTCAGGGATTGATTTAGGTGATGAAGGTACAACTATGTAATGGTACTGTAAACAATCGAATGTAAGATTTGTTTTGTATGACTGCGTGGTATGTGAATATATCTCAATAAAATGAAGATTAAAAAAATAAAAGATATTCTATGAAAATAGTAACCAAAAAGAGATGGAGTAGCTATATCAATATTAGACAAAATAGATTTTAAATGCAAACTGTTATAAAAGACAAATAAGGACACTATATGACAATATAAGTGTCAATTTTTATCAAGAAGAAATAACAATCATAAATTTTTATGCACCTAACCAGAGTGTCCCAAAATACCTTAGGCAAAAACTGACAAAACTGAAGGGAGAAATAGACATCTCTACAATAATAGTTGGAGGCTTCAATACATCGCTGTCATCAACAGATAGAACATCTAGGCAGAGGATTAATAAGAAAACAGAGAACTTGAATAATGATAAATGAATCAGACCGAACAGACATTTATAGAACATTGCACCCCAAAACCATGTATACATTATTCTCAAGTGCTCATGGGTCATTCTCCAGGATAGACCACATGCTGCATCACAAAATAGGTCTCAATAAATTTTAAAAGATTGAAAGTATACAAACACTTTCACTGGCCATAATAAAATGAAGTTGGAAACTAGTAACAGAAGAAGAACTGAAAAATTCACAAACATTTGGCATTAACACACTCTTAAACAGTCAGTAGGTCAAAGAAGAAATTGCAGGAAAATCAGTAAATATTGCAAGGTGAATGAAAATGAGAACACAGAATATCAAAATTTAGGGGGTGCAGTGAAGGCAGTGATGAGAGAAAAATTTATAGCCCAAAACACCTACATTAAAAAAGGAATAGGACTGAAAACAGGGACACAAGCTGACATCTGCACACCAATGTTCATAGCAGCATTATTCACAAACGCCAAAAGATGGAAATCCTCAAGTGTCCCTCAACCAATGAATGGGTAAGCAAAATGTGGCATATAGATATGATGGAATATTATTACACAGTAAGAAGGAATGAAGTCCTGATTCATGCAACAACATGGATGGACCTGAAGGACATTATGTTGAGTGAAATAAGCCAGACACAAAAAGCAAATATTGTATGTACAGTCTTACTAATATGAACTAAGCATAATTAGCAAACTCATAAAGTTATAATCCATAATATATATTACCAGGAGATAGAATGGGAGTAGAGAATGGGAAGCTGAGGCTTAATTTGTGCAGAATCTCTATTTAGGTTGATTGTAAATGTTTGGAAATGACTAGAGGTGATAGTAGTACATTACTATGAGTTTAATTAACAGTGCTGAATTATGTGTGTGAATGTGGATGAAAGGGGTAATGTCAGGTCATGCAGGTAACTAGAAGGAAAGCTAGAGGATAAAACATGGGACTAGATCGCCGTGAACCTGTGGTAGATAACGTCTGTCATGAGAAGTACAAATATAAGAATATTCTTTCATTAGCTGTAACAAATGTAACTCACTAGTACAAGGTATTAATAATAGGGTGATATATGGGAAAATACATCTAATGCAAACTATGGACTATAGTTAGTAATATTTTAGTATTCTTTAAATATAAATAAATCTATAGAGACAGTTAGATTAGAGGTTATGCAGGGCTGGGGAAGGATAGAGGGATTGAGAATTGACTGCTTAGGGGTATGGGGTTTTTCCTTTTGGAGTAATGAAAATGTTCTAAAATTGACTCTGATAATAAATGGACAACTCTGTGATTATACTAAAAGCCATTGATTGTACACCTTGGATGGATTGTATGGTATGTGAATATATCTCAATAAAACTGCTAAAAATGTAGAATTCAGTGGCATTTAGTACATTCACAATACTGTGCAACCATCACCTCTATGCAGTTCCAGAATATTTTTGTCACCCCAAAAGGAAATACTGTATCCATTAAGCAAACACTCCCTATTGCATAGTTTTCAATGGCTAAAACTTGGGCATAAATCTAAATGTCCAACAATCAGAAAGTACATAAACTTTGTGTATTTATATAATGCAGTTCTATAAGGCAGTGAATATGAACAGAGTAGATGATGTATTAATATAGATGAATTTCATAAAGTTTACCCCACAAAAATCCCAAAGACATATATATATATATGTATATATATATATATATATAGAGAGAGAGAGAGAGAGAGAGAGAGAGGGAGAGAGAGAGAATATCATTAATATAAAGCCTAAACATATACAAAACAATGTTGTGAATCATTTAGAGATGTATGAATGTGTGCTAAAAGTCTTTTTAAATACTTGGAAATGAAAAACCAAATTCAAGATAGCAGTTGGAAAGAGAGGGCAAATGTGCTCAGAGGATATATAAACAGAAAATTCAGCTCTGTTGTGGTGTTTTATTTCTTAAGCTGGCTGGTGGGCATGTGGGCATACATTATAAAATTTTTACATTCTTATAATAAAACAATTCAAGAACATTTTAACAAAATTAAAAAGCAAGGTGCACCATGCAGAACAGTGTGCACCAAATATTAACATTTGTGTAAATAAATGTGTAGGTGGTGGTTTGTGCTTGTAAATGCATAAAACTGTGGGTCTCAAAGTATGGTCCATGAACATTTGGGGTACATGAGATCATTTCAGAGGGTCCCTGAGGTCAAAACTCTTTTCATAATTTTACTAAGACATGTTAATAACAAGGGTCTGATTGAACCTATGCAACTAATTATTTTACCATAAAATAAGAATATTCAATAAAAGTTTCCAACTCCTGGAAGGATCAGGCAGGGAGAAAAAGAGGAATGTTTTATGAATTATAAACAGCCTAAGGGAAAAGGGTAAAGGATTTCTTGCATCTAAAAAATAGAACATTTATAAAATATCAACAATAATCCATTCAAAAGTATATCCATTCTTTATCAGTTCATTTGGTCCTAGATAAATAACCCTTGCTCCTTCGATCTTGTATAAGCCATCACATGAACCCATTGGCTTCTTCACTGGAATTTTAGAATCTCAACTCAGTCCAATGATATGATCTCAAGGTTATTCAAGCAATGCCATTAGAAGCCCGTGCCCTGGAGTCCCTGGCACAGTCCTTTCCATGGGTCTCTGAGACAGACCTTTTTGTTGAAAACAAAGCACTGTGGGCCTGAAGCTGATTCCAAGTGTTTTCAGGGAAGCAACAGAATAAAAACAGTATGTAGATGACAAAAGACTTTAAATGGCCCTGGCTAGCTTAATGCTATTTTACAAAAGTGAATCATCTGATGAGAGTTAATTAAACATTATTTTTTGAATAATTGAACTTATAACCAATAATATTACTGTTGTCTAATATCAGGCAGATCAGGACTAGGAGATCTCAGGGACAGTGAGGACATTGACAAATCTCTAGAAACTTGAAATAATTTCTAAAATGTTTATATTAATAACGTTTTACCCATACAAACTTAACCAACAGGAAGAAAATCCTTTTAAATTTGACAACACTTCCCATGCAACTCATAACATATCAAATAAATCTATTTCTAGCACTTCTGCTTTTAAAAGGTCAAAGAACAAATCTTTTGTGATTTTCCAGGGGTCCTCCAGAAAATCCCAGATACAGTTTAAGATCAATACAACATCATCTAGGATTTGATTTGGGGAAAGCAAAACGTCAAAAAGTCAGGTTTGAACATTTTGTTAAATAGGATCATGGGTCATTATAAAACAGTATTTGGTTCTCTACTTAACCAGTGTGACAATAAAAGACTTTAAAAGTAAATAGGAAGGAGGCGGGGCAAGATGGCAGACTGGTGAGCTGTATGTTTTCGTTACGCCTCCAGGAAAGTAGGTAGAAAGCCAGGAACTGTGTGGACTGGACACCACAGAGCAATCTGACTTTGGGCATACTTCATACAACATTCATGAAAACGTGGAACTGCTGAGATCAGCGAAATCTGTAAGTTTTTGCGGCCAGGGGACCCGCGCCCCTCCCTGCCAGGCTCGGTCCCATGGGAGGAGGGGCTGTCAGCTCCGGGAAGGAGAAGGGAGAACTGCAGTGGCAGCCCTTATCGGAAACTCATTCTGCTGATTCAAATTCCAACCATAGATAGACGGAGACCAGACACCAGAGAATCTGAGAGCAGCCAGCCCAGCAGAGAGGAGACAGGCATAGAAAAAAAACAACACGAAAAACTCCAAAATAAAAGCGGAGGATTTTTGGAGTTCTGGTGAACATAGAAAGGGGAAGGGCAGAGCTCAGGCCCGAGCTCAGGCCCTGAGGCGCATATGCAAATCCCGAAGAAAAGCTGATCTCTCTGCCCTGTGGACCTTTCCTTAATGGCCCTGGATGCTTTGTCTCTTAGCATTTCAATAACCCATTAGATCTCTGAGGAGGGCCCTTTTTTTTTTTTTTTAATCCTTTTTTCTTTTTCTAAAACAATTACTCTAAGAAGCCCAATACAGAAAGCTTCACAGACTTGCAATTTGGGCAGGTCAAGTCAAGAGCAAAACTAGGAGAGCTCTGAGACAAAACGCAATAATCCAGTGGCTGAGAAAATTCACTAAACACCACAACTTCCCAAGAAAAGGGGGGTGTCCTCTCACAGCCATCATCCTGGTGGACAGGAAACACTCCTGCCCATCGCCAGCCCCATACCACAGAACTGCCCCCAGACAACCCAGTGTGATGGAAGTGCTTCAAATAACAGGCACACACCACAAAACTGGGCATGGACATTAGCCTTCCCTGCAACCTCAGCTGATTGTCCCAGAGTTGGGAAGGTAGAGCAGTGTGAATTAACAAAGCCCCATTCAGCCATCATTTCAGCAGACTCGGAGCCTCCCTACACAGCCCAGCAGCCCAGAACCGCCCTGGGGGGACAGCACTCACCTGTGACATAGCACAGTCATCCCTCAACAGAGGACCAGGGGGTGCACGGCCTGGAAGAGGGGCCCACTTGCAAGTCTCAGGAGCCATACGCCAATACCAAGGACTTGTGGGTCAGTGGCAGAGACAAACTGAGGCAGGACTGAACTGAAGGATTAGACTATTGCAGCAGCTTTAAAACTCTAGGATCACCAGGGAGATTTGATTGTTAGAGCCACCCCCCCCTCCCTGACTGCCCAGAAACACGCCCCATATACAGGGCAGGCAACACCAACTACACACGCAAGCTTGGTACACCAATTGGACCCCACAAGACTCACTCCCCCACTCACCAAAAAGGCTAACCAGGGGAGAAATGGCTTGTGGAGAACAGGTGGCTCGTGGACGCCACCTGCTGGTTAGTTAGAGAAAGTGTACTCCACGAATCTATGGATCTGATAAATTAGACATAAGGAATTCAATCGGTCTACAAATCCTAAAAGAACCCTATCAAGTTCAGCAAATGCCACGAGGCCAAAAACAACAGAAAATTATAAAGCATATGAAAAAACCAGACGATATGGATAACCCAAGCCCAAGCACCCAAATCAAAAGCTCAGAAGAGACACAGCACCTAGAGCAGCTACTCAAAGAACTAAAGATGAACAATGAGACCATAGTACGGGATACAAAGGAAATCAAGAAGACCCTAGAAGAGCATAAAGAAGACATTGCAAGACTAAATAAAAAAATGGATGATCTTATGGAAATTAAAGAAACTGTTGACCAAATTAAAAACATTCTGGACACTCATAGTACAAGACTAGAGGAAGTTGAACAATGAATCAGTGACCTGGAAGATGACAGAATGGAAAATGAAAGCATAAAAGAAAGAATGGGGAAAAAAATTGAAAAAATCGAAATGGACCTCAGGGATATGATAGATAATATGAAACGTCCAAATATAAGACTCATTGGTGTCCCAGAAGGGGAAGAAAAGGGTAAAGGTCTAGGAAGAGTATTCAAAGAAATTGTTGGGGAAAACTTCCCAAATCTTCTAAACAACTTAAATACACAAATCATAAATGCTCAGCGAACCCCAAATAGAATAAATCCAAATAAACCCACTCCGAGACACATACTGATCACACTGTCAAACACAGAAGAGAAGGAGCAAGTTCTGAAAGCAGCAAGAGAAAAGCAATTCACCACATACAAAGGAAACAGCATAAGACTAAGTAGTGACTACTCAGCAGCCACCATGGAGGCGAGAAGGCAGTGGCACGATATATTTAAAATTCTGAGTGAGAAAAATTTCCAGCCAAGAATACTTTATCCAGCAAAGCTCTCCTTCAAATTTGATGGAGAGCTTAAATTTTTCACAGACAAACAAATGCTGAAAGAATTTGCTAACAAGAGACCTGCCCTACTGGAGATACTAAAGGGAGCCCGACAGACAGAGAAACAAAGAAAGGACAGAGAGACTTGGAGAAAGGTTCAGTACTAAAGAGATTCGGTATGGGTACAATAAAGGATATTAATAGACAGAGGGGAAAAATCTGACAAACATAAACCAAAGGATAAGATGGCTGATTCAAGAAATGCATTCACGGTTATAACGTCGAATGTAAATGGATTAAACTCCCCAATTAAAAGATATAGATTCGCAGAATGGATCAAAAAAAATGAACCATCAATATGTTGCATACAAGAGACTCATCTTAGACACAGGAACACAAAGAAACTGAAAGTGAAAGGATGGAAAAAAATATTTCATGCAAACTACAGCCAAAAGATAGCAGGTGTAGCAATATTAATCTCAGATAAAATAGACTTCAAATGCAGGGATGTTTTGGGAGACAAAGAAGGCCACTACATACTAATAAAAGGGGCAATTCAACAAGAAGAAATAACAATCGTAAATGTCTATGCACCCAATCAAGGTGCCACAAAATACATGAGACAAACACTGGCAAAACTAAAGGAAGCAATTGATGTTTCCACAATAATTGTGGGAGACTTCAACACATCACTCTCTCCTATAGATAGATCAACCAGACAGAAGACCAATAAGGAAATTGAAAACCTAAACAATCTGATAAATGAATTTGATTTAACAGACATATACAGGACATTACATCCCAAATCACCAGGATACACATACTTTTCTAGTGCTCATGGAACTTTCTCCAGAATAGATCATATGCTGGGACATAAAACAAGCCTCAGTAAATTTAAAAAGATTGAAATTGTTCAAAGCACATTCTCTGACCACAATGGAATACAATTAGAAGTCAATAACCATCAGAGACTTAGAAAATTCACAAATACCTGGAGGTTAAACAACACACTCCTAAACAATCAGTGGGTTAAAGAAGAAATAGCAAGAGAAATTGCTAAATATATAGAGACGAATGAAAATGATAACACAACATACCAAAACCTATGGGATGCAGCAAAAGCAGTGCTAAGGGGGAAATTTATAGCACTAAACGCATATATTAAAAAGGAAGAAAGAGCCAAAATCAAAGAACTAATGGATCAACTGAAGAAGCTAGAAAATGAACAGCAAACCAATCCTAAACCAAGTAGAAGAAAAGAAATAAGGATTAAAGCAGAAATAAATGACATAGAGAACAAAAAACCAATAGACAGGATAAATATCACCAAAAGTTGGTTCTTTGAGAAGATCAACAAGATTGACAAGCCCCTAGCTAGACTGACAAAATCAAAAAGAGAGAAGACCCATATAAACAAAATAATGAATGAAAAATGTGACATAACTGCAGATCCTGAAGAAATTAAAAAAATTATAAGAGGATACTATGAACAACTGTATGGCAAGAAACTGGATAATGTAGAAGAAATGGACAATTTCCTGGAAACATATGAACAACCTAGACTGACCAGAGAAGAAATAGAAGACCTCAACCAACCCATCACAAGCAAAGAGATCCAATCAGTCATCAAAAATCTTCCCACAAATAAATGCCCAGGGCCAGATGGCTTCACAGGGGAATTCTACCAAACTTTCCAGAAAGAACTGAAACCAATCTTACTCAAACTCTTTCAAAACATTGAAGAAAATGGAACACTACCTAACTCATTTTATGAAGCTAACATCAATCTAATACCAAAACCAGGCAAAGATGCTACAAAAAAGGAAAACTACCGGCCAATCTCCCTAATGAATATAGATGCAAAAATCCTCAACAAAATACTTGCAAATCGGATCCAAAGACACATTAAAAAAATCATACACCATGACCAAGTGGGGTTTATTCCAGGCATGCAAGGATGGTTCAACATAAGAAAATCAATCAATGTATTACAACACATTAACAAGTCAAAAGGGAAAAATCAATTGATCATCTCAATAGATGCTGAAAAAGCATTTGACAAAATCCAACATCCGTTTTTGATAAAAACACTTCAAAAGGTAGGAAATGAAGGAAACTTCCTCAACATGATAAAGAGCATATATGCAAAACCCACAGCCAGCATAGTGCTCAATGGTGAGAAACTGAAAGCCTTCCCTCTAAGATCAGGAACAAGACAAGGATGCCCGCTGTCACCACTGTTATTCAACGTTGTGCTGGAAGTGCTAGCCAGGGCAATCTGGCAAGACAAAGAAACAAAAGGCATCCAAATTGGAAAAGAAGAAGTAAAACTGTCATTGTTTGCAGATGATATGATCTTATATCTAGAAAACCCTGAGAAATCGACGATACAGCTACTAGAGCTAATAAACAAATTTAGCAAAGTAGCGGGATACAAGGTTAATGCACATAAGTCAGTAATGTTTCTATATGCTAGAAATGAACAAACTGAAGAGACACTCAAGAAAAAGATACCATTTTCAATAGCAACTAAAAAAATCAAGTACCTAGGAATAAACTTAACCAAAGATGTAAAAGACCTATACAAAGAAAACTGCATAACTCTACTAAAAGAAATAGAAGGGGACCTTAAAAGATGGAAAAATATTCCATGTTCATGGATAGGAAGACTAAATGTCATTAAGATGTCAATTCTACCCAAACTCATCTACAGATTCAATGCAATCCCAATCAAAATTCCAACAACCTACTTTGCAGACTTGGAAAAGCTAGTTATCAAATTTATTTGGAAAGGGAAGATGCCTCGAATTGCTAAAGACACTCTAAAAAAGAAAAACGAAGTGGGAGGACTTACACTCCCTGACTTTGAAGCTTATTATAAAGCCACAGTTGCCAAAACAGCATGGTACTGGCACAAAGATAGACATATAGATCAATGGAATCGAATTGAGAATTCAGAGATAGACCCTCAGATCTATGGCCGACTGATCTTTGATAAGGCCCCCAAAGTCACTGAACTGAGTCATAATGGTCTTTTCAACAAATGGGGCTGGGAGAGTTGGATATCCATATCCAAAAGAATGAAAGAGGACCCCTACCTCACCCCCTACACAAAAATTAACTCAAAATGGATGAAAGATCTCAATATAAAAGAAAGTACCATAAAACTCCTAGAAGATAATGTAGGAAAACATCTTCAAGACCTTGTATTAGGCGGCCACTTCCTAGACTTTACACCCAAAGCACAAGCAACAAAAGAAAAAATAGATAAATGGGAACTCCTCAAGCTTAGAAGTTTCTGCACCTCAAAGGAATTTCTCAAAAAGGTAAAGAGGCAGCCAACTCAATGGAAAAAATTTTTGGAAACCATGTATCTGACAAAAGACTGATATCTTGCATATATAAAGAAATCCTACAACTCAATGACAATAGTACAGTCGGCCCAATTATAAAATGGGCAAAAGATATGAAAAGACAGTTCTCTGAAGAGGAAATACAAATGGCCAAGAAACACATGAAAAAATGTTCAGCTTCACTAGCTATTAGATAGACGCAAATTAAGACCACAGTGAGATACCATCTAACACCGGTTAGAATGGCTGCCATTAAACAAACAGGAAACTACATATGCTGGAGGGGATGTGGAGAAATTGGAACTCTTATTCATTGTTGGTGGGACAGTATAATGGTTCAGCCACTCTGGAAGTCAGTCTGGCAGTTCCTTAGAAAACTAGATATAGAGTTACCATTCGATCCAGCGATTGCACTTCTCGGTATATACCCGGAAGTTCGGAAAGCAGTGACACGAACAGATATCTGCACGCCAATGTTCATAGCAGCATAATTCACAATTGGCAAGAGATGGAAACAACCCAAATGTCCTTCAACAGATGAGTGGATAAATAAAATGTGGTATATACACACGATGGAATACTACGCGGCAGTAAGAAGGAACGATCTCGTGAAATATATGACAACATGGATGAACCTTGAAGACATAATGCTGAGCGAAATAAGCCAAGCACAAAAAGAGAAATATTATATGCTGCCACTAATGTGAACTTTGAAAAATGTAAAACAAATGGTTTATAATGTAGAATGTAGGGGAACTAGCAATAGAGAGCAATTAAGGAAGGGGGAACAATAATCCAAGAAGAACAGATAAGCTATTTAACGTTCTGGGGATGCCCAGGAATGACTATGGTCTGTGAATTTCTGATGGATATAGTAGGAGCAAGTTCACAGAAATGTTGCTATATTAGGTAACTTTCTTGGGGTAAAGTAGGAACATGTTGGAAGTTAAGCAGTTATCTTAGGTTAGTTGTCTTTTTCTTACTCCCTTGTTATGGTCTCTTTGAAATGTTCTTTTATTGTATGTTTGTTTTCTTTTTAACTTTTTTTTCATACAGTTGATTTAAAAAAGAAGGGAAAGTTAAAAAAAAAAAAAAAAAAAAACAAGGAAAAAAAAAAGATGTTGTGCCCCCTTGAGGAGCCTGTGGAGAATGCAGGGGTATTCGCCTACCCGACCTCCATGGTTGCTAACATGACCACAGACATAGGGAACTGGTGGTTTGATGGGTTGAGCCCTCTACCACAGGTTTTACCCTTGGGAAGACGGTTGCTGCAAAGGAGAGGCTAGGCCTCCCTATGGTTGTGCCTAAGAGCCTCCTCCCGAATGCCTCTTTGTTGCTCAGATGTGGCCCTGTCTCTCTAGCTAAGCCAACTTGAAAGGTGAAATCACTGCCCTCCCCCCTACGTGGGATCAGACACCCAGGGGAGTGAATCTCCCTGGCAACGTGGAATATGACTCCCGGGGAGGAATGTAGACCCGGCATCGTGGGACGGAGAACATCTTCTTGACCAAAAGGGGGATGTGAAAGGAAATGAAATAAGCTTCAGTGGCAGAGAGATTGCAAAAGGAGCCGAGAGGTC
The DNA here is from genome assembly GCF_015220235.1 of Choloepus didactylus. Lineage (NCBI taxonomy): Eukaryota > Metazoa > Chordata > Mammalia > Pilosa > Megalonychidae > Choloepus > Choloepus didactylus. The sequence goes on from NC_051316.1 coordinate 16,400,095, forward strand.
ACTCTGGTGGGCACTCTTATGCACCCTTTAGACAACCCTTTTTAGGTTCTAAAGAATTGGGGTAGCTGGTGGTGGATACCTGAAACTATCAAACTACAACCCAGAACCCATGAATCTCGAAGACAGTTGTATAAAAATGTAGCTTATGAGGGGTGACAATGGGATTGGGAAAGCCATAAGGACCACACTCCACTTTGTCTAGTTTATGGATGGATGAGTAGAAAAATAGGTGAAGGAAACAAACAGACAAAGGTACCCAGTGTTCTTTTTTACTTCAATTGCTCTTTTTCACTCTAATTATTATTCTTGTTATTTTTGTGTGTGTGCTAATGAAGGTGTCAGGGATTGATTTGGGTGATGAATGTACCACTATGTAATGGTACTGTAAACAATCGAAAGTACGATTTGTTTTGTATGACTGCGTGGTATGTGAATATATCTCAATAAAATGAAGATTAAAAAAAAAATATATGTATTCCTGAACTGCTATAAATCTGATATTTTTTATAGTATCAAAAGATGGGCAGGTTTTAGGATAATGAGCACAGTGTCTCCAGACGATGTAATTATAGGTGATCTAATTATCAGGCATGCACAGATTGATGATATGCTTAGTCACAGAAATGTATGTAAGAAAATGGCGGCCTTAATATGATGGTGGGTGTGATTTTTAGTATTATAATGAGGTATAGGTCGCTTATAGGTTAAAGTCTAAGCTACTGTGCATGTCAGGCATGCCCATTAAAAAAAAAAAAAAAAAAAACCTAGCTCTTTCAAAAATGAGAAGATTTGTTCTCTTAAACAATTAAGGATGATAAGCTCAATATAAAGGAGATTATTCTGCTAAGACACAGAATCTTTTGCCTTCTAGGCCGATTACTCAGATGGCCAAAACAAACAAACAAACAACAAAAACAAACAAACAAACAAAAAAACTTACAGCCTCTTACTAAGGGCAGACCAATAATCCAAGAAAATTTTGCCATTTTTGCAGGGAGAAAACCAAACTGCGGTTTTGCATAAAGCTACTGTCTGATACGAAAACACTTAACTCTTGTAAATCTATCAAATCTTAGCTACGCTTGACCACAACAAGTAAAATTATTTTTCCACAAACCTTCTAGACTTTCTATATCCATTCAGGTTTTTTCCTACACATTCCAGTTCCTCATTCTGCAATAACCAGTCATTATACTTTAGTACAAAATGACTCTCTTTTACTTTAACAAAAACACATGCTGCATACCTTACATATTTAAGTTACCAAAAAGATCTTAGACACTGTCTTCAAGTCAACATTCTACAAATACAGTTACTTTTCAAATAAAGTTCATAAGAATAATAACTCAATTTGGTTAAACACAAATTACATTTATCTTAAAGATCTAGTAGATATAATGCTAGCTCATTTTATCAGTAAACCAGTATAAATTTAGAAAGATCATACCTAAACAGAATAAAATTGTTTAATTGTATTGTACTCAGCATTTGTAACTCAGAAGACATAGCTGTTTTTATTTAAATAATAATATTAAACTAGTCCCATTTGTCAAAGGTTTATCTGAATTATGTGTACTTGAATTTTTAAAAAGTATTTGGGTTTGGTTCTGTAAATATTCTTTTTTTCCATTGGAAATATTAGGAGTTTGCTTTCCTTAATTTCTAGGATTTTAGGAGTATTTTTTTATGTATAAGTGCTTATTTATCTTTAAACCAATTCAAATAGCACTCTTTTAAGGAGTTTTTTAAGTTAGTTTAGTAATACCATCCAGAGATAGGAAAATGTCTTATATCAAACATACAGATACAAATAGCTTTATAGGTTCTGTTTAAAATTTTTAGCCATGAATGAGACATGAAAACACAGAAAAAAAGAAAACATAGAAATACAAAACTCACTAGGCTATGTAAGATATTTTTGGAGACTTACAATTTCTTAATAGACTCTGAGTACCACTTAAAATAGGCATCCCATTTGACCTGTTTAATTTGGGAGCCCTTTTTATCAGCTGCATCTCTGATATGAGTAAGTTTGTCTAATTGGAATGTTTCCTGTAATGGCCATTGCAATTCTAGGTGGTCTTTGGTGAGATTTTGCTCTTTTGTTAGATAAACACAGTTTCTGGACCCATAATTTTTGAACATGTAATATGCTGGGTTGCTAGTAAGAGGAGAATCAAAGTTTTTAAGAATTTGAGCATCTCATCTTTACGTTTCACTTCTTACCTTGTGCACAGGACAAAGAAACCAGCAGTAGCAGAAATGAAACTGCAGGCTGTACCAAAAGGCTAGGGACTATGGCTCATAATTTGAGCCTTCTCATCAGTAAGACTAACCCTCAAACCTTTGGATTAAAAGCTAGTGAGATCAGAGAGCTCAAACACGAGAGTGGAGTTCAAATCCGAGAGGCCTTCACCCACAACCTTTGGAGATGGCAGGGAAGACAGAATGCAGACGGTTCTCTGATGCCTTCAGCTGTCTTTCTCATTTTTTAGAATCATCAGCAGTAGCCTTCAGGTCCCACCTTCATTGCCAAAAGTGATAAAAGAAAAACTTTTCATGCAAATTAGGATTTCACAGCTTTATTGAGCAATTTGTAAATCAGGCAACATTCCATTCAGAAAGTTGAAGGGAGCCCCACCAAGGGAGTGCAGAGGGGGAGCTCATATAGGGCAAACAAGGAAGCAAGTGATTGACTGATATTAATCTTCCATTGTACCTAGGGCAGGTCTTACAAAGAGGGGAGCAGATATACATTGATTAGTATACATGGTGACTTGAAGCTGTATGTAAACAGAAAAATATTCTTAAACTTAACCCATTCCTGTGGGTGTGAACCCATTGTAAGTAGGACCTGTTGACGAGGCTTCCTCAGTTAAGGTGTGACCCACCTCAATCAGGATGGGTCTTAATCCTATCACTAGAGTCCTTTATAAATGGAATGAAATTCAGAGAAAGAAAAAGCCACAGAAAGCAAGAAGCTGAAACAGAACCCAGAAGAGAAGAAAGAGACCAGGAGATGCCACCATGTGTCTTGCCATGTGACAGAGAAGCCAAGGATCACCAGCAGCCAGCCCAAGAATGCCAGCCTTTGGGGAGAAAGCATCATGTGGATAATGCCTTGATTTAGACATATTCCTGGCCTCAAAAGCATGGGTAAATAAATTCCCATTGTTTCAGCCAAAGCATTTCATGGTATTTGCTTGAGTAGCCTAGGAAACTAAAACAGTATGGCATCCTTGTCCATCCTGATAAGCTGTCTCTACTGGACCTAATCTAGCAGTTTTATCACCAGGTGTTCTTATGAGCAACCTCATAGGGTGTGTTCGTTTTTGGAAAACCCCTGCAGGTCAATTGTTTTGATTTCTGGAAAAGCCCTTCTGTAAAGGAGGCCTTCCCCAGCAAACCCAATGCAGGCAGCCATTATATTTTACTTAATAGACACTATTTTTCTTTTACACCATGTTGACATTTGCACTGATGGAGCAAAAAGCAGTATGTTTTGGTAAAATTGCTGATGCCTCAGAACAAGTAAAGATGGTAACATCAAACTGTAATAGTAGTCATTGCATTCTTCATTGCCACACACTTGCAGGAAAGAAAGTATGACAGTGTCACATAAGAAAAACTTAATAAGCTAGTAAAAACCATAATTGAATTAAATATCAGCCTTTGAGTACATGTCTTTTCAGTATCCTGGGAGATGAAATGGGAAACATGCATGAAGCACTTCTGTTATAAATCTAACTATGATAATCATCTTGAGGAAAAAGAACTTATGTGATTGTTTAATTTGTGAACTAAGCTAACTACTTTTCTCATGGAATGCCACTTCTACTTTAAAGAACAACTGAATGACAAACTATGGATATACAGACCTGGGTATTTGGCAGAAATTTTCTTGAGAATTAACAGAATGAGCCTACCACTTGAATGAAAAAACTGACAGTATTTCTTGCCAATGATAAAACTCAAGCTTTTGAGCCAATTTTGAAAACCCTGTATCTACAGCCATGAGGTTGGCAGCTTTCCAAAATTTAAAGACTTTATTGATGTGATTGGTGGTGTTATTAATGAAAGTGATTTTTTTTCTTTTGTAGCATAGCAAATGTGTCAACTTTTGGGAGATCTGCTTATCTCAGTGAACCCATATTTGCCAAAAGACCAGTGTGTGATTGTCTCGGCCCGCGAGACGATCAACGGAGGCTCTGATACCTGTGAGGGAGGAATGGTATGGGACAAGAGACACGAAGAATGACAGCAAGACAAGTATCCTGATCAAGCTGCAAGGCTTTATTGAGAAGGCAGAGTATATATGCTCTGGAGGGAGAGGGGGTGGCTAATAGGGACAGGTGGCGGTCTGGGATTGGTGGCTGCTGTTGCTGGGGTGGATGGCAAATGGGCGGCTACTGCTTAGGCGCGAACTACTGTTTCTGTAAAGAAGGCTGACGCTATTCAAGGTTATTCTTGCATCAGCTCTAGCGGCCATGTTGTGTGCTTCCAGCATCGCTGAAGGTGCAAGCGTCCCCAACATCTCCTCCCTTTGTTTTACAAAAGGATGGAGAGAGAAATGCCGATCAAGCATTTCGTTGGCATTAACCTGCTGGGGGAAGTAGAGGCCTCACTTCCCAAGCTGCTTGTGGCTCTGTTTTCCTGGGAAGGGGGATGTTGTGCAGAGCAACCCCTATGCAAGTGAGGCGTACTTCTCAAGGAGCTCGAAAACGGCCTTTGACTGTATTTTGGCCCTCCTTTGCAGTGCTTTGCCTCGCACCCAGCAGTACCAATCATAGCATAAACTAGAAGCATACTTTCGAGTGATATGCTGCTCCCGTAGGAGGGGGTTGCTTACCCAGTTGGGGAGGCAACATCCTGGTTTGAATCCACACCTTGGTCAGCGAGGTGAAGCCGGTGATAATGCACTTGAATAGGCCTGCCTAGCGCAGAATCAATTTGGTCTTTGACTAGTTGAATAACCTTTTTGATTGCCCAGGGTGTGAAAGAAACTATAAGGAGTATGGTTATTAAGGGAGGATGTAAGGGAGGATTGCGCTGAATCCCAGCTTCCTTGGGCTTCCCGTTGATGTTTGCGCTCTTGAAGCCCTTCCCTCAGTTTTGACATGGAATCTTTAATTATGCCAGAATGGTCAGTATAAAAGCAACATTCCTCGCCCAATGCAGCACAAAGTCCACCCTGTTTAAGGAAAAGTAGGTCTAAGCCCCTTCTATTTTGGAGGACAACCTCTGATAGGGATGTAAGTGATTTTTCAAGATGGGTGATGGAGGTTTCAATACGGGTTAAATCTTCATCTGTTGCAGCTCTGAGGTTAGAGAGGCCCTGTTGTTGGAGGGTGAGCGAGGCGATTCCGGTGCCTAGGCCAGCAAAACCTAGAAGAGAAGCAATGGTAACAGCAGTAATAATTTCTCGTTTTTCCCTGTGCGCAGTTGGGAGCTGTGCATCCCAATAGTGATAGAGGTCCTCTTTAGGACGGAAAAGGATATGGGGCAACACAGTCACCAAGACGCACATTTCTCCCGTCTCGGCGAGGGCCGTTACTGAAACGCAAGGGGTAAGCCCTGTAGAGGTGCACAGCCATTTTGCCCCTGTTGGGGGAATAAGGTATTTACCCTGCGTGGGTGAGGAGGACTGTGCACAAATTTTTTGTAAAGAGGTAGTGATGTTACCAACACAATTCCAGGAACGGGAGACAGATTGTAAGGTGAGACCAACCTTTTTATAGCTCCAAGGACATTGGGAGGGGTTTGTATCATGGGAAATACTAAATGAGCCATTAACGGCTACTGCATCATAATAAGGGGGCTGGGCAGAAAAGCATAGCCAACAGCTGCAAGTAAGGTTAGGATGAGAGGAGTTTAGTGAAAGAAAGGTGGCTTGTAGAATTGGCCAGAGTGGGTTGTTAGAGACTGGTTTAGGTGTAGCAGAGGGGCTTGCAAAGGAGGACTTTACCTTTTTAATGGAAGGGGTGGTAGTTACCTTTTTAATGGAAGGGGTGGTAGTTACCTTGTTTGGCCTGCTGGTTGGGGGTTGGGGTACGAGTACCTTGTTCGGTCCAATGGCAGATGTCTGCTGCACTGTTTCTTTTTTTATTCGAAAAAGGCCTCCTGGGTCAGCTCCTTGTACATAGACCCTGATGCCCCAAGTTCTACCAATTAACCATGAGGAATCTTTAGGCTGCCGTATGGTAAGATTTAGTTTTTGACAGTTGTAATTATCATATATGTAATTAATGGAGTGGTTACGGGGCTTACACCCAAAAGGAGCCCAGGTTAAAGTTAGGAATTTGTCAGCGGAGCTGGGTTTCCAACCGGTGGACAGCGTTAGCGTTTCACACCCCCAAGATGGACAATAATAATGGGTAGGGTCATTGCAAGATCGTTTTTCGGGGTAGCTGGATGGACATACATAGTATTGTGCCTGATTAAGGCAAGGTGTGCCTTCTGGGAACAGAATTAAATCGCAGGCATAAACAATGAAAGAAGGGTAACTTGTGGTGATTTGGGTTTGCACAATTGTTGAATCCTCCCATCGTATTAGGGTCCATTTCCAAGGCTGGTGAGGGTTCTCATCGGAGTTGGGGGGCTGACGATAGCTAAGAATTTTGCTACCTATGCCATTAAGTATGTTAAGTAGGAGAAAGTATAAGAGAGTGCCTTGGAAGGGTGATAGGCGTAGCAGGACCATAGTGGTGCAGATTTACTTGTATGTTTACTTAGGGAATGCAGGCAAGGAGGATAATGCACCCACTAGCGCAAAGATAGGCGACAGCAATCAAAAATTTGTCTAACAGGCTCCAGTGCTTAGGAGAAATGGTTGCTAGTCCAGCAGCGAACAGCAGGGCCAGAAAAGCAATTAGCAAGAGCCAGTGATAATTTAACTGATAACTCATGTGGTATTAGTACCGGGGTAAAAACCTGGGAGTAAGTTTTGTGGATGTGTGTAGGCCAGGCCTGGGCAGGCTGCAGCGGGAGCTCTGGGCCGAGTGGCGACGGAGGCAGGGCGCTGACGCTGGCGCGGGCAGGGCAGCTACGGCAGGAGTTGCGAGGTTATTGGAGTGTTGATGCGCTGGAGGAGAGAAGAAAAAGATTTCTCTCAGGGAGAGGCCTTTTCCCTGGAGAGGTTATTATTAAGAGGGGGTTTTGGAGTTTGAGGGGTTTGTTTTGGCAGCGGTGAATTGACATGTTTTATTAGTCTTTCTGGGAGCCAGCGAGGGCCGTCCCTGTTTTGATCATATATGCAAGCAGAGCCTCGTCCCCAGATGATCACGGGGTCAGGCCCATTCCACTGTGCTGTTAAGGGGTCACGCCACATAACAGTGGCTTGTTGCAAGTGTGTTTTGGGATGCCAGTGTCTGTCAGCTGCAGACTGTCCATTGATGTCCAGGGTTAAGAAGTTAAGAACAAAAAGAGCATGGTGTAGAAGGTCTCGGGGTTGTTGTTTTGTGAAATTGAGAATGCTTTCTGCTAGGTGGTACAGGGTGTTTTTTAGGGTGCGATGTGCCTGCTCTACTATTCCTTGGCCCTGGGGATTATACAGTATTCCCGTAATGTGCCTAAGCTGCAATTGCTGACAGAATGCTTGAAAGTTTTTGCCAGTATACCCAGGTCCATTATCTGTTTTAATGATTTTAGGCTGGCCTCAAATGGTGAAGCAATGTAGTAAATGAGAGATGACATGCTTTGAGGCTTCCCCTGATTGTAAACTAGCTAGCATGAATCCACTGTACGTATCAATACAGAAATGTATATATTTAAGTTGTCCAAAACTAGCGAGATGGGTGACATCCATTTGCCAGATTTCGTTTGGGATGAGCCCTTTTGGGTTGACTCCCATATGGGGGACTGGCAGGTGAGTTACGCAGTTTTTGCAGGCTTTAAGAACTTCTCTTGCCTGCTCCCTTGTAATGTTGAATTTGAGGCGGAGAGTGTTTGCATTTAGGTGGTGTTGAGCATGGGCTTGAGTGGCTAAAGTTAGGGGATCAGAAAGAACGGAACATACTAATTGGGTGGCGGCATCTGCTAGCGCGTTACCTTTGGCTAGAGGCCCTGGTAGGCTTTGGTGGGCACGGAGGTGTCCTATAAAAAAGGGGTGGTGTCGTTTGAGAATTAATTTTTGTAAGTTTGAGAATAAGGGGACTGCATTGGTGGACGGTTTGATAAATGGAGTTGTTTCTAATAGTGGTACAGACTGAGCTATATATGCACTATCAGTGTATAAATTAAAAGGTTGGCTTTGAAGATGGGAGAAGACTTGTAGGACAGCATAGAGTTCGACAAGCTGGGCTGAGGTGTAGGGGGAGCGTATGGAGAATGATTGGTCTTGGATAACGTAGGCTGCGGTTCCATTTGCTGAACCATCAGTAAAAACCAAAACAGCTGAGTCAATGGGTTTTGTTTTAGTAACCTTTGGGAAGGTGAATGGATGGAGTTTGGCAAACTGGATTAATGGATCACTTGGATAATGGTTGTTAATATTACCTAGAAAGGAGGAGCATGCGATTGCCCATTCATCGTCGGTTTGGAAAAGCCAGTGGATTTGATCTTGAGTGTATGGGACGATGAGGGAATCAGGGTCTTTACCAAACAGCCGGCGACTAGTTTGTCGGCCCTTAGTTATGAGGACAGCTATAAGGGCGTCCTCATAACTAAGTGGCGAGAGCACTTTCGTTGGGGTAGCAGGGAGGTGAACCCAGAGTAATGGGTGACCCCGCCCGTTTTGTTGTTTGATATTGGATTGCCAAAGGACACCAGTGGGTGTGTGGGCTGTAGCAAGAACTATAAATATTAAAGGGTGGTGATAATTTATCTGATAGCAGGTTTGGTTTTGGATAGCTTGATTGATGACGGCAAGCGCCTGCCTTGCCTCTGGGGTTAGGCTTCTATGAGAGGAGGGATTAGCGTCCCCTTTCAAGATATCATTAAGTGGAACAAGTGTTTCAGTAGATAATTTTAGGTAGGGGTGAAGCCATTGAATGTCTCCTAAAAGTTTCTGAAAATCATTTAACGTTAGCAGATGGGAGGTTCGCAGTTGAATGTGGGGTGTTAAAACCTGCTGATGCCAAAGCTCGAATCCTAGATAGGAGAAGGGATCTGAAGTTTGTATTTTGTCAGGGGCTATTTGAAGACCCGCTGCTGTTGGCTGCTTAAGGAGATCTTGAAAACAGGAATGTAATTTGGATATGTCCTGGCCTGATAATAAAATATCATCCATATAATGAAGGATGTAGATTTGTGGCCATAGTTGTCTGACAGGGGTAATGGTTTCAGCAACAAATTTTTGGTACAAGGTTGGGCTATTGGCCATGCCTTGTGGTAGAACTTTCCACTGAAACTGAGGCATAGGGATAATATTGTTTGAGGTGGCTGCAATTATTTGTATTTCACCTTTAAAGTCATTATCTAGTATACCTGGGATAATTTGGACCCCACGTAGGGCAGTACTGGCTCTCCCCAAAATGAAACCAAAGGTATTTGGGGGCAATGGTCCATAAACTCCCGTTGGTATGAGGAGAGGGCTGTTTTCTGGGGTTAATATTGATTCGGAGGTGGTACAGAGGTCCATTCCTGCGCTTTCTGCTGTTGCTCTCCATAAGTCTGAGACATGGCGGCATGGTTTATGGTTGGGAGTGTAGGTATTGTAGCTGGGGATGGCCTAACAAACCGTATTGCCCCTGGGTTTGCTCTGGTTGGGGCCTGGGGCCGGCCCCATTGGGAGTTTCCCTGGGGCTTGGGTTTTAGGGGTTGGCCGTTAATGTCTGCTCGAGAATGACATTCAGAAGCCCAATGGAATCCTTTTTTACAGTGGGGACAAATAGATGGTGGTAACGGGGGTCTGTTGATAGCGGGCAAAGGGGGGTTGGTTCGTGGTACGGGACAATTTTTTGAAAAGTGGCCGGGTTGCTTACAGTTGTAACATGTTGGAGATTTTGGTTGCATTGTAAGGTTTTGAAGGGCAGCACCAATAGCTATCCCTAAAGTTTGAGTGGATCCAATGCTAGAACAGAGTTTTATGTAATTATTAAGATCGGTATTGCGGAAAGGGCGAATTGCTGCTTGGCAGGCAGTGTTAGCATTTTCATAGGCTAGGTGTTTAATAAAGTCACTTTCACTTTCGCTAGCCCCAAATAGGTGCTCAGCCATGCTTTGCAGGCGGCTAAGGAAGTCGCTGTACGGTTCATCGGGTCCCTGTCTAAGTTTAGCAAGAGAAGAAGTGGTGGCGCCCTTTTGCGGAAGTTTTTCCATGCCCTAAGCGCGGCCGTTTGTACTTGTGCAAGAAGACCTGGAGGGAATTGAGCTTGCTTATTATTTTGATGATAGGGGCTTTGACCTAAAAATTTGTTTAATGTCCAGGTTTTAGAAGTAGTTTTTCGAGCATTGCGTATGGCATATTTTTTGCAATGCTCTTCATAGTCTGACTTCCATATTAGGAAATCGCCGCCGGACAGGGCGGCTTTGGCTAGGTGTGACCAATCGTTAGGAATAAGTTCCTTTTCGCTGAGGTTTTCCAATAAGGCAAGCGTGAAGGGGGCGGTAGCGCCATAATCATTCACAGCCTTTTTTAATTTTTCTAGATGTTTTAAACTGAGTTTTTTATATTTAGCTATGGAGGTGGTACTAGCTTCTTCCTGCTCTTCCCCGCTAGTGTTATGGGCCTCAGACCTATAGTCTTCCTCATTTTCACTGCTAGAATCGCCATTTTGGGACTCGCCGCCATTGTTGGATTCAGCAGCGCCATTTTGAGACCCAGCGGATGGGGGTTGGGTCCGACTACGTGTGACTGGAAAAGCGTAGGTGTGGTGGGTGCAATGGGGACGTGATGAGGGGGCATTTTCTGGGAGCGCAAGGGCTGCAATACTTTGGGTTGCTGACCAGAGGTCAGCAAGCAAATTGGCAGCTCGCAGGCGCTCCTGATTAAAGGCCTCTTTAAAATGATCGGCGTGTAGCCGATTTTCCGCGGCTTCCTCTAAAGCGTGGAACTGAGGCAGGGATGTGACTGGATAAAATTGAGGACATGGTTGAGGATTTGGCTCTGAAAGACCAGGCACATAAGGAGGTGGCCGAAACGGAGGAAGGGGATTATCCTCTACAGAAGGTAAGTTTTCAGACTTTGTTTCAACCTTATACTGATTGGCTAGCGGACAGACCTGACTGATAGGGGTGTTTGGTCTACTTTTGATTGGGTCTTCATTCAGAGGTTCTTCAGGCATGTCAATAATTACTGAGTTGGTTTCTGAGGCAGGGCGAGAGTGCTCCCTTAGCGCTTCTTCCCCTTGTTTACAGAGTTTTTGAATATCTGGGGCCAGAGAATGGACCTTGAGGATTTCATCAATCAGGTTCCAGTAGGTAAAAGCCGTGACAGGAACCCTTTCAGGACCGAAGGTTCGGAAGTAGTCTTTTAGACAATCTCCGACCCGCCGCCAGCATTGGTGATCTATAGTACCTTCCTGAGGGAACCAGGGGCAAGTCTTTAGTAGGAATTCAAAAAAGTGTGTGAGATCTTGTTTCTTAACTCTAGTTCCTCGTGCCTTGAGCGATTCTTTGACCTGACTAATATATAATTGGTGCTGGGAAGTTGCTTGTCCCATGGTGGGGGTGGGGGCTTACCTTTTCTACCTTTTCTTCTTTCTTTTTTCTTCTTTCGCCGACACTGACTGACTGCTGAGTGGATCTGTCTCGCGAGCGAGTTCCTTCGCGGTGATCCCGGGTGCGGTGAGTGTGGGAGGCCTCTCTCCTTGAGTGCGGCGTTCTGTCCCTCGCAAAGCTCGAGCCCCACGTTGGGCGCCAGTTGTCCCGGCCCATGGGACGATCAACGGGGACTCTGATACCTGTGAGGGAGGAATGGTATGGGACAAGAGACACGAAGAATGACAGCAAGACAAGTATCCTGATCAAGCTGCAAAGCTTTATTGAAAAGGCAGGGTATATATGCCCTGGAGGGAGAGGGGGTGGCTAATAGGGACAGGTGGCGGTCTGGGATTGGTGGTAGCTGTTGCTGGGGTGGATGGTAGATGGGCGGCTACTGCTTAGGCGCGAACTACTGTTTCCGTAAAGAAGGCTGACGCTATTCAAGGTTATTCTTGCATCAGCTCTAGCGGCCATGTTGTGTGCTTCTGGCATCGCTGAAGGTGCAAGCGTCCCCAACATGTGATGTGATAAAATGCATGGGTAAAAGATCGATTCACAATATAAGATAACCCAATGAATTTTAAGGTAAATTTAGTTGATCTAGCTTCAGACTTCATATTGCAACTAATCTTTCAGAAACTACCACTTGTCAGATTTTTATTTAGGATCAAGGAAGACTATCCACAATTATCTGAAAAGACCTTTCCAGCTACATATATGTCTGAAATCAGATTTTCTTCATATGCTTTAACCAAAAGAACATATCACAGCAGACTGAATGCAGAAGTGATATATGAATCCAGCAGTCCTCTATTAAGCTGGACATTAAAGACATTATTTCTCATTTATTTCTTTCATTAGTGAGGTCATTTCAAGATTATAATCCTTTGCTGATGGTGTGATTGAGTGAAAAGATCATGGACTTTAAAGTCAGGCCTTGTTCTGTAAGTGGAAAATAGGAATCTTTGGGGCTTTGTGATATTTCCATGAGATGACCCTAATCAAGAAACTGTGAACTTGACAATACATGCTAGTTTGGATGTATTATGTCCCCCAAAATGCCATGTTCTTTGATGCAATCTTGTGGGGGCAGATGTATTTGTGTTGATTAAGTTGGAATTCTTTGATTGAGTGTTTCCATGGAGATGTGACTCAATCAACTGTGGGTGAGGCCTTTGATTGGATAATTTCCATGGAGGTGTTACCCCACCCATTCAGGGTGGGTCTTAATTGAATCACTGGAATCCTACATAAAAAGTTCACAGACAGAAAGAGGTGCTGCATCCAAGACAGACACTTTGAAGAATGCACAGGAGCTGAGAGTGGAGCTGGAACACAACCTGTGATCAGCAGACACCAGCCACACGCCTTCCCAGCTAAAGGACATTTTCCAAATGCCATTGGCCTTCCTTCAATGAAGGTACACTTGTGTTGATGCCTTCATTTGGACTTTTTCATGGCCTTTAGACCGTAAATTTGTAACCAAATAAACCCACTTTATAAAAGCCAATCCATTTCTGGTATTTTGCATAAAAGCAGCATTGGCAAACCAGAAACACCAGCCTACAGCCATCAGCTTCTCTGTTGAGCCCTCTCCACCCCTACATTTTCTCCCACTCTCTCTCCCTCTTCCACAGTCAGTTCACATCAGAGGTTGTATCTTGTAACCCACTGTGTGGATCTGATCCATAGATGGTTGAATAACTTTGAAAATCAGGAGATAACACATAAAATCTGTATATCTGGGTATAGCAGATGCCACTCCTCAGCTCATTCAACACCTATGACCCTCCCCTTCCTTTACTACGGGGACTAAAAAGCAAAGTACTCCATTTCCCATAGACAATCATATGAATATGTTCTACCCAAGGAGAAATAGGTGGAAGTCCATGGGGTGGACCTACTTACTGAATAAAAAATGAAAGTGTCACTTGAAGTCCTTCTCCCTTCTTACTACCAGGCCAGACAAGCAATTCTACCCCACTTTTCAGCCCATCTGCCCTGTCAGTACTTCTCCTTTATGCCCTTCTCTCCTTAAGCCGGATAAGTAAGAAGAAATCATTAACAAGCTTCCCTGGTCTCTATGTCTTTCCATGTTTCTATGCCCAAGTTAATAACTGAAGTCAAACTGGATTCCCTGCTCCTGCCCTCCTTCATTCAATCAGTCACAAGGACTGTTCAAGTCTATTTCCTAAAGATCCCTTGAATTTCTCTTCCTCCCTTCATTACACCACCAGAAGCTCTTAATTCCAAAGCTGGAACAATCTCCATACTATTCTCCCTACTTTATTTTTTGAACAGCTATATGGGGGCATTATTGACATATAATAAACTGCACATCATCACAACTGAGATAATAAACATATCCATATACCCAAGCTATTTCAACTTTTGCTTTCTTTCTATCCAATCTTTTTTTATAACAGCTTTATTGGTTTATAATTCACTTACTATACCCATTTAAAGGTACAGTTCTTCATTTTTGTTTTTTTTTGTTTTTTTTGGTATATTGACAGTGTTCTGTGATCATCACCACCATCTAATTTAAGAACATTTTAATATCCTGTAAAAGAAAACTCATATCCATTAGCCCTCACTCCCCATTTTACCCCAATCCCTCCAATCCTAGGAAACCAATAATCAGCTTTCTCTCTACAGATTTTCCTGTTATGGACATTTCATATAAATAGGTGGTCTTTTGTGACTAGTTTCTTTCACATAGCTTGATGTTTTCAAGGCTCATCTATGTTGCTGTATGCATAAGTACTTTATTCCTCTTTACTGCCAAATAATATTCCATTGTATAGATATATCACATTTTGTTTCTCCATTTCTCAGTTGATAGGTGTTTGGTTTGTTTCCACTTTTTTGGCTCTTATGAATAATGGTGCTCTGAACCTCCATGTACAAGTTTTGTGTGGACATATGTTTTCATTTCCCTTGGGTGTATACCAAGGAGTGGGATTACTGGTTTAAATGGTAACCCTATGTTTAACTTTTGAGGCACTACCAGAAGGTTTTCCAAAATACCTGAACCATTTTACATTCCTACCTGTAATGTATGAGGGTTCTGATTTCTCTACATTCTCACCAACACTAGTTTTTTTCCTCTTTTTTATTCTAGCATCCTTGTGCATGTGAAGTGGTATCTCATTGTGCTTTTGATTTGCATTTCCCTAATGACCAATGATGTTGACCAATGATATTTTGTGTGCTTATTGGCTATTTGTATATCTTCTTTGGAGAAATAGTCACTCAGATTTGTTTTAGTTTCCTCGATGCTAAAGCAAATACCATGCAATGGGTTGTATTGGGAAGTTATTAGCTCACTGTTTTAAGGCTAGGAGAAGTCCAAATCAAGACTTATCATTGAGGTGATCACTTCTTCCCATTTTGGCATTTTGTTGAGGCTGGCTACTAACAATCCTTGGTCCTTTTTCCTCTGTCACATGAGAAGGCACATGGTGTCCTCTCCTGGCCTCTCCCTTCTCTTCCATGTTCTATTGCCTTTCAGCTTCTAGCTGCTCCCTCTGTGGCTTTTTTCTCTCTGTTGTGTCCTTCCCTAGAAGGCCTTTGGTAATAGGATTAAGACCCATCCTGGGCCACACCTTATCTGAAGTAGACTCATCAAAATGCCCATTTACAAAGATTCACACCCATAGGAATAGATTAAGTTTAAGAACATGCTGTTCGGGGGTAAATAGTTCCAAACCACCACAATGTCCTCTGTCTATTTTGTAATTGGGTTATTTGTCTTTTTGTTACTGACCTCTGAGATTCTTTATATATTCTAGATACAATTCTCTCATCAGATATATGATTTTAAATATTTTGTCCCATTCTGTCAGCTATCTTTCTATTTAAAATGTAAGTTTTTAATGGAATTCCATTTTTTCCTTTGCCATTGTGCTCTTGGCATCATACCTAAGAAGGCTTTGCCTAACCCAATGACCTGAAGATTTACTCCCATATTTTCTTCTAAGAGTTTTATCGGTTTGGCTCTGACATTTAAGGTATTCAATGCATTTTGAGCTAATTGTTGCATATGGTGTGAGTTAAAGGTCCAACTTCATTTTATTATGTGTGGATATCCAGTTGTCCCAGCACCATTTGTTGAAGAGGCTGCTCTTTCTCCACTGAGTGGTCTTGGCACCCTTGTCAAAATTCAATTGAATGTAGATATCTGAGCTTATTTCTGGAGTCTCAAATTGATTCCATTGATCTAATTGTCTATCTTTAGGCCAGTGTATCCAGTCTTTTATTTACAATAAAAATCTGATCATTTCACAACCCCCGTTAAAGCTATCTGTGGGCTTTAGCCCTTTGATCTTAGACATCTCTCTCACTCTCTCTCTCTCTCTCTCTCTCTCTCTCTCTCTCTCTCCCTGTTTTTTAGACATAGATCTCTTAACCATCCTTGGGACCTCCTGGTCTGGCCTCTGCCTCCCCTTCTTGTTGCATTTCTCTTTCTTCCTCTCAAGGCTCCATCCAGCCATAATCTTTTTCTTTCAGATTCTTCTGTTGACTCATGGTGCACAATCAACCATTCACAGTACCATCATAGAACTGTGCATTTATCACAATCCATCCCTGAACATTTTCCTTACACCAGAAAGAATCAGAATAAGAGTAAAAAATAAAAAATAAAAAAACACCCAAATCATCCTGCCACTCCCACCCTATTTTTCATCTAGCTTTCGTCCTCACCTTTCCACCTATCCATTCACACACTGGACAAAGAGACTGTGATCCACAAGGTCCCCACAATCACACTGCCACCCCTTGTAATCTACTTTGTTACACAATTGTCTTCAAGCATCAAGACTACTGGGTTAGAGTTAGGTAGTTTCAGGTATTTACTTCTAGCCATTCCAATACATCAAAACCTAAAAAGTGTTATCTGTGGTGCGTAAGAATGTCCACCAGGGTGACCTCTTGACTCCACTTGAAGTCTCTAGCCACTGAAGGTTTATTTCACATCCCTCTTTTGGTCAAGAAGATGTTCTCAATCCCATAATGCCAGGTCCAGATTCATCCCTGGGAGTCATATCCTGCATTGCCAGGGAGATTTACACCCCTGGGAGTCAGGTCCCACATAGGGCAGAGGTCAACTGCATTATTTTTTATCACCCTTCAAGTAGATATCAACTTAAATTAGATTTCATACATTTCCTAGCAATGGCAATTAACAGGGAAGGGTTTATCAACATGAGGGTCTTAAAAAGACAAAGACATAAAATTGTTGATATCAGAGTGAAGTTAGAAAGATTCAGGATAAATAGATTGAACCCCACTTCCACGCTTCTCCCTGCTCACCTTCCCTCACTCTAACCAGGGTGGCAGCTCATCTCTCTCTTTTTTTAATGATCAGCAAATCTTACCGTTTTAGATTCTGCCTTCCAAGTTGATGGGCAGCTAACGTAATAAATGAGTCTATGCCAATGTGTGTTTAGGATTTAGTTGACATTTTTCTTTTCCTTTCCTCTGACAATGAAAAATGGAGCTGTGATGGCTCAGAGGCTATATGGGCCCCAGAAAATTATGTTATTAAAGTTAGTCCATTCCTGTGGGTATCGGCCTATTGTAAGTAAGATCCTTGGTGAATAGAATCTTAAATTAAGCTGTGACCAACCTCATTCAGGGTGGGTCTTTATCTCTTTCTTGAGACCTTTATAAGAGAATGAAATTCAGAAACACAGAAAGCCACAGAAGCAGAGAGGAAGCCACTGAAGCCAGAAGCTGGAAGCAATGAAACCTGACAGAGAAGGGAGAGACCAGCAGATGCTGCCATGTGCCTTGCCATCTGACAGAAGAGTCCAAGATTGCTGGTAGCCTGTCTTCAGGAAGAAGGTATTGTTTTGATGCCTTGATTTGGACATTTTTGCAGCCTCAGAACTGTTAGCTTTTAAGCTAATACATTTCCATTGTTAAAAGCCAGCCCATTCACTCTTATGCACACTTTAGACAACCCTTTTTAGGTTCTAAAGAATTGGGGTAGCTGGTGGTGGATACCTGAAACTATCAAACTACAACCCAGAACCCATGAATCTCGAAGACAGTTGTATAAAAATGTAGCTTATGAGGGGTGACAATGGGATTGGGAAAGCCATAAGGACCAAACACCACTTTGTCTAGTTTATGGATGGATGTATAGAAAAGTAGGGGAGGGAAACAGACAGACAAAGGTACCCAGTGTTCTTTTTTACTTCAATTGCTCTTTTTCACTCTAATTATTATTCTTGTTATTTTTGTGTGTGTGCTAATGAAGGTGTCAGGGATTGATTTAGGTGATGAATGTACAACTATGTAATGGTACTGTAAACAATCGAAAGTACAATTTGTTTTCTATGACTGCGTGGTATGTGAATATATCTCAATAAAATGATGATTTAAAAAAAAAAAAAAAAAAAAAAAAAAAAAAGCCAGCCCATTTCTGGTAGGTATTTTGCATTTCAGCAACCAAGCAGACTGTTACAGTTTGTTAAAGTTGCTGAACTGCTATATACCAGCAATGGGTTAGCTTTTACACTGGGGATTTATTAACTTACAATTTAGAGTTCTGAGGCTGTGAAAATGTCCAAATCAAGGCATCAACAGGCAATGCTTTCTCCCTGAAGACTGGCTACCAGTGATCCTCAGCTCCTCTGTCACATGGTCAGGCACCTGATGACTTCTACTGGTCTCTCCCTTCTCTCCCATGTTTTGTTGCTTCCAGCTTCTGGTTTAAGTGGCTTTCTCTCTGTTTCTGTGGGTTTTCTCTGTTTTTTTTTGTGTGTGCCTTCTCTCAGCTTCTCTGGCTTTTCTCTCTGAGCTTCTCTGTCCCTTATCTTCTCTTGGGTTTTTTTCTGTGAGCTTCTCTTCCTCTTATAAAGGTCTGCAATAAGAAGATTAAGACTTACCCTAAATGAGGTGGGTCACATCTCAACTTAAGAGCCTACTCACCAAAAGATCCTACTTACAGCAAATCCATACCCATAGGTATGGAATAAATTTAAGAGCATGAAATTTTCAAGCCATCCCACAGACTAAATCAGAAGCCATGGGTAAATGTAATAGGAGACTACCCTTGGTGAAAACATTGAGAGGAAGACTATTTCAACACATTTAAAATCATTTTCTGCTGTTTCACCATCAGGTGATAAAGCCCAGGGGAGACTGTAGTCTGAAAAATTGGATTTATTAAAGCTTCAGCAAAGGAGACTGCACCCCAGAGAACTCTGGGGTGCCCCACCCAAAAAAGTAAGAGACTGGGTTTGGGGAAGAGGTGCGTTTAGGTAGAATCTAAATGAGATGCTGTGTCATCAGGCTCAAAGAAGCAGAGCTAAGGGTCAAGGACCAACATCAGGCTTGGCCTGAGAAGTTGACTCAGGGTCATGTTTCCTTGCAAACTACAAAGCTAAGATGTGGGAGGTTGTGCTTAAAAACCTGTGTGAAGCTCTGCACTTGGGTTGGAAATCAAGGCTACTTCTCAGTGTCAAAGTGACCCACCAGGCTCAGATGCTCCAGGCGAGAGTGGGATGTTCCAACCTCACTGATATTTCAAACAGCAAAGTTTTAGACCATCTGATTTTGAGAAGGTGATTTCTTAGCACTGTGCCCTTGATGTTAATTATCAAGGGTAGTTTTACAGTTCACAGCTGCCATAAGACACTTTTCAATAATTTCTTATCTACAAATGAAGGGTAGATATTTAAACTAGAATAAAAACATGTAGCACAATCTTACCATCCATTTTTCTCCTCCTCAATATTTAAGACAAATAAGTTGTTTTTCACTTTCAATACTGAGCTTTTTTTCACATTCATAGCTTCCAAAATTCTGCTCTTACTTAGCTCTCTTCAATCCAGCAAGCATAAGTTAACTGTTTAATATATACAGGGCACCTAATATCTTGGACAAAAAAGAAATTAAAAACTTTCTCTGGGCTATGAACCCTTTGGTAATTTAGTAAAAAAACACAGTCTCAACTGAATGCTTTTAAATATATAAAATACACACAATGGTAAAAGTGACCAATTATATTGAAATACAGGTGTTCAAATATTTTTTAATTGTGATAATAGTAGTGTTAGTATAAGTCTTGTCCTTAAAGGATCTACCTGGATATGTAATAACACTATCTTAGCTCTTTGTAGCAGCCAAACAACCAACTTCACCATGATTTATGTTCCAGGCTTGTCTCTAATGCTGATTAGCTGCTGAGCCCTGAGTAAATTACTTGAACTATTAGGGTGTTAGTTTTCTCATATGTCAATGAGGGATCATGGTACCTGCCCTTCAAAGCCGTTGCAAGGATTAAGTTAAGTAATACTTGGAAAACTTTTTGTAAACTGTAAAGCAAGGTACAAATGCTAATTATCATAACTAGCATCAAAGAGGGGAAAAAAAAATATGTTCCCAAACTGAGAAACCGGCATTTTTCCTTACTGCCTAAGAAATTCCTCAGTGACTCCTATAAAGAGCAGAACCTGTGGTTCCATCCTGACTTCTGTCAGATACCCCCTCGCCCCATGCAAAAAGAAACACTGTGTGCCAGTTTGAATGTTTTATGTCCCCCAAAATGCCATTATCTTTGATGCAGTCTTGTGTGGGTTAGATGTATTAGTGTTGATTAGATTGTAATTCTTTGAGTGTTTCCATGGAGATGCAACCCACCCAACTGTGGGTGATAACTCTGATTGGATAATTTCCATGGAGGCGTGGCCCCACTCATTCAGCATGGGCCTTGATTAGTTTACTAGAGCACTACATAAGCTCAGACAGAAGGAGCAAGCTTGCTGCAGCCAAGAGGGACACTTTGAAGAACCCACAGGAGTGGAGAGAGGAGCTGCAGTTTGCAGAGACATTTTGGAGATGGCCTTTGAAAGTAGACTTTTGCTCCAGAGAAGTTAAGAGAGGATAAATGCCCCAAGAGCAACTGAGAGTGACATTTTGGAAAGAAGCTGCATCCTAGAGAGGAACATCCTGGGAGAAAGCCATCTTGAAACTAGAACTCTGGAGCAGATGCCATCCACGTGCCTTCCCAGCTAACAGAGGTTTTCTGGACACCAATGGCCATCCTCCAGTGAAGGTACCCAATTATTGATGCATTACCTTGGACACTTTATAGCCTTGAGACTATAACTGTGTAACCAAATAAACCCCCTGTTATAAAGACCAATCAATTTCTGGTGTTTTGCAAGAAGACAGCATTAGCAAACCAGAACACACTGTTACCTCCCCTGTGATCACAATGATTCATTTGCCATTTACTTCTGAAATGTGCTGTTTCTGATTTCTGATGCTCACTCAAGTCTGAGAACCCCCAATTTAGAAAAATAGGAAACCTCTTCTTGCCTTGCCCAACTATATTGAGATAAAAGAAGTTTCTGTGATTTTCTGTCCACCCTCATTTAGATTCAAAAAGTAGATTTTGAACAAGAGTATATCACATTGTGAGGCAAAGTTCTACAATTTTTAAATGTAGGACAAAGAGACCTGTGGTCCTTGGAGACAAACAGAGCTGAGGAAATTCACCCCATTGACTAGGATTGTGGTTAAAGAAATGTGTTAGAATTATGCTCTTAGTTTGCCAGGGCTGCTATGACACATACCACACACTGGTTGGCTTAAACAACAGGAATTTATTTGGTGTCTCTTGGTTTTGGAGGCCAGAAGTCCAGCATCAAGCTGTTGTCAGGGTTTGCTTTCTCCAGGAGTCTGTAGTGTTCAGGAGCTCACCTGTCACATGGCCATCTCTCCCTCCTTGCATCTGCTCCTCAGAGTTCTGCTCCTTTCTGGCTTATGCTGACTTCTGGCTTCTACTTCTCCTGCTCAGTCATTTGTGTCTCTGTCTAGATTTCCTCTCCTTATAAGGTCTCCAGTCATAAGGATTAAGCCCACCCAGGTTCAATTTGGCCTCAACATAATAGGATTTTTGAAGATCCTACTCCAAAATGAGTTTTTGACTAATGGTAACATCTTCAAAGTTCTCACTAGCAAATAGGTCTATATCCATGGGAATGTGGATTAAGACTTGAACATATCTTCTGTGGGAGACATGACTCAATCCCCATCATGCCCAACCAGGAGAACAGCAGGCACCATTGTTCTCAACTGCCCAGCAAGGGAAAGTGCTTAGTGCCCTAATTTTCTGGTTCATATTCAAGAGAGGAGAAAACTCTTTTTCAAAATCCATTCACTTAGGTGTATTTTCTTCATAGTGGTTATATTCATATACTGTTATCTTTTTCAAATGGATTTGCTGGTCTCTTTTCTGTACCTCACTACAATCAGGGCACCTTTTTAGCTGGATCTTCTGCATATCTTCAATCCCTAGGACCATGCCTGGAGCATCCCAGCTCTCTAAAAATATTCTCTGTATCAATTCAATGAAGGATTTACACTTTTTAGAAGTGAACTTAAATTCTTGCTCAAAAAGTGCCAGGAAGGGGGAAATACGAGTTGTTCTGAGAATTTGGATTTTATCTAGGGTTTAGTCAGAATTGTGTAATGGAGCCATTATATAATGGGAGTAGAGAGATTGGAGGGAAGGGTAAGCAAAGTATGAATTCAGGAAGCTTACAAAGCCAATAACAAATCTGTCAGTATTAACTGGATACTGAAGAATGTGGGGCAGTGTTGAATTCTATACTGAGGTGACAATATCTGCTGCTCTTCCAAGAAAGCTCCAGGATTGCATAGACCAGTGTGTTCCTTTGTTCTTCAGAGTATCTTCCAGCATAAGGATTCTTTACCAGGGGACCTAGAGCTTGCAAGGGAGGGAGTAGGGTGTTGTAGTTTGCTAATGCTGTTGGGATGCAAAACACCAGAAATGGATTGGCTTTTATAAAAGG
This sequence comes from Choloepus didactylus, assembly GCF_015220235.1. Classification (NCBI taxonomy): domain Eukaryota; kingdom Metazoa; phylum Chordata; class Mammalia; order Pilosa; family Megalonychidae; genus Choloepus; species Choloepus didactylus. Next base: position 16,422,570 of record NC_051316.1, read on the forward strand.
GGGTTTATTTGGTTACACAGTTACAGTCCTAAGGCCATAAAGTATCCACAGTAATGCATTAACAATCAGGTACCTTCACTGGAGGATGGCCAATGGTGCCCAGAAAACCTCTGTTAGCTGGGAAAACACGTAGCTGGCATCTGCTCCAAAGTTCTGGGTTGAAAATGGCTTTCTCCCAGGATGCTCCTCTCTAGGCAGGAGCTCCTCTTCAAAATGTCACTCTCAGTTGCTCTTGGGGTGTTTGTCTTCTTGGCTTCTCTGGGGCAAAAGTCTGCTTTCAAAGGCCATCTCCAATATGTCTCTGTAAGCTGAAGCTCCTCTCTCCACACCTGTGCATTCTTGAAAGTGTCCCTCTTGGCTGTAGCAAGCCTGCTCCTTCTGTCTGAGCTTATATAGTGCTCCAGTAAACTAATTAAGGCTGAATGGGTGGAGCCACACCTCCATGGAAATTATCCAATCACAGTTATCACCCATGGTTGGGTGGGGTACATTTCCATGGAAAAATCTAATCCAAATGTTCCAACTTAATCCCCACTAATATGTCTGCCCCACAAGAGTGCATCAAAGCATATGGCTTGTTCTGGTGGATGTAAAACATTCAAACTGGCACAGAGGGGCTTGTGAATTTTCCAAAATTGTAGGCAAATTTTCCAGGGAAGTGACTCTATAGCTTTCAAGAAAATCTCCAAAGAACCTAAAACCAAAAATGGGTTCATATTCATTAGTTTAACTGTTAATTGCTGAGGTAGAATAACTGGGTAAAAAGCAGGTAAACTCTCTCTGATGGATTCTTCTTTCTATAGTTTCCCTGGACCAAATCTCAAGAATGCCCGAAAACTCTCACCATGATGGTCATCAGCCTGGGTAGCAACTTTCCCCACATCCTCTCCGCCTTTTAGCTCACAGCCAATGAGCCATCTCACACTTCATTAAGAAAATGGAATCCATTGAATTTCTCTCCCCTCTTTCCAAACCACACACCTCCTTTTCCAGTGGAAGCCTGTCCCAACTCCTGTCAAGGGTGGCTCCTTCTTCCAGGCTTGGATCCTCTCACTTAGGGAGGACTTCACACCACACCCTCCTACATAATCATCTCTCTTCTTCTGGGTGATTCTCTGACATGCACACATGTTCTAGCATTGCTGCTAGAGTACCTCTGTCACCGGAGCTGTGTTCCAGACTTGACGTCTTATCACAAAAAGGAATTCAATGATGAGATAAGCAGTGAGGAAAGTTCATTGAAGAGAAACAAAGTACATGCTCAAGGGGTGAGTGCGGGCATGCTCAAGGGAGAGTCACACACAAGTTACTTGGCCTATGGGTTTTTGTTAGATGAAACAAAGGGAGGTGGGGTTAGAGATATTGGTACATTATGGTTGGTTAGTAATCATTTAAATTAAGGGTTGCGAGTAGGCTATTGTGATTGGCTAGCTATATATTCTTGTGATTGGGTAATAAACATGTAAATTTAGGTAAGTAAGCTACTGCAATTGGTTGAATAAACATTCAAATTAAGGATTGTATCTGGATTAATGTGATTGGTCCATGCTTTGTGGTTGAATAATATATCCTGTTTTCCTCAACCTCCTTGGGTTTCAGGAGCCTGACTGTTCTCTCTAGATGCCCTCTTCCTATACCAAGTCCAAGGGTGCCTCAGAGTCTGCAAGATGTTTTTCCTATGTCTAACCTGCCTCAGCTCTCCACTGAGAGAGTTTATACCCTTAATCTTAAGGGGTAGCTGAGGATTGATGGTCTATCTTCTGTACCTTCTTCCTGCTGATCTGAGATAGCAGTCCCTGCCTATGACAGGGTGTAGAACTCTCTGGATACTCTAATGGGTTAGGATGGGGAGGCCCTTGCTTGGTGTCAGAGAGGGCAATGAACCTGTGGGTCAGCATGAATTTATTGTGAAAGGCTTGTAACCTGGTGGAGACAAATTTGACAAGAAGGTTAAAAATGTGCGGTCCCAATAAAAGGAGGGTGAGCAGAGGAATTAGAGGTCCCAGAAAGGGAAGAACTCAAGATAACAGACTGGGGAGGGAAGAAAGCTGTTCCCAATCTGTTCCTGCATCTCCTGTCATTTAGCAACAGATTTCCCTTGACCCCAAACTTATTTAACTTCTGCCTACACTTGCATCTTCACTACTCTAGTACATTCTTTAACCTCTCCTATTAGGCAGCATCTCAACCATTCCACTGAAAGTGCTCTTCTCCTGGTCACTGATGAATTAGTGTTGGCAACCCCAGTGAATGCTTCTGTGTGCTCACCTCATTTGAGCCCTCAGCAGATTTCACACAGGTGACCAGTGCCCATTTTGATGCCTTCTCCCATTTTGGCTTCCTTCCCACTACACTGTCCCACCTTTGTTTCTTCACTGCAAGTCCCGTCTTCCTCACTTTATTGGCTCATACTACTCTCTATCAATCAGACCTCTATGTGTTGGTATGTGTACATAGGAGTTGTCTCCATTTTTAATGTTTAACTGCTGACAGCTTTTAAGCCTCTCCCTCCCTCTTCCCCTTGCATCCACATCTGGAAGACCTGATAAGAAACCCTAGGGGCTTCCTCCTTGGGCACTGGTATGGGATTGGAACCACACCCAGCCACCCCCTCTAAACACAATAAAACCCAGGCCAGTCTTCTACCCTCCCTCTCTCAAGAAATTTCTGGCATGCTCAAGAGGTTGGCCCTGCTCTTCCCAGAGGCCTCAATTATGTAAGTGATAAAACTTATTCCCCTTCAGTGTGTGTGTGGCATCATCCCTCTCAACATTTGAACCAAACTTTGGGTTGTGTCCCTCCAGCTTTTAGCAGCATGCCCACTCCTCATCTCTATTCATACTCATCCCCTTGCTAACTTCAAACAGTCCCATAGCTGTAAATAACATCTATATGCTCCTAAATTTATATTCAGCCAGAATCCTCACCTCAACTCCAGACTCATATTTCTACTACATAATTACTACTTCAAAGTCTCCAAGTCATCTCAAGGTTTAAATTTAAACAGAGCTTTTCATTGCCCCTTTTCTCCCAATCACCTTCAAGCCCAAACACTAGAATTCATCCCAGCCTTTCCTTCATCTGTCATATCCAATTCGTGAGCAAGCCCTTTGATGGTCCCTCCAAAGTAGCCTTGGAGTCTGCCCACTTATTGGCATCAGCACTGCCACCACTCTCATCCAGGCCACCCTATTCCTCCATCACTCACTTGGCTTCTAGCTCCCACTCTTTCCCTTTTCCAGGGCTCGGCCCAGAAGCCAGAGGAAATATGTATAATATATCTATTACATCATGTCACACTCCCTCAGTTTAAACCTCTGTGATGCCTCCCTTTGCCATCAGAATGAAATTCGCACTGATTTTCTGGACTCTAGCCCCCTCTTCAGCCTGATCTCATGCTTTCCAAGCTCCAGCCAGATTGTAGTCTTGTCCATCTGTGCCAGTTTGGATGTATTATGTCCCCCAAAACACCATGTTCTTTGATATAATCTTATAGGGGCAGACGTATTAGTGTTGATTAGGTTGGAATCCTATGATTGGGTGCTTCCATGGAGATGTGACTCAATCAACTGTGGGCAAGGCCTTTGATTGGATAATTTCCATGGAGGTGTTACTCCACCCATTCAGGGTGGGTCTTAGTTTAATCACTGGAGTCCTATAAAATTGTTCACAGACAGAAGGAGGTGCTGCAGCCAAGAGTGACATTTTGAAGAATGCACAGGAGCTGAGAGAGGAGCTGGAACACAACCCAGGATCAGCAGACCCCAGCCACGTGCCTTCCCAGCTAGCAGAGATTTTCTGGATGCCATTGGCTTTCCTTCAGTGATGGTAAACTTGTGTTGATGCCTTAATTTGGACATTTTCATAGCCTTCAGACTGTAACTTTGTAGCCAAATAAACCCCCTTTATAAAAGCCAATCCATTTCTGGTGTTTTGCATAACAGCAGCATTAGCAAACCAGAACACATTCTTTCCACACTTTCAGCCCATCCTGCCTTGAGACCTTGACACAGGCTTGTTCCTTCCCTAGAATGCTCTTTCCCAGAAGTCAACACCCTTAAAACACAGCCTAAAAGCCCCCTCCTCACAGAGGTCTTCCCGACCTTCCTATCTAAAGCTTCAAGCAAGTATCAAAACCTGAAATGATCTTGTTTAGCTGTGTTTATTTTCTTCTTTGTCCTCGTACCTCCTATTGCTTGACAACTTCCCCACACTGCTCCACAGCATAACTTCTTGAAGCCATCATCTGTACTTGCTGTGTCCACTTTTCTAATTGTTATTCAACTGCATACACTTCCATGAGAGAAAACACCAAGCCTGCAATTCCTAGCTCAGAGACTGACAGTAACAGGAATGCAACAATTATTTCTTAAAGTAATGCATGAATGAACAAACAAATCAATGAGTAAATTACATTTCCTGGAACAGATTCTGTAACCTACCAGTTCAAGATTGATGAATTTTGAAATTTTAAATACAGATTTACAAAGAGGAAGAAAATAAATGTAAATGTTAATCCATTAGCTGGATGGGAAGGAATGTTTAAGCTAAAGAAAAATGGAAGAAATCACGAAGTAGATTTCTTCATTGGAAATGTACAAAATGCGAAATGTAAAAATAATTTTTACATTTAAAATTAAATACAAGAGAGGGAAAGAGTTTGTATCAAATATGACAAAAGGTTAATACTCTCAGTATTTATGATCTGGACAAACCAATTAGAGAAAATATGACCCCTATAAGTTAGTCAGGGCAGAAAATATAAGTAGACTATTTATAAAAGAGATTAATAAAGGGGAAAATATTTTCTACTTTGCTAGTAATCAAAAATGGAAATTAAAACAGTAATAAGATGCCTGTATGCCTATCAGATTATCAGTTTTCATATATATATGAACATATATTTTCATATGTATGTGTACTATATAAAAAGGTTTCATATATATAGAATATACACACAAAGTATATTTAATGGCTAAGCTGTAATGAAACTGCTGATGGGAAAATAATTTGGAATAATTTTATGGTTAAAAAAGGACTTAAAATGCTTTTATGGCTATTAACCCAATAATTTCACTGCTCTGGATCTATCCTTCAGGAAGTAATTTGAAAGGGCAAAAAAAGAGTTATGTGTAAAATTTCATCTCAGTGTTACTTAAAATAGAAAAACTCAAGAGAAAATTAAGGTGGTATTATTGGAGTAATTGCTAAGTAAAATGTAGTTCATTTTTATGATAGACTATAATGTAGCTATTAAAACATTTGCAAACTCTGTGTAATGGGATGAGAAAATTTCTATGATATAATGTAAAGGAAAAAAAAAGGATAGATTCTAAAAAGAAAAAGAAAAATGCATCAACAACCAGAAAGAAACACTGAGTGTCTGCCTTATCTAAGTACTTAGAATTCTAGGTAACCCTGTAGGTTACAAGGGAAGGAAGATTTTAATATCATAAAATATTTGTTATTGACCACTTTCAAAATCAGTCTCAATACCATTGTTTATTCCCAGGCCACCCATCTAGCATCTCACTGATTACCAGGGGCCTCAGACATCCAATGACATAAAGCCAATATAATGCACATCAATTGTTAAGATAAAATATGAAATCTTGAAAACAAGGAAAGATTTCATGAAGTTGATGAAAGTGACATTGAAACACTGCTCGGTTTAGGGTACTGCTGTTGAAAAATAATGAATTGTCTCAAAAGGGGGTTATTTAATAGTTAAATAGAAGAAAACAAACAAAAATGGGTGCTACAAACAGGAATGATTTGAGTATCAATTTAAGAGGCCCTTAACAAAAACTGATTCTTTAAAAAAATTAAACTCTTTATGACTAGGTTGTCCAATTCAAAAGTAAAATGAAAAAATGGTCTAGGCCAAGTTCACGGCATGAACAATTTCAGTCAACACTTAGTATTTCCAGTATGGAGGGTCCAGTGAGGCTAGAGTAAAGATAACACAGTGAGAAGCCACTGAAAGACTGAAGTGGGGTCAGCTAGGTGGGTTTCTGGAATGGCATATTAAGGAATCTGGACTTATTCTCCATGTTAAAGGAAAGAATCAAAGGTATTTAAGCAAGAAAGTAGTACCCTTAGATCTGTGCCTTAGAAAGAAAACCCTGATGGTTACTAGAAGAAGTCTCTGAAAATGTGTAAGCACAGAGAATGGACCAGTCCTTTAGGTTTGTTTGATATTCCTGACGTGGACTGTTTTAATTTCCTTGGCTGCTCAAGCAAATAACCATGCAATGGGGCAGCAAAACAATGGGAATTTATTAACCCATGCTTTTGAGGCTAAGAGAACCTCATCAAGGCATCATCAAGGTGATTCTTTCTTCTGGAAGATTGGTGTTCTGTGCCTGGCTGCTGACGGTCCTTGGTCCTTGGCTCCTCTGTCACATGGCAAGGCACATGGTGGCCTCTCCATTCTCTTCCAAGTTCCACTGACCTTCAGCTTCTGACTTCCTGTGGCTTTCTCTTTCTCTGTCTGAATTTCATTCTGCTTGTAAGTTACCCCAGTTAATAGAATTAAGATACATTCTGATTGGTTTGGGCCATACCTTAACTGAAGTAACTTCAGATCCTACTTACAATGGGTTTACACCTACAGGAATGGATTAGATCTAAGAACATGTTTCTCTGGAGTACATATGGTTCCAAACCACCATAAGGACCATGGAATTCCTAAGTGACACTTTGAACTAGAGTTCTATCAACATTTCTTGGAGAAGTCCATTTTCAGTTCATTTTGGTGAATGTTCCACCCACATAGTAATATCATGGTTAATCAGCTGCCAAAACAACTGCCAAGGAAGTAGAGTTGCCTGGGGAACAGCTTAGTACCTGCTCCTAACTTCCTGGCTGTGATATTCAATATAACCAGTGAGCTGAAATCTCCACAAATCAATATGATGGCAACAAATGAGAATGTCTACCCTGTACAATAGGATACATCATTACCCAGACACAAAGGACTGGGAGGAATTTGAGGGTTTGTTCAGTGGCCACCTGTTTCACCACTCCTCAGCTGTGTGACTGCAGCTCTGTTCTTCTGGATGATGGAAACTAACATTTTCTTGGTGAAGATTTCTAGAAGAGATTAGAAGTGGCCAAGTGATCAGTGTCAATCAATTCCAGTGGGGTATAGTTTGGAATCAGATTTGAAAGAAACTCATCCCCCATTCCACGTAAACAAATCAGTCATATATAGTGGATCTGTATGGAAAGTAAATTAAGGTATGAAAAAGCGAACAAGCAAGACCAAAACATTACCAATTATCAGTAGTTGTCTATGGATTAAAGTTGTTTTAAAAATTTTTTTTCCTGCTTGTCTGCTTCCTCTCTGTTTTTGACATGAACATGTTATCGCTTTTGTAATAAGAAATAATATAATATAAGTGCATTTTAATTTAAACTAAATAGGAGAGTGGTTTGGGCATGCATTCAAGCTTCCAGCGGCTGCTTTGAGAGATGAGCTGAGCATCAGAAAGGGAGGAAGGAACCACTATATGGATAGGCTGAAACTCACATGGTCAGACCAAAGTTCTCCCCAAGTTTCTGCCACACCCCTAACCCCCTCCTGTCCCAATTTTCTAATCCCTCCAGGACCAGATGTAAGAAAGCAATGGGTCACAGACAAGGACCTAGTGTCCCACCTAAAGGAATCCCAGCCCAGGAACTAATTTGAATTTTTATTATAGGAAGAAGACTCTTTACAGCAGGGAAAAAGAAAAATTGCATTTTATGGAAGAGAAACCTATAAACATTTAGAAGATTTAAATCCCGTATCTGCATCTCTAGAGCCTGGGCAAATTAATTCCAGCCTCCCAGGGCTCTTCAAGAGAGAACACTCTTGACATCGTTGGGCACAAGGCCTGGCACTGGAGACACTTAATAAATGTCATCCTCCTTCCTTCCCTCTTTTCAATGTTCTGAAGAATTCTCATCCATGTTCAGACCTTTCAAGTTTCATGGTTATGACATATTTTCATAATTACTTTGAAGACAGATTAACAACTTCATTCTAGAGTCTCATCATTTATAATATTAATTGCCATCCAGTACTGTGTAGATGCATGCAGAGGTTTTTAAATGTAGCAATAATTTATAAGCTAAGGAACTGCAAAACTGACTAAGAAACTGATTTGCCCTTTGCTATGCTCTGACATTTTTCAGTGTGTTTTCTCCTATACTTAGAAGATTATTAGAATATTATTTTAAAAGCAAAATGCTCCAAACATGAATAGTTATAGTATTAGAACAACTGTGAAAAGTTATTCTGTTCTATCTTGCTCAGAGCAATTTTTTTTTTTCCAGAATTTGTATTCATAAAGCAAAACTGCTAGCCAGGGATATAGAATTTTAGCTTTTCCTAAGCAAAGTGGATTTGCATCATTCTAATATAAAATATTCTGATTATATAAAACTACACTTTCTTTACTATTGCTTTATGTTATAAATATCTGAAATGATAAATAAAAACCCTTAACATCTGACTGCCATGAATCAAGGAAGAGCATCTCTAATAAATGCTCTGAAATATTACATGAAAGAGAAACCTGTTCCCAGAAGAGCCACATGTCAAAAGTGATTTCTCTTTAGACTTAGAGCGTGTTTGTTTTGTAGAGAGATTTAAGAATAAAACCAACCAAACCAAAAGGCCATTGTGATTAATTAAAGGAGAATTGCTTGGTGGCAATGTCTACATAATTAATGAAAACATAAAGATTGTTAATGTAGTAAGCTATTGCACTTCTGCCATGTGCAAGCCAATTTTTGAGAGTAAATTCTGGCAAATGCTCTATCTTTGCTCTGCAGACAGCCCCTCCATCTGGTCAACCTTCTATTGGCGAAGTAACATAAGCATCAGCCTCCAACAGCCTTATGACGAGCTCCCTCCAGCGACAAAGGTCCACACTCTTGATTGGCAATTCTGAAATTCAGACCACTCCCAAAGCCAAATCTTTGCCTGGGTTTGAGGCAAATTCATTTTATAGCAAAGTCTGACATGAAGTTGCTTATATTCTTTATTTATTGCACTTAGTGTGAATATTCATATGCTTTTGGTGCAATAAAATATTAGTATGTTTGATTTGGTTTGATTGCCCATACCATACGGGAGGTGTTTTATATATGGAATGCAGCCCCATCACCTTTCTAAAACCTGAGAACTTTCCATTGGCAACACATGTCCAGTCCAGTGACCTCAGGGATGGGATCATAGGCCAGTTTTTGTTGGTTTACTCCGAGTTGCCCACCTGGCACCTGCCTCGTGTGGATGCCTCTCTCCTCCCTGCTCCCCTCTGTGTGAAACACGCTGCCTGTCCACACAGTGGGGGCTGAGTGCAGGGCAGGCAACACTCCCCTCGACAGCCCCTGGCCCTTCATTCTCAGGGTCTCAGCTGGGTCATGTAGGATATCCATGCTTGAATTAGTAAAAAGACATCCTTTATGGGAAGCCAAACTAGAAAGCGCTGCATTTTCCCCTAGACTCTCATTCCAGGGCCCTCAGCTTGGCAAGCAGAATGCAGGGTGGATTTCAGGCCCCACTCATTCCCTCAACCCCCATCACCTATTTCAGCCCCACATGTGATTTTGCAACACATCGCCATACAACCCAAGGCTGCTTGGCCTTTGATGTAACTGATGGCTTGGTTTAAGAAAGTGAGTATCACTTCTGGGGACACACTGAGTCAGTCCTAACACATTAAAGTTTCCAGTGAGACATAAATGATACTGTCCTAGTTTGCTAATGCTGCAGAATGCAAAACACCAGAGATGGATAGGCTTTTATAAAATGGGGGTTTATTTCACTACACAGTTACAGTCTTAAGGCCACAAAGCATCCAAGGTAACACGTCAGCAATCAGGTACCTTCACCAGAGGATGGCCAATGGCGTCTGGAAAACCTCTGCTAGCTAGGAAGGCGGCCGGCGTCTGCTCCAAAACTCTGGCCTCAAAACGGCTTTCTCCCAGGACGTTCCTCTCCAGCATGCTTGCTCCTCTTCAAAACATCACTCACAGCTGCACTCACTGAGTTCCCTCTCCTTGAGTCAGCCCATTTATATAGCTCCACTGATCAAGGCCCACCCTGAATGGGTGGGGCCATGCCTCCATTGGAACATCTCACCAAAATCATCTCCCACAGCTGGGTGGGGCACATTCCAAGCAAATCCAACCAGCACCAAAACCTCTGCCCCACACAAAACCACAAAGATAATGGCATTTGGGGGACACAATACATTCAAACCAGCAGAAATGATGAATGTGTTGTTGCAAACTGGAAGAAAGGAGATCCTTGTTTTAAAGTGGCACAGAATTTGGCAAAATTGAGTCCTGGTGTCAGATGGAAGGAAGAATTTGAAAGCGACAACCTGGAATACTTAGCTGAGGAGATCTCCAGACTACATGTGGAGGATGTATCCTGGCTTCTCCTTGCAGCTTATAGTAAAATGCAAGCAGAGAGAGATAAACTTAGAACTGAACTCTTGGGTTCAAAGAAACCAGAAGTTGATGGCTTGGAAAATTACGAGCTTCCAGGGGGTGGAATCCCAGAAGCTACAGCCCAACGTGAGGATGTAACCAAACATGGAACCCAGGTGCCATTTCAGTAAAAGCCAAGATTGGATATGGAATTATCCAGAAAGGATTTGTGGAAAGTCCTATTGTCTGATGGCTTTGACCCCTGCATGCTTCATGCGAAGCCAACAGAATTTTTGCGAGTTCTTTACAGACAGAGCCGTTGCCAGTCTGGACTGGAGGAGACAGACAAGGGAGAAACAGTAAGGAAAACAGGGTTAACAATACATTCAAACTGGCACAGATACCAACAGAACGTAAACAGTTTTTCCTAATAGAACACAAACAAGGTAGTTGCAGAAATGACCGGCAGTCCTTCTGAGAGTTGATGGCTTCTTTATCAGGCCCCTTCATTCTCACTTCTGCTTTACAGTGAGCACTGAAATCCCCATTCAATGTATTCTCTGCTCCCTGGCAGAGTGCTATGCAGAGCTGGTCCTTCCTTCCCAATTACCTAGCACGGGCCTCGCCCCTTAAAAAGCTCCATCCAACCACCCTTGCAGAGCACTGCTGTGCCAGTTTGAATGAATTACATCCCCCAAAATGCCATTATCTTTGATGCAATCTTGTGTAGGCAGACATATTAGTGTTAACTAATTTGGAACATTTGGATTAGGTTATTTCCGTGGAGATGCACCCCACCCAACTGTGGGTGATAACTCTGATTGGATAATTTCCATGGAAATGTGGCCCCACCCATTCAGCATGGGCTTGATTTGTTTACTAGAGCACTATATAAGCTCAGACAGAAGGAGCGAGCTTGCTACAGCCAAGAAGGACACTTTGAAGAATGCACAGAAGCTGAGAGAGTAGCTGCAGATGAGAGGCAGTTTGAAAACAGCTGTTGAAAGCAGATTCTTGGCTCCAGAGAAGCTAAGAGAGGAAAAACGCCCCAGAGAAATTGAGAGTGACATTTTGAGGAGGAGCTGCAGCCTAGAAAGGAACGTCCTGGGAGAAAGCCATTTTGAACCCAGAACTTTGGAACAGATGCCAGCCATGTGCCTTCCCAGCTAACAGAGGTTTTCCAGACACCATTGGCCATCCTCCAGTGAAGGCACCCAACTGATGATGCTTTACCTTGGACACTTTATGGCCTTAACACTGTAACTTTGTAACCAAATAAATCCCCCTTTTATAAAAGCCAATCCATTTCTGTTGTTTTGCATTCTGTCAGCATTAGCAAACCAGAACACCTGCCTAGGGTCCCCTGGGTACATTCACCTTTCCAAGCTAATAAACCTACATTGTGTGTTTGAAAGTTGTCCAAAGGGAAGTCTAACACAGAAGAGGGAGATATTTAAACAGTGGGCTAAAGGTGATTCCCACCCTACCTCCTTCCCCAGAGTTTAATGAAAAAAAACAACTGAGGAATGAAACCAATATGGAGCGAGCTTCCCAATGCCCCTCCCCTGCCCTCATGTCTGTGCACACCCCCAGAGCACTCCTTTCTTCTAACCCCTCCATTCCCCTTTCAGAAAATACCACCCCCACCCCCAGGAGTTTGTCCCTCCACCACCCAGCGTCCTCCCCTGTATATAATTGAGGTTTTCCATGTATAATGATGGCTGCCCGGAGAATACACCCAGAACTGCCCTTTAGAATCTACAAACTAGTGTCAGTTACAACAAACTCATGCTGTTCTTCTGATTGATTGTCTAGTAGGTGATGTCTGTATAGTGCACACACATGCTAACACAAGCATAAAGACACACATTTAATAAAAAATAATAGTTCACAAGAGAGAGAGAAAAATATATATCTACAGGAAAGTTCTTAGTATTTTGCAAGGACTACCTCTGCTAGTGACACAGAGACCTGACTAAAGCTTTAAAATTATTGTGTAAGCAGCTGATTAACTCTTAGCCAAGGACAGCCTCATAACCAGCTTGTGTTTGGGGTATACTGGCAGGCAGAAAAAGTGAGCTTCATTTTTCCATTAATACAAGCAGGCTGGGTGAGCAATGTGTGCCTGTGCTCTCTGCAAACACATCGTACTTCTTATTAGAGCAACTCATAGGACAGTGTATGATTTTAGACTCCAGAAATCAGCACGTACCAGCTTTCTGAGCACCACTGCCTCTGACAAGTAAGACAAATTAGGCATCTTAAAAAATTTATTGCCTCTTGTGGCACATACCCTGTATTCTAACTCAGGATACCAGATAGGGAGAACATATATTTGATTGTGTATTTTGTCTGCTTCTTTTCGTGCATTCAGCAATAAGGAATGGGGATCAGAACTGTGTGCCTGAAGTGGAGACAGGGTCAGGAAAAAATTGTCAAAAGAAAACCAAAATGGAAACATGGTGAGCAGCAGTACGTTTGAAGTTTAAAACAAACAAGTATTTTTTTTTCTTTATTAGAGAAGTTATGGGTTGACAGAACAATCATGCATAAAATACACCCACATATCACCCTACCAACAAAAACTTACACTGGTGGGGAACATTTGCTACAGTTGATGATAGCACATTTTATAATTGTACTATTAATTAAAGTTCATGGTTTAACTTAGGGTTCCCTGTTTGCATAGTGTAGTTCCATAGATTTTTAAATACATTTCTTGTATATTTATACAAGGTAACATTTCTCCTTTTAATCATATTCAGATATATATTTCAGTGTTGTCAATTGCATTCTCAGTGTTGTGCTACCATCATCACAACCCATACCAAACATTTCTATCATTCTAAATAGGAACCCTGTATATTTTTAAACCTTAACTTCCCATTTCCTATCCCCACCCCGTCTCCTGGTAACCTATATTCTAGATTCTGACTCTATGAGTTTGTGTGTTCTAACTATATTAAATCAGCAAGATCATACAATATTTGTCCTTTTATGTCTGGCTTATTTCACTCAACATGATGTCTTCCAGGTTTATCCATGTTGTTGCATGCATGAGGACTTCATTCCTTTTAATGGCTGAATAATATTCCATTCTATGTATATACCACATTTTGTTTATTGATTCATCAGTTGATAGACACTTAGGTTGCTTCCATATTTTGGCAATTGTGAATCATGCCATTATGAACATCCTTGTCCAAATATCTGTTCAAGTTCCTGCTTTCAATTCTTTTGGATATATACCTAGTTAGTGGGATTGCTGGGTCATATGGTGATTCTATACTTAGCTTTCTGAGAAACTGCCAAACTGTCTTCCACAGCAGCTGCACCATTTTGCATTCCCACCAGCAATGAATGAGTGTTCCTATTTTTCTGCATCCTCTCCACCACTTGTTATTTTCCAATTTTTTAATGGCAGCCATTCTAATGGGTGTGAAATGGTGTCTCATTGTGGTTTTGATTTGCATTTCCCTGATGGTTAATGATGATGAGCATCTTTTCAAGTGCTTTTTGGCCATTTGTATATTTTCTTTGGAGAGATGTCTGTGCAAATGTATTGTCCATTTTTAAATTGGGTTGTCTTTTTGTTGTTAAGTTGAAGGATTTCTTTATATATTCTGGATATTAATCCTTTACCATGTGGTTTCCAAATATTTTCTCCCATTGTGTAGTTTGTTGTTTTACTTTCATGATAAAGTCCTTTGAGAACCAAAGTTTTTATTTTGATGAGGTCCCATTTATCTATTTTTTAATTTTTTGTTGCTTGTTCTTTGGGTATGAAATATAAGAAACCATTGCTTACACAAGTTCCTGAGGATGCCTCACTACATTTTCTTCTAGGAGTTTGATAATTCTAGCTCTTATTTTAAGGTATTAGCTGCATTTTGAGTTGATTTTTGTATATGGTATGAGGTATGGGTCCTCACTCTCTTTTGTTGCAAATGGAAATCCAGTTTTCCTAGCACTATTTGTTGAAGAGACTATTCTTTCCCAAATAAGTGGTCTTTGCCACCTTGTCAAAAATCAGTTGGCCATTAATGTGAGGGTTGATTTCTGAGCTCTCAAGTTGATTCCATTGATCAATATGTCTTTCCTTGTGCCAGTACCATGCTGTTTTGATTATTATGGCTTTGTAGTTTTTAACATTGGGAAGTATGAGACCTCCAACTTCCTTCTTCCTCTTCAAGATGGCTTTAGCTATCCAGGGCCCCTTACCCTTCCATACAAATTTGATGATTGGCTTTTCCATTTCTGCAAAGAATATTATTGGAATTTTGTTTGGGATTGCATTGAATCTATAAATTGCTTTGGGCAGTATTGATATCTTAACACTATTTAGTCCTCCAATTCATGAACATGGTATGCTCTTCCATTTATTTAGATGTTCTTTAATTTCTTTTAGCAATGTTTTGTAGTTTTCTGTGTACAAGTCCTTTATTTCCTTGGTTAGATTTATTCCTAGATATTTGATTATTTTAAATAATAGTTCTATTGTAAATGGAATTTTTTTTCTTGATTTCTTCTTCTGATTGTTCATTGCTTGTGAATAGAAACACTTTTGATTTTTGAGTGTTGCTCTTTTACCTTGCCACTTTGCTGAATTAATTTATTAGCTCTAGGAGTTTTGTTGTGGATTTTTCAGGATTTCCTGTATATAGCATCATATCATCTGCAAATAGAGAAAGTTTTATTTCTCCCATTCCAATTTGAATACCTTTTAATTTCTTTTTCTTTCCTAATTGTTCTGGCAAGAACTTCCAGTACAATGTTGAATAACAGTTGTTATTCCTGATCTTAAAGGGAAGAATTTCTGTCTTTCACCATTAAGTAGGATGTTAGCTATGGGCTTTTCATATATGCCCTTTATCATGTTGAGGAATTTTCCTTCTATTCCTAGTTTTCTAAGTGTTTTTTTTTTTTTAATCAAGAAAGGGGTGCTGTATTTTGTCAAATGCCTTTTCTGCACCAATTGAGATGATCATGTGGCTTTTTTTTCCTTTTTCTGTTGATGTGGTATATTACATTAATTTATTTTCTTATTTTGAACCAAACTTGCATACCTGGGATAAATCCCATTTGACCATGGTGTATAATTCTTTTAATATACTGTTGGATTCAGTTTACTAGTACTTTGATGAGTATTTCTGCATCTATATTCATAAGAAATATTGGTCTGTAGTTTTCTTTCCTTGCAGTGTCTTTATCTGGCTTTGGTATAATAGTGATATTGGTCTCATTGAACTAGTTAGAGAGTGTTCTCTCCTCTTCAATATCTTGGAAGAGTTTGAGCAAAATTGGAGTTAATTCTTGAAATGCTTGGTAGAATTCCCCTGTGAAGCCATCTAGTCCTGAGCTTCTTTCTGTGAGGAAGGTTTTTTTTATTACTGATTCAGTCTCTTTACTAGTAATTTTTGTTGAGATCTTCCTTTTCTTCTTGAGTCAATGTAGGAAGTTTGTAAGTTTCTAAGAATTCATCCATTTCATCTAGATTATCTAATTTATTGGCATATAGCTCTTAATAGTTGATAGTACTTGTCCCCATTTTCATTTCTGATTTTCATTATTTGTATCCTCTTTTTTTCTTTGTCTTTCTAGCTAAAGGTTTGTCAATTTTATTGATCTTTTCAAAGAACCAACTTTTGGTTTTGTTAATTCTCTCTACTGTCTTTTTTGTTTTCTATCTCATGTATCTCTACTCTAATCTTTGTTCTTTCCATTCTTCTTCTCACTTTGGGTTTAGTTTGCTCTTTTTTTCCCTAGTTCTTCCAGTTTTGATAGTTAGGACTCTGATTTAAAGTCTTTCTTCTCTTTCAATGTAAGCACTTAGAGCTATAAATTTCCCTCTCAGCACTTCCTTTGCTGCATCCCATCTGGTATTATTTTGAAGTCTAAAAAAAATGATAAAACAACAATATTAATAACCAAATATAAAGAGGAAGTAAGATGTAAAAATGAAATAACAGTTCATTCTCAAAACAGAAGGGACTTATACAACAAAGAAGTTTATTTCTATTTCATGTCACAATCCAGGATTCCAAGATAGTTAAGGTGCTCTCTTCAAAGTATACAGGTGCTTTCTATAGAGTCTCATCCATATATGCTTGGTCAAAGAGGGCTCACCACCACAATTGTGATCCAAGTAGCAAGAAGAAGAGGAAATGAAGGTCACAGTTGTCATGCTTTCTATGAAAGATGAATTGCTCATACAGCCCATTGGTTACAACTTGGTCACATGATCATACACAGCTGCAAGGAATGCTGGGAAATGTAGTCTTGATTCTGGGCTGGATGTGCACAGGGTGGATTCAGGGGTTCTATATTACTAAAGGAGAATGGAATGATAGGCGATAACTGATAGTCTCTCTCTCTCAAATCATGAGATGAGGAAAGAATGAGAGAGCAACTTAGTGGACAGAGAGGTTGAGAGACAAAAGGGTATGGCAAAATGTGAGCCATCCCTTGGTTTAAGGTTTAGGTACTTTTACTTAGAACAGAAAGTATATGTCAATGACTCCCACCCCTTTCATTTTTGTTACTTCCTGTGCTCTGTTGCAAAAAAATGTAGACTGTTTGAAAACCTCACCTCTCATCAGGATCCCCTTGCTATGCAGAGCATGAAGAAAACATGTCAGTGATTCCCATCCCAGCTACACTTAAAACATTTCCATGGGATTTTTTAAAATATTAACATATGTTGGATTTTTTGGTCTGAGGCAGAGCCTCAATATTGGTGAGTATTTTAAGTTCTCCATGTGACTGAGTCAGGGTTCAGAATCTTTGGAATGATAGGTTAAGGACCCAGGTATGCTTCCTCAATCTTCTGTCCTCCTTTGGAAGAGCATGAGAGCTGACATCGGTGGTTCCATGACACCAGAATCCCTAAACAACTTCTGGGCTTGTGTAAGGGTCCAGAAGCATGGCATGGAAAATAAGAATGGGCCCATAGATGGCCATGGGGAGGGGTTCTAGAGAGCAAAAGCAACAGACTTTGGAAAGGACCCAGAAGACATCCTTTGACTTGTTAAGCATCTACTGGTTTAGTAGAGGAATGAGAATGCCTATACCTGGTTCTCAATCATGGTGGCCTCCCCTGGGAAGAAATGGAGGGTCTCAAAAGTTTATGGTCATCCTTAACTATCTGGAGGCTATACATTTAGACTTCAAAAGTTCCTTGTGGTAGCCTCATGGCAGGGCTGGGAGATTTGAGTAGTATAAAGGTAGAATCCATGATTTGAGTTGAGTTCTGGATGCAGGTGTTGTCAGTCATCCTAGTCAGTGGTCTGGTTCATGGCATGGGAAACCCAGGCTGTAGTCCTGTCCTGTTGCTAGTGTGTCTTAGTTTTGTAGGGCTGCTATAACAACATACCACAAACCCAGTGGCTTAAAACAACAGAAATTAATTGTCTCACAGTATTAGAGGCCAGAAGTCTGAAACAAAGGTTGTAGCAAGGCCATGCTCCCTCCAAAGTCTATAGGGCCCAGGCACTGTCTTCCTGGCAATCCATGGCTTGTAATAATTCAATACCTGCCTTCATCATATGGCTGTCTTCTCTCTCTCTGTGTCTGTGTTCAAATTTCTTCTCTTTAAAAGGGCTCCAGTTCTAACCCAGTTTGGCCTCATCTTAACTAATACCATCTTCAAAGAACTTATTTCTAAATTTATGAGGACAATGGTTATGACTTGAACATATCTTTCTGAAGGACACAATTCAATCAGTAAGAAGGTGCAACTAGTCTACTGAAGGAAAGCATTCTCTTCCCTTGGCCCCAAGTTTGCCAATGTGGAGACCATGGAGCCCCTGAGTTGACAATTTCATGGACTCATGGTTCATGTTCCTCCCATCAAGCTGGATGGATGGAGGTGGGAAAGGTTTTCCTATGACTGGAGGGTACTTTGAAAGATGCTTTTCAGGGTTGGGAGGCAGAAGAATAGACAGAAGTGTGAAAATGGTAATTAGGAAGACAGTAGTATTTCTCAATTAAAATAGAAATATCTCTGTTGCTGACAGGGCGGTGCAGGAATGAGACACAGACACAAAGTTAAGAATTAAGGGAGCAGGGGGCTCACTGCATCTCGTGCTAAGAGGACAATAATGCACCTTTGCTCCAGTTATTTATTTCAGAAGATCAGGGAGTATATGCTAAATGTCCTCAGGCTCGGGAGAGCCCACCAGATACCTATGTTTACATCCTGTTGCATATCAGAAGGGACAATCTAGGTTTAGGACAATAGTAAACATTGTTGTCATAGTCACAAGACACACATCTTTACAGGGTGGGCCTGCATGGCTCTAAGCCACCACCCTAGATATGCCTTAGGCAACATGGAAGACTCAGTTTCCCACATATCTCCTTTATAAATTTTATCCTTTCATTCATTTATCTACTCATGTTTTTAATCATGTGTGTAGTTTCTCATTTTCCTTTCAATGTGTGGTTTTGGAATAAGAAGGGACTATTTAAAAGTTGCTCCCTACAGAGGCTTATTGCTATTGGGTATTCATCATTATATTATGAGTTGCTTTCAGTCTAAAGTTGTGGTTCCAAGCCCATCCCTGCCCTCCAATGCCACTCTAAATAACCTCCATAGCCTACTTCATCTCTTCTCCCTTACAGTTTTTCTTCAAAGCACATGTACAGGAAAGGGAAGGACTTTGGCCTTGGCATGATGCTTATTACGGGGTGATGAGGAGTGTGGTGGTTTGAACTGTATGTACCCCAGAAAAATATGTTCTTAAATTGAATCCATTCCTGTCAGCATGAACCTACTATAAGTAGGAACTTTTGATGAGGTTACTTCAGTTAAGGTGTGGCCCAACCCAATCAGGATGGGTCTTAACCTTCTTCCTGGAGTGCCTTATAAGTGCAATGAAATTCAAAGGAGAGAGAGAAAGCCACAGAGGGATCAGCCAAAAGCTGAACATCAATAGGACCCAGGAGAGAAGGGCGAGCTCAGGAGATGCTGCCATGTGCTAAGGACAAAGCATCACCCGCAGCCAGTCCCAGACTGCCACAGTTTGGGGGGAGAAAGCATTGCCTTGATGACACCTTGATTTGGAATTTTCTTTTAGACTCAAAACCATAAGCCAATAAATTCACATAGTTTAAGCCAACCCATTACATGGTATTTACTTGAGAAGCTTAAGAAACTAAAACAAGGTGTGTCAAAGGAAACAGAGTCACGAATATTATCAAAACTTCAGGTTTATTGAAAGAGAAAATGCTTGAGCAGTGATATCTCAAACCAGGGAACTATTGGGTTATAGCAGCTTATAAGGGCAATGAGGGGATTTCCAAGCAGGAAGTTACAATTGGCTGGCATTTAAGATCTTCATTATGTAGTAGAAAGTGGGGAACAGATATATATTGGTTAGTATAGTGCATTTTTCCATTTTTAATAGGCTCTCCCTACTGGACAGAGCTGCTTTTCCAGTTTGCTAATGCTGCTGTTTTGCAAAATACCAGAAATGGATTGGCTTTTATAAAGGGAGTTTATTTGGTCACACAGTTACAGTCTTAAGGCCATAAAATGTCTGAGGTAAGGCATCAACAATTTGGTAGCTGGAAGGCATGTGGCTGGCATCTGCTTGCTCCTAGGTTGTATTTCAGCTCCTCTCTCTGCTCCTGTGCATTCTTCAAAGTGACCCTGTTGACTGCAGCAGCAAGCTCCTTCTGTCTGAGCTCTTTATATAGGACTCTAGTAAACTAATCAAGGCCCATGCTGAATGGGTGGGGCTAGCCTCCATGTAAATTATATAATGAGAGTTATCACCTACAGTTGGTTGGGTTACATCTCCAAGGAAACAACCTAATCCAAAGGTTCCAACTTAATCAACACTAATATGTCTGCCCCCACGTGACTGCATCAAAGAACATGGTTTTCTCTGGGGGACATAATATTTACAAACTGGTACACCAGCTTTATCACTAATTATTTCTCAAATTGTAACTTCATTGGGAATGCTCCACTTTCTCAGAAAGTCCATCCCTGGTAAATTTTTATCTTCTGGAAAGTCCCTGTTATATCTCAGAAAGCGGTTGCTCTCAGCAACTTCCAATGGAGGTGGCATATTATTTTATTTAACAGAAGAAGCAGGTGCCAGGGTCTTTTGTTTGGGTTGAGGGGAAAGAAAACAGACAGAAGACACAATGCATAGTGAGCCTACCTCACCCTCTGAGATCTCAGAACATTGGTGTCAAAACTTTACCCTCCATGCAGGAGACTAGATGAGTCTAGTGGGGTATCTCACCTGCTCAAGAGGAAAGATACCTAAATCCACTAGCTTCAGGGTTTTCCCTACAAACCTAAGGCCAACTGAGATCATCTTATAGTGAAGTTCAAAACTGACAAGCTCCACCCAAACGCTCAGAGCTTCCAGCATCTTTTTGTCCCCTTTCTTAATCCAGGCAGCCAAAAATTACCAGATACCCGAGGAAAGCAACTAACATGAAAGAAAGAGACCAAAACCAAACAAATGAACAAACATATTAAAGCAACTTAAAATAAACATACAGCATGCAAGGAGAACATTTCAAGAAACAAAAACAATCATTAAGATCCCGAGAGAGAAAATAAACCATAACAAGATACTATTGAAATAAATATTCAGAAACTTAAAAAAATTATAGTAGAAATTTAAAACTCAGTATAAAGTTAGAAGAAAAATGGAGTAAATCTCCCAGAAAGTTAAATCAAAAGACAGATGGTAAACAGGAGTGAAAAGATAAAAAAATCATTGGACCAGGTCTAGATATGAGTAACAGAACTTTCTGAAAGAGAAACAAGAGAGGCAAAGAATTTACAGAGAAATAGTTTAAGGAAATCTATCTCCCTGAACAATATGAGTTTCCAGATTAAAAGAATACTTAGCACAGTGGATGAAAACAGGCCCAAATCAAGGCTCTGCATTGTGAAATTTCACAACCCAGAGACAAAGAGAAGAAGCTATAAGCTTCTTTTCCCCTGGAGTATTTTTTCCATTTTAATCACTTTCAGGTATGCAATTTTGTAGTGTTCATTACATTCTCAATGTTGTACTGCCATCACCGCCATCCATTACCAAAATTTTCCATCACTCCAAAAGAAAGTCAGTGCCCATTATCATTGACTCCCCAGTCCCCCCTCCTCAACTTTATATATGAATTTGCATGTTCTAGTTATTTCATATAAGTGAAATAATACAATATCTGCCCTTTTTGTCTGGTTCATTTCATTCAACTGATGTCTTCAAGGTTCATCCATGCTGTCACATGTATCAGAATTTCATTCCTTTTTCATAGCTGAATAATATTCCATTGCATGTATATGCCACATTTTGTTTATCCATTGTTACAAGATTTCAGAGAAAAAAGACAGGTCACTCAAAAGAATATGAATCAGAATTTGTCAGCAATAGAAAACAATGGAGCCAGGCCTTCAAAACTCTGTATGAAAATGACATCTTGGATTTCTATATTCAGCCAAACTGTCAGTCAAATATAAGGGTAGAATAATGATATCTTTAGATACACAAGGTCCCATGAACCCTTCCTCAAGAAAATGCTGACAAATATGTTCTACCCAAATGAGAGTGTAAACCAAGAAAGAAGACATGGGATACAGGAAACAGATGCAATGTGGGTCAGCAGTAAAGGGGATCCCCAAGAAGATGGGAAGGAACATCCTAGGATAACAGCAGAACCCCAACCTAGAAAGCACCCAGTCCAAATTGGAACAGCATGATCAAGAGAAAGATAGGAAAGTAATCACCAAAATCCTCAAGGCTATTTTATTATCTTTTTAACCCAAGAACTGAATCAGGTGTGCTTGGTCCAGTTTCTGATTTCTGTTTGATTTGTTTTGATCATGAGATCATGACATTTCTGATGTTCCTTCCATGCCCAGTTGAGTACTTTCATTTTACCCCACAAAGGGTTTTTTGCTTTGATGTATGCCTAAGAGCTGGATATAAGCCACAGTAAGCTTGGAAAAATAAAATTCAGAGCAGCCTATCCCCTGTACCCATATTTCTGCCAAATAATCAGGTCTTGGCCCACAACTTTGCCCTGCCAGATGCCCCAAATGTGGTGAAGCCTTTGTTTCCCAAGATTCTCTCATGATCTTGCACAAAATCGAAGCCGGATGACATCCCAGAATTTCTCTAAGGTGACTACTCTTCTGAGAATCTTTACCTAACAGTAGTGGCAATATGGATCTTCTCTTACATAGCTAGTTTTATTCTTGAGACACAGATTTCAAAACTAAGCAATATATGGCTTTTAATCCTACATGCACATATGATAAAACAAAAGTTGATACAGTTGTTATTTCTGGAGGGAGGTGGCATGCAATGAAGACAGGGCAACAGTACACTTCTACATTATTGGTGATTTTCTAATTTTTAATTTGAGTGGTAGACACAAGAACTTGATTTATTATTATTATTTAAACTATATATATATATATTATTTAAACTATATAAATATATATATATTTGTGATGGTTAGGTTCATGTGTCAACTTGGCCAGGTGATGGTATCCAGCTGTCTGGTCAAGCAAGCACAGGCCTAGCAATTGCTGTGAGGATGTTTGTGGCTGGTTAATAAACCAACAGGCTGGTTTATTAAATCATCAGTCATTTGGCTACAGCTGTGACTGATGACTCACCAAAGGGTGTATCTTCCATGATGAGAGAATGCAGTTGGCTGGATTTAATCCAATTAATCAGTTGAAGACTTTTAAGCAAGACAGATAGAGGACCTTCACTTCTTCTTCGGCTAACCAGCAAAGCATTTCCTGAGGAGTTTGTTGAAGTTGCCAGTTCGTTTCCTGGGGAGTTCATCAGACGTCTTCATTGGAGTTGACAGTTTGCTGACTGCTCTACAGAATTTGGACTCATGCATACCCACAGTTGTGTGAGACACTTTTATAAATCTTATATTCAAAGATACCTCTCATTGGTTCTGTTTCCCTAGAGAACCGTAACTAATACAACTTGGTACTGGCAGTGGTTCTTGAGAAACTGAATCTTAAAATGGGCTTTTACAACTTGTTTTCTACTCTGATTAGATTCAAAGGCACTAATGGCTCTATTTCCAATAATCAAGGGGGCACTGACAGTCCATGGCATGAGCTGGCAAAGGAGATATGCAAAATAGCACTGTTTGATTCTCCTAATCACACTCTTGTATGAAGCAAGGCTCTGGGTGACAGTGTTTTTGACACCTTCACAGAGTTTTGCAGAATTAAGAAGTATAATGATGTTGGCTGGCTGCTCTTAGATACATTGGATAAAGTTGTAAGGGAAAGGAATGAGCTAAAGTCTTCAAATTTAAAACTTAAGTGCCGTATGACAGATGTAAAAGTTTCTATGTGTGCCCTGAAAGAAAATCTCATCTCCTGTGCCCGCAGACTTGAGGTTTCTGAAAACCAGACACACAGTCTCATTGTGTGAGTAGCAGATTTACAACATAAACTAAAATCTCACCCTCTCAGGGTGTCTGCTATTAAAGTAAAGGCATTGATTGGAAAAGAATGGGATCCTGAAACTTGGGATGCGGACATATGGATTGATAATAATGGCAGTGAGGACACTGGAAACCTGGATCCTGCTGAGTCATTGTTAGATTTACCTGTAGAGGGCTGTCCTGAGGAAACAGCTTCCCCTCCTCCAGTCTGCCCTAAGGAGCCTGCCATCCAACCTCCACCTAAAGAGATTAACCCTTCAGTGCCTGCTAATCCTGTAATCACCTCCCCTGAGGAAGCAGCCCTCACTCCTCTGTCTGGAGAGATTAATCCTTCTATAAGAAATGAAAATGCAACAGAATGTCCTGATGTAAATGGCTTGAGGGATAATTCTAACTATTTTCATGACTCACCCCCACCACCAGTCTTTGCTTCAAGACCTACAACTAGACTAAAGCCCCAACAGGCCCCAAAGGGTAAGGTACAAAATGTGACTCATGAAGAAGTACACTATACTCCAAAAGAACTGTATGAGCTTTCCAACTTACACAGACAGAAACCAGGAGAATATGTGTGGGAATGGATATTAAGGGTGTGGGATAATGATGAAAGGAATATAAGCTTGGATCAGGCTGAATTTACTGATATGGGACCACTGAGCAGAGATTCTGCATTCAATGTTGTAGCTTGAGGGGTTAGAAAGGGTATTAACAGTCTGTTTGGGTGGCTGGCTGAAACATGGATCAAAAGGTGGCTGGCATTACTGGAGGTTGAAATGCCAGAACTACTGTGGTACAATGTGGAGAAGGGGATTCAAAGGCTTAGAGAGATTGGAATGTTAGAGTGGATTTATCATGGAAGACCTGCTCATACACCCCTGGAATGTCCAGAGGACACACCTTTTACCAGGACTGTAAGAAATAAATTTGTGAGACTAGCTCCATCATCCCTGAAGAGCTCTGTAGTTGCCCTTCTCTGTAGGTCTGATATTACTGTAGGAACTGCTGTCACTGAGCTGGAATCCTTAAACACAATGGGTATAATCAGGTCCCAAGCTGGCAGAAACCCAGTGGCTACAGTTAATCATCACAGACAACATGGGCATAGCTACCATAATGGAAAACAGGCTCAAAGCAGCAATCAAAATAATATGACTCTCAGGGACTTATGGCATTGGCTAGTGGATCATGGAGTTCCAAGTAGTAAAATAGGTGGGCAATCGACTAAACTCTTTTTTGAACTATATAGGCAGAAGAATTCTAGGTCACATGAACAAAAGTTTCCCTTGAATTACAAAAACAGAGAGTCATGGCTCCTTAATCAATTCCCAGACTTGAGACAGTTTACAGACCCAGAGCCTCTTGAGAATGAGGGGAAGGCCAGGTACCCTTGGGGAAGGACCCTGTTACACTGCTAAAAGTTTATGCTATTAATCTTCCTCCCAGCCTTCCCCAGGGGACCTATGGCCTTTTACCAGGGTAACTGTGCATTGGGGAAAAGGAAATGATCAGATATTTCATGGATTATTAGACACTGGTCAGAAGTGACATTAATTCCTGGAGACCCAAAACGTCACTCTGGTCCACCAGCCAGAGGTGGGGCTTCTGGAGGTTAAGTGATCGATGGAGTTTTAGCTCAGGTCCATCTTACACTGGGTCCAGTGGGTCCCCGGACCCATTCTATGGTTATTTCCCCAGTGCCAGAATGCATAATTGGAATAGACATACTCAGCAACCGGCAGAATCCTCACATTGGTTCCCTGACTCCTGGAGTGAGGGCTATTATGGTGGGAAAGGCCAAGTGGAAGCCACTAGAACTGCCCCTGCCTAGCAAAATAGTGAACCAGAAGCAATATGAGATTCCTGGAGGGATTACAGAGATTAACGCCACTCTTAAGGACTTCAAGGATGCAGGAGTGGTGATTCCCACCACATCCCCATTCAACTCTCCTGTCTGGCCTGTGCAGAAAACAAATGGGTCTTGGAAGATGACAGTGGTGACTCCAATTGCAGCTGCTGTTCCAGATGTGGTATCATTGTTTGAGCCAATCAACACACCCTCTGGTACCTGGTAGGCAGCTATTGATCTGGCAAACACTTTTTTCTCAATTGCTGTTAGTAAGGATCACCAGAAAAAGTTTGCATTCAGCTGGCAAAGCCAACGGTTTATATTCACTGTGCTACCTCAGGGTTATGTCAACTCTCCAGCCCTATGTCATAATATTGTCCACAGGGATCTTGATCATTTCTCCCTCCCACAAGACATCACACTGGTCCATTATATTGATGATATCATGTTGATTGGACCTGGTGAGCAAGAAGCAACTACTCTAGATTTGTGGGTAAGGTATTTGTGTGGTAGAGGGAGATAAATCTAACAAAAATACAGGGGCCTTCCACCTAAGTAAAATTTCTAGGTGTTCAGTGGTATGGGGTGAGATATTCCTACTAAGATGAAGGATAAGCTGTTGTATCTGCCCCCCCCCCCCCACGACCGAAAAAGAGGCACAATGCTTAGTTGGCCTCTTTGGATTTTGGAGACGACATATTCCTCATTTAGGTGAGCTACTCTGGCCCGTTTACCGAGTGACCAGAAAATCT
Organism: Choloepus didactylus; assembly: GCF_015220235.1. Taxonomy (NCBI): domain Eukaryota; kingdom Metazoa; phylum Chordata; class Mammalia; order Pilosa; family Megalonychidae; genus Choloepus; species Choloepus didactylus. Next base: position 16,449,048 of record NC_051316.1, read on the forward strand.
TCTAGTTTTGAGTGGAGACCAGAACAAGATGTGGCTCTGCGACAGGTCTAGGCTGCTGTGCAAGCTGCTCTCTGCTTGGACCATATGATCCAGCTGACCCAATGGTGCTGGAAGTGTTGGCAGCAAATAGAGATGCTGTTTGGAGCCTTTGGCAGGGTCCTATAGGAAAATCACAACACAGGCCCTTAGGATTTTGGAGTGAAGCTTTACCATTCTGTGCCAGTTTGAATGTATTATGTCCTCAAAACACCATTATTTTTGATGTAAACTTGTGGGGCAGACATATTAGTGGGGATTAAGTTGGAACATTTGTATTAGGTTGCTTGCTTGGAAATGTGTCCCACCCAACTGCAGGTGATAACTCCGATGAGATTATTTCCATGGAAGCATGGCCCCACCCATTCAGGATGGGCCTTGATCAGTGGAGCTATATAAATGAGCTGACAGGCAGAGGGAACTCAGTGCAGCTGTGAGTGACATTTTGAAGAGGAGCTACAGCCAAGAGGGACACTTTGAAGAATGCACTGGAACTGAGAGAGGAACTGCAGTTTACAGAGATATTGTGGAGATGGCCTTTGAAAGCAGACTCTTGCTCTGGAGAACCTAAGAGAGGACAAACACCCCAAGAGCAACTAAGAGTGACATTTTTGAGGAACTGCAGCCTAGAGAGGAACAGTCTGGGAGAAAGCCATTTTGAAACCAGGACGTTGGAGCAGATGCCAGCCACATGCCTTTCCGGCTAACAGAGGTTTTCCGGACGCCATTGGCCATCCTCCAGTGAAGGTACCTGATTGTTAATGTGTTATCTTGGACACTTGATGGCCTTAGGACTGTAACTGTGTAACCAAATAAACCCCCTTTATAAAAGCAAATCCATTTCTGGTGTTTTGCATTCCAGCAGCATTAGCAAACTAGAACATATCCTCTGCAGATAACTACTCTCCACTTGAGAAACAGCTGTTGGCCTGATACTGGACCTTAGTAGAGACAGAACACTTAACCTTGGTCCACCAAGTTACCATGAGACCTGAGTTACCTATCATGAGCTGGGTGTTGTCCGACCCACCAAGCCATAAAGTTGGGTGTGCACAGCAGCACTCCATCATAAAATGGAAATGGTACATATGAGATAGAGGTCAAGCAGGTCCTGAAGGTACAAGTAAGTTACATAAGGAAGTGGCCCAAATGCCCATGGCCCCCACTCCTTCCACCTTACCTTCTCTTTCCTAGCCCATAGCTATGGCATCTTGGGGAGTTCCTTACAATCAGTTAACTGAGGAAGAGAAGACTCGGGCCTGTTTTACAGATGGTTCTGCACAATATGCAGGCACCACCCAAAAGTGGACAGCTGCAGCACTGCAGCCCATTTCTTGGATGTTCCTGAAGGACAGTGGTGAAGGGAAATCCTTCCAGTGGGCAGAACTTTGAGCAGTGCACATGGTTGTTCACTTTGCTTGGAAGGAGAACTGGCCAGAGGTGTGGTTATATAGTGATTCATGGGCTGTTGCTAATGGTTTGGCTGGATGGTCAGGGACTTGGAGGGAACATGATTGGAAGATTGGTAACAAAGAAGTCTGGGGAAGGGGTATGTGGATAGACCTTTCTGAGTGGGCAAAAAACATGAAGATATTTGTGTCCCATGTGAATGCTCATCAGAGGGTGACTTCAGCAGAGGAAGATTTTAATAACCAAGTGGATAAAATGACCTGTTTGGTGGATACCAATCAGCCTCTTTCCCCAGCCACTCCTGTCATTGCCCAATGGGCTCATGAACAAAGTGGTCATGGTGGTAGGGATGGAGGTTATGCATGGGCTCAGCAACATGGACTTCCACTCACCAAGGCTGACCTGGCCACAGACACTGCTGAGTGTCCAATCTGCCAGCAGCAGAGACCCACACTCAGTCCCCGATATGGCACCATTCCCTGAGGTGATCAGCCTACTACCTGGTGGCAAGTTGGACCACTTCCATCATGGAAGGGGTAGTGATAAAATTTCTTACTGGAATAGACACATACTCTGGATATGGGTTTGCCTTCCCTGCATGACATGCTTCTGCCAAAACTACCATCTGTGGACTTACAGAATGCCTTATCCACATCATAGTATTCCATACAGCATTGCTTCTGACCAAGGAACCCACTTCACAGCAAATGAAGTGAGGGAATGGGCACATGCTCATGGAGTTCTCTGGTCTTACCATGTTCCCCATCATCCAGAGGCAGCTGGGATTTTAGAATGGTGCAATGGCCTGTTGAAGGCTCAATTATGGCACCAATACCTTGGCAATTATGGCAATACCTTGCAGGGTTGGGGCAGTGTTCTCCAGGAGGCTGTGTTGCTCTGAATCAGTGTCCAATCTATGGAGCTGTTTCTCCCATAGCCCGGATTCATGGGTCCAGGAATCAAAGGGTGGAAATAGGAGTGGCACCTCTCACTATCACTCCTAGTGATCCACTAGGTAAATTTTTGCTTCTTGTCCCTGCAAGCTTAAGTTCTGCTGGTCTACAAGTCTTTGTTTCAAAAGGAGGAGTGCTTCCACCAGGAAACACAATAATCCCATTGAACTGGAAGTTAAGACTGCCACCTGGCCACTTTGGGCTTCTCTTGCCTCTGAATCAACAGGCAAGGAAGGGGAATACTGTACTGACTGGAGTGATTGATCCTGACTATCAAGGGGAAATAGCACTGCAACTACACAGTGGAAGAAAGAAGAGTTTTCCTGGAATACAGGAGATCCCCTAGGGTATCTCTTAGTACTACCATGTCCTGTGATTAAAGTCAATGGAAAACTGCAACAACCCAATCCAGGCAGGACTACCAATGGCCAAGAAATTTCAGGAATGAAGGTTTGGATCACCCCACCTGGCAAAGAACCATGGCCAGCTGAAGTGCTTGCTGAGAGTAAAGGGAACATGGAATGGATAGTGGAAGAAGGTCGTGATAAATATGAACTACAGCCATATGACCAGTTACAGAAACAAGGACTATGATGGCATGAATATTTCCTCCTTGTTTTGTTATGAGTATGTTTGTATTTGTCTGTAAAGCAAATATCTTCACTTTCTTCTCTGTCTTATCATATGGCATAACCCATACTGTTCATTTTGCTGTATTTAAGCTAAAGGAAATCAATTTTAAGAGCTAATGTCTTCAAGGACTTGTACCATATTCTGGAGAGATTTCCAGTTGTACGCTATACAGCAGAGTATTGTTAGGCAAAATATATGTCTGTTATTGTTATCTACTTAGAGATAAAGTATAGTTTTAGGTGATGTGTATAACTGCCAAGTTGACAAGGGGTGGACTGTGATGGTTAGGTTCATGTGTCAACTTGGCCAGGTGATGGTATCCAGCTGTCTGGTCAAGAAAGCACTGGCCTAGCAATTGCTGTGAGGATGTTTGTGGCTGGTTAATAAACCAACAGGCTGGTTTATTAAATCATCAGTCTTTTGGCTACAGCTGTGACTGATGACTCACCAAAGGGTGTATTTTCCACAATGAGAGAATGCAGTTGGCTGGATTTAATCCAATTAATCAGTTGAAGACTTTTAAGCAAGACAGATAGAGGACCTTCACTTCTTCTTCGGCTGACCAGCAAAGCATTTCCTGAGGAGTTTGTCGAAGTTGCCAGTTCGTTTCCTGAAGAGTTCATCAGACATCTTCATTGGAGTTGACAGTTTGCTGACTGCTCTACAGAATTTGGACTCATGCATACCCACAGTTGTGTGAGTCACTTTTATAAATCTTATATTCATAGATACCTCTCATTGATTCTGTTTCCCTGAAGAACCCTAACTAATACAATATTATAAACTATTCTGCAGATAAAATAATTAACTTTTATAGTAAAAGTATTAAAGGAAGAAAAAGAAAAAGCAGTAAAAAGTTTAATAGGCAAAAAAAGAAAAAATATAATTGAAAATTTTAAATAGTAGGGTCTTTCTAAGAACAAAGACATTCTCTTACATAACTGCAGTGAATGACCAAGACCAGGAAATTTAACATTGACAAAATGCTATTATCTTTAATTGTCAATCATCCCAGTAACAACATTTATGGCTAATTTTTTTTCCTGGTCTATGATGAAATCAGGGAATATGCAAAGCATTTAATTTCTTATCCCTTTAGCCTCCATTAATCTGGGACAATTTCTCAGCCTTTGTCTTCTATGACCTTCAAATTTTTAAATTACTATTATCTTGAAAATTATGTAGAATGCCTTTCTGTTTGGATTTATCCAATGCTGTCTCATAATTAGGTTTTGGAAAGACTACTATCAAAGTGATATTTCATCCTTCTCAGTGCCTTATATCAGGAGACATTGTGTTGTCTGTTTGTCCCAACTCAGGTGATGTTAACTTTGATCACTTGATTAAGGTGATTTTCTGCCTGATTTCTTTTTTCTAATGCCACTATTTTTCTCTTATTAACTAATAGGTAACTCATCAAATTTTCATCCACTAAGCATCCATCAATGATTTCCTAACTCCATCATTCTTCCTATATTTCATAGCAAACATACCACTGTATCAATAAGCATTATTATTTTGCGGTTCAATCATTCCAGATTTGGCTTTGGTGCCCTTTCGATATGTCTCATTCTTCAAATATACAGAAATATTTAGGAGTAAGGTAGCATGCTGTCTTCAACTTTGAAATGGTTCAAAAGAAAAAAAAGATGCATGCAAATACAGATAGTTAAAGAGAGAGATTGAGGTATAGGTAAGATGGGGTTAGAATACTGGTAATATTTAGGTCATAGCGACTCACTTAATTTTCTCTGGTGCCCTAACAAATTACCACAAACCTGGTGGCTGAAAACAACAGAAATTTATTTTCTCACAGTTCTGGAGGTTGGAAGTCCAAAATGAAGGTGTCCATGGGGCCGTGCTCCCTTGGAAGACTCTGGGAGGAAGCCTCTTCCAGTTTCTCATGGCCTTAAGCATTCCTTGGCTTGTGGCAGCATCATTTCAATCTCTGTCTCAGTCTTCACATGGTCTTCTTCTGTGTGGTGTCCCTCTGTGTCCTCTCCTCTTCTTATAAGGATGATAGTCATTGGACTTAGGGCCCACCCTAAATCCAGGATGATATCACCTCAAGATTTTTAACTAATTACATCTGCAAAGACCCTATTTCCAAATAAGGTCACATTCTGAGGTCCCAGGTGGACATGAATTTGGGGGGACACCTTTACCCCACTACAGAGACCTCCACAGACATGAAAGCTGAACCACAGATTTAGCTCCTAAAAGCAAAAGTGAAAAGAGAAATGCAGTTGTATAGTCTCCATTATTCACAAGAAGAAAACAAGCCAGATCCTGAGAAGGCAGCAGAGTTTTCCTGGCTCTCAATTCTGAGACATCTTGCATGAAGCTTGATACATGTGGTGATGTTGTTGACCAGAGGTTCTCAAAGTGAGGTCCCCTGACCTGCAGTATCAGCATCACCTGGGACCTGTTAGAAAGACAAAGTCACTCCATACCTAGTGAATCAGAAATTTTGAGGGTGGGACCCAGCAATCTGTTTTAATAAGCCCTCCATGTGATTGTGAGGCTCTCTTAAGCTTGAGGAACCTGTAGTAGACAATGCCTGCTTGTCTACTACAAGTAGTAGTAATTCCAAAGATAATGCCAAAGCAACTGGGGTTCCATACCAACTACTTCTTATGACATCATTAATAAGCAAAGTCATGACAACAAAATACAACTCACCTTGGGAGAGAAAAAGGGAAGTGAACAATTCAAATGGTTCACTTATGATCCTTGGTAATAGTTCTACTTATTTCAAGAATAAAACCTAAAATTTCTATCAAATCATGCATTTGATAACACATTTTCCCACACATTCTGCATCTCTTATGCAGGCTTTCAACAAGAACTAGGCAGTGATAAGGAGTGAAGATTGGTCATTGACCAAGCATTCATTTATTGAAGTTGACCCAGGAGTATCTCTGTCAAAAACATCCCACCTTTTTGAGTTGTAATTCCCTCAGCCTAAGGCTATCTGACTAGACTCTGGTATTCATTAGCCATTTCCATTTTCACAAATATATATTTTGATCTCTGAAGAATATAGAGCCAGCCTTCAAGTCAGCAGGTTTACGATAGAGAGTCGATTTGTTTCATCTGGTAATCCAAGGATTCCCTGAATAAGAAATACCTTATTTTAAAAGTAGGTTATTGGGCATTACCACAAACCTATCGTGCTTAGGTGACCTTGGAGAATATGTCTTTTAGCAGGCATCATAATGACCACTGTACATTGAAGTTTGCATGTGTGGCCACTGTATTGAATGTGTGCATGAGCTATTCTTGACCCACAAGGCTGGGAAGCACTCAGCATAGGATGGAACTTCATGGCCTGGTTCTGGATACCCTTTTTTCCACCTACTGTGTCACTTTGGGCTTATTACTTAATAAATCAGTTCCTCAGTTTCTTCACCTGTAAACTGGGGATATCAATCATACCCATTGGTTTGCTGTGAGGATTAAAAATGTTAGAATAGGTGAAAGTACTTAGAACAGTGCCTGGAAGCCAGTAAGTGCCATATAAATGTCAACCATTATCATTATCACTATTTTCAAGGCAAAATTTATGAAAGAAAGAAACAAACAAAACTGTTACCACTCATCTACCACAGTCACATAAAACACTTAGAGGTTCTCCCATGGAACATTAATTTATGAGAAGCACAGCTACCTGTTGGAATGATCAGGATTATTTAGTTGAAAATACATATTGTTAAATAAGTGAATTAATACTGCTCTATAGAAGTATTTGATGTAAGCAAATTCATTTTTGGAAGGCTTATACCAAAAAGAATTATTTTAATTTTAGAATAGTTGATGTTAAGCTATTTATCTGATTAATTTATTTTGATAGGTAATACATGTATATAGTACCAAATATAAATTGAACAAAGGAACAAAGAGTAAAAAGGAAGTCTCCCTCTACCCTCTTTGCCCAGGCACCCCCTTCCTTTAGAAGTAAATAGTCACTGTCCCCATTTCTTTTTATCTTTAGTCATTAATAGTGACACATTTAATACTAGAATTGTGTAGGTTTAGCATGTTCTTCCTTAATAGTAATAAAAACACAAAAACATATAAACCATTAATCTAATGTTGAATTCTAACTGTCAGGTTAAACCATGATAAGTGAAAAAGGTAGAATGACTAAAACATGGCTTGCTTTGGTCTCTGAGACACAAGTTGTCCCTACACCAAATAACAATTACTATCTCCAAACACTCATTTCAGTGTCAAAAAGCAAGTGTGTGCAAACATCAAAGCCGAGAGTTTCCACTGGGCTCAAACAACTTAATATGCAGCCAATTCTTGACCACAGAGTCTAAAGTCATGAGGTCAATGAAAGCAATGAGCAATTTTACATTTGGCACATTTCTTTCAAGATATTTGAGTGTGTCAGAAGTCAGAAGTGCCATGTGTCTGGAACTCACTTGCCATTTAGGCAAAATTTTGGTGGGGAAACCCTGACCGGCAGACCTTCAGAGAAGTGACTTCTCATGAAGGTGACCATATGTTCTATCCCCTAATCAGGGCCATCTTGCAAAAGAACAGGCCCTACCCAGACAAGATGCTTGGAAATTAGATGTAAGCTGAGACTGTCCAAGCAAGCCAAGACATCTGGTCGACCTGGGTCTAATGGGTGTGAATTTTGAGGAATACAGACAAAACATTTGGTGAAGATGGGATAAGGCAGAAGTCCAGGCATAGTATGGCTGGATTCTCTGCTCAGGGTCTCACAAAGCTAGTGTCAATGTGTTGGCCTACTTGGATTCTCTTCCAGAGCTCTCAGTCCTCTTCTGAGCTCGTGTAGTTGAGGCAGAATTCAGTTTCTTATGGTCATCGGACTGAGAACCGCATTGTCTTGCTAACTGTCAGCTGGCGGCTACCCTCAGTAACTAGAGGCCATTCACTATTTACTTCCAACAAAGACCCCTCTGTTTTCAAAGCCATCAATGGAGGATCATTCTCACCTTGAATCCCTTTCGTGATTCAACTTTCATTCTCCAAGAAGACTTCTGTCCCTTTTTAGGGCTTACCTGATTAGGTCAGCCCACCGAGGATTATCTCTCTCTTAAGGTTAATTGATTTGGGACCTTAACTTCATCTGCAGAATCTCTTCATCACAAGACTTAGATAAGTGTTTGACAACTACTGGAAGGCATGTGTACACCAGGGACCAGGAATCTTGAAGAGCATCTTAGAATCCTGTCTACCCCAGATTTAGGGCAAAGAGTTTGGTAAAAAAAAAAAAAAAAAAAAAAAAAATGAGCTCACTAGAAGATCAGGCTTTGAAGAATTTGGTTGTAAGAAATTCTTTATCTGGTATGTTCTTGCTTAAGCTCTTTATTCAAAACTAGATATTGCTCGTTATTTAGGGACTTTATTGTTACATGGCTATCATTGTTGTGTCTTTTAATTCCAAAACTCCCTTTTGATAAATGTCTAAACAAACCCCAATCCCTAATTATTTGGGTCTTGGACTAGGAATGCCTGGAGATTAAGGTAAGTGGGCCATTCCACATTTTCCCCCCAAATTCACTCTCTGCCTGGCTCTTCCGGGAAAGCTGACCCCCACACATAGACTTGACAGGGCTCCTTGCCTTCTGGTTTCTGGTTGGGTTCAGAAAATGAGAAGCAGCAGAAGGAAACGGGAGGGTAGGAAGACAGAGAGACAGTTGAGTATTTGTTCCTCCACCTCTGTTTCTCTCTCCTTGTCAGGAGGTCCCTTGTCCACAGTTCCAAGCCCTGGACAGCCTCTGATATCAGTGCAAATTCCTCCTACCCTTCAAGCTCTGGAGGTATCAGCTCCCCACTGTTGCTCATCCTTGAGCATCTGGGCATCCCTTGTTGACTTTCTTTACCAGGTCCACGATTCTATGAAGAGATTCTTTGCCAAACTCTTCATATAATTTGTTTTGAATGTGTCCTTCCATGACCTTGACAGATAAAGACAGATGACTTCTGACCGTTGCCCCTCTGTCTTTTGATTCCTGACTATTATTCATATTTCCCTGTATTAAGAACACACCCACAAGCATACATACATATGCACATTCATAAAGCACCTTTAAAATCTCACAGCAAATCATCCTGACCTGTGGAAACAACCCAAGTGTCCATCAATGGATGAATGGATAAGTAAATGTAGTGTATCTATAGAAAGGATTTTTTCAGCCATAGAAAGGAATGACGTTCTGAGGTATGTGACAACATGGATGAACCTTGAAAACATCATATTGAGTGAAATAAGCCAGACACGGAAGGACAAAATATTGTATGCTTCCACTTACATGTAACACCTAGAATAAGCAGAAATCTACAGAGAAAGTAGATTCCAGGTTACCAGGGGCTGGGGGAAGGGGGAAATGGAGAGTTACAGCTTGATGGGTACAGAGTTTCTGTGCTGGGTGATGAAGACATTTTGGTCACAGATGGTGGTGATGGTAACACAACATTGTGAATATATTTAATACCACTGAGTTGTTCTAAATTCACTAAAAAATTTAAAAAGACAAATTTTATTTATTTAGATATAGATAGATAAAGTATAGATAGATATAGGTATGTGTATAGGTATAGATATATAGATATAGGTACAGATACAGATATAGATAAAGATATAGATGTCAATACAGTTTTAAAAAATTTTGAAAAGCAACCTAACCTGATACATTAGGGACTTGGTAGGAAATTCTAAAAGTTCATAGAAAACAGACACACTGAGGTCTATGCATGTGAGAACTGTGAGAACACAGCCCCTCTGTATCTGAACTACTATTCCCAGTCTCTGAGCTATTCTGAAATGAGAGCTAAACAGAGATGTTTGCAGTTCTCTGTTGCTGCCTAACAAACCACCCCAAAGCTTTGTGGTTTCAAACAACCACCACCATGTACTTAGCTCTCAAATCTGTGGTTTGAGTGGAACTTGGCGAGGACAGCATATCTCTGCTTATTGGCTTGATGTTGGCCTGGGCGGGGACCACAGGGTTTAGGGGGAAGGACTCTGGAGGGGGATGGCAGGGGCAGGGGATGTCTCCATCTCCCCGTGGTTGCTGCACCAACAAGGCAGTTCTGGAATAGTGAGACTTCTCCGACAGTAACTCAGGGATCCCAAGGTAGATGCCCCAAGAGAGCCAAGTAGGAACTGTTCCCCTTTTCCACCCCAGCCTCATAAACCAGGCATGTTCTCTTATGGGGCAGTCACAAAGTCTTGTCCAGGTTCAAGGATACAGGAGAGACATGACCTCCTCATGGAGTTGGGGGGTGGGGAGGAGTTGGCAAGCTACTGGCAAAGCAGGTAGGACCAGAAAGGCTTCCCTGGCCATTTTGAGAAAATGCAATCTGGCATGGATTCATTAAGGAAATTAATAGAAGACCATGAGAATCAACACCCACCCCCCACTCCACACTGCCTTGTCATTGTCATAATAGAGGGACCCTCTCCAATCCTGCACTGCAAGTAGCTACTATGCTACCTCATAAGCAGGCTTTTCAAAAAAAAAATATATATATATATATTAGGTTATAAATAAACTTCTAACAAAACATCTCATTTTTACCATTTTTAAGCATACAATTCATTGGTATGCAACACATTCATGTTATCCTACCAAAATTTTTTCATCAGCACAAACAGAAACTCTGTAACTTTTAAGCCATAACTCCCCATTTCTGCATTCCCCCAACCCCCAGAAAGCAGTGATCCACTTTCTGTCTCTACAAATTTGCTTATTCTAGATATTTTATATAAATGGAATCATACAATATTTGTCCATTTGTGTCTAGCTTATTTCACTTAGCATAATGCCTTCAAGTTTCATCCATGTTGTTACATGTATCAGAACTTCCTTCCTTTTTATGGCTGAATAATATTCCATTGTGTGTTTATCCCACATTTTGTTTATCCATTTATCTGTCGATGGACACTTGGGTTGCTTCCACCCTTTGGCTATTGTGAGTAATGCTGTAATGAACATTGGTGTGCAAGCATTAGACTGTTTTTTAAACTTTGTCAGCTTTACACTGCAACAACAAGGCATGTCTGCATTATTCTACAGTAAATCCCAGATGTCATATAAATTGCTGGCAGACTACCAGTAAAATCACTTCTCGCAAAAAGCTACACAGAGCTTCATTGTTTTCCTTTGTTGGCTGCAAATAATTTGCCTCTGAATCATGCTTTGAAATATGGCTGAATATGATCCTTTCATTTTCAGAATCTTGCAGCAGTGATAAAAAATAAAGGAGGGATTTCCAACATCCATCACAGTGGAAACTGAGCATTGCATTCACTTTCATAGTTTGTTTCCAGAATTCAGCTGTGCTTATGAATAAACGTAAGCATTCCATCTGAATGTCATTCTAAGGGCAAATCTCTCATCTTCAGTGAGTCGTCACCAAACAAGCATTTCTTGAGTAACCTACTCTTCATTCAGTCAAGAAGAACTTGAAATTGCACGCTCAGTCTTGCAGACACACTGTAAGAAGGGAGAGACAGCTGAGAACCGCAGACCTAGCCAGAGCCAGCCCTCAACCAGTTCCTGTATTCATCCTCAAGACTGCACCTCCCTATTTGCTGACCATCCTTCACACCTTCCCCTGCAATTCCTGTTTGCTTAATTCTTGATTGGTGGTGACCTCTCCCTTGCACTATTCAACCCCACTAAATGACCCCATCAGGTCAATCCCACTCACTCTCCATGCCCTCTGCTCCCATCTCCATTCCTGTTTGCCCTCCCTCTTTTATTTAATCCCCTTTGAGCTGTTAATGATAAATAACTGTCCATTGTCTAGAGGGTGAAAGAACTCCTCCCAATTCCTCCCATGGCTGAAAAGTGATTCTCCTCAATGCTCTCTGTTCTAGTCTGCTAGGCTGCCGAAATGCAGATACCATGAAATGGGGTGGCTTGCCTATGGGAATTTATTAACTTGTGAGCTTACAGTTTTGAGGCTGTGAAAATGTCCAAATCAAGGCATCGTCAGGTGATGCTTTTTTCCCAAAGACCCACTGCCAGTAATACTTAGCTCCTCTACCACATGGCCAGGCACATGGAGGCATCTTCCAAGTTTCATTGCTTTCAGCTTGCTTCTGTGGCTTTTTCTCTCTCTTCACTCCATTTATAAAGGACTCCAGTAAGAGATTCAAGACCCACCCTGGGCCACACCTTAACTGAAGTAGCCTAATCAAAAGGTCCTACTTACAGAATGGATGAACATGATTTTCTGGGGTACATACAAAGTTTCAAACCATCACAATATCCCATCCTCCTAAAAGATGGCCACCTTCTCCCATTTTTAATCACTCATGTGGCCAGAAAGGGAAATCTGCACGTTCCTTCTGCTTAATCATTGCTCAGAGTTGGTCTTTCACTGTTCTCCTCTTATGTCTCCATTGTCCACTTATGAATACCACCTTCTTGCTTTATTCTCTCTGCTGTCGCCAGGGGCTTCCATTTCCCCCTCATGCCGTCATTGATGCTTTCAGCATTCATGTTGACAATCCTTTCAAGAGCTTTCATTTAAAAAAATCTACACTCCTCTCAGGTGCTTTTCCAAACCTACTAGGCTGATATCTTCACTACCCTTGACAAATGAGAAATCCAAGGCTCGTGGGGGTTTTCCTGACAATTTTTCAAGCCTTACAGCCTGTGTGATGGAGTTCTCACTAGAATGCAGGTTTCCTGACTTCTGTTCCACTGGTTTCTTCTCTGCTAGTCCACCCGTTCCCTCAACCAGTTCCTGTATTCATCCACCTCCCTATTTGCCGACCATCCTTCACACCTTCCCCTGCAATTCAGGATCCGTCCAGGTGAACAAGTCTAAAATCAGACACCCTCCCTGCTCTCAGATCACAGCCTCTGCAAGGACTCCATCTCTTGATAATGATGTGGTGGAAATTTTGTCTATCACTCTGCATTGCTGTGTACAAAATGTGCACAATTTACTTTTATTAATGCACGTACCAAAATGCATGCTGATGAATAAAAGTAAATTCTAGCACATGGTTTTTGCACGCAGCCTAATTTCCCCTCTATAAGCTGATAACAGAGAAGGGTATTAGCTAAAAATGTTCTATGTAAATTGGGGCTGGGAGGGTGGCAAGAGAAGTCATTAGCTGAGATTCTGCGTAAGAAACTTCTGTTTGGACAATGGACCCAGAGCTTTGTTACTCAAAGTGGCATTTCCTGGGAGGCTGCTAGAAATGCAGGGTTTCAGGCCCCATGCCTGAGCTGCTGGATCAAAATCCACAATTTAGCAGCATCCCCAGGCAAGGTGTGTGCACATTACATTTGGAGAGACTCTGGGCTCAACAGTAGGGCAGATGAGTGGGGAGGATGGAAAGAGGAGGGGAGGACAGAGGGCAGCCCAGAAATGCCCAGAAGGCATGCCTGCACTCTGGAATTCTGTGGGGACCCCCCCCCCCATCCACTCACCCACTCACAAGCTGAGAAAAATGGCCAGGGCCTGTCTCTCCCTTGTTTTCATTGGGATCATGTTAAATTCATAGATTCACTTTGGGAGAATGGACATCTTTTTAATATTTAGTCAGAAGATTATGTAATACTGAGTCTCAGAACAGAAAATATTGAGCCTCAGAATAGAAAATGCCTTTCCATTTGTTCAAGTCCCCTGTTCTGTCCCTCTGTTCATTTGGAACTTTCTTCCGTTATACTTTGCACATTTCTAATTGTAGATGTCTAGACCAAGAAGGTTTTCTTTCTGCTGCTAATTTAAATGAGACCCTTTCTTCCATCATGTTCCATCATTTTTCTAAGGAATTTCACTTTAATTTGTTCTGGAAGCTGTTTGACAAGAGCAAATTAGAGGGCCCCCTTGGGAGAGGAGTCAGCCTGCTGCTCAGCCCAGAACCCTGCCTGATAAGCCACCTGTGACCTCCTCTCCTTGTCTCCTGTTCTCCATGTGATGGGAGGGTGTGCAGACACACCCACCCCGATCAGCCATCAGGGTGGCCCCTCCCGTATGACCCCGTACACAAGTGTCACCACAGGCTCAGTCAAGACCCAGTTTCCCAAGAATGCTTTCTCTTCCACCCACTGCAAGTCATAGATTTCACGGGTCAGGTGGAAAAACCAAACCATTATTTGGGGAGTACAAAGTCCTATTTCTATGGGAAAAAAAATCTTAAAAGTCCATTTTTTTTTAACTTGAGGACATTTTCCAACAAGATCACCTTCAACCAATCCCTGAAGACATTTAGATGTGACGTGAAATTAGTGGTGCCACTGACGTTAATTGTAAAACTTGGCTGTGAGAGCACTGTAACCCTCTTACCTAACTATATCATTGTCATAAACTACTCAACTTTCAGTTTGTGTTATAAAGATTCAATTTGTCAATTCAGATGTTAATTTGAATGTGCTTTGTGTGTGTGTGTGTGTGTGTGGTTATCTGAGCCAGCCTGGGGCAAAAATTTTACTTTCAAGTATATTTTGGGCATCCTTGCATCTCTCTTTTGGCAATCACTGCCCTTACTGGGACCCAGGAAAGAATCCAAACCTGGGACCTTCCTATGAGCCCTCTTTCCCTTCATGATGTATGTGGAAGGTTGCATTTTCCAAAGAAGGCTACAGCAGTATCTCCCAACCCAGATGTACATCTACATGGCAGCCTCACCACTCCCTCTCTTCAAAGGCAAGAGTAAGTATGTCCTCCCCTTAAACTGATCCCTCTTGCCCTGGACTTGCCCTGTCTGGGCAAGGAAAGTCCAGCATGCCAGGAAACAGTGCTGATGAGCCGGGATGGTTGGTCACTCAACCTCGAGTCTGGGTTCCCACTAACAGAGCGTGTGACTTTCAAAGCTGGGTCATGAGAAGAGTGAAAGTTTCCTCCTGATTTTCTTGGGAAACTAGCTCTGGAGAAAGCCAGCCTCCATGTGAGAAGTCCAAGTGCCCCGAGACTACCCAGCTGGAGAGTGTAAGAGTCAATACAAATCCAAAAGAAAGAAAGAAAAAATATATATCTATATTAATTTTCTCCCTGGTGCAAAAAGAGAACACATTCTCTTCCCCCCTTCCCTTTTCTTAGAGCATTCTTTAGAAAACTTGTCATTGTAAATCCATTCTCTGTCCCTTTGGAATGTTTGTAAATCTCTTTAAAAGCTAAATAAGACTGTTCCCAGCTTTACAACCCAGGAATGTCATTCTCAAGGACCCAGGAGCCATCTCTTTAAAAAGTAAACATGAAGGAAGCTAAGTACCCTTATTTCCCCATTTCCATGGGTGTTTAGCTTAGCCACTGAGATTTTTTATTATTCCTTAGGATAGGAGCAATTAGCAAATGCAAAGACCACCCTAATTACCAGGTGAATTTAAGATGAACTGTGTTTAACAAATGCTCCAGTACAGTCCTCTTCCTTGAGAATTAGCTATCTGTAACAGGTTGGAACTACTTGGCTATATAAAACGGTGAGATTTCTTTCTTTCTTTGCAATCCCTTTAGAAGATTGCTTGTAATGTATCACTTCCTGGTTTAATGTTTATTCAATAATAAACATTTTTTTCTTTCTCTTTTCCCTTTGCCTGTGTGTGTGAGGGTGGAGGTGATTCTGGGTTTGAAGAAGACTTTGTGTTTCATTTTATTTCTCCAATAAGAGGCCATACGTAGGTGTTCCTGTTGGCAGTGCTGGTTAGTTCCAGCCATCCCCACCAAGGAGTTAACTCCGCTGATGCCTGAAGCAAAAGAACTGCCTTACTCATCATGGGATTGAGAACATCTTCTTGACCAAAAGGGGGATGCGAAATGAAACGAAATAAAGCTTCAGTGACAGAGATTTCAAACGGAGTCGAGAGGTCACTCTGGTGGGCACTCTCCCACACTATATAGATAACACTTTTTAGGTCTTAATGTATTGGAAGCTAGAAGTAAATACCTGAAACTACCAAACTCCAACCCAGTAGCCTTGACTCTTGAAGATGATTGTCTAACAATATAGATTACAAGGGGTGACAGTGTGATTGTGAAAATCTTGTGGCTCGCACTTCCTTTATCCAGTATATGGATGGATGAGTAGATAAATGGGGACAAAAACTAAATGAAAAATGGGGGGGGGGGTATGATTTCGGTGTTCTTTTTTATTTTTATTTTTTATTCTTATTCTGATTTTTTCTCATATAAGGAAAATGTCCAAAAATAGAATGGGGTGATGAATGCATAACTATATGATGGTACTGTGAACAGTTGATTGTACACCATGGATGATTGTATGGTATGTGAATATATCTCAATAAAACTGAATTAAAAAAAAAAAAAAAGGAGAATTGCCTTACTGAGCCCAGCCCAAATTTCTGACCCAGGGGATGTACGGGCATAATAAAATGGTCATTGCTTTAAGTTTGGGGTGGTGTGCCGGTTTGAATGTATTATGTCCCCCAGAAACAGCCATATTCTTTGATGCAGTCTTGTGGGGCAGACGTTTTAGTGCTGATTATATTGGAATCCTTTGAGTGCATCCATGGAGATGTGACCCACTCAACTGTAGGTGATAACTCTGATGGGATCATTTCCATGGAGGTGTGGCCCCACCCATTCATGGTGGGCCTTGATTACTGGAGCAGTATTTAAGCTCAGACAGAAGGAGTGAGCTTGCCACAGCCAAGAGGGACACTTTGAAGGCACACAGAAGCTGAGAGAGGAACTGCACATGAGAGACAGTTTGAAAACGGCTGTTGAAAGCAGACTCTTGCTCCAGAGAAGCTAAGAGATGATGCCCCAAGAGCAACCAAGAGTGACATTTTGAAGAGGAACATCCTCAGAGAAAGCCATTTTGAAACCAGAATTTGGAGCAGACACCAGCAACGTGCCTTTGCAGCTAACAGAGCTTTTCCGGATGCCATTGGCCATTCTTCAGTGAAGGCACCTGATTGTTGATGCATTACCTTGGACACTTTATGGCCTTAAGACAGTAACTGTGTGACCAAATAAACCCCCTTGTATGAAAGCCAATCCGTCTCTGGTGTTTTGCATTCTGGCAGCATTAGCAAACTAGAACAGGTGGTTTGCTACACAGCAATAGAAACTGGAACCCTGGGCAGTTTAGAGAATCTGGAGAAATCAAACTTCTGGATTCTCTAAACTGGATAGAAGACAGAGACATTCTCATCCAGAAGTTTTCAGAGACTGGTGGTTGTTCTAAGCACCTGGGGCCACCTGAGATGGGAATTGGGAGGGAATCTCTGGCCCCCACCACCCTTCAACCAGAAGAGCCCTGTTGCAGTTTGCTAAAGCTGCCATTATGCAAAATACCAGAAATGGATTTGCTTTTATAAAGGGGATTTATTAGGTTACAAATTTATAGTTCTAAGGCCATAAAAGTGTCCCAACTAAGACATCAACAAGAGGATAACTTGACTGAAGAATGGCTGATGGCATCTGGAACACCTCTGTCAGCTGGGAAGGCATGTGGCTGGCGTCTGCTGGTCCTTTGCTCCCAGGTTCTCATTTAAAAATGGCTTTCTCCAAAATGTCTTTGGGCTTCTGTCTCTCTTAGCTTCTCTCTCTCAGCTTCTGTGCCTCCTTGCTTGTTCTCCCAGGGTGTTTCTAAACATCTGGGTGTCTTCTCTTAGCTTCTCCAGGGCAAATGCTGGCCTTCATCTCTTAAGTTAACATCTCCAAATGTCTTTCTGTCTGCATTTCCAAACATCTGGGTCTGTGTGGGCTCTCAGCTCTCTTAAACAACTCCAGTGATCTAATTAAGACCCACTGAATGAGCGGGGTCACATCTCCATGGAAACAACCTAATCAAAAGGTCTCGCCCTAATCAAAAGACTAATAAGTTTGCCCCTACAAGTTTGCATTAAAGAACATAGTCTTTCCTAGGGTACATAACAGTTTCAAACCAGCACAAACCTTTTCATTATTTGTCCTCTGAGAAAAATTTTCCCAAGAACAAGGAAATTCTTTGGACTCTGAGTACCCTTAGGCTTAAATAAGTTTGAAAAACCCTCCATTTACACATGAGTAAACTGAGGCCCAGAAGCAAAGTCCCAGACCTTGGGGCAAACCCAGACTACATGGTTAGCAAGGACCAGAATAACCCAGCTAACCTCCACTCACAATTTGGATGATTTCGCACCTGGATGGCTTGTTTATCCATGGTGCAATCAAGAGAAGAAGCAAGCTTCCTTTAACATTCAGGCTTTGTTTCCACATTCTAAATTTAGCCCTTTAGCTTGGCAACAAAACTGCCTTAGATAGTCTCCCAGCAATTTACCTGGGTTTCTCATGACATATTTCATTTCCATGGCACTTTACTTTCCATCTTTTGGAAACAATTTCATTATCACAGCTGAAAACTATAGTGGCAAGCTAAAAACATCCAGGATATTCTCACTAAATTCATAGCATTTGGAATCTAATTCAGTTTTCTTGTTGTACATTACCTTTCCACAAAAAGAGGGGGCCTACTTACAACTGAATCATAGACCCAACTTAATATTCAGTAATAAGCATCTATCATAACAAGACATCACATTTAAAACATGTTCCAGTAATGCTGAAGTATCCGCCAATACTGGTGGATTATAATGTACTAAAAAATATTACAATGCCCAGATAACTGAAGCATTTACATTCAGAAACTAAACATTTTAACCATTCTGATGAAAGTCTGTCTTTTAAGCATAGATTTTAAGAACACAAAAACACTTAGTGCAGCATTTGACACAGAAATATTCAAGAAATGGTTGAGTACTCATATTAAATATAATCTAACTTTTTTGTGATGCCTTCAGGTAATCATTTTGAATAGCAGTTGTTTTGTTGCCTCACAGTGACATCTTGGAGACAAGTGAAGGGTTTTTTTTTGGTACTTTTATCTTGTGGCTGGACATATGAGGTTAGCTAGAAAGGGTGCATTTGGCAACAAAAAACATGGATACATGGTTCTTGGACAAAATAGCATGAAATGATGAGCACTGAACTTGCACCTCTTCCCCACCCATTACTCTAACTCTTCATAGATGAATCACTGTACCTCACACAGGGTCTGTTGGGGACTGAATTGTGTCCCCCACAAAAGACATGTCCAAGTCCTAACCCTGGCTAGGTGGGCACCCGTTTATAAAGAGGACTGACGATGCTATTATTGGTTAAGGTGTGGCCACACTAAGTGAGGGTGGGCCTTGGTCCCATCATGGCTGGAGTCCTTAAAGGCAAAGGATATTGGACATGGAAGTGGAAACCAGGAGAAGCCAGAGAACGCGATCACAATGTGAAGGAGGGCGGCCATCCCCAGAATGCTACAAACTTTGGAGAAAACAAGGCCTTGCTGACAATACCTTGATTTGGGACTTCCAGCCTCTAAAACTGTGAGCCAATAAATTCCTGTTGATTAACGTGATTGTGAAAGCCATGTGGCTCTGTTCTAGTTTGCTAATGCTGCCAGAATGCAAAACACCAGAAACGGATTGGCTTTTATACAAGGGGGTTTATTTGGTTACACAGTTACAGTCTTAAGGCCATAAACTGTCCAAGGTAATATATCAACAATTGGGTACCTTCACTGGAGGATGGCCAATGGTGTCCGGAAAACCTCTGTTGGCTGGAAAGGCACGTGGCTGGTGTCTGCTCCAAAGTTCTGGTTTCAAAATGGCTTTCTCTGAGGATGTTCCTCTCTAGGCCACAGTTCCTCAAGAATGTCACTCTTAGTTGCACTTGGGGTAACTTAGCTTCTCTGGAGCAAGAGTCTGCTTTCAATGGCCATCTTCAAAATGTCTTTCATCTGCAGCTCCTGTGCTTTCTTCAAAGTGTCCCTCTTGGCTGTATTTCCTCTTCAAAACATCACTCACAGCTGCACTGAGTTCCCTCTGCCCATCAGTTCATTTATATGGCTCCACTGATCAAGGCCCACCCTGAATGGGTGGAGCCACACCTCCATGGAAATATCTCATCAGAGTTATCACCTACAGTTGGGTGGGGTGCATTTCCATGCAAATCTAATCAGCACCAAAATGTCTGTCCCACAAGACTGCATCAAAGAATATGGTTTTTCTGGGGGACATAATACATTCAAACCAGCACAGGATTACACTCTCTTTATCCAGCGTACGGATGGATGAGTAGAAAAATGGGGGCAAAAAAAAAACTAAAGGAAAAATAGGGCAGGGGGGATATTTGGGTGCTCTGTTTTTACTCCTAACTTATTCTCTTTTTTTTCTTTTTTTTTTAGTCATAAAAGTAATATATGCAATAGTAAAATAATTCATATACCACAGAAGGATATGAAATCAAAATTTAAATTCTCCCTCCACCACACTCCTTGCTCTCTTCTATACTATCCACTATTAATATTTTCTTTGCCTATTCTTCCAGCAATTTCTATACATATGCAAATATATGTATTTAGTCTTTGTTTACACAAATGAATTAATACTAAACATTATTCTTCAACGCCTTGTAGTTTTCAACTGATACTATATTGAACATCTCTCCTCAGAACATTTGGATCTGTTGCATCTTTTGTAATGACTGCATGGAATTCCAGGGTATGGTTGTACCAACTTTTTTTAAAATGTGATTTCAACCATCGCTGAAATCAATATCCTTTTACATTTGTTTTTGCAAATTTGTGTGAGTATGTTCATTGGATAAATTTTTAGCAGCAGAAATGCTAGGACAAAGAGATGTACATTTAAAATTTTGATGCAGATTGCCAAGTTGATCACCAGAATAGTTACTTTATGCTCCAGCTAACAGTATGTGCTCCTCCTTTCCCACTCACCAACACTGCATGTTTTTCTTTTCTTTCCCTATTTTTCTACCATCCATCCATAAACTAGAGAAAGGGGAGTGTGGTCCATATGGTTTTCCCAATCACACTGTCACCCCTCATAAGCTACATTTTTATACAACGTCTTCAAGATTCATGGGTTCTGGGTTGTAGTTTGATAGTTTCAGGTATTTACTGCTAGCTATTCCAATTTATTAAAACCTAAAAAGTGTTGTCTATATTGTGCATAAGTGCCCACCAGAGTGACCTCTTGGCTCCTATTGGAATCTCTCTGCCACTGAAGCTTATTTCATTTCTTTCACTTCCCCATTTTGGTCAAGATGTTTTCCATCCCACGATGCCAGGTCTAGATTCCTCCCTGACAGTCATGTTCCACATTGCCAGGGAGATTCACTCCCCTGGGTGTCAGATCCCAAGTAGGGGGGAGGGCAGTGATTTCATCTGTCAAGTTGGCTTAGCTGGAGAGAGAGGGCCACAACTGAGCAACAAAGAGGCATTCGGGAGGAGGCTCTTAGGCACAATTATAGGGAGGTCTAGCCTCTCCTTTGCAGCAACAGTCTCCCCAAAGGCTAGTCCTGTGGTAGAGGGCTCAACCCATCAAACCACTAATCCCCAGTGTCTGTGAGCACATCAGCAATCATTGAGGTAGGGAAGCCCAACACCCCTGCATTCTCCATCAGCTCCTCAAGGGGGCTCTGCACATTTTTTTCATTGCCTAACTTTTTATTCTCACTTTCACTTTTTCTGGTACAAGGAAAATGTTAAAAATAAAAAATAGATCGGGGTCATGAATGAACAACTATATGATGGTAATGTGATCAATGGATTATATACTGCGGATGATTATATGCTATGTGAATAAATCGTAATAAAAAAATTAAAAAAAAAATTCCTGTTGATTAAGCCAACCAGTATGTGGTATTTGTCATAGTAGCCCTGACAAACTAAGACAGGGCCCATCAATTCTGCAACGCATATGTTAATCAAAAGTTTTATGTAGACAAGTCCCAGCAAAAACATTTGCCTGGGGTTCTGTACACTCAGAAGTAGCCTTGTTTGATGGTCAGTGTGACCCATGTGGAGAAGACATTAGCCAGTCTGGAGGATACCAAACCAGACTCACTGCTTTTTTTCACCATTAGGCTGGATGCAAGGCCATCTATTTCTGTACCATGGGCTTTCTCTCGGTGTCAAAGATATATGCTTTATATTCCTCACCATTTCCTCAGGCCAAGCCAGAGCCCATCAAAACAGCTTTGTCCTTATTTTAAGAATTGTGTAGCTTTCATGTGTGTGTAGAGCAATCTTTTTAATTACAACCTGAAAATAATTTCAGTTTTAAAGTTTAACTTTGAGTCTTTGGCTATCATAGGAAATATCAGACTTTGGTCCTATTAACTCTGTGTCTAGAAGTTGGAATTCCATGTGGCTCTGCACATTTAGTCATTTGACCCCTGATCCTATTGTTAATGTTTATTGTTTTGTTTTGTTTTGTTTTCCAGGGCTTCTCAGTAACAGCATTTCAAGGATTCAAGGTGCACATATTGAGAAACATGGCTTAGGTCCCCCAGAATATATCACCAACTCTTCTGTTTGAATTTATTTATCTCTGCTTCACCCCAGCCTCTTCTGACTGAGTGCTCTTCTGAATACCCCAGGCATCTATTTAGCCTTAATTAAATACTTCCTGAGAACACCTCCAGCTCTCAGGGATGCAGGACTTGTCAGCTCAGCAAGATTCTTACTTCCATTAAGGCAGTGATCACTTTTTCCTGCATCAAGGTCTTCAATAAATATCAGTTAATTGATTATTCCTAAGAGGTCTCTGCACTTAGAAATATATACGAATTTGAAAAAACCTTGATTAATGTATCTATCTAATTATCCTCACTTATTTCTCCAGTCGTTTCACTGCACTGAGGTCAACTTTCATCATAATCTACTTGAAGCTGTGAATGACTTAAACAAGTTGACCTGGGATGAGCTCACAAGAGGCAATTTTAATATTGCAACCAGAGATCTGTTAGCACTTGAATTTTGATTGGTTTGTTTGTTTGTTTATTTATTTATTTATTTATTATTGTAGTACATTTAGACACCATAACACTTCCTATTTTAACCACCTTCAGGTGTACAATTCAGTGGCGTTAATCATATTCACAGTGTTGTACTGCCATCACCACCATCAATTACTCAATTTTTTTCCATCATCCCTAGCAGAAATTCTGCCTTCATTAAACCCTTAACCTCCTGTCCCTCTTCCCCAAGTTCCTGGTAACCTGCAATGTACTCTCTGTTTCTATGAATTTGTGTATTCTAGTTATTTCATGTAAGTGAGATCATACAATATGCATCCTTGTGTGTCTGGCTTATTTCACTCAACAGGATGTCTTCAAGGTTCATCCATGTCACAGCTGGTATGAGCACTTCTTTCCTTTTTATAGCTGAATCACTGAATCTTTGCTTTTTAAACCATCACAATACTATTATTACATAATTGAAAGGATAATGCCTCTGTGTACCACTCATTTGGGGATTTAACCATATACTGTCTTTCCTCACATTGATCTGTTATTTATCTTTCATATGTCATTGACCCCTGTCCAATCATTTGTCTTGTCTCCTTAATTAAATTGACAGCATCTAGCACAATTCCCAGCACAAAGTAAGTCTTGGGTAGAGAGTGGTAAATAGAAATGTGCTTCACAGCATCAGATTTTAAAAGGCAAAATAAGTTCTTCCAAGCAGCAGGCATCCAGAATCAGCGAAGTTTATTTCTGTTGAAAGCCTCAGGTATCAAAAGGCAAACCTAAACCACATTCTCCCTGCAACCACCAGGCATCCATGTCAGGGAAGTTTATTTCTGTGTTTAAAAGCCTCCTGCTATTGCTTAGCTTCCCATACATCATGAGCCATGGAGTTGGAGAGATTTAGGTCACTGCTCACAATAGGAGTAGAAAAATGAGCAAATGGGTTGGTTTAATCAAGAAATAAGCCCTTAAGAAGCCAGGAAGTACTCCAAGAATCATCTGGAAAAACAATAGCCGGAACATTTTTTTTTTCTAGTAACCATGCAAGGTTATTTTACTCAGGTATTTAAAAAATGATATAACACTATGGAAAAATATTTATGTTATACTGTTAAGAAAAGGAAAGCCCAGGAGGAACTTCTTTTTCCAGACATCCGCCTTTGCTGTAAGATGAACTAGAAGTGGGTCCAGGAGCCTCAGAGACAGCAGACCAGGGAGGCACTTCCAGGGAGCAGGCCCAGGCTCTGAACCCAGAGGGTTGTAACCCATACCCCAAAAGTCTCCCCTTATAGCATCAGGCCCTTCAAGTCCGGGATCTTCTTATCTAAGTCAGTCCCCAAGACCTGCAAACTAAGAAAACAAGTTATCCTCCTACCCCTCTAAACTCTCAAGATACAATGGTGAAACAGAGTCAGGATAACTGCAATCCACATTTCCACTCAAAAGGTGGAGAATGGGAGGCATGCGGAAATTACAATAGCCGGAACATTTTATGCTGCACTTCTTCAGGACAAGGGAGGCCATCTCCATGGGAGCACGGTGCTTGACTTCTGAAGGGATCATATTACAAAAGTTCATATACATCAGGTTGCAACAGGGAGCAGCACCTTTTCCCATTGAACCAATGTCACAAAACATGGGTCAAGGGTCAGTAGTTCCGCTCTGGAGAGTTCAGTATGGATGATCCACAAGCACAGTGGGACAGAAGCATCTCAAGGTGGATTTATGTTCTGTCCATCATAGGAGGTCAGGGAGGTTTGGTGTTTCTGATGAACTGGGGAGGAGGGAAATGATCTGCAGGACAGGGGTGACCTCACAAGATTTTGCAAACTTTTCAGGGAAGGTCTGACAAGGGGAATGGAGCAGTGGGTGAGCATCATTTCTGTCTTGACCCAACCCCTTGGAGTCCTCTGATCTGAGTGGAGAGAGGGTGTGACTCTAGTTTTAACATTTGGTTCAATCCACACAACCAGAAAATACAATTCTAAGCTAAAAATCCCAGCCAAATAGCAGTATTTGGGAATTTCTCCTAACATAGATTCCTCTATATGTTAAGACTTTGTAAATTCACACTGTATTTAATCTGACTAAATTTTAGGGTATATTTCATATACCACATAGTGGATTGAACATGCTCCCTCCCAAAATACACCCACATTCCAACTCCCAGAACCTGTGAGTGTGATTTTATTCAGAAAACATATTCTTTGGAGATGTGATTAAGTTAAGCATCTCTATATGAGTTCTTTCTGGGTTATCTGGATGGGCTCTGAATCCAATGACAAGCGTCCTTATAAAAGATAAAGAGGAGAAGATGCAGAAAGAAGAGGAGAAGGCAAGGGGAAGTTGGAGGCAGGGATTGGCATGATGCAGCCACAGCCAAGGAAACCCCGGGACCACCAGAAGCTGGACGAGAGAAGGAAGGCTCCTCTCCTAGAGGCTTTGGAGAGAGCACAGCCCTGCTAACACTTGATTTTGGACTTCTGGTCTCCAGAACTCCGAGAGAACAAATCTCTGTTGTTTCAAGCCGCCAAGTGTGTGGTAATTTGTTACTGCAGCCCTAGGAAACTAATACAACCTATAAGAATTTTTAACTTTTGGAAGGAATAGGAAGAAGTTGAATAATTAAGATTCAGCAACCAGATTTCAAGGCTCTCAGGTTTTGTTTTCCTGTTCCAAGTTCTCCATGGACGTTTGAAGGAGTAAAGATTTTATCATCAAGTCATGGTGGTGGGGCTGTACCATCAGATCATTCTCCCTTGTGTTCTTTAGAGCCTGGGGCCACTGCTCATTTCACCCTGGTCAGCATGTGAGAAACAAGCACTATTCCTAAAAAGGAATAAATGCTCACCCGATTGTGGAGAAGAAAAGAATTTATTCACGATCTTGCAAGAACGGGCCCAACCAAAATGTGGGGGTTGGCACCCAGAACAATAGACCCAGCAGTATTTATTCCCTACACCTAACCACAAGTCCCTCCCCTGTTTCTCCATTGGCTGGATACTTCAGAGGTTACATTCTATTCGACAAGCCTAACTAGCCCGCGTAAATTTGAAACATGCAGCCCACCCAAATTGGAAACATTTGAAAAAAAAGTCTCCTGTGCAAACTTGGAACATTTGAAACAAGTCTCCACCCCTCTTTCCTTTGTTTTTGAACTGCAGAGCCAGTCTGAGCTAGTTTGGTAACAACTTATGAAGCTGTTTAAGGAACCTCTACCCCCCCCCCCACCAGTCTCCATCTTGCAAAGACAGTGGGCAGATAAATAGGAGGACTGGCCACTGATAACCACTTGGCTTCTTGACCCTCTGCCATTCCCCTGAGCTGCCCCCACCCTGTGTGAAAGCTTAACTTAATCTAATTCTCACAAGCAGGGCTGAGTTCACCCAGGATGGTCTTCATCCATTTCTCCTTGAACTTCCTGCAGGTTTTGTTCTCTTGGTTTTACACATTTTGATGTGATGATATTCTCACTAGGGAATGTATCCCTTATCTTAAAAATAAAGTGTTCTTTACTTCTCTCATTTCTTTTTCTTGCTCTTTTTGCCCTCTCCTGTAGTGACTCTCTATTTATTGTTGAAGATAATTAACTCTCAGTCACTATTTGTTGCCAGGCAGGGAAAAATCAAGCTGTGAGACTAGTGGTTTTGCTCCTTTTGCTGAGAAGGAGACAGTTTCACTTTAGAGGACATTTCCTGGTACATGTGTGGGGTGGTGGTGGTGAGGGTTTCTCAGAGATTTCTCTAACATTCTTCTTTTCCCCATGTGCTTCTGGAAGGATAAGAACTCTATCTGTCTGTCTCTGGGCAGGACTTTTCTAACTTCATGTTTCTATGAGATGAACAAATTAAGTGTTTTATAATGTGGAGGAGGGAGAGCTGACTTGCAGAAGGGTTGGAAGAACTAGCATTAGTCTCCACCCACTGGACCCAAATCTTAGTTCCGACAGTTACGAACTGTGTGACACTGGATGAGGTTGATTTACCGGACTGAGCCTCAGTTTCCACATCTGTAAAATGGACCATAGTGTCCTTATGGACTGACTTATCTGAGTGTGTTTCTCCCTTAAGGGCAGGCCATGTCTGCTTCTCCTTTACCTCCCTGGCCTGGCCCCCGAGAGAGAGCCCATCTGCACTGTGGAATGATTCTGAGAAGGTGATACATCTCTTAGCCTCACCCCAAATTTGGTTCCCCCAGGAAGATTCTTCCTAAAGATACTGTCTCCCCTTCTGTCATTCTCTTTTCCCTTCAACACTACTTTGTGGTCCATTTTTGCAGAGCAGGAGAAAAAAAGCTGAAAATAACTGTGTTAGCACTCAAATTGCAAATGTTTAAACAGAAGCAACCTGATTTCTTCATGATAAGGTAGAACTTTTACAGCTATGGAAATATAACTTCACATTTTCTACTTTTGTTCAATTTCTATTTAATATTTTATGATGGCTACTGTTTGGTAATAACATATTGAACATTAATTACACAAGGTCAAAATATTTTCCCTAGAAGAACTGCCACTGAACTACAGAAACCTCATTTAAACTTTTCTCACAGTATACTTCATATCCTCCCCTATTTTAGAAATAACAACTAGCATGGCTTTGTGTATGTCTAAATAATTTAATAGACCTAGCTCATGGCTACAGCCTAACTCTGTGAATTACGGCGGGTTGGGATTTGTACCCAAGTCTTTGGGATGATTTGCTTGACCTTAGATACTGAAGTCCAAGCTCAGACTACTCAATTAATGTCCTTCCAGGTGTATTCTATAAATCTAAGACTATAAACTCCCTTTTTTTGTTTTTCAGGGTCTTTCTGCAGAGAATTCAATGTCTACAGCACTTTCAGGTTGTCATTAATTACTTAAGCTTAATTTATTTGTACAAGAAGAAATATATCAGGTCATAAGATTTCTGTAGATTTTATGCCTTTACAGTAAGGTCAAAATGTTCCCAAATACTGTTACTTTTTTTAGATAGTTTACTCCAACTGATACGGCAAGAGAATTATCTTTCCTTATAGTAAAACATCTAAACAATTTACTGAAGGCTTTCCTATCTTTTACTTTGGTGAAGAAAGCTGTGCTCTTTCCATAGCTAAAACAGTCGAGTAGGAATGTAAGAATGTTTTTCTGTCCAGCACCGCATCAAAAGGGAGATTCACCCCATTTCCCCAAGGCCTCCCTACTTCACCAGTGGTGAATTTTCCCACTCTCCGGCTGGTTCTCCAGGCTGTCAGTTGCCACTCATTATTTTATATAGAAAATAGAAGGATGTATTTCTGTGTATATCTTTAAGCTGTGGGGGTTGGAGAGGGGAAGGGAGTCTACATTTCTGGCTGTAACAAGCAACTTTATTTCTTGTCTGCCTGTCTGCCATAAAATCCCCTGATGCCTCCAGACAGGGGAAGCAATGTCTAATTGCATACTTTTTATTTCAGATAAGGTTGTAACGTGTTCCATGGAGATTTCACTGCACTTCTGTTCCAGAGATGTAAACAACATTAAAATTGATAGTAACCTTTGGAGCACAGCCTTGGAGAAGAGACTTACCAAAACAAAACCTTCCCAATAATTACTCTTCTTTATGAGGGAAAAAAAGTTAGATAAGCACAACTCGGTCTAAACATTTGCTGGATGATTTGGAAGGCAATTCTATTCCGTCTTCTATTCTAGGCACATTCTTTATCCAGGAAGAAACAGACTGGGAGTAACCGAGTCTGGACTCACCCACCGGCCATGGAGCACATGGAGGCAGGGGACATCACTGGAGGAAGAGCTGGTGATGGGATCAAGAGTGTAGATTGTGTTCCCAACGGAGGCTCGACAACATCTCCCACCACACTTGCTATTCTGCGTGTGGCATGGCCACTACCCCTCTATCTCCCTCCCTTGGAATCTGGCCTGGCTCTGGGACAGGATACAGGAAAAGTGACATGATATGAGACTCAGGACTGGACCTCAGGAGATCTGCAGCTCCTGTTTCCCCCTTCCTGAGCCCTGAGCCACTGTGAGGAGAGATCCAGCCACCTTGCTAAAGAGATCACCTGGAGAGAGAGAGAGACGTCCAGGCAGTCCCCAGCTGCTCCGACCACCAGGGCTGAGGCTCCAGGGATGTGAGAGAAGCCACGTTGGACATGCCAGCCCCAGGGCCCCAGCTCCCTGGCCATCTGCCGGCTAAGTGCAAACAATGGATTAGTGTTAGTTCCCTATTTCTGCTATAAGAAATGACCACAAACTTAGTGACTTAAAACAATAAAAATTGACTATCTTATAGCTCTGAAGATCAGAAGACTGAAATTAGTTTCACTGGGCTAAAAACCTGCATTCCTTGGGAGCCTCTAGAGGAGATTCTATTTCCTTGCCTTTTCCAGCTTCTAAGGGCTGCCTGCATTCTTTGGTTTGTGGCCCTTCCTTCCTCCATCTCAAAGCCAGCAGTACAGGATCAGGTTTCTTCTCTGCCCTCTGCTTCTGTTCTTAGATCTTCTCTCTCTGACTTTGGTCCTCTTGCCTCCCCACTTTAAGGACCCTTGTGACTACATTAGGCCCATTCAAATAGTCCAGGATAATCTCCCCCAATTTAAGATGCTCAACTTAATCACATCTGCAAAGCCCCTGTTGCCAAGTAAAGTGATATTCCAGGTTCTGGGGATTAGGATGTGGACATCTTTGGGGCTGGGGGAGGATGTTATTCAGCCTACCTCAACCTAGAAGTCCTAGAGCCTGTGGGAATGGCATCAAGCACTGGCAGGAATATTTGGCACCAGTAGCTACACACAGTGACAAAGGGCAAAATGTCCAACAGTGTGTTCCAAAGTGATGGATGAGTCAAAGCACCAATCAGAGTTAACACAACAGGCCTGACCTTTCCCCTTCAAGGAGGCCAAACTTTCTAAAAACAATACTAATTATGGTAGAATATTAATAAGATGGGAATAAGAGTGCCAACAGGCCAAGTTGCCAGTTGCTGTATAATAATCGCATAACAACACAGTAATGGTTTATATGATGCAAATCTAAAGACTAAATCATTTCAGAGAAAGACCCTATGAGCCAAAAGTTAATAAATGTTTACTTTCTATATATATGTACATACAAATATGTATGTGTGTGTGTATGTATACTCAAAAAAGTGAAGTTTAAGGATAGACAAGAAGCCCCTGAAACAGCTGTACCAGTTTAGATGTATTATGTCCCCCAAAATGCCATGTTCTTTAATGCAGTCTTGTGGGGGCAGACATATTAGTATTGATTAAGTTGGAGTTTTTTGATTGAGTGTTTCCATGGAGATGTGACACAATCAACCCTAGGAGGAACATTTGATTAAATTATTTCCACGGAGATATGGACCTCCACCCATTCAGGGTGGGTCTTGCTTTAATCATTGGAGTCCTATAAAAGAGCTCACAAACAGGAGCTCAGAGCAGCTGAGAGGAACATTTTGGAGAGAAGTTAAGAGCTGACACTGATGCTTAGACATGCTTGGAGATGCAGACAGAAGGACATTTAGCTAAGAGATGAAGCCCAGAGTTTGCCCCAGGATATGCTAATACAGGACCCCCAGGTACTTAGAGAGAAACATCCTGGGAGAAAAAACAAGAAAGCACAGGAGCTGAGAGAGGAGCTGGAACACAACCTGGAATCAGCAGATGCCAGCCACATGATTTCCCAGCTAACGATCTCCCTTCAGTGAAGGTACCCTACTGTTGATGTCTTAGATTGGACACTTTTGGCCTTGGAACTGTAACTTTGTAACCAAATAAATCCCTTTTATAAAAGCCAATCCATTTCTGGTATTTTGCATAATAGCAGCATTAGCAAACCAGAACAGTAGCTAAGTCTCAAATTACACTGGAGTGTACAAGAACCTCTCCCCTGACCTGACTGAGGATTAAAATGTCAATGAAACAAAGACTGAACTCTACCCTAGTCCTACAGGGAAGATTGTGACATCCTATAGAGGAATAGACATGAGTTCCTGGTACCCAACTCTACCAAATGTTCCTTCTCATGCCTCCAATGTGTCTTTTCCCCCCTCACTCTCATGATAACCTAGCTCCTAGAGTCATGACCTGGCTTCTGAGGAAACTGAAGGGATTGGAAGAGAGCATCCTCATCCCACCATCAAATCTCTCCACGTGCTTGTGCCCAGGTCGCTGTGTTCTCTGCCTTCCCTCCTATCATGACGGATCAACAGTCCTCCTTATGCCCCACATCTCATCCCTTCTCGCCTGCTCAAGAACTTTATTCCCACAGTTATCAACACCTCTCTCCTCCTTCATCAATTTCCCCTTTCTACTGGGTCATTCCCATAGGCCTACAAACATGTCATAACATCTCCCACCATGAAAATGGCCAATCAGAAGGAGAGACACCTAAAGAGATGTGAACCCACTCCAACACAGATGTCGGGGCTGCCAGCCAAAGCCCAGTTCACACGGGCTCTGGTGGAAAGATACTTTACTCGCAGAGAGAAAAGACAGAGCTGGGTCAACTTCTCTAGTGGGCATCAGTTCCCCACAGCCAGTGGGTCTCAATCTTGGCTGACTCAGGGTGATGCTCTACGCACACCACCCCCTTCTCTTGTGTTTGTGTGCCATAGTGGAGGATCCCTGCTGCCTCCCCACCAGGGACAGGTTTACCACTGGGGTGTGAGCTGATGTCATGAAACAAGCCCACCAGGGTCAGGCTGTCTCCAGTGGATGTTTACAGATGCTCGGGACAATAGGGGAAGGCATGTTACAGCTGTCCCCTTACCTACTAGGAGATTGTGTTTTATCCTGCCAGCCAACACAGCTGGTCTTAAGCACAGGATGTATTTGTGAGTCCAAGAAAATGCAGCAAACCATGCTAAGACCGTCCCCTACCAGAAAAACAACTCCTTTCATGAAAAACAATGCCTACATCCCTGCCCCCCATATACCTCCATTTCTGCTGCTCCAAAAGAAAAAAAATGTGTTTAAACATGCTGTTTCTACTTCCTCACATCCTAATCACCCCTCCTCACCCTCCAAGCAGGGCTTTTCCCCACCATGCCAAGAAATCCCCAACAACCTCCAGTTCTCAACCGTTGTCTTTCTCTACAAGGTTTGATAACACTGATCACACCCTTCCTTCTTGAGGTGGTTTCCAGGACACTACAAGCTCTTGGTGCAATTACCTCCTACCTGCAGGTAGGCCTACTTGGCCTCCTTTATTGGCTCCTCTTCTTCCCAATCTTCAATTTGAAGTGACCTAAGACTTTATCCTCTGACCTCTTCACTTGTTTGATTTCATCCTGTCCCACAGATTGAAACACCATCCATATTCATTTCCTAGACTGTTGCAACAAAGTACCACAAACATGGTGGCTTAAACCAACAGAAATTTATTCTCTCCAAGTTCTGGAGGCCAGAAGTGTGAAATCCAGGAGTCGGGAGGGCCGTGCTTTCTCTGAAAACTCCAGGAGAGGATACTTCCTTGTCTCTTCCTAGCAGCTGGCGGTTACAAGCAACCTTGATTTCCTTGGCTTCCCTGGCAGCATCACTCCAATTTCTGCCTCTGTCTTCACATGGCCGAATTCCCTTCATGTCTCTCTCTGTGTTTGAATTTTCCTCTTCTTAAAAGGTCACCAGTCATATTGGTTTAGGGCCCAGCCTAATTCAATATGACCTCAACTTAACCAATTTCATCTGCAAAGACCCATCTCCAAATAAAGCCATATTCACAATTCAGTGACTAGGACTTGGACATATATTTTGGGGGGACACTGTTCAACCCACAATATCATCTATATGGGAGAAAGCACAAATTTATATCTATACCTCCAGCCTCTGCTCATATATCCAATTCCCAAATTAATATCTCCACATGCATGAGTAAGAAGCTTCTCAAATGTAACATATGCAGAGAACTCCTGAGTTCTGCCCCATTTTTGCCTCCCTCCCTCTTATCCGTCTCAGTAGATGTTCATACCATTCACATGGTGTTCAGGCCAAAAGCCTTTTCTCTCCTCCTTGCCTCAAACTTATATTCAATCTATCAGCCTATTCTATGCATCCTACTACCTTTGAACTCCATCCAGAATCTAACCATCCCCTGGCCCTAGACTCATCCTTCCTCCTACCTGTCTACACCCCACCCAGTCATTAGAGTCTTTTCAACATGAAAAGTGGGTCTTTCCACTCCCCATCTCAGAAGCCTCCAAACCTTGCATCTATGTGATAATTTGCATGGGGTCTATTTGTTTTTTAGGTGATTGAAGAAAATCTGAATGTTTTAGGTTTGTGATTTAAGTGAAGTGATAAGAAGAGTTTGAACAAATATGTTCATAGTCAACATTCAATTTTCCAAAATAATTCAACTTGTTAAATGTTTGCATTTTGAGTTTTTTTGTTGTTGTTGTTGTATCTGAAACTTTGTTTCACACTTAGCTCAATAGTTTCTTTGAATCATTATGTCTGCATTGGTATGGGCTGGGAGTAAACTCTAGATAAAACAGCGAGAGAATAAAAGTGAAGTGAAAATCACAGATGGGTGTAAATAAACACATAGCATTGATTGAATGAGAGAGGTTAGGCATCTGCAGAGAAACAATTCCGTTTCCAAACCCTCAAAGCAGAGGGAGGAGCTTTCGTTGACAGAGGAAACCACAGCCCAGAAGAAACCACAGTTAGAGTATCTGCTGTGGCTGGGGGTGGGGAGCGAGGGTGGTCACGGAAGCAACTGCTGGGCCCAGCCCGACTTGGAATGAGCTCAGGGTTCCACAGTTACGGGTGTGAGTGAAGAATGGGCTGAAATCCAAACATTGTCTGAAGATCTGCGTATATATTCCCACCCCTTGCACAGACTACAAGGGCATTCAGCTAGACGTTTACCACCAACAAAGAGTAATGTGAACAGTCGTGGAAAAACTTGGGCAACTAGTTTTTATTCTGGTAACATATATATAACATTAAATTTACCATTTTAGCTATTCGTAAGTGTACAGTTCAGGGGAATTAATTACACTGATAATGTCATTCCGGTTTTCCGTTTGTTTGCTTGTTTTACAATCCTATGGGTTTTTAAAATGTTTATTCTAGTAAGACATATACAACCTAAAACTTCTGATATTATCCACTTTCAGATACACAAGTCAGTGAATTGCATTTGCAATGTGCCACCATCCCTACCATCCATGACCAAAACTTTTCCATCACCCCAAACAGAAATTCTGTATCAATTAAGCATTAACTTCCCCTTCCCTAGCCCACCCCAGGCACTGAAAACCTGTGCTGTATTGTCTGACTTAATCAATCTGCATACATTCTGACTACTTCATATAAGTGAGATCATATGTTATTTTTCCTTTCCTGTCTAGCTTATTTCTCTCTACATGATGTCTGCAAGTTTCATCCATGTTGCTGCATGCATTAGAACTTCATTCCTATTTATGGTTGAATAAAAACCTTTGTATGGATGTACTACCTTTTGTTTATCCATTTACCTGTTGTTGGACACTTGGGCTGTTTGCACCTTTTGGCAATTATGAATAATGCCACTATGAACATTGGTAGGCAAACATCTGTTCAAGTACCCGCTTTCAATTCTTTGGGGGTATATACTTAGAAATGGGATTGCTGGATCATTTGGCAATTCTATACTTAACTTTCTGAAGAACTGCCAAACTGTTTTCCACAGTGGCCGCACCATTTTACATTCCCAACAAGAATATATGAAGGTTCCTACTTCTCCACCCTCTCTCCAATATTTGTTATTTTCTGGTTTTTCTTTTTAATAGCAGCCCCTCTAGTGGGTATGAAAAGGTGTCTCGTTTTTATTTGCATTTCCCTGATGGCTAATGATGTTGAGCATCTTTTCATGTGCTTTTTGGCCAGTTGCATATCTTCTTTTGAGAAATGTCTATTCAAGTCCTTTGCCCATTTAGGTTGTTTGTCTTTTGTTTGTAAATTGTAAGAGCTCTTTATATACTCTAGGTGTTAAACTCTTATCAGATATATGGTTTCCAGATATTTTCTCCCATTCTGTAGATTGCCTTTTTACTTTCTTGATAAAGTCTTTGATGCACAGAAGTTTTTTTATTTCGATGAAGTCCCCTCTATATGTTTTTCTTTTGTTACTCATGCTTTTCGTGTAAAGTCTAAGAAATCATTGTCTAACAAAAGATCCTGAAGATGTCTCCCATTGTTTTCTTCTGGGAGACCTACAGTTTTGGTTCTTATATTTAGGTCTTTGTCCATTTTAAGTTAATTTTTGTATATGGTGTGGGGTAGAAGTCTACCTTCATTCTTTTGCATAGAGCTATCCAGTTTTCCAAGCACCGCTTATTGGAGAGACTATTCTTTCCCAATTGAGTGGACTTGGCAGCTTTGTCAAAAATAAAGTGAAAAAAAAATAATAAAAGTAAGTAAGTAAATAAATAAATAAATTGCCATGGAAGTGAAGATTGATTTCTGAGCTCTCATTTCAATTCCACTGTTATATATGTCTGTCTTTTTGCCAATACTACGCTCTTTTGATTATTGTAGCTTTGTGGTAAGTTTTGAAATTGAGAAATGTGAGTCCTCCCACTTTGTTCTTTTTCAAGATGGTTTTGGCTATACTTCCATATGAATTTGATTATTGCTTTTTTCCATTTCTGCAAAAAAGGGCCATTGGAAATTTGACTGGGATTGTGTTAAATCTGTAAGATCACTTTGGGGAGTATTGTGTAGTCCCTTATTCTTAAAAATGAAAGAACAATCAAGATTCACCAGTGATTAGAGAAACTTCATATGAGAGAAAGCAACCAAGACTTTAAAAATAGAGGGAGATAAACAGACCAGACAACTTCAAATTCCACTGTTTTAAAAAATTTACATAAAGACATTGTAGGTATTAAACAAGTGTTTTGCGACTTGTTTTTTCTGGTCTGTAGTTTGCTATTGTTTTTAATGAAACTACCAATGAAACATGAAGATTATATCTTTGCTGTGATGTTTTGTGATCTCCCCCTCGATCACCTGGGAATTGCATCCTCCATTATCTTATGTCTGGCTTTATATCCAAAGTATGAATGCCTTCGAGTCAGGGAAGAAAATGCATCCTGTAGAGAGTAAATGGGGTAGTTGATAAATTAGATGTAAATAAATAACTAGAACAGGATGTCATCAAACCAAGAATTCATAGGAAATTCAAGAATGAAACATATCCATTTGCTCCCCCCATTTGCCAGGCACTTCGCTGGAGCAGGGCCATGTACGGTGCAAGCCCACGGAGCATCCAGGGACAGTAGAAGGACCACATTGTGAGGTTGCCTGGAATGTGCAGCAAAGAAGGATGTGGGTGCACATCATGAAGACCTGACCCAGGTTGGCTGCCAGGAAGGGCTTCCTTGACAAAGATCTGAAGGACTAAAGGGTTTTACCAGGTAAGGAGGGCCAAAGAGATTTGCAGGCAAAAGGAGGCTGTGATTAAGGACACAGCTGATAAGTTATTGACCAAAATGAGACACCTATGGATACAGTGTTACTAATAGCAGCATTGTCAAACTACTCAAGAACTAGTATACCATTATCAAGCACTAGAAGGGATTCTTGGGATCCTGGGAACAACATATTGATTGAGTTTCTTTTTCATAGAAAGCAATTGGGTAGATTCTATGGCTCAACTCTTCTGAAGGTTACATGTGTTTGTGTGTGTGTGTGTGTGTGTGTGTGTGTGTGTTTAAATCTATTTCTTAAGCAGTTGTAGGTTTACAGAAAAAAAATGCAGAATTTCCATATACCTGCACACTCGCACATGCAGTTTTCCCTGTTATTACTATTTTGCATCAATGTGGAGCATTTGTGACAATTGATGAACCAATACTATTATACTTATATTATTAACTAAAGTTCGTAGTTTCGATTAGGGCTTATTCTTTATATTGTACAGTTCTCTAAGATTTCTTTTTTTATTTTTTAAGTGATAACATATTCAACATAAAATCTCTCACTTTAACCACTTTCAAGTGTACAATTATGTGTTGTTAATTGCATTCACAATGTCATGCTACCACTAGCAGGAAAGTTACATGTATTCATTTTTCAATTGCAAAAATACAATATTCAACTGCATTTCACAGCTATGTACAGCTATACGAGATAAATTTCCTATATTCCATTATATTTTGTGTCTTAGGAAAGTACTTTTGCCCCTGAGATGCTATGAATTCTTTTTCTCAGAAATTGGAATTTTTAACATGGAAGGGTGCAGGTGAAAACCTTTAAACACCAAGGAAAAGTTTCATGATATTCTATATTTGAAACTGTTACTTCATTAGTGATCTGTTCATTTTTCCTGTTTGCAGTGGTGACTAATACCTTCAGAGTTCAAAATTAAATTTTTTATTTTGAAGATTTTATGAAAAATAAAATTTAAAACTTTAATTTCTAATATTAAATTTTCAAATAAAATAAGAATAAGATATGGAGAAAAAAATTAGAGAATATAAATAATGGAATAGAGATTGAGATACACAGAAAATTCAAACTGGTCAGCTGAAAAACTAGTGCAATTAATAGGAGGGCTCCAAAAGGTGGGTAGATACAGTTCCAACAAGCAATAACCATTTAGCTTTTCTTTACACAAGTAACATCCAGTTAGAAAATAACATGCAAAATAATCCCAACAAAATCTATAAAAATTGTACCAAATTTGATCTATAAATTCTATAATCCTAAGCCTACTGGGACTTGAAAAGTGAATTCTAAAATTCTTCTGAAGAAGAGCATGAACAAAATCTGCCAAGAAGATTCTGAAGGAGAGAAATAATGAGAGCACAATTGTCTTATCACATATTTAAATACCAAGGGGCTTTGAAAATGAAAAAAAAAAAAATGTGGCTTTGGTACTGATAGAGGTAACTCAACCCATGGAAATTTAGTATATGACAAGGTCACCTTTCAAATCAGTGGAGAGAGAATACACTATTTTTAAAGGTGTTGAGACTTTCTGTCCATGTGGAAAAATTTGGATGTCTTCCTCATATCAGACATCTTCAAAATTTTTTGTATTAAGGACCTAAATGTGAAATAATAAAACTATAAGGGTCTAGAAGAAATTGCATAGGAAAATACTTGCTGTTTAGGACAAAAAATGCAGAAGACATAAAGAAAATAAATTGAAAGATTTGGCTGCATTAAAATTTAAACTTCTATATGGCAAGACATCATAAAATTAAGCAAAAGATGCAAATAAAATATGTTTAACTTAAAAAGAAAAGCACAACCACCAAAGAAGAGAGAAAATGCACAAAAGACATGAATAGACAATTTAGATAATGAAAAATACAAATGGCCATTAAAAGATATTCTTAATATTTACCAGAGAAACGTGAATTAAAACAACAAGATGTAACTTAAACTCATCAGATGGTCATGAATACTAAAGATTGGTAATATCCAGTGTTGACAAGTGCATATGTACATGTCTTGAATGGGAAAGAAGACCACGCCCTCAGACAATTTTTGATAGGGTTATGAATTGTCATAGAATTAACTGTTGGGGAGTATATATCAAAATTAAAAGTGTGCATACACCTTATCCTAGCAACTACACTTCTAGAAAGCTCTCCTACAGAACTACTCATACATGTACACACAGATGTTTATAGGGCTGCTATTCATCATAATAAAAGATGGAAATAATGTAGATGCCCATCAAGAGAAGTCTAAATGAACCATGGCACCTTTATACCATTAACAGTGTAATGGTTTAAAAGAACATAGGGGATTCCGATTCAGGATGGCAGACTGAACACAACTGAGACAGCAGTGAAACAAAAACTCAGGTACAGGTGTCACTATAACCATAAAAGTAAAGAAGGAGGGGGCAAAGCAGAGGAGTGTGGCCACCAATAGATGAGAAAGTTCAACTCATCTCTGAAAGACAAATAAGAGCTGAGAGTATGTTAAGCTAAGAAGTTAATACATTATGAATTATTTTTAGGTAGAGATAAATAGAGATAGATGATTGGTAGATTATGATAGGTAGATAGATAGATAGATAGATAGATAGATAGATAGATGATAGTTAAAGGAAAAAACTTGTCATGCAATTTAGGATCTCATAGCTTTGTTGAGGGATTCTTGAACTGGGCAGCATCCCATTCAAAAGGTAGAAGGAGGCTCTGCCAAGGGTGTGGAAAGTGGGAGCTTATATAGGGCAAATGTGGAAGCAAGTCAGGAAATGTTCTGATTGACTGATGTTAAGTTTCCATTTTACATAGTGGGGTCTTACAAAGTAAGGAACAGATACGCAATAAACAACATGGTATGCTTGTCCATTCTGATAAGTTGTCTCTGCCGGTTTATTACAAGGTGCAGCTTATCTGCAACCCTTTAGGATGGGCTCCATTTTCTCAGAAAGTTTCTGCTTGTCAACTGTTTTTATCTTCTGGAAAATCCTTCTTTGGAAAGAGTTCCCTCCCATCAACACCCAATGCAGGCAGCCATTTAATTTTACTTAACAATAGATTGATAGATAGATGATAGATAGATAAGAGGGCAAGAGAGAGCAATGATAGCCAGACAGAGATAGATGATAGATAGATGGTTCTTCTGTAAATGCATTGAAGGAAGGTCTGGGAACGGCAAGGTCAAAAGCACCAGTGTTGCTGCCTCAGAGCAGCGCCTTCTTCATTCCAGGGCTCCCTGAGGACATATCCTAATGCGAAGTCTGCTGGCCAGCATGTGGTTCCCACAGTCAAAGCCCATTCTGGAGAGATAGCTGGGGGGAAATGGACCAGCATCCAAATCAACAGAGGAAACTCCCATTGGCCACTGAGACCTCCTTTAACAAGCAATCAAGGACCACCAAGCACAAAAAAAGAGAGCCAGTCCTTAGGAGAAAGAGTGAATAACAAGGATGGGGGAAAAGAAAAAAAGAATGAATCAGGGAACAGCAGGTAAGTTTTAAAATCTCCAGTATACCTGGGGAGCTTTAAGACTTTTTCACCTTAAAATAAAACCAAGATATAGTGAAAAATGAATAACCAGACAAAGAGCAAATTTCTGACTAATTACTGGAGCAGATGCAGCCTTGCAGGTGGTGATAGCAAAGGAGACGCAAAGAGAAGTTGTTCAGTTTAACTTCTGGGAAAGCTCCTCAGAAGGAGAGCATTGGGATATGCCCTTTTCTGTGCTTGCTTTCTCCTGTAGGCAAATGCTGCAGCTTCAACAGCTCTCCTGGGAGGAGTGGGAAGGCAGATGGGAATTACAGAGACCTCAACCATCACATCAAGCTCCATCAACAACCACCAACCTCCACCCCACTTTTTCATGGACACTTTTCAGTTGGAGACACTATTATTTTGGATTGTTGCAGACACATGCAGTCCCTAATTGATACAGGATCATTACACTGTATTATTCTTTCATGTTTCTCATAGCTCCTAGCAGAGAGCTTTGCAGAGTATCTTCCAGCACATTTTGAGTGATAAAAATAGACTGAGGAGTGTTATAACCTAAATCAAGAACAGGGCTACCTTGAAGATCTAACAAAGGAAAACAGAAGCCTGGGAGGGGAAGGACCGACCACCTCCCACCCCTAAGTAGCTTCCATCAGTCCTAATGAGGAAGGTGTACAGTGATGCCTAGGAGATGAGGTCATAAGACAAAATCTCCACTGTGGATTTATGCTCTTTAGCCCCTGGGGAAGTGAGCTGCCTGAAGCCAATAAATTCTTGGTTGTTAGTGCTGGAGAGCAGGTGACAAATTACCCCCCTCTCATTACAGAGGAAGCTAGAATACCACAGCTCCTGGAGAGAGAGGTATTAACCCCTCAACTGCCTACTCCAGTGATGGGGTCACTTTCCAAAGACTAGAGGAGAAAGGCCTTCTTTATTCTTGGTGGCAATAGGAATGATTTATTCCATGGACACAGGGGAGAAAGGAATTCTTAGCCATCCTCATTAAAAAGACCGTTAAGCCATAAATCACACAGGCCATGGAAGCATAGAAAAATATTTAAGCTTCTAGTCCTTTTTCATCTTTGAGGCTAGAAAAACTTGTGCCTGGAAAAGTTAAATAATTAGCTCTAATTTAGCAAGACATTTGGGCTCTAAATCCATGCATGACAAGCTCTAATATCTAGATTTTAAAAAATGGATAATCTTGATGTTTTTTCCAAGTAACACCACCTTCACTATCATCATTGCTCCAGTCTGCCATTCTAGCTGATTAGCTGGATTTTGTTTTGTTTTGAACTGACCTGGTATTTATAGTTCTAACTGTTCTTCCCTGATGTAAATCGGGTTTTAACGGCCACTGCACCCTCCCAGATACACCACGACTTCCCTTTCTCTTCTTATTTTGCCTTGGCAGTTAGGCCCTTTTCTCAGGTCAAGAAATCACACTCTGATAAGGTGATCTAAACAATTAATTTAAAATTAAATACATTTCCTAGTCTGGATTTTATATAAGACCATTTTTAAAATAATAATGCAAACTATTTTGGATTAGATTAATATTTTGGTTCATTTTTTCCTATTACTGTTATTTGATATCTAGAAGATATATTTCTCTAGAACTCTAATTTTTCTGCAGTAGAGCTCATTTATTCACTCCATTGTAGCCCCCAAAGCCTAACTCAGTGCCTTTTCTCTGGAATAAAGTAAACAGTAAGTATCTAAAGGCATTTTTTTTAATTGCTAAACCAGCTTTCTTTTCTTTTTACATTTCTTATGAGAACAGTTCTATGTTTACAGAAACATTCAGGACATACGAAGTTCTCATATACTCCTGTTTCGGTTTGCTAAAGCTGCTAGAAGGCAATATACCAGAAATGGGTTGGCATTGTCAAAGGAGATTTATTAGGTTGCAATTTTACAGTTCTAAGGCCATGAAAATGTCAAAATTAAGGCATCGAAAGGTAGATACCTTCTCTGAGGAAAGGCCAATGCCATCTAAGGTTCTTTTGTCACATGGGAAGGCAAACGGCAACATCTGCTGGTCCTTCTCCTGGGTTCTAGTTTCAAAATGATTTCTCCAAAATGTCTCTCTTAGATTCTCTGAGTTCTCTCCAAAATGTCTCTGCCTTCTTTCCTTTCATAGAGGACTCCAGCAAGGGGATTAAGACCCACCTTGAATGGGCAGGGTCACACCTCCATGGAAACAACCTAATCAAAAGTCCCACCCACAATAAGTCTGCACCCACAAGAATGGATTAAAAGAACATGGCATTTTCTGGGGTACATAGCAGTTCCAAACCAGCACTAACCCCTTCTAACACAAACAGTTTTTCCTATTATTAACATTTTACATTAGTGTGGTAACTTCATTACAATTCCTGAAACAGTATTATTATTATTAGGCTATTAACTTTAGCCCACTGTTTATAGTGTATTGTACAGTTCTATGGGGTTGTGTGTGTGTGTGTGTGTGTGTGTGTGTGTGTGTGTGTGTGTGTGTGTGTGTGGTAACTTATATAGAACTCAAATTTTTCCTTTTTTCTTCTTTTCAAATATACAATTAGTGGTATTAATTACATACACAAAGTTGTGCCTTCATCCCCACTGTCCATTGCCAAAACTTTTCTCACTCCAAACAGAAACTCCATGCTATTTCATTTTTTAAAAAGTAACTAAAATGGCTCTTAGAACAATGCATATCTCTGAGACACCTGAAACTCAGAGCTAGAGCTCGGCAGATATGAGTGTCAGTATTAGTGCATACAGCCACTGTCAAAAAAAAAAAAAAAAAAAGCTGAAAAAGAGCCCAGACTTCAATTAGTGATATGAATGAAGCAGGTCTGGTTAAGACCAGGGCAAGCCAGGCCAAAGGGAAAAGGTTGAAACTGATTGTGTTTTAAAACTTCAACTTCCATATGAGACCAAGGGAATAGATATCTATTTGGTACAGGATCTAAATTTTCTAAACAGTACAACTCTACAGTCGATTTTTCAAACACCACAATTGCATGGAACTTTGAATAGGAAGTGAGATATGGTAGGTTAGTATAGGCTGGAGTGAAATAGTGACACATCCTAGAGTAATTTGGGCAGATAATAAAAAATATATTTACAGCCTCCCCCTCCCCAGCCCCAAAGATCTGGGGAAAGGTGCACATGTGTTGAACATCCTCCCCTGGACTGGTGTTTATGTTGTCACAAACATTGGAACCAGCGGTTTGATGTGCT
This sequence comes from Choloepus didactylus, assembly GCF_015220235.1. Taxonomy (NCBI): domain Eukaryota; kingdom Metazoa; phylum Chordata; class Mammalia; order Pilosa; family Megalonychidae; genus Choloepus; species Choloepus didactylus. The sequence goes on from NC_051316.1 coordinate 16,491,991, forward strand.
GAGCCCTCAAGCATGGGACTTGCCCTTATGAAGCTCATTACCACAAAGGAGATTCTAAACTTGCATGTAATGGTGCCTAAGAGTCTCCCCCTGAGTACCTCTTTGTTGCTCAGATGTGGCCCTCTCTCTCTCTAACTGAGCCATCTTGACAGGTGAACTCGCTGCCCTCCCCCCTACGTGGGACCCGACTCCCAGGGGTGTAAATCTCCCTGGCAATGCAGAATATGACTCCCGGGGATGAATGTGGACCCAGCATCGTGAGACCGAGAGTATCTTCTTGACCAAAAGGGGGATGCAAAATGAGACGAAATAGTTTCAGTGGCTGAGAGATTTCAAATGGAGTTGAGAGGTCACTCTGGTGGACATTCTTATGCACTATATAGACAACACCTCTTAGGTTTTAATTTATTGGAATAGCTAGAAGTAAGTACCTGAAACTACCAAACTCCAACCCAGCAGTCTGGACTCCTGAAGACAATTATATAATAATGTAGATTACAAGGGGTGACAGTGTGATTGTGAAGACCTTGTGGATCACACCCCCTTTATCTAGTGTATGGATGAGTGGAGGAATGGGGATAAAAACTAAAGGACAAATGGGGTGGGATGGGGGGATGATTTGGGTGTTCTTTTTTCACTTTTATTTTTTATTCTTGTTCTGGTTCTTTCTGATGTAAGGAAAATTTTCAGAGATAGATTGTGGTGATGAACGCATAACTATGTTATCATACTGTGAACAGTGGATTGTATACCATGGATGATTGTATGGAGTGTGAATGTATTTCAATAAAACTGAATTTAATAAAAAAAAAAAAAAAAGATTCAGAGTGACAGTCTCTACTGGGTGAAGCAATTATTTTTAACAAACAAGTTTTATGAATGATTGAATTTCTTTGTTCATATCAATTATGATACATTTATAATTAAAATGAAGAATATCTAAAAAAAAAAAAGTAACTAAAATGCCTCTTAGAAGGTAAAAGAGGTTCAGGAAGTTAAACACTCAGAGGGCTGAAAAATCTTGCAGAAATGAACATTCCATGGGCCTTTAGCATTTTCCTAGGCTTGCACACTGGATCACTATTCTTTCATGATAAGCATTTTGTCTGTGCACTTTGCAGAGTGTAAAACCGAAGTGTCATTTTTTCTATCAGTGGTGCTAATATAACCTATCCCACTTAATAGATTCATTTCCAATATGGGGGGATATTTTTTAATGCAATTTTATTGAGATATATTCACACACCATACAAACCATCTGAAGTATACAATCACTGGCTCACAGTATCATCACATGGTTGTGCATTCATCACCATGACCAAATTTAAAACATTTTCATTACTCCAGAAAAGAAATTTAAAAAAAAGAAAACCCAAATCCTCCCATACCCCTATCCCTCCCCCTTATTCTTGACCCATAGTATTGGTGTGGTACATTTATTACTGTTAATGAAAGATTATTAAAATATTACTGTTATCTATAGTCCATAGTTTGCAATAGATACATTTTTCCCCATGTGCCCCTCTGTTATTAACTTCTTGTAATAGTGTTGTACATTTGCTCTAGTTCATGAAAGAACTTTTTTATATTTGTACTGTTAATCATGGAAATTGTCCACCACAAGATTCTCTGTTATACATTTCCATGTTTTAACCTCCCACTTTCCTTCTGATGGCATACATGACTCTAAACTTCCACTTTCTACCACATTCACCCACAATTCAAAACTGTTAATTATACTCACAATAATGTCCTACTGTTACCTCAGTTCATTTCCAAACATTTAAGTTCAACCTACTTAAACTTTCTGCACATATTAAGCAACCACTCCCTATTCGCTAGCCTCATTCTATATCCTGATAACCTATATTCTAGATTTTATGTCTGTGAGTTTACATATTACAATTATTTCATATCAGTGAGATCATACAATATTTGTCCTTTTTTCTCTGACTTATTTCACTCAACTTGATGTCCTCAAGGCTCATCCACGTTGTCCTGTGCTTTAGGACTTCATTCCTTCTTACTGCTGAATACTATTCCATCATATGTATATACCACATTTTGTTTTATCATTCGTCTGTTGATGGACACTTGGGTTGTTTCCATCTTTTGGCAATTGAGAATAATTCTGCTACGAATATCGGTGTGAAAATGTCTGTTTGTGTTCCTGCTTTCAGATCTTCTGGGTATGTACCAAGTAGCAGAGTTGCCAGGTTGTAAGGCAACGCTATACTTAACTTCTTGAGGAAACGCCAAACCATCCTCCACAGCAGCTGTACCATTTTACATTCCCTCCAACAGAGAATACGTATTCCTGTTTCTCCACATCTTCTCTAACACATGTAGTTTACTGTTTTTTTAATAGTAGCCATGCTAATAGATATAAAATGATATTTCATTGTGATTTTGATTTGCACTTCCCTAATTGCTAGTGAAGCTGAGCATATTTTCATGTGCTTTTTAACCATCTGTGTTTCCTCTTCAGAAACAATATCTACTCATGTCTTTTGCCCATTTTAAATTGAGTTGTTTGCCTTTTTATTGTTGAGTTGTAGGATTTCTTTATTCTGGATATCAAATCCTTATCAGATATGTGGTTTCCAAATAGTTTTTTTCATTAAGTCAGTTGCCTTTTCACCCTTTTGTCAAAGTCCTTTGAAGCACTGAAGTATTTGATTTTGAGGGGTTCCCATTTATCTATTTTTTGTGTGTATTGCTTGCGCTTTGGGTATAAAGTCTGAGAAACTACTGCCCATCACTGGATCTTGAAGAGGTTTCCCAAAATTTCTTCTAGCAGTTTTATTTTACTGTTTTTTATATTTAGGTCTTTGATCCATTCTTAGTGAATTTTTGTATAGGGTGTGAGACAGATCCTCTTTCATTCTTTTGGATATGGATACACTGTTCTCCCAACACCATTTATTAAAGAATCTGTTCTGTCCCTGTTGAATGGACTTCAGAGCCTTGTCAAAGACTAATTGACCATAGATCTGAGGATCTATTTCTGAACTTTCATTCAATTCCATTCATGAATATGTCTATCTTTATGCTAGTACCATGCTATTTTGACCATTATGACTTTAAAATTTGCTTTCAGGTCAGGAAGCCTGAGTCTCCCACTTCATTCTTTTTCAAGTTGTTTTTTAGCTATTTGAGTCCCCTTATCCTTCCAAATAAGTTTGATTGCTAGCTTTTCCATTTCTGCAAAGTAGTCTACTGGAATTTTGATTGGTGTTGCTTTGAATCTGTAGCTCAATTTGGATAGAATTGACATCTTAATAACATTTAGCCTTCCAATTCATGATCACAGAATGTCTTTCCATTTATTGAGGCCTTCTTTGATTTCTTTTAGCAATTTTTGTAGTTTTCTGTGTACAAGTCCTTTACATCCTTGGTTAAGTTTATTCCTAGATATTTGACTCTTTTAGGTGCTATTGTAAAGGGAATTTTTTTTCTTAATTATCTCCTCGGATAGCTTGTTACTAGTGTATAGAAACACCATTGATTTTTGCATGTTGATCTTGTATCCCACCATTTTGTTGAACTCACTTATTACTCAAGTAGCTCTATTGTCATTTTTGGGTGACATTTTTGATGGTGGATAATACAAGTAATATTCTTACCCAATTTGTGTTAGTTCATGAATCAATCTAGTTTTTCTCTCTTCTTCCTTTGCTCTCTGCAAAAGATTTTGTTAAAAAAACATCAGAGGAGGAGCAGATGGAGAATTCTGTCACACAGATTGAGCCTTAACATGAAAAGAGGCCGAGATGTATAGGAAGATCTTACAGCAGCCACGTGCTGCTACATAAACATGGGGGGTGGGAGGGGCTGCCCATTAAGACACGCTGTGTAGATCCACCCTTGAGGCCTTCCCACTGACTGCTTTGGGCTTTACCATACCCCCTGTCTCTGCTACCAATGATTGATTGACAGAAATGGTAATTCTCCTTTCATTCTGACAACGAGGAAATAAACACTTGATTTTATTAGGGACTCTGTGCTTTCCTCCCAATCCACCTAGTAAAAATCTGCTTGCCTTAAGCATATGCTTGCCCCACACATTGTTCTTCTGTGATCTCAGAACTGAAGAATGACAGGAATTCTAGAACGTGACCCACTCCTTCATTTACCAAACAGAGCAACTGACAGGTCTCTCCCAAAGCCATAGCTGGCCAAGGCTAGCCAATTTTAGGAACAAAACCAGGAACAATAACTGGGTGACTTCTTCTCTATTTACTTCTCAACCAGCAGATTGAAATTGGAGCAGCTGGTGCGTGTGTGTGTGTATGTGCGTGCATGTATGTTTAATTCTGGAACTGGAAGAGGCAGAAGCAAGTGTATTTTTAGAAGAGAAAAGTCATTCCTCAGAGACCAGGTTACTCTATACTGTATGGCAGGGTGTACTCCCTCTCTAATCAGAGATGTGAACCAGCAAAGATCTGCCCCATCAGTTATTTGGGAGTGCCGTGGTAATCCATCCACTCCCAGGGAAAAACCAATCAGAGTTGGGGAGAGTAGTCCACCATCCACTTGTTCTATTTAGCCTTTTGCACCTACGTGATGCTGCCAGCTTCATCCTCATGATGTTTGGGAAGTCTGTATACTAGGCCCTGAAAGGACAAGAACTCCATCTTTAGTCCCCAAGCTCTCATTGAATACCTGCTATGTGTCCCATCCCTTGCAGATGCTGAGGATCTAGAAATAATAAAGATCGGGTTCCAGCTCTTGAGGAGCCTGCAATCTAGAAAGGAAGGTGGAGATTCAAAGGCTCCCAGGCCACTAAGGAAAGCCCTGTGGTAGGGGAATGCCAGGAGCACAGCTGGAGAGGGAGGAGAAGAGGCAGAAGGGTAGAGCAAAGTTCAGGCAAGCCTCCCTCTCCCCCTCACTCACCTCCTCTCTTTCCCTCTCTACTCCTACCATCTCTTCCTCCCCCTTCTCTCCCTTCCCCCCCTCCATTCCTGTCTCCTGACTTCCCTCCCCATCTCTCCTTCTTCCCCCTCCTTCCCCAACTTCTTCCTAAAGAGATGGGTTTTTTGAGTTTTGTTGCTGTGTTTAATCCCAGTACTTTCCTGATGTCTAATAGACTGCCTGGCCCATAGATACTATGGTAGTTTGAAGCTGTTATATACCCCAGAAAAGGACATGTTCTTTTAATCCATCCCTGTGGGTGTAGACCTATTGTGGGTGGGACATTTTGGTTCAACTGAGATGTGACCCAGCCCATTCAAGGTGTGTCTTAATGCTTTTACTGGAGTCCTTTATGAGAGTTCAGATTCAGAGAGAGAGAAACACCTTGGAGATATAAGAGAGGACCCACCAATGCTCAGAGAGGAGGTCACTGGAAATAGAAGATGAAAGCAAGGGAACCCGGGAGGGAAGGCCCAGCAGATTCTGGCCATGTGCCTTCCCATGTGATAGAGAAACCCTGGATGCCAGCAGCCCATCTGAAGAGTCCAGGTATCATCCTGTTGACACCTTGAGTTGGACATTTTCTTGGCCTAAGAACACTAAATTGTAATAAATCCCCATTGTAAAAGCCAATCCATTTCTGGTATATTGCATTCTGGCAGCTTTAGCAAACCGAAACAAATACGAAAAAAAAAGTTTGAATCAGTGAGTGAATAAACCCCATTCTTTCTCTCAAAATATCCTGAGCCAGCCGGCTGACAGGGTGATGTCACGTCCTCTTTGCAACTGCTCTTTGGTCCCTGAGACAGTGATGATGGTGTCCAAGCCCACCGATAAGGGAAATGTATTCACTAATAATAATCTCAGATTGTGGATGGGCTAAATGCACTGCCCAGGTTTAAGGACAAACATGGTGATGTGGGATTTATAGGCCAACAGTATAGCAGAGAGTTTCAAATTCCAGCTCTGTTACTTATAGCTGTGGGACCTTGGACAAGTCCCTTAAGCTCCCTGTGCCTCAGTTTCCTAGTTATTAACTGGAGAGAACAATTATACATATTCATAAGGCTATTGTAAAATAAAACGAGTTACTGGCTGTAAAATACTTAGCACATTACAGAGCAAACAGTAAACATTCTATAAATGTGAGCTATTATTATTTAGCCACAAAAAGAATTAAGCGATAATTTCTTTCTCATCGAGACCCTATAAATCTTGTAGTCATTGAACTCTTTATGGATTGTATATAAATCAGGAATTTACAGTCTTCTGGGAAGAAGCAATATACTTTGTTTAGTCCCAGACAGAAAACCATGGGTAAACTAAATATCACATTAACATAATTTACAAGAAAGGAGGTGGAGAGAACAAAAAAGCACTTTGAAAAAATCATGAAGAATTTATTTTATTTAAAACAAAACCTGGAAGCCAGCCACTGATTCGTTTTAATAATATGAGGACCATCACTTGATAAATTGCATGTGATAGCAATCAAGAGAAGTGGGTTCTCTGCCAATGAGCTCAAATGACCAGTTCCTGAGACACTGGGATTTCAAAGAGAGAGTTTATTGCTAAGTGTGAAGCAAGAGATCAGATGGCCTATTGGCCTAAAAATCTGTCTCCCCCATGACTCTCAGGGATGAGCCTGGCCCTGGCAGCATGGGATTGAAAATGCCTGCTTGGCAAAGAGGGGGAAAAAAGAAAGATAATGAGCTGAGGCCACAGTGGCTGAGAGATCCCAAATAGAATCAAGAGGCTATCCTGGAAGTTTCTCTTATGCAAACCCCATCTAGACATCCCAAATGGCCACAGTATGCCATGCCCTTCCCATAAGTAGTCCCCAGATACCTGGGTCCCTCCCTGAGATTCTATAAAAGATTCACTCGCTAAGTTTTATCTCTCAGAAACTTAAATCCACCAGAGTGTTCCTATGCCAGACAAATCCTAAATCCCAGAGGCAATAGCCTCTTTAAAAACAATAATCAGATGCAGCCCCCTTCCCCATACTGTCATCACCCCTTTTCAATATGAACAAGTTAGGGTGCTTACTGCCTAGACACCCCTGAAGATGGAGAAAGAGATTAAGTGAGAGGAAGGGGTAGCAACAAACAACATAAGATTTAACAAAGGTCTATGAATACTGAAACTTTATATAAATATATATATTTTTAGAGGCTGGGGTGTTGGACTGGCTGGAAGGAGTTAATGACATGGTAGAACTGTAACCTATAACAGCCTTTGGAATTTGCTCTATAGCTGTTCATTGAATTGTGCTTTGAAAGTCTTCACCTTTCTGTATATAACCTATGTTACATGATAAGGAAAGAACTAAAACTATGGAACTGTAACCATAACAATTTTTGAAATTACCTATATAACTGCTTGTTGAGCTGTAAATTGAAAGTTAACACCTTTCTGTATGTGTCTTATATGTTACAATAATGGAAATAACTGAAGTTGTGGAACTGTGATCCACGACATTCTTTGAAATTTGCTCTCTAACAGCTTGTTAAATCGTACTTTGAAAGTAATCACTGTCACATATATATGTTAAAATTCACATTAAAAAAGCATTAAAAAATATCTGTTTTCCCAAACTGCAATAATTTTGATAATTTTATAGTATCAAAAGATGGACTGGTTTTAGGAAAATGAGCACAATGGCTCTAAATGATGTAATTAGAGTTGATCTAATTATTGAGCATTTGCAGATTGATAACATGCTTAGTCACAGAATACATGTAAGAAAATGGTGGCCTTAATATGATAATGTATGTGATTTTTAGTATTATAATAAGGTATTGTGTTGGGGACGCTTGCACCTTCTGGGACGCTTGCACCTTCAGCGATGCCGGAAGCACAACATGGCCGCTAGAGCTAAGAATAACCTTGAATAGCGTCAGCCTTCTTTACAGAAGTAGTAGTTCGCGCCAAGAGTTCGCGCCTAAACAAGTAGCCGCCCATCTACCATCCACCCCAGCAACAGCTACCACCAATCCCAGACCCCCAGCAGCAGCTACCACCAATCCCAGACCGCCACCTGTCCCTATTAGCCACCCCCTCTCCCTCCAGGGCATATATACCCTGCCTTTTCAATAAAGCTTTGCAGCTTGATCAGGATACTTGTCTTGCTGTCATTCTTCGTGTCTCTTGTCCCATACCATTCCTCCCTCACAGGTATCAGAGCCTCCATTGATCGTCCCGCGGGCCAGGACAGTATTGGTCACTTATAGGTTAAAGTTTAAGCTACAGTACATGTCAAGCAGGCCCATGTTGGTTAGATCCAGCTGTTTATCAACATAGTCTTGGAATTGGGGTGAGTTAGTTCTGGGCTGACTCAAGACCCTTCGTTAATAAATAATAGGGGCTGTCTTTAGTAATTATAAGACTCTAAAAATGTTGAAAAACCAGATAAAAGGGGTACAAGTGATGGTCAGTCACAAGGTTTTAACAATCACAAGGGCACAAGATAAAGGCTATGCAATCATTATCAGAGATCAAGGCAGATGATCATAGCTCAGAGATTTCAGGTATGTCCCTCTGTCTACTCTAATATACCAGAAAATAAATAGGAATATCTATATAATAATTCAGTAATGATAGTCATCCCCTAAATCCTAACTTTTTGGTTCCACATATCTCCTCTCCATCCAGGTTTTCAGCATATTGAGAAAGGACAAAAAAGTAGTGAAGCACAATATCCTTCTTCCCAGCAATACTAACCTTCTACCTAATGGAAAGAATATTTTGTAAAGTAATTTTAGATGGAAAAATAGCTACCACTAGTGATATTCCACAAGGGGAATTTGTGTCAGGAATATAATGGCATTATTCAAAATTTAGTGTGTTACTGAGATATATGCACACTGACAAGAAAAACAACCTTTATATGCAGTCCCCTTGGTAAAACTTGAGACAGATATGCAGAAATCAGCATTTCTGAGGAAAATTTTATAAGACGAAAAGAAAGAGATGCTGCAAATACTTTTAGCATTGTTCTTTAGCACTGCCTTTTACTTGAGATTTGCATTACCCCCTCACATGTATCAGAGTCAATGTCATGGTTTTAATCACATCATGAGAGAAGTTTCTGTTTTCTTATAACCTAATCACATTTGAGCATCAGGAATACAGCAGGAACCTAGAAGATGTCCTTGTGAGACTATTTTGCATCCCAACTCAACACCATTCTTCATAGCCAAAATAGCCATCTGGGTGACCCACCCTAAGGATACTTGATTTTTCCAGTAATTGATTATCCAAACTCAAAGAGATCAGGCAATAAAATGAGAGCCATATAAAATACCTTCCTTTAGCTCTCCTACTACTATTTAGTTTGTTGTAAATTTTTTTGAGGCTCTGAGAACCAGGTCTGGAGCTTACTTAATGGCTAAATGGAAGAAGGAAAAGGATTTAATGACAGGTATCAACTTCTGTCTAGTAAGGACTTAAGCCTCCATAAGAGAGGCCAAGCCTTTGTCCCAGCAGGTAACCTCTAAGCACTGATAGGAGGGTCTTTGTTATTCAAGGTGGGTCCCTGGACCACACCTGAGAGTTTATGCTAAGGAGATGCCTCAGGGTGGGGGCTGCCCTGCAGAAAGATCAGTCAACCCTGTGAGTAAGGGCTTGGGGCGCAGAGCTAATTCATATCATCCTGACCTCTGGGGAGGGGAGTGAGGCTGGAGATGGAGTTCAATCTTGGTGGCACCAATTCAATCATTCCCACCTAAGGAAACCCCAGTAAAAACTCTGGGCACTGAAGCTCAGGCAAGTCTCCCTGGTTGGCAGTACGTATTAATGTGCTAGAAGAGTGATGCACACTGACTCTTTGGGGAGAGGACACATCCTGTCACATTCAGGACCCTCCCAGACCTCACCCTATGCATCTCTTCTTTTGACTGATCCTGATTTATATCTTTTTTTTTTTTGGTATAATAAAACTATAATTAAGTATAGCACCTTCCTGAGTTCTGTGAGTCATTCTTGCAAATTATTGAACTGAGGGAGTGGTGGGAACCCCCGGGTTTGTAGCCAGTTGGTCATAAGTGCTGGTGGCCTGGGATCCCCCAAACTTGCAGTTAGTGTCTGTAGCAAGAGCAGTCTTACAGAGGATTGTGCCCTTAATGTGTGAAATCAGACCGAACTCGGGGCAACTGGAGTCTGAATTGCATTATCGTGGTGCCACTTATCTTTTGAAGAGGTTTTTCTTAAGAATATGAAGATACTTTGCGGAAGGATACTTGGTGGTTGTCTTTCTTACCAATCCTTTTCATTATATGAGAAAGAATATAACCAAGATATAAGAAGTAATCAATAATTATGATTACTGAATCATCATATAGATTCTATTCGTCATGGCTCAACAGGGCTTTTGTAGCCAAAGGACTAAAGAAAGCACCAGACACTTTCTGAGACATGAGCTTTTATTATAGGGCTTACCTACAGGGTGGGGAAGTCGAGCCACGTTGCCCAGAAATCAGGAGTTTCTCTGAATGGATTCAGGAGCTGCTCTGAATGGCGGCATGTTCAGAGCACAACGTGAAAATAGTCCACCCTTTGGGGGAGCTGGATAAACTGGTTATAAGGGCTCCACATTCCAATGGGTATGAGTGCATAAGGTGGGGAGTACAGGGTCCTGATTGTAATCAACAGGGAGGAGGGGAGGATTATAGATTATTTTGTAGATAACAGTGTCTCAGGGAGTCTCAGGGAGGAGGTAGTCTTGGGTATAGATTACATTTAGCACCTGATATTACAAGGAGAATAGGTCAAACCTTAACTGACCTAGGTCACGCAAGCTGCTGTGTGCAAACGTCAAGGCCCTTGGTGAATGTCCTGTGCCCAGGGTTCCCACACTATTCTTACTTTCTTGTATATTGTAAAATAGCAGAAAGGAAAACTGTAAAAGAGGCACTTCTGAAATCGGGGTATGTCACTCAGCACGGCCAATAGAAATCACACCAAAACCAGGCTGAAGAAGAAAAGAGGGTTTATTTATGCTGGCGGGAGGACAGAAGCTTTCCCAAATCAACCTCCCCCTAAGAGTTTCCTCAATTGGTTTTTATACCCGTTGGAGACAGAGAGTTAGTTATTCATTTAATTAACTTGCAACAAGAGTGATAGATGAAAGGCTTATCTATATCTGGGAGGTTTGGGCTAAACCCATTAGAGAGAGTTAATCATTTTAGTTAACAGGTAACAGAGGTTTGGAGAATTTCAGTAATTTAGTCATTTCCTATTTCCTTTAGGAACTAGGTGACACCTGTGAAAGGTGCCCCCCAGGGGTCCAGGGAGATAGATAAAAAGGCTTTATTCATACCTGGGAGGTCTGAGGACCATAGATCAAAGTGTATTTAGGTTTTAGGTACAAATTTTACATTTACATATGGTTGCAGACTTTACATTTACATCTTGCTCTTTTGTGAGACTAAAGGTTTTCACCCCCTGCCTACTTCCCATTTTAAGATTACATTTGAAAGCTGCTTTAGGTTACATTTTAAGGTTAATTTACAATTTCCTGCTTGCTTACAGTTCTAAAGTTATATTTTAAAAGTCACAGTTACAATACCTGAAATCTCTGAACTGTAACCCAGCTCCCTTGATCTCTGATAATGCTTGTATAATTATATAACCTTTATCCTGTGATTGCAAGATAAAGTGACTGGTCCCTCTTATACCCCTTATCCTGTTTTACAACTTTAGTCTTCTGATAACTAGGACAACCCCCTAATGTTTATTAATGAAAGAGCTTGGGTCAGCCCAGAACTAACCCTCCCCAATTCCTAAACTATCTTACTTGACAAAGCTAGCATGTAATAAATCTGCACATGCTCAATAATTAGATCATCTCTAACTTCATCTTCTCAAGCCATTGTGCTTGTTATCCTAAAACCTGCCCATCTTTTGATACTATAAAATGATCAGAGTTACTGCAGTTCAGGGAGACAGATTTTCAGACCGATAGGCCATCTGATCTCCTGCTTCATGCTTAGCAATAAACTGTTTCTCTCTTTGAAACTAGGTGTCATAGACGGGCTTTTATGCACATCAGGCAAAGAACCCGATGTTTCTTTTGTAACAAGAATAATATTTGCCTTCATGAAAGGACAAAAGTATTGAAACCCTAATTAGTGCCCATTCATTGCTACTCCCCAGGACTTCTGGCAAAAGAGAGAGGATCCTTTTGAGCAGAATGACACAAGCAGCCTATGACACATCTACAACCATAAACCACTGAAAGTACCCTCCATCTATAAAACAAAACTGATCCCGTGCTCCCCACACTTTCAGCAGTCTCATCCTACATTTTTATGCTCAGTGGCTTCCCTTCTGGGGTAAAGCCAGCTGAAGAGGGGCCCTGGGGCTTGGCAAAACCCAACCCTAGGCTATTACACCAGTGGGAGCTTGACCTCTTAGGGCAGTGATACACCTTGTGTTCTACCTAACCACACCACTCAGGTAATTTCCACCAGGTCTGTGTGGATTCAGGGTCACAGTGGAAGCTCCAGTTAGTGAGCCTGTAACACTGCCTATGGCAGAAATCTACAGAGCCACTGAAAACACATGTGCTCTAAGTAACAGGCAGGTGGAGAGTTCTTAACAGCTGGCCAAGGGCAACCCCCAACATCCCTGCCCCAGAATCCCTGCAGGTGAATGCGATTTCACCAGCCTAAGCTCAAGTCCCTGCAGGACACTTGTCAAAGCTGCTGCACAATAGAAGCACCATGGGAGCTCCAGAAAAGATCAAGTCCCGGTGTGACCCCAGACCAATTACCAGCAATCAAGAATTTCTGGGGGCAGAGCTGGGAAATCAACATGTTTTTTGGAACTCCCCAGGTGATTCCAGTGTGCAGACACAACTGAGATTTGCTGCTCTGAGAAGGACAAAACAAAGCAAACAGGCAGAAACTGTCTCTGGAATTGCAATCTTGAGTAGCACCATAAAAAGACCAGAAATGGTGGGTATTCACCCTGAAGAGATGTCTATCTCTTCCTGCCCCAGGTCACTCAAGAGCTACCCTGACTTCTTGCCTGGTTCTTTTGCATTTCCTTCAATTTTGAGAATAATAACTTGCTATTAAATTTTCTCTTTGCTTTGTTAGCTTAAATATGCATATATTTCATATATATTTTGTATTTCATATAATATATAATATATACATTAAGGAAGCAATCATTACTTTCAGCCTTATTACTGAAAATCTGATCATACCTAAAAGTCTCTCAAGGCTTAGCAAATTAATTTCATACAGCTCCTCTTCAAACGTCATTTATACCGCTTCTCACTTGTCACCATATGCTCCAGAAACAACAAATTGATTGTATACACACATACAGACACTCCTTACCTGTGACATGCTATTTTCCATGCTTGAAGTATTTGTCCATCTTTTAGTCTGTAACCCACATTCAAGAGTTAAATGAGCTTAGACGAATTCCTTGAAAAACACAGTGACCAATTCTGTTGCGAGATGAAATAGAGCATCTAAAGAGTTCCATATCTATAAAGAAATTAAATTCATAATCATAAACTCTCCCTCTCTAGAAAGGCGCAGGCCCCGATTGCTTTACTGGTGAATTCTATCATACCTTTAAGGAAGAAATGGTATCTATACTACATAAGCTTTTTCAGAAAATAGAGGAGGAGGGAATACTTCCCAACTTATGTGTATAACCCTGATACCCAAATTTGACTAAGACATTACAAGAAAATTATAGACCTTATGAACATAGATACATAGGAAATCCTTCACAAAACATTATAAAATCTAGTCCAGCAATATATAAAGAAGATAATACATCAGGGCCAAGTGGGTTTATTGTAGAAATATGTGTGGCTTTACAGTCAAAATTCAATTAATGTGACTCGATGCCTCTTTGCTTCTGAGAAGATGGAAGCACATCCACCCAACAGTGCTGTTTGTATGTTTTGGTAACATTTGTCAATCACCCATTGCAGAAGCAGTTTTCAGAAAACTTGTATCTGATCAAAATATTTCAGATAATTGGAGGATAGACTGCTGCAGCATCCACTTATGAGATAGAAAACCCTCCTGATTACCAAGGACAAAATTGCATGAAAAAGCATGACATAACTATGAATCATATGACCAGCAGTTTACCAAAGAAGACTTTGCCACATTTGATTATATTCTATGTATGAATGAAAGCAATCTGGGAGATTTGAATAGAATAGGTAGTGAAGTTAAAAACTGCAAAGCAAAAATTGAAGTACTTGGGAGCTATGATCCACAAAAACTTGTTATTGAAGATCCCTATTATGGGAATGACTCCGACTCTAAGACTCTGAACCAGCTGTGTGTTAGGTGCCACAAGGCATTTTTGGAGAAGTCACAGTAAAGCTGCATCCATTCATTGTTGAAGGCCAACAATGAGTAACATCTTTACAGTGATGTTCTAAGTTTTTCAGTCAGTCAGGGTGTTACAAGTGTAATGTTTCATAGCTCAAGGCCACAACTTTTTTTTAATTGACTTATTGTTTTTTATCTTAAAAAATACTTGTAAATGGAAAACAACGTTGCATTTGGCAGAAGAATTAATAACAATCTTTGATTCAGGTGCAGTTTATGGGGTACATTAAATTTTCTTTAACAAATTGGGCCACCTATCTTGCCCCAATTACAAAAATAGTGGAACAAACAAAATAGTAGAACTACAAAATATGTTTTGTGTGTGTTTTGTAACAGTTATTTCTTTCTGATGCTTAACCTTAAGGTACTAATCTAGTGACAGCTATCATCCTAATATGCTTAATTATGATCTTAATAAGTAAAACATCACTTTTAGGCGCAAGTCAATATCTGAGTCCATTGAGATTTTTAAATAATCTATCTCTTTATTAAGTTGATATGTATAACTTGATGGATAAATGTCTTCTATTCACCAATACTGCCTTTCTTTTTACCCCAGGGCCTTTTATTGAATTAGATACCCCTTGTCATAGGAGTTTAGAAACTTGATTGGAAGTATTTTAATTCACAAATACCCAGAGTTCACACTTGTATGTTAGAAGGATAGGAAAAAGAATGTTTTATGGAATAAATCTTTAGCATTATTCTTAATTTTTGTTTATCTAGTTGATTTTATAAGGATGTCAGCTTTTTGCTCCCATTTGGACCACTTTGCCTCTGAAAATTTAATTATATCCAGAAAAAACACTGTATGCTGTTTCATCTTATGTTCACTTTGACAAATGTGTCTGTTTATATGCACGTATAACGCAAATGTCAAATATTACATATTGGCTTAGATGGGAAAAAAACTAGTTTAAAAAGCAGAAAAAAAGAGAATTCTATTATGTTGAAGTCCTTAAATAATATGTAGTGTTCTTTTATCAGTGTTTCATTTACAGAATATACGTAATTTTTGTGTACTTCGCTATAACTGTAATTTCAAATTCATTTGGATATATATCAGAAAACTGTATTCAAAATAAACTGGGGAGTATAAAAATAGAATTGAGATATTAAAAAAACTCAATGTGATTAACATATTGACTTTGAAAAAAAGTCAAATATCATTATTTAAATTAATGCAGTAAAGACATTTAACAGAATTCAATGCTCAGTGGTGCTAAAACTCTCAGCAACTAGTAATAAAGGAGAACTTCCTCAACTTGATAAAGAGAATCTCCAAAAAATATGTATATATATATATATGTATATACACAGATTAACATATGTATTAGTCAGTTTTCTCTAGGGAAACAGAACCAACAACGGATATCTGTAAATGTGTGATTTATAAAAGTGTCTTATGCAACTGTTGAGATGCACGAGTACAAATTCTGTAGGGTAGAATGCACAAGTCCAAATTCCATAGGGCAAGCAATGAGCTGGCAACTCCGATGAAGGTCTTCAATGAACTCTCCAAGACAGGCTGAATAATAAAGTGAAAGTTCTCTCTTGTCCCTTAAAATTCTTCAACTGATTGGATTAAATCCAACTGATTGGATTTTCTCCTTGCAGAAGACAATCTCTTAGTTAATTTTAGATGTAATCAGTCACAGATGCAATTATTGACTGATGATTTTAAAAACCAGCCTTTTGTTTTATTAACCAACTATGAAATGTCCTTGCAGTAACAGTAAGGCCAGTGCTTACTTGACCAGACAACTGGGCACCATCACCTGGCCAAGTTGACACATGAACCTAATTATTATAATATCACCTGTATCTATCTATACCCTACTTAGCATTTATTGTTTTGTAGTGACAATATATTTATCAACTGTTTCTGTCACTAGATTGTAAACTCTTTGAGAGAAGAGACCTTTGTGTAGTTTCAATATCTGAAATGGTGTGTAACGAGAGGATAGCTACTCAAATAACTGAAGTAAACACAAAGATGTGCCTTTCGTGGAAATAAATTAAATAGCAAAAAAAAAAAAGAAAGAATTAAGTAAAGTGTGACACATTCATATATTAAACTGTAGTTGGTTGTTCATAGGGCAAAAAGAAAACCCAGGGATCTCACTACCCATTCCTTGGGTCCCGAGGTCCCTAGCCAGTCTGGCTTCTTCTCTCCTCTCAGAGTCTTGTAATGTTTATTTTACATGTAATAACCATGGTTTTTAGTTGTACTTAGAGGGAGGAATAAGGAAAATGCTACAACTCACCTGTTATGAAATAATCTAATTAGCCACATAATTATTAAGGAAATTCCTAATTTAAAAACTCTCAAAAAGGAAATAGCCAAGCCTGGATGGTTTCACTGGAGATTCTACCAAATGCTCAAAGATTTAAAACCAATTCTACACAATCTCTTCCATGAAATGCAATATGAAGTAACACTTCCCAACTCATTTTATGAAATTGGTATTACCCTGATATCAAACCCAGAAAAGAAAATACAAAGAGAGAAACTTCATGAATATAGATGCAAAAATCCTTAGCAAAATACCAGTCAATAAAATTTAGCAAAATATTTTTTAAAATTATTCGCTGTGACCAAGTGGGGTTTGCTGCAGGGATGTATGTCTGGTTCAATATTTGAAAATCTATCAATGTAATCCCCCATATTAACACACTGTGTCAGTTGAAGCAGACACAAAGCATTTGACAAAAATTCAACACTGAGTTATGATAAAAACTCTCAGAAAAATAGTAATAGGAGGGAACTTCTTCAACTTGATAAGAAGCATCTACAAAAACCTACAGCTAACATTATACTTGTTTTCTGCTTAGGAATAGGAACAAAGCAAGAATGTCTGCTAGCACTATTCTTATTCAAAATAGTGCTGGACATACTACCCAGAACATAAGGCAAGAAAAAGAAATAAGAGGCGTATAGATTAGAAAGGAAGAAATAAAACTGTCCCTATTTGTAGATGACATGCTTTTTAATGTAGAAAATCCCAAGGTATTTACCAAAAACAAAACAAAATAAAGACCTCCCAGAACTAATAAGGTCACAAGGGATACAAGATCAACATACAAAAGTCAAATGCATTTCTATATACTAGCACTGAACATACAAATACCAAAATTAAAAACACAATACCATTTAAAATCACTCAAAAAGAAAAAAAAAACTGAGGCATAAATTAAATAAAACAGGTACAGCGCTTGTATGCGAAAAACTATACAACACAAATTAAAGAAAGCAAAGAAGTTCTAAATAAATAAATAAACATATCATGTTCACAAATTCAAAGACTCAACATAATAAAGATGGCAATTCTCCCCAAAATGATACACAGATTTAATGCAATTCCTATCAAAATCCCAGCAAGATTATTTGTATATTTATACAAGGTTATTATACAATTTATATCAAAGGCAAAGGAACTATAACTGCTAAAATAATTTTGAAGATGAATAAATTGTGGGGGGGATCAGTTTACCTGATTTCAAGATTTATTAAATAGCTACAGAAATCAACACTGGGTAGTCCTGGTGGAGGAATAGTGTTTTAATTTCCCAGCTGCTAAAACAAATACTTACAATGGGTTAGTTTAAGCAACAGGAATTTATTGGCTCCCAGGAATTTATTGGCTCATAGCGTTGAGGCTAGGGGAAGTCCAAAATTGAATCCTTAGCAAGGTGATGTTTTCTCCCAAAAGACAGTGGCATTCTGGGGCTGGTTGCCAGCAATCCTTGGTCCTTGGCTTTTTTGTCATTTGGCAATGCACATGGCAGTGTCTTCTTTCTCTTCTGGAGCCTGTTGATTTCCAGCCTCTGGCTGCTTCTGGTGGCTTCTCTCTGTCTGTTTATAAAGGACTCCAGTAATCCAGGTAAAAGCCCAACCTGATTAATTGAGGCCACACCTTAACTGTAATAACATCTTCAAGAGATCCTAATTACAATGGGTCTACACCCACCAGAAAGTGGACCAAGACCAAGGACATGTCCAAACTGGGATACAAAATTCAATGCACCAAAGATGGACACAAAAGAACAGAACCGAGAACACAGAAACAGACCCCCAAAAATATGCCCAAATGATTTTTTCACAGAAGTGCAAAAGCAATTCAATAAAGGAAAGATAGCCTTTTCAAAAAATGGCACTGGAGCAATTGGACATCCATAGGCAAAAATGAATCTCAACATGCAACATAGTCCCTGTAAATGCTTCATCAGCATTACATTTTCATTTTGGCCCCACACATGTTCTTCATTTCTGGGGACTTGCAGTTGGATTCAGGTGTTTTCCTACCTCTGTGGTTAAGATGATGGACTAGTGTGGCTTCACCACGTTTATCAACTAAGATGATTTCCTCCTGGCTGGAACTTGCCAAAGGGTAGACCTATTGGATGTGTTTCCTTCATGGAATCCAGGCTTTTTTTCTTGTCATTGCACTTCATTTCTTTGATACTATTCAAGTCTTGTGAAGCATACTATCTCTGGCACCTAATAATGCCTAAAAAACACAGAAGACACTCAATAAATTCTTGCTGAATGAAGAAGGGCAGGAGGGCAGAGGCAGGGAAGCAAGAATGGGTATCTGTAACTATAAATTATAGACTGTTGTGTCTACACCTTTAGTATAAAAGACACACAAAAAAAATGACAGCATCTTTCAGTTAAAACAAACATTAGATGTATTTTTATATCAGGGGATGATATTGTTCAATTTTAGTGCTTTAGGGTATTTTTTTAACCTTGTTAATATCTTGCTGTTATATCTTATTCTATGCTATATTTAGAGTAGGATTTGCCAGAGTGATGTTTGTTCTATTAAAAGACTCCTATATATGGTGTTATGATTGTTGCCTTCATTTAGCACAACATTGTTCTCCATCTCCATAAGTGACTAGATACAGTGACAGTAAGATCTATGCATTACATAGAATAGCTTACTGACATTACTAAAAGCACTTAATATAATTCTCTATGAATAAGCCTATAACAGTTACTGTTATAACATTTGTGAAATAATGTTATCCATTATAATGTAGAAACGTGAGGTACAATATTTCATGTTTTATTAAACCTGGATGCTCATTAGCTTTGATGGACCTTTCTCTTATAGATTGATAAATGCCAACTTACTCGGTTATTGTCCATTACTTGTCTCTGGTCTAGCCTGAGTGCCTTGTGTAGGGGAATGAAGTTAGCAAAATAGACATAATTGAGGACAGCCTAGATGCTCAATTAAAACATTAAAATCCCACCATAATGGTATAACTGGAGTCCAAACAATTTGATCACGTGAAATGTTGGCTCTCATTTCTGAAACATTGAAGAAATGAAACCAGAGGGCAGACAGGGACCAGAACAAGTTGGGCTATACCTGAAATATTTATGCAATAAATGAAAAAATGATTAGAATGAATATTTTGTGATCTCCCAGCATTTATATACTCTTCTTGCTTTATATTTTTTAACTTATTAAGGTGCTTTGCATGATGAAAACTTTGGCTACTTACCTACATAAAAAACACATCTCTTGTTGGAACATGTTCAAATGGATCTTCTACCTCATCCCTGGGTTTGCTTAACAGCCAGGTGTTAGATATCAGGTAATTTGAAATCTTTCTTCCAAAAATGAACTCCCTTTTGGTCTAATTAAAATGCCGTAAGAGTAGCTGACGTATTCCTTACATGTTTTCCTTGTCTGAGTGTGAAGTAGGCTCTCAGGCTACAGAAACCATCTAATGCAGCTAAAATGAAGACAAGTCTGAAAGTCAGTGTTGGGACAACTCTAGGATTAAACAAAGCTTTACGTGGATCTCTCCATATTAAAATCAAAATGAGACAAGGAAAAGGGAGTTCTTTTGCTAAATTGAACTTTAAGTTAAAAGATGAAATAAACTAAATGTATTTTATATGACCTATGGTAACTGAAATTCTGGAGAAAATGTTCCAGACCAAGGACAAGCTAAAAAATACCACCTTTTTTTTTTTAAATTCATTTTTATTGAGATATATTCACATATCATGCAGTCATACAAAACAAAGTGTATATTCAATTGTTTACAGTATCATTATACAGTTGTGCATTCATCACCAAAATTAATTTTTGACATTTTCATTACCACACACATGAAGATAATAAGCATAAAAATTAAAGTGAAAAAGAACAATTAAAGTAAAAAAGAACACTGGGTGCCTGTGCCAGTTTGAAAGTATTATGTTTCCCCAAACGCCATTATCTTTGATGTAATCTTGTGTGGGCAGACCTATCAGTGTTGATTAGATTGTAATTCTTTAGTTGTTTGCCTGGAAATGCACCTCACCCAACTGTAGTTGATAACTCTGATGAGATAATTTCCATGGAGTTGTGGCCCCACCATGGTGGGCCTTGATCAGTGGAGCCATATAAATGAGCTGACAAACAGAAAGAACTCAGTGCAGCTGAGAGTAACATTTTGAAGAGGAGCTACAGCCAAGGAGGACACCTTGAAGAATGCCCTGGAACTGAGAGAGGAGCTGCAGATGAGAGACAGTTTGAAGACGGGCGTTGAAAGCAGACTTTTGCTCTGGAGAAGCTAAGAGAGGACAAATGCCCCAAGAGCACCTGAGAGTGACATTTTGGAGAGAAGCTGAAGCCTAGAGAGGAACGTCCTGGGAGAAAGCCATTTTGAAACCAGAACTCCAGAGCAGACACCAGCCACATGCCTTCCCAGCTAACAGAGGTTTTCCAGACATCATTGGCCATCCTCCAGTAAAGATATCCCCTTACCTTGGACACTTTATGGCCTTAAGACTGTAGCTTTGTAATCAAATAAACCCCCTTTTATAAAAGCCAATCCATTTCTGGTGTTTTGCATTCTGGCAGCATTAGCAAACTACAACAGTGCCTTTTTTTTTTTCCTTCCCCCATTTTTCTACTCATCCATCCATAAACTAGACAAAAGGGAGTGTGATCCATGTGGCTTTCCCAATCACATTCTCACCCCTCATAAGCTACATTTTTATTCAATAGTCTTCAAGATTCTGGGTTCTGGGTTCTAGTTTGATAGTTTCAAGTATTTACTGTTAGCTATTCCAATTCATTAGAACCTAAAAAGGGTTGTCTACATTGTACGTAAGAGTGCCCACCAGAGTGACCTCTCGGCTCCTTTAGAAATCTCTCTGCCACTGAAGCTTATTTCATTTCCTTTCACTTCTCCCTTTTGGTCAAGAAGATGTTCTCCATCCCACGATGCCGGGTCTACATTCCTCCCCAGGAGTCATATTCCACGTTGCCAGGGAGATTCACTACCCTGGGTGTCTGATCCCACGTAGGGGGGAGGGCAGTGATTTCACCTTTCAAGTTGGCTTAGCTAGAGAGAGAGAGCCACATCTGAGCAACAACGAGGCATTTAGGAGGAGGCTCTTATGCACAATTACAGGGAGGCCTAGCCTCTCCTTTGCAGCAACGGTCTTCCCAAGGGCAAATCCTGTGGTAGAGGGCTCAGCCCATGAAACCACCAGTCCCCTATGTCTGTGAGCACATCAGCAACCATTGAGGTGGGGGAGCACAACACCCTGCATTCTCCACCAGCTCTTCAAGGGGGCTCTGAATATGTTTTATCAAAAAAAAATTTTTAAAAACATATGACAAAAAAATTTCAAACAAACCATAACAAGGGAGTAAGAAAAAGACAACTAACCTAAAATAACTACTTCCAACATGTTCCTACTCTACCCCAAGAAAATAATCTAATATAGGAACATTTCTGCGAACTTGTTCCTACCATACCATCAGAAATTAACAGACCATTGTCATTCCCGGGCATTCCCAGAACATTAAATTTACCCATGATAGCTTATCTGTTCTTATTGGAAAATATAATCTTTTTAATACCACGTGTAGGTGGAATTTTTGTTGTCCTCAAATTCCATTGTTTTGTGGTGCATTGTTTAAGCCAGAATGTAGGATGCTATTGCTCTTTTGAGCTTATTTTTTTTGCAGCAGTGTTTGATATATGTATGATGCACCAGGAGAGTTTGTGAAAGAAACAATGTGACAGTAGGGCCGGGGTTTCTAACAAGCTCCCAGAGCTGCTGCTGCTGCTGGCCATGAACCAAACTTGCACTATCATAGACCTAGAAGACTGGCCATTTAGAGATCACAAAAGGAGTGTTTGTCCTTCTGGTCATAGTGGATTTATAGGGATAGCATTTATCTCCCACCTACCCTAACTATATATATATATATATATATGAAACAACAGTTTTCAGCCATTGGACAAGAAGCAACACAGGACAGTGATCTCTGGATTAATGTGGGGAAGGGGTCCAGGTATAGCCTGGTGGTCTCCCTGAGTTAAGGAGACAGTGCAGAGATGAGGTGGTCAAGGCAGGCAGATGCCACAGGAAAGAGTACCACAGGAGAGAGAGCTCACAGAGAACTCCAGAAACCTGCAGAGGTCTCCCTCAAAACTTGAGCTGAGTACTGAAAATTGTGAGTATGTGAGGAAACTGAGGCCAAGGAAAGATCCCAGAAAACACCAGATGGAATAATCCCCATGGCTCACACCAGGACAGAAAGAGTTCCTGTTTCACCAACCAGAGACAAGAAAGTCTCCTAACAAGTGAGGCATTGAGTAAAATACTCAAAAGGGTATTGCTTCAGTAGCTGGGCCAAATTAGACCTAGACTGAAAAAATGAGACTTGATGTGATCAGATTATTTCAAAGTCACTTAAGGGTGTACCACAACCAAGTCCAAAAATATTTAAACAGAAAAATCCCTGCACCCAAGAACATAATATTCATCATGACTATCATCCAATAAAAAATTACTAAGCATGCAAAGAAGCAGGAAAATGTGACCCATGGTTAGGAGAAAATCATTCAACAGAGCAGATCCAGAAATGACACCGATGACAGAATTAGTAGATAAGCATGTTAACACATTCCAAATGTTCAGGAAGGCAGGGGAAAGTATGTCTATAAAAGTGATATAAAATGACTCAATAGAACTTCAAGAAATGAAAAATATACTGAATGGGATTAACAGCATTTTAAGAAAAGATGAGTGAACTCAAAGACCTAGCAATAGTAACCATCACAAATGAATCACAGAGGAAAAAAGACTAAGACAAAAGAAAAAAGAAAAGGAAAGGAAAGAAAGAGCAGCATCAGTGAACTGGTGCTCTGTGGACCAACATCAGATAGCCTATTATTTGTTTAATTTTGAGTCCCAGAAGACAGGGGCAGGGATGTAGGGAGAAAATATTACAAGGAATACTGGACAAAAATTTCCTAAATTTGACCAAAGTTATAAACTCACAGTTCACAAAACCTTAACCACCCAAAGCAGAAGAAACAAGACAAATATTACACCAAGACACCATCGTAATCAAATTGCTTAAACCAGTGATGAAGAGAAAATCGTCAAAGCAGCCAGAAAACAAAGAATCCATTAGGAGCAATGGAATAGCAAAGATAAGGAAGTCAAGGAGGAACAGCCCATTGGGCTCTTTGGGAAGCTGGACCTTCAGGGCACAGGAGTTGCAGGGCCTGGCCAGGGACTTCCACCCAAGATGGGTGTCACGGCCCAAGAAGGCTTTTGTAGCCAAAGGACTAAAGAAAGCACTAGACACATTCTGAGACATGAGCTTTTATTACAGGGCTTACCTACAGGGTGGGAAGTCGAGTCATGTTGCCCTGAAATCAGGAGCTTCTCTGAATGGATTCAGGAGCTGCTCTGAATGGTGGCCAGTGAAGAGCATAACATGGAAATAGTCCGCCCTTTGGGGGGCTGAATAAGCTGGCTATAAGGGC
Source organism: Choloepus didactylus (assembly GCF_015220235.1). NCBI lineage: Eukaryota > Metazoa > Chordata > Mammalia > Pilosa > Megalonychidae > Choloepus > Choloepus didactylus. Next base: position 16,516,083 of record NC_051316.1, read on the forward strand.
TTGACATTCCAATGGGTATGAGCGCATAAGGCAGGGAGTGGGTCATGCAAGGTAGGGAGGGGTTGATTGTAATCAACAGGGAGGAGGGGAGGATTATAGAGATAACAGTATCTCAGGGAGTCTCAGGGAGGAGGTAGTTTTGGGTATAGATTACAGTTAGCATCTGATATTACAAGGAGAATAGGTCAAATCTCAGCTGTCCTAGGTCAAGCAAACTGCTGTGTGCAGTTTTCAAGACACTTGGGGGCCAGGGGGCTCCCACAATGAGCTGCCCCTCTAGATTCAGCCTTCACAGCTCCCATTAGGATCTCCAGGGTGCATTGGCCATCCCTGTTTGCTGAATTCGAGTCTATGGAAATTGGTAGGCTAAGAAGGTATCACCTTCCTCCTTTCACTCACCAAACCTCATTTGAAGAGGTTTGTGCTTGGAAATACCTCAGAATTTGTAGCTGCAGGGCTGGTCAGAGCCTAAGGGAAATATAGATTCCAAGTGCATGTTATTTACATATCTTAAGATCCAAGAAAAAAAAAGCAAAGCATAAGAAAGAAAAATGCAAGAAACCCTCTGTCTTAGTTTGCTGGAGTTACTATTGTAACTGCGGTATTACAATTTAACAAACCATTATAATAATAATAATAATTGAATCATTATATTGATGCTTTTTTTCTTATTTTGTAGTATATTGTAGAATAACCAAAAAAGGAAATACCTGAAATTACTGAAACCCACTCAACTGCAAATTGTAAAACCCTCCTGACTGGCTCTGCCTTGTACCCCCTTATCCTGTTTTACTACTTTAAAGTCTTATCATCACAAAAACAGCCCTCTAATATCAATGAAAGAACTGGAGTCAGCCCAGAACTAACCATTGACTTCTTATTGTAATGGCTAGAATAGTTCTAGCCTAGCTCCACTCCTTTACATTTGTAAATTTTAGTCACTTATACTTGTGGCAACAGTTCCACCTTCCCTTGTTTGAATCTTTAAAAAACCCTTTGACTGGAGGAGAGATTTCTAGGCCAAGAGGCTATCTGAACTCCTGCTTCATGCTTAGCAATGAGCTCTTCTCTCTTTGAAATCCCTGTCATGGATTGACTGTTACGTACATTGGGAAGAGAATTCCATGTTTGTTCAGTGTCAATGTCATGGCCCAAGAGGGCTTTTGTAGCCAAAGGACTAAAGAAAGCACTGGACACGTTCTGAGACATGAGCCTTTTTTATGGAGCTTACCTACAGGGTAGGAAATTCGAGTCACATTGCCCTGAAATCAGGAGCTTCTCTGAATGGATTCAGCAGCTGCTCTGAATGGCAGCATGTTCAGAGCACAATGTGGAAATAGTCCACCCTTTGGGGGGCTGAATAAGCTGGTTATAAGGGCTCAACATTCCAACGGGTCTGAGAGCATAAGGCAGGGAGTTGGGGTCTTGCAACATAGGGAGGGGTTGATTGTAATCAACAGGGGGAGAGGAGGATTATAGAGATAACAGTATCTCAGGGAGTCTCAGGGAGGAGGTAGTTTTGGATATAGATTACACTTAGCATCTGACATGACAAGGGGAATAGGTCAAACCTCAGCTGTCCTAGGTCAGGCAAACTGCTCTGTGCAGTTTTCAAGACACTTGTGGGCCAGAGGGTCCCACAGTCACTATGACAAATACCACACAGTGGATTGGCTTAAGACAACAAACATTTATTGTCTCATGGTTTCAAAGGCTACAAGTCCAACATCCAGATGTTGGCAAGGTAGTGCTTTCTTCTGGAGTTGGTAGTGCTCGATCTCTCTCTGCTCTCTGACTTTTCCTGACTTCTGACTTCTCCTGGTGTCTTCCAGTTCCTTCTGACTGACTGTGTCAGGATTTCCTCTCCTTTTATAAGGCCCCCACTCATCTGGATCAAGGCCCACCCTGATTCAGTTTGGCCACACCTAAATAGGATCTTTGATGATCCTATTCACTCTGACTTGCCTTAAGGTTATCAAAGATACAGTTTACAAATGGGTTCATAGCATAGGAACTCAGCTTAAGCCTTGAACATGTCTTTTGTTGGGGTGCATGATTCGGTCTCCAATCGCCTCTTCCTGGGGGGCTACACAGTCGACAACAATTGGATCAGGTGTAATGAGAATCTTCAAAACAGTCGGGAACAAACCCTTTGACCTAGCAACGTGTCTTCCCTCATCAGAAATATCACCCTGAGTTTTCTGGAGGTGGGGGAATAACCCTGCTTGGGAAGGCCCTGCAAAATTCTGGTGGGATCCCCTGACTGTCTTTGATATGTATTTTAATCAAGGAAGGCATAAAACTGAGTATAAGCCTGACAAAGTAAATCAAAGCCCATAGTGTTAACAGTTTTTGCATTAAGGAACAGTCTGTAAATATTTGGTATTTTAAATATTTATAAAGTTTAAGATATCTTGGGCTCAATAGGCTTGGGATTTCAGATTAACATGTGCAATTAGATAACTGATTAGACTTGTGATTTTAAAAGTAAAATTCGTTCTTTGCAAACAGTATTGGACCATTTAAAAGAACTTACAATTTATTAATTTGTGGAGATCATTCAAAGCTTGGGAAGATTTTGTTTGCTAAATAAATAGCTGGAGTTCTTACAAAGAAAATCAAATATATTATAAAATGTTAAAGGGAATTTAAGTTGTAAAGCCCCTCCTTAAAACGATATTGGGCCATTTAACTAAAATTTACAATTTATTAATTTGTGAAGATTATTTGATGGCTTGGGAAGATTTTGTTTTCTACTCAAATAGCTGGAGTTTCTACAAAGAAAATCAAATATATTATAAAATGTTCAAGGGAATTTAGGTTGTAAAAGTGTCTCTTAAAATTAATTGTAAAAGATTTCCTAGACATATAAATAGAATAATAAAAATCATATCTTTAACTTAAAGAAGAACTAGGTTTTTACATTTTTAAAGTTCTCTTATTTTAAATCTTTAGGTTTGATATAGCAAGTTTTTATTTAAAAAAAAAAAAAAAAAACTTGCCTCACAAATAATGACTGTGTACAAAAAGTTACTCTCAAGAACATCCAAAAATGTAATTTGAAAAGAAACTTTTCTATCAAAAGAAATGCTTGATAGGTCTATAGTAGCCCTCTTGAGCAGTGAAGGGGAGAGTAATAGCTTACTTTATACACTTCTGGTATTGTTTTTATCTTTTCTAGCAAGTATGTGTCACTATTGAAATAAGAAAAGGTGTTAGCAAAACAAATTCTGTCACCTCTTCCTTCTTACAAGGATGACTGATACTCAGACTGCCAAGCTATTCGCTTGCAACAGTTGGGCTGGGGATCCCAGAACTTCCTCCTCCTGTTGAGGAAGGAGCTGATTGCTTGGAACACAGGAGATGACTGAGAAGTGATTATTGAATGATTTGCTTTTCACTACTCCAAGAACAGCTTTGAGAGGCCAGTTGACATTTGTCCTCGAAAGCTACAATTCATCTTTCCTGGACACATTGAGAAATTCTTCCTCTTAGGCCACACATACACACACATGCCCTCACAATATCCATCTATATAATTTTTTTTCTGAAGAATTTGAAGGTAGATAATAGACATGACATGTCACCCTAAATAATTCAGCTTATCTCTTCTAAGAATAAGGTCATTCTCCTACATAACCATGTTGCCATCAACTCAACCAAGAAACACAGATTAAACTTATCCAATAAAGATTGTCCCCCAAATCTTCTTTATAGCTTTTAAAACCAACTAAACAAACCATGCCTTGGATTTGTGTGTGGTATCCTCTAATCCAGAACTCTCTCACCTTTTCAAAGAATCCAGCCTCCTTATGACTTACAAATGTCCCTTAATCTGACTTTGACTGCTTCTTCATGGTTGGCTTCAGGTTAAACAGTCTTGGTCTGAATATTACAGAGGTAATGTTTGTGTACTTCTGATTGCAACACATGGTGAGGCAATGAAGTCAATTTGTTTTATTTCTGGTGATGCTAAATGTGGTCATTGGATGCATGTCTCCAATTTTTTTAGGAAGAACTGACTGAATACTCTGTGTTTGCACTTCTACACCAGTCCCTGACTTCTGCCTCAACTTCTCACCATCTGGAATTTTATAGGAGTCTCCAACAAGGTCACCACTGTCTTCCAAGTCATGGCTGGCATTGTCTCTAGGCTTCATCCTTCTAGATATCCTACTGGCCGCCTCCTTCTCAAACACCTCTTTGCTATAAATGGTGCCAGCCTCCCTCCTCTTTTATATCATCTCTGGATCCCTTAATTTGGAATCCCCCTGGATCCCCCTCCCTTATGGGGAATGAGACCCCACAGCACACAGCAGCCTATGTGTCCAGGGCAGAAGTTCAAGGTCAGCAGTTCACCTTGGAGGGGGAAAGTATGCGCACATGGTATCATAAGCAAAGCATTAAAACTCCCCTTCCCTGATCACTGTTGATAAGAAACCTCCAGTCTCCTGTGTCATGAGACTCTGCTGAAACTCTTTTCTCATACCCTGTGGAATGTCTTTGTCCTAAATCCTTATAAGCTGTCCCTTGCACTTCCCATCCTTGTGGACCACTGATTTCCATTTTCCAGCCAGCCACCACTGGGAAAATCCTCTCTTGTTTGTAAGTCCTAATAAAACTCACGTCTGATTTTATGCCAGGTGGGTTCTTTGGTCTTAGGGCTGCACTGACCCAAGCCCTTCAAAAGGTGGGTTGAAACATGCAGGAATCTTCAGTTACTTCCATCTCTCTTATCTTCTTTCGCCTTGCTTTCTCTTTCTGGAGATGCTCATCTCTTCTCCCAACTTCAGTTATTATTTTTTTATGGAGAACTCCTAAATCTTCATTTTTAAGTTTGATCTTATCTCCAAACTCATTTCCTACATTTCTCATTGCCTGGGCTAAACATTTACATGACCAACTATATTATTTACTATACACAACATGTCTACCATAGAACTGTTAGTATTTTTTTTTCCATGTATCAGCAAGCAATCTAGCAAGAAACATATAGACATGCAAAAAAAGTTGAACTCAGGAATTCTTAATCTAACATGCCAGTTATCTATTTCTGGGTAATAAATTAACCCACATCTTAGTGGCTTAAACAGCAGCCATTTAAAAAAATATCTGTTATGATATCTAATGATTTTGTTGCTCAGGAATTTGGTAGCTTCACCTGAGTGATTCTTTTGTTCTCATGGTATCAACAGCAGATATGTGATGATAGGACGCAGTAGAAAAGTTGACTTGAATGGCTTGAGGTGTCTGGCATTTATGTTTTTAACTCAATTTTACTGAGATATATTCACAAACCATACAGTCATCCACAGTGTACAGTCACCTGTTCACAGTGCCATTATATAGTTGTGCATTCATCACCACAATTTTTGAACATTTTCGTTACCACACAAAAAAAGAATAAGAATAAAACTTAAAGTAAAAAAGAATACCCAAGACATCCCATACCATCTGTGCCAGTTTGAATGTATTACATCCCCCAAAATGTCATTATCTTTGACATAATTTTGTGTGGGCAAATGTATCAGTGTTGATTAGATTGTAATTCTTTGAGTGTTTCCATGGAGATGTGCCACACTCAATTGTGGGTGATGACTCTGATTGGATAATTTCCATGGAGGTGTTACCCATTCAGGGTGGGTCTAAGTTGAGACACTGGAGCCATATAAATGAGCTGACAGACAGAGGCAACTCATTGCAGCTGTGAGTGACACTTTGAAGAGGAGCTACAGCCAAGAGGGACATTTTGAAGAAAGCACAGGAGATGCAGATGAGAGACAGTTTGAAGATGGCTGTTGAAAGCAGACTCTTGCTCCGGGGAAACTGAGAGAGGACAAATATCCCAAGGGCAACTAAGAGTGACATTTTTGAGGAACTGCAGCCTAGAGAGGAACATCCTGGGAGAAAGCCATTTTGAAACCAGAACTTTGGAGCAGACACCAGCCACATGCCTTCCCAGCTAACAGGTTTTCTGGATACCATTGGCCATCCTCCAGTGAAGGTACCCAATTGTTGATGTGTTACCTTGGAAACTTTATGGCCTTCAGACTGTAATTTTGTAACCAAATAAATTCCCTTTATAAAAGCCAGTCCATCTCTGGAGTTTTGCATTCCAGCAGCATTAGCAAACTAGAACAGATTTTGATACCGGAAGTGGGGGTGCTTTTGCTGCTGAGTTTGCAAATACCAAACATGTTGGAATGGCTTTTTAAATGGATAAGGGAAACATTCTGGAAGACCTGTGAGGAGCTTGATAGAAAAGGCCTAAACTGCTTTGAAGAGACTGTTTGTGGAAATATGGACTCTAAAGGTAATTCTGATGAGGCCTGGAACAGAAATGATAAATATGTTGTTGTGAACTGGAAGAGAGGCAATCCTTGTTTTAAAGTGGCAAAGAATTTGGCAAAATTGAGTCCTGGTGTCAGATGGAAGGAAGAATTCGAAAGTGACAACCTGGAATACTTAGCTGAGGAGATCTCCAGACTATGTGTGGAGGATGTACCCTGGCTTCTCCTTGCAGCTTATAGTAAAATGCAAGAGGACAGAGATAAGCTGAGAAATGAACTCTTGGTTTCAAAGAAACCAGAAACTGATGGCCTGAAAAACTCTGGGCTTCCAGGGGGTGAAACCCCAGAAGCTACAGCCCAATGTGATGATGTAACCAAACATGGAACCCAGCTGCCATTTCAGTACAAGCCAAGAATGGAGAAAGAGTTAAGCAGAAAGGATTTGTGGTAAGTCCTATTGTCTGATTGCTTTGACCCCTGTGTGCTTCATGCAAAGCGAACAGAATTTTTGTGAGATCTTTATAGACAGAGATGCTTCCAGTCTGGACTGGAGGAGACAGACAAGGAACAAATTGAAGAAAAAATTTCTTCAAAGACAGAGCCATGGAAGTTGAGGTCTGGAGTCAAGAGGTCTCGGGCTGGGAGAGTGGAGCAGCCCACATACACGGAAAGGGTGAGTTTGCCCTGGAGGTCGAGGGTGGGCCTTCTGCCTCCATGCTCAGGAAATGTCCTGCCACCCCAAGCCCTAAAGAGGGTGGAGCACATTCCCAGGGAACTGGGGAGAGCCTGGCTGCCACCACACTGTTCTGAAAGGGTTGAGCATGTGCCCCAGAGATGGAAGGGAATCCGGGTGCTGCCCCGATATTTGAGGAGGGTGGGGCCGAGAAGGTGGTCTCCCCAATGTGTGGATGTATTGGAGAACTCACCCCAGCGTTTGGAGAGGAAAGGGCTGCCACAAAGGTCCTTAGGAAGGGTTAGACTCCCGCTCTCTCAAGCCCCAAGGATGCAACATTGTTCTGTAACTGACTCTCAGACTTTGAAGTCAAATGGAGTTTGTCCTGCAGGTTTTAGAAATTGTTTTGGTCCTGTGAACCCTGTTTTCCTTTCAGTTTTTCCTTATGGGAATGGCAATGTTTATCCTATTTATCCTATGAATGTTCCTCCTTTGTATATTGGAAGCACATAACTTGTTGTAAACTCACAGATTCACAGCTAGAGGGGAATTATGCCTTAGGACTGACCACACCTATAATTGATTTTGATGGAATCTTGTATTAAATTATTGTTATTGAAATGACTTAAGTTTCCGTGATATTGTTGTGGGATGAATGTATTTTGTATATGGAAAGACAATGTCATTTTGGGGTCCAGGGGGTGGAATGTGCCAGTTTGAATGTATTATGTACCCCCAAATGCCATTGTCTTTGATATAATCTTCTGTGGGTGGGCCTGTGTTAACTAGATTGTAATTTTTGAGTGTTTCCATGGAGATTCGCCCCACCCAACTGTGGGTGATGACTCTGGATAATTTCCATGGTGGTGTTGGCCTGCCCATTGGATTACTGGAGCACTATTTAAGATCAGATAGAAGGAGCAAGCTGCTTTACAGCCAAGAGGGACACTTTGAAGAAAGCGCAGGAGCTGCAGATGAGAGAGTTTGAAGATGGCCGTTGAAAGCAGACTCTTGCTCTGGAGAAGCTAAGAGAGGACAAATACCCCAAGTGCACCTAAGAGTGACATTTTTGAGGAACTGCAGCCTAGAGAGGAACATCCTGGGAGAAAGCCATTTTGAAACCAGAACTTTGGAGCAGACGCCAGCCACATGTCTTCCCAGCTAACAGAGGTTTTCTGGACACCATTGGCCACCCTCCAGTGAAGGTACCCTATTGCTCATTTGTTACCTTGGACACTTTATGGTCTTAAGACTGTAACTGTGTAACCAAATAAACCCCCTTTTATAAAAGCCAATCCATCTCTGGTGTTTTGCTTTCCAGCAGCATTAGCAAACTAGAACACCCTCCATCCCTCCCTGTTATTCATTTAATTTTTGTCCCCATTTTTCTACTCATCTGTCCATACACTGGAGAGAGGGAATGTGAACCACGCGGTTTTCACAATCACATGGTCACACAGTGTATGCTATATAGTTATACAATTGTCTTCAAGAATAAAGGCTATTCCAATCCACTAAAAATCAAAAAAGGATATCTATAAAATGCACAAGAGTAACATCCAGAATGACCTCAGCCACTGAAATCTCTCAGCCACCGAAACTTTATCTTGTTTATTTCTTTTCTCCCTTTTGGTCAAGAAAACTTTCTTGATCCCAGGTTGCCAGAGCCAGGCTCATCCCTGGGAGTCATGTCCACATTGCCAGGGAGATTTATACCCCTGGGAGTCATGTCTCATGTAGTGGGGAGGGCAAGTGGGTTTACCTACAGGGTTGACTTAGAGAGAGAGGCCACAGCTGAACAACAAAAAGAGTTCTCTAAAGGTGATTCTTAGGCACAATTTTAAATAGGATTAGCCTCTCCTTTGCAATACAAAACTTCCTAAGGGCAAGCCCTTAAAATCAAGGATTTGGCCTTCTAAATTAGTAGTCCCCAATGCTTGTGAAAATATTAGTAATTCTCCAGGTGGGGAAATTTAATATTTCCACATTTTCCCCAATCCCTCAAGGGGGCTTTGCAAATACATTTTTATTCTCTGCCCAAATTACTCTGGGATGTATAGGGGCTTCACATTAACCTGTAAAAATGACCAGATTTCACTCCCTATTCAAAGTTCCATGTAATTAGGGTGTTCAAATAAACTGACCCTACAAGTTAAAATATATAGTGTTACAAAAAATACAGATTTTGCACCTAATAAACATCTCTTCCTTTGGTCTCACACAGAAGTTGAAGTTATAAAACACCATCAATATCATCCTTTACCTTTTAATCTGATTTATCTTAGTCCTAACCGAGTCCATTTCGTTCATATCTCTAACTGAAGTCTGTTCTCTTTTTCAGTCTCTCTAACATTTGCTGTATAGGTTAATGCTGACATTCATAGCTGCCAGACTGGCTCTGATTCTCAGCTGTCAAACAGATACCCAAAGTTCTAGGGACTGACCAGGTTATACACAAAGAGCTCAGCATCTCAGAAATTAAAAATAAATCATTACAACCCAGGAATAGATGTAACTGCTGTAAGAGCTTACAATCTAGGAATCTTTACTATAAGCCTTCCCCTGATGACCTGTGCTCTCAGATTCAATTCTCAGAGTTTGCATATAATAGTCCATATAAGTGAGGCATTATAATGTTTGTCTTTTCATTTCTGGTTTATTTCATTCAACATACTGTCCTCAAGTTCCCTTCACTGAGTTGCATACTTCACAAAGGTGTCTAGTATTTGGATGGTGTGATGGTTAAGCCCATGTGTCCATTTGGCCAAGTAATGGTGCCCAGTTGTTTGGTCAATCAAGCACTGCCCTAAATGTTACTGTGAGGATATTTTGTGGCCTTAAATCATCAGTAATTTGCTTGCATCTATGGCTTATTGTATATACAATCAATTAAGGAGATTGCTTTCAGCAATGAGAGAAGTCTCATCCAATCAGTTGAATGCTTTAAAAGGAGAAGTGATGATTTCAGTAATCAGAAGAGTGAATTTCCATCTCTGCTTCAGCCAGGCAGCTTCTCCTGGGGAATTCATTGAAAACCTTTATTGGAGTTCCCAGCTTGCAAACTGCCCTACAGAATTTGGACTCATGCATACCCACAGTTGCATGAGACAATTTTATAAAATCTCATGATATTTAGAGATATCTCCTATTGGTTCTGTTTCCTTGGAGAACCCTCATTAATGAAGACGGGATGACTGTAAGTCTGGTCTCATCTGAGATTGTTGATAAGAACTCCTATAAGTGTCGTTTCTGGTGGGGCAGTCTCAGGATAGTCAGATTTTTTACATGGATCACAGAGAGTGTGTTCCAAGAGACTTAAAAAAAAAAACTATATGTCTTCTTTTTTTCTTTTGAAACTTTAAGTATTTTTATTTATTTGAAAATTTCCATCACTCTATACATATCACTTCCAGATATATTTTTGGTTCATTTACAGAACAAAACTATTAGATCTAAGAATTCTCCAAAAAATTCTTGTAGTTGTAATTGAGAGTTAAGAATTAACAAATGATTATGCTTACTGAATTATTATAGATTTTTTTCCTTCTAGTGTAGTGTAGAATAGCCAAAAGTTAATACCTGAAATTATTGAAAACTTCAACTAGTCTTAGTCCTGTTTATACTTATTATTGTGATGGCTATTCTAGTCCAGACCCTGTCCTGCTTATACTTGCTGCTGTAAAGGTAACCATGCCACCTTCTCTTATTTTGAGGCATAAAAACCCTAAGCTCCTTAGACTTGGAGAGACAGATTTTTGGGGCTAAGAGGCCAGGTGATTTCCTGCTTCACACTTAGCAATGAACTCTCTCTCTCTTTGAAACCTGGTGTCATAGATTGGCTGTTATATGCATCAGACAGACAACACAGCTTCTGTTTGGTATCAATTTAGTGACTCTGGTTGGACCAAAGTTCCCTAAGGAATGAGGAGTCTGACCACCTGAAGTTCTGGAGCTCCAGTAGGACAAGTAAGCATGATAATTGAGCCTTTTGCTACCACTATGCCCTGTTAGTCTAGAGGATCAACAGTTGGGTTTTCCCCTGCCCTGCTGTCACTCCAGGCACTTGGCACATTAAAGCTTCAAAGGGAGAAACCGTTTCTCATTTCAAGTCCAGACATCTGACTAGGTGAGTGAGTCACCAAGATAAAAGTGGATTAGGAAGTTAGTACAGCAATTCAAATTCCCTGGAACTGGATCCCCTTTGCTCTAACCTCTACACCTTTCTGTTTTCTGAGTACCATTCTGTAAGGGGTTGGGGCCCTTGACCTGTGTTTGTCTGTTGAGTGTACTCCTGAAAAACAAGTAATCCATTAATAGGTATTTAATGAAATTAAGTGTTTATGCCTGTTTAATTGTTAATTGGTGTGTTACTTAGATATATGCTAATTGTGAAGTGTCTGTTTAAATTGTTAGTTGGTATGTGTTCCAGTTTGCTAAAGCTGCCATCATGCAAAATACCAGAAATGGATTGGCTTTTATAAAGGGGATTTATTATGTTACAAATTTACAGTTCTAAGGCCATGAAAGTGCCCAAACTAAGGCATCAACAAGAGGTACCGTCACTGAAGAAAGGCCGATGATGTCTGGGACACCTCTGTCAGCAGGGAAGGCATGTGGCTAGCATCTGTGGTCCTTTGCTCCCAGGTTCTGGTTTCAAAATCATGTTCTCCAAAATGCCTCTGGGCTTCTGTCTCTCTTAGCGTCTCTCTCTCAGCTTCTGTGCATCCTTGCTTGTTCTCCCAGGGCATTTATTTCTAAGCATCTAGAGGTTCTTTTCTAGCTTCTCTGGGACAGACTCTGGGCTTCATTTCTTAGGTTAGCACCTCCAAATATCTATCTGTCTGCATCTCCAGGTGTCTAGCTCTGTGTTGGCTCTAAGCTCTCATAAGCATTCCAGTAAACTAATCAAGACCCATCCTAAATGGGTGGGTCACACCTCCATGGAAATAATCTAATCAAAAGGTCCTACTCTCAATTGTGTGGGTCACATCTCCAGGGAAACAGCCTAATCTAAAGATCCCACCCACAATAGGTCTGTCACCACAAGATTGCATTAAAGAACATGGCTTTTCCTGGGGTACATAACAGTTTCAAACTGGCACATCCCACCCTGTGGACCACAGAAAGACATGTTCTTTCCAAATGCAAAATATATTTATTCCATCACAATATCACAAAAGTCTTAAATCATTTCAGTAACAACATTAACTACAAAGTCTTATCAAAATCAGTTATAGGTGTGGTCTGTCATAATCCAGAATTCCCCTCTGGCTGTGTGCCGGTTTGAATGTATTATGTCCCCCAGAAAAAGCCATGTTCTTTGATGCAATCTTGTGGGGCAGACATAATAGTGGGGATTAAGTTGGAATGTTTGGATTAGGTTGTTTGCATGGAGATGTGCCCCACCCAACTGTAGAGGATAACTGATGGGATATTTCCATGGAGGCATGGCCCCACACACTCAGAGATCAGTGGAGCCGTATAAATGACCTGACTCAAAGGGAAGGAACTGAGTGCAGCTGTGAGTGATGTTTTGAAGAGGAGCAAGCTTGCCAGAGAGGAATGTCCTGGGAGAAAGCCATTTTGAAACCAGAACTTTGGAGCAGACACCAGCCACATGCCTTCCCAGCTAACAGAGGTTTTCTGGATGCCATTGGCCATCCTCCAGTGAAGGTACCCGATTACTGAGGTGTTACCTTGGACACTTCATGGCCTTAAGACTGTAACTGTGTAGCCAAATAAACCCCTTTTTTATAAAACCCAATCCATCTCTGGTGTTTTGTATTCTGCAGCATTAGCAAACTGAAACAAATTTTGGTGCCAGAGAAGTGGGGTGCTTTTGCTGCTGAGTTTGCAAATACCAAACATGTTGGAGTGGCTTTTTAAATGGATAAGGGGAAGATTCTGGAGGAATTGTGAGGAGCTTGATAGTAAAGGCCAAAACTGCTTGAAAGAGACTGTTTATGGAAATATGGACTCTAAAGATACTTCTGATGAGGACTTGAGCAGAAATGATGAATGTGTTGTTGCAAACTGGAAGAAAGGCGATTCTTGTTTTAAAGTGGCAGAGAATTTGGCAAAATTGCGTCCTGGTGTCAGATGGAAGGAAGAATTTGAAAGCGACAACCTGGAATACTTAGCAGAGGAGATCTCCAGACTACATGTGGATGATGTACCCTGGCTTCTCCTTGCAGCTTACAGTAAAATGTGAATGGAGAGAGATAAACTTAGAACTGAACTCTTGGGTTCAAAGAAACCAGAAGCTGATGGCTTGGAAAATTACGGGCTTCCAGGGGGTGGAATCCCAGAAGCTACAGCCCAACATGAGGATGTAACCAAACATGGAACCCAGCTGCCATTTCAATACAAGCCAAGATTGGAGATGGAATTATCCAGAAAGGATTTGTGGAAAGTCCTATTGTCTGATGGCTTTGACCCCTGCATGCTTCTTGGGAAGCCAACAGAATTTTTTCAAGATCTTTACAGACAGAGCCATCGTCAGTCTGGACTGGAGGAGACAGACAAGGAACAAACTGAAGGAAAAATTTCTTCAAAGACAGAGCCATGGAGGTTGAGGTCTGGAGTCAAGAGGCCTTGGGCTGGGAGAGTGGAGCAGCCCACACGCATGGAAAGGGTGAGTTTGCCCCAGAGGTCAAGGGTGGGCATTCCGCCTCGATGCTATGGAAGAGTTTTGCCACCTGCGGTCCCAAAGAGGGTGGAGCACATTCCCAGGGAATTGGGGAGAGCCTGGCTGCCACCATACTGTTCTGAAGGGGTTGAGCATGTGCCCTGGAGATGGAAGGGAATCCAGGAGCTGCCCTGATGTTTGAGGAGGGTGGGGCCGAGAAGGTGGTCTCCCCAATGTGTGGATATGTTGGAGCACTCACCCAAGTGTTTGGAGAGGAAAGGGCTGCCACAAAGGCCCTTAGGAAGGGTTAGACTCCCGCTCTCTCAAGCCCCAAGGATGCAACATCATTCTGTTAATGACTCTCAGACTTTGAAATCTAACGGAGTTTGTCCTGCAGGTTTTAGGAACTGTTTTGGTCCTGTTAACCCTGTTTTCCTTACTGTTTCTCCTTATGGCAATGGGAATGTTTATCCTATGAATGTCCCTCCTTTGTATATTGGAAGCATATAACTTGTTCTAAGTCCACAGATCCAAAGCTAAAGGAAAAGTATACCTTAGGACTGACCATGCTTATATTTGATTTTGATGGGATCTTGTACTTAACTATTGTTACTGAAATGATTTAAGTTTCTGTGGTATTGTGGGATGAATGTATTTTGTATTTGGAAAGAATATGTTTTTCTGGGGTCCAGGAGGTGGAATGTGCCAGTTTGAATGTATTATGTCCCCCAGAAAAAGCCATGTTCTTTGATGCAATCTTGTGGGGCAGACATAATAGTGGGGATTAAGTTGGAACATTTGGATTAGGTTGTTTGCATGGAGATGCACCCCACCCAACTGTAGATGATAACTGATGGGATATTTCCATGGAGGTGTGGCCCCACCCATTCAGGGTGGGCCTTGGTTAGTGGAGCCATATAAATGACCTGACTCAAAGAGAAAAAACTGAGTGCAGCTGTGAGTGACGTTTTGAAGAGGAGCAAGCTTGCTAGAGAGGAACGTCCTGGGAGAAAGCCATTTTGAAACCAGAACTTTGGAGCAGACACCAGACACATGCCTTCCCAGCTAACAGAGGGTTTCCGGACACCATTGGCCATCCTGCAGTGAAGGTACCTGATTACTGATGTGTTACCTTGGACACTTTATGGCCTTAAGACTGTAACTGTGTAGCCAAATAAGCCCCCTTTTTATAAAAACCAATCCATCTCTGGTGTTTTGCATTCTGCAGCATTAGCAAACTAGAACAGGCTGTGAAACTTAGAACAGGTTATCTGCTTCCAATATACAAAGGAGGGACAGTCATAAGATAAACATTCCCATTGCCATAGGGAGAAATTGAAAGGAAAACAGGAGTCACAGGACCAAAACAATTCCTAAAACCTGCAGGGCATACTCCACTAGATTTCAAAGTGTGAGAGTCATTTATAGAATGACACTTTATCCTTGGGGCTTGGGAGAGTGGGAATCCCACCCATTCCAAAGTCCTTTGCAGTGGCCCTGTTCTCTCTAAATGCTGGGGTGACTGCTCCAACATATCCACACACTTGGGAGACCACCTTGTTCTCAGCCCCACCCTCCTAAGCTTCAGGGTGGCACCCAGACTCCATGCCATCTCCAGAGCCCAGGCTCTCCCCTCTCAAACCAGTGGGGTATTTGGCTCTCCCCAATCCCCAGGGAATGCACTCCACCCTCTCTGAGGCCTGAGGTACCAACACTTTCTGAATATCTGAGCGGCAAAGCTCCCCTCAAATCCCCAGGCATCTGAGAACCCTTAGGCAGCAGCACTCTTAAACTCTGGGGCACTGTTAAACTCACCCTATCCACATTCTTGGGTGGGTCTGCTCTCCTGGCCCAAGGTTTCTTGTCTCTAGACCTTAGCTTCCAAGGTTCTGCCCTTGAAGTCATCCTTCCCTCAACTTGTCCCTTCCCCATCCCCTCCAGTCCAGACTGGCAGTTGTTCCATTTATACAGATCTCACACACACAAAAAATGTGTTCGCTTGTCATGCAGCATACAGGGGTCAAAATCATCAGATGATAGAAGTTTCCACAAATCCTTTCTGGATAACCCCATCTCCAATCCTGGCTTATACTGAACTGACTGGCTGGTTCCAGGTTTTGTTAAATCCTCTCATGCTGCACTATCCTCTGAGGTCTCACTTTCTGGAATTCCAGAATTTTGTTGATCATCAATATCTGGTTTCTTTGTTCTCAACTGCTGCTCAGTTCTCAGCTTATCTCTTTCCTCTCACATTTTACTAAAACCTGCAAGGAGAAGCCAGGCTGCATTTTCCATATTTACTATGGAGATGTCTTCAGCTAAGTATCCAAGATAATCACTTCCAAATTCTTCCTTCCATCTAACACCAGGACTCAATTTTGCCAAATTCTCTGCCACTTTAAACAAGGATTGCCTTTCTTCCAGCTGGAAAAGACATATTCATCATTTCTGTTTAAAGCCTCATTGGAAGTATCTTTTGAGTCCATATTTCTACCAACACTCTCTTCAAAGCCACCTAGGCCTTTTCTATCAAGCTCCTCACAATTCTTCCAGAATCTTCCCCTTATACATTTAAAAAGCTGTTCCAACATGTTTGGCATTTGCAAACTCAGGAGCACCCCACTTCCCTGGTACCAAAATCTGTTCCGGTTTGCTAAAGCTGCCATTATTCAAAATACCAGATATTGATTGGCTTTTATAAAGGGGATTTATTAAGTTACAAATTTACAGTTCTAAGGCCATAAAAATGTCCAGATTAAGGCATCAACAAGACAATGTCATCACTGAAGAATGGCCAGTGGTATCCAGAACACCTCTGTCAGCTGGAAAGGCACATGACTGGTGTTTGCTTATCCTTTGCTCCTGGGTTCTGGTTCCAAAATGGCTTTCTCCCAAATGTCTCTGAGCTTCTGTCTCTCTCAGCTTCTCTCAGCTCTCTGCTTTGTCCTCCTGGAGCATTTCTCTCTAAGCATCTGGGAGTTCTCTCTTAGCTTCTCTGGGAAAAACTCTGGGCTTCATTTCTTAGCTTAGCATCTCCAGACATCCAAACACTCTCAGTGTTTCCAAGCATCTGCATCTGTGTGTGCTCTCAGCTCTCTTAAGGACTCCGGTGATCTAATGAAGACACACCTTGAATAGGTGGGGTCACACCTTTATGGAAATAATCTAATCAAAATCCCCACCCACAGGATTGGAATGGCTTTCTGAGGTCCATACCAAATCAGCACATTGTGTTACTGCATTTCTATTGTTCAAGTGTTTCTAATTGGTTATGGGTTACAGAAATTCTTTAAAATGGGAAATTCTGATTATAATCCATTTTTTTATTTTATTTTATTTTGTTTATTTATTTATAATAGTATTCCTGAATGTAGCCCTTTATTTTATTTTTTTTATTCTATTTATTTTATTTTATTTTATTTATAATAGTATTCCTGAATGTAGCCCTTTGGGCTGTATTTTGAAAATTTGAAAAAATTTTAGTTACAGGCCTATGAAAAATTAAAAAAATAGTTTGTTATTGTAGCACAGTCTGGCAGCAATATGATTTAGAATCAGGAGAGAAATGGCCTGAGAATGGTTCTGTAGCAAGAACACTGTATTACAATTGGATTTGTTCTGCAAAAGGAAGTAAAAATGGTATGAGATGCCTTTATATCTCTCTCAAAAGTTTATTTCTGTGTTTCTATTTTTTGTGTGTCTAACTTTCTATATGTTGCTGCTTGTTCAATTTATATTTTTATGCCTCCAAATGGTAATAGCAAATTAACAAAACATTATTAAAAGAGCTCTATTCAAATTGCTTAAAGATTAATAAGCATTTATATATACATATATAAATTAGTACTCCTGGAGTCCCAGAAAGACCTCCTGGAAACCACCTTCTGGAATTTCCCTAAGGCAGCAGAGGGCTACCTCAGGAAACAACAAAGACTTTTTCAATTGTCCAGATCTCATGTTTAAGCAAAATAGATCTAATAATTGAAAACAATTAAAAGAAGGGCATATGAACTCTCATCAACACTAAGGTCTCCTTTGGGATCTCAAATCCCACCACCCTCATTTAAAACTTTTAAAACCAGGCCTTATTCTTTCTGTCTAACCTATACCTGCCCCCAAGGCCAAACCAGCTAATGCAGCTTTGGGGGAAGGATTGGGTTTGGAAAGATGGGGAAGGGTGGGCTTGGTTTGGAATTTTTTCTACAGTACCTGGAAATTAGAAATGGATAGGCACATGGGAAATGCTGTGGAATAGGCCATGTGTGTTTCAAAAGAATTCCCCAATTAAAATTCTTTTCCCAAATAATACCTTTGCAAGAGTAGCTATAGTAAAGAAATCATTATTAAAACATCAATAGCTTTGGGATGGGGTAATTGAAAAAAATCTAATTGCCAAATTTCAGTAAGGAAAGGAAAATGTCATTGAGAAATATGGATAAGTTTTCCTGGATTTAAACTTGGGAAAAAATTAAAGATTGTAGTATATTTTCCAGAACCTGATAGTATGTTTTGAGGTTGATCATAATATAAGGATATATGAAAACAGAGATTTTTTTTAACTCCAATAGAAGAAAAAAGCAAATATAGCTACAAAAATGCAGTGACAAATACTAGTCCTATTCCTGATTTTATGATGACTTTTGAACCAAACAAATATAATTTTATTTATGAGATGCTTTGTTCTTTTTGTATAACCTGGAAGTCCCCTGAAACTTTGGGTATCTCTTGACACCTGAGTGCAGAGTTAGAGCTCAGCAAGCATTAAGAAGCAGCATTAATTCTAAAAGAATGACTCCATACAACAATTGTTAAAAGCTAAATAAAGTAAGAACCAGACATCAATTAGAGAAGTGAATGGGGCTGATCTAGTTGAGAACCAAAGTAAATTAAAATACAGGGAAAGGGTAATATTAACTGTATTTTTAAAACTTTAATTTTTATGAGAAACCAAGGAAAGACAGATTTACTTTGTCCAAAAATCTAAACTTTTCTAGCACACTATCTGATTTAATCTGTCTGAACAGTTCATTTGAAAAACCTAATTCAGTTTTTCAATTTTATTGAGTTATATACACAGACCATACAATCATACACACTGTACAATCTATTGTTCACAGAACCATTACATAGTTGTGCATTGATCACCACAATCAAGTTTTTTTTATCTTCATTTTATTGAGATATATTCACATACCACGCAGTCATACAAAACAAATCGTACTTTCGATTGTTCACAGTACCATTACATAGTTGTACATTCATCACCTAAATCAATCCCTGACACCTTCATTAGCACACACACAAAAATAACAAGAATAATAATTAGAGTGAAAAAGAGCAATTGAAGTAAAAAAGAACACTGGGTACCTTTGTCTGTTTGTTTCCTTCCCCTATTTTTCTACTCATCCATCCATAAACTAGACAAAGGGGAGTGTGGTCCTTATGGCTTTCCCAATCCCATTGTCACCCCTCATAAGCTACATTTTTATACAATTGTCTTCAAGATTCATGGGTTCTGGGTTGTAGTTTGATAGTTTCAGGTATTCACCACCAGCTACCCCAATTCTTTAGAACCTAAAAAGGGTTGTCTAAATTGTGCGTAAGAGTGCCCACCAGAGTGACCTCTCGGCTCCTTTTGGAATCTCTCTGTCACTGAAGCTTATTTCATTTCCTTTCTTTTCTTTTTTTTTTTTTTTTTGATTTATAATCTGTAGCTTTATTTGCTGATGATCATCATGTATTCCATGCAATGCTGCCTTTATTTATTAAAAATAGCTTTGTTGCTTTTTCTGACTAAATAATGCAGGTTCTTTGTATAAACAATAATAAACAATAACAAAAGTATAAAATCCAAAGTGGAAATTGTATACCCACCAAACAAAGATAATCACTGTTAGCTTTTTGGTATACATCCTTGCAGTCTTTTTTTTTTTTTTTTTTTTTTTTTTAATCATCATTTTATTGAGATATATTCACATACCATGCAGTCATACAAAACAAATTGTACTTTCGATTGTTTACAGTACCATTACATAGTTGTACATTCATCACCTAAATCAATCCCTGACACCTTCATTAGCACACACACAAAAATAACAAGAATAATAATTAGAGTGAAAAAGAGCAATTGAAGTAAAAAAGAACACTGGGTACTTTTGTCTGTTTGTTTCCTTCCCCTACTTTTCTACACATCCATCCATAAACTAGACAAAGTGGAGTTTGGTCCTTATGGCATTCCCAATCCCATTGTCACCCCTCATAAGCTACATTTTTATACAACTGTCTTCGAGATTCATGGGTTCTGGGTTGTAGTTTAATAGTTTCAGGTATCCACCACCAGTTACCCCAATTCTTTAGAACCTAAAAAAGGTTGTCTAAAGTGTGCGTAAGAGTGCCCACCAGAGTGATCTCTCGGCTCGTTTTGGAATCTCTCTGCCACTGAAGCTTATTTCATTTCCTTTCACATCCCCCTTTTGGTCAAGAAGATGTTCTCCATCCCACGATGCCGGGTCTACATTCCTCCCCGGGAGTCATATTCCACGTTGCCAGGGAGATTCACTTCCCTGGGTGTCTGATCCCACGTAGGGGGGAGGGCAGTGATTTCACCTTTCAAGTTGGTTTAGCCAGAGAGAGAGGGCCACATCTGAGCAACAAAGAGGCATTCGGGAGGAGGCTCTTAGACACAATTAGAGGGAGGCCTAGCCTCTCCTTTGCAGCAACCGTCTTCCCAAGGGTAAAACTTATGGTAGAGGGCTCAACCCATCAAACCACCATCCCCCTATGTCTGTGGTCATGTTAGCAACCATCAAGGTGGTGTAGGCCAATACCCCTGCATTCTCCACAGGCTCCTCAAGGGAATGTGGACCTGGCATCGTGGGATGGAGAACACAATCAAGTTTTGAACATTTTCATTACCACACACAAAAAAGAATATGAATAAAAGTTAAAGTAAAAAAGAACTCTCAAAACATCCTATACCTCCTGTTCCAGTATGCTAATTCTGCCGTTTTGCAAAACATCAGAAATGGATTGGCTTTTATAAAGGGGGTTTATTTGGTTACAAAGTTACAGTCTTAAGGCCATAAAATGTCCAATGTAAGGCATCAACAATAGGGTACCTGCGGTCGCGTTTACTGCTTCGGGGGGCGGCCGGTTGCTGAACCCTCGGCTCTCGGACTTGCTCGGAGGGTACCGGCGGCGGGGGCTCTTTCCCGGAGGCGAGGGCGAGGCGGGGGACTTGGCCAGGTCCCCGGCGGTGGCGTGCAAGGTGTGGAGGGCGGCGCGAGGAAACAGGTGGGACGCTTTTCTCAGGAGGGTAAAACCAAGAGCCTTTATTCAGGGGTGAGCACAAGTTATATAGGCTGGCATAGAGGGCGGGGTCGGTGTAGGGGTGTGGGGTCCTTATATGGCAATGCTGAAGGGATAAAGGCTAGGATTGGTTCTGAGAGGACGCGGAAGCTGTTCGCAGCGGGCGGGAGTTGCTTTGGCAACTGTGCTTGCGCACTGGCGGTGGCGGGAGTTGCTCAAGGCAACGGGG
Organism: Choloepus didactylus; assembly: GCF_015220235.1. Taxonomy (NCBI): domain Eukaryota; kingdom Metazoa; phylum Chordata; class Mammalia; order Pilosa; family Megalonychidae; genus Choloepus; species Choloepus didactylus. The sequence goes on from NC_051316.1 coordinate 16,537,211, forward strand.
AGTGTGGGCAAGCTAAGGTGGGGGGGCGGTTTTCTCCGGCAAGCTTCCTTTAATGGTTGTATTTTGGGTGAGGAAATGGGGCCTGCATCCGGCTCCACTTTCTCAGGCCCGGGGGGCTGTGGAGGGCGCTACCACCCGTGCCCACCACCCTCCCCAGGGGCGGATCCGGTCCCCCGGCCCAGGCCCGCCAAGTTGAAGCACGTAATCAGTATCCCGCATTTCCCCCTTCTTTTCTAATTACAGGAAGAAGCTTACCGGAGAGATCCGCTAAGGGATGAGGGAATGGGGAGGCCGGGGAGGGGAAAAGGGGTTGACGGTTGCTCAGAGAGGCTGGAGCTCGACGTTGGTGTGGCACCCGGGCGCTCGAGAGGGGCCTCGCTGCTTGCAGGATGGACGAGGGTGGTGGCGCTGCGGAGGGTCAGCTTCTTCAGTGGAGGCAAGTCGTTGATACTGGACTTGCACAAATGATGAGAAGACAGCATTGGCTTGGTTTTTAGCAAGTTGGACAATTCTGCGGATAATACAGGGCCCTAGGGTGAGAGCTAGAATAATCATTAGTAGGGGGCCGAGGAGAGGGAGGAGGTATGGGAGGATGGGGGCAAAGATGTGGGACCAATAGTTGGCGGCTTCACGGTCCCTTTTGCGTTGTTCTAGTCCCTCTCGGACCTTCTTTAGGCTGTCTTCGGCGAGACCTGTGGAATTGGCATATACACAGCATTCTTCTCCTAGGGTGGCACAAAGGCCTCCTTCTTTGAGGAGAAGAAGGTCGAGACCTCGGCGGTTTTGGAGCACGACCTCAGAGAGGGAGTTAACAGAATTTTTAAGATGGGAAATAGCGTTTTGTAGGTGACGAATGTCCTCGTCAACAGCCGCCCGGAGGTGAGTTAGGGCGGAGCCTTGACTGGCTAGTGCAGCGATTCCGGTGCCAGCGCCTGCAAGACCTAGGAGGGAGGCGATCGTGAGGGCGGTGATGGGCTCTCGCTTTTGCAGAGGGGCAGGAGCTGCAGTTCTTTCCAGGCGGAGGAAGAAGTCTTCCTCGCTGTGGTATAGGACCCTGGGGATAAGGACAATTAGGAGGCAAGTTTCATGAGTTGTATTGAGGGTTCGCACGTTAAGGCAGGGGGTAAGTCCTGTAGAGGAGCAGAGCCATTGGGAGGAGTTGTGAGGAATAAGAAATTTGGCAGAGCTGTCGGGGGATGAGTAGTTGGCACAAGCTGTGAGGTTGGGAGAGTTACTTGAGCGAGGGCGGATGCACTTTCCTGTAAAGGAGACCGAATGAAAGGTTAGGGGGACGGCAGAGGTATTCCAATTGCATTCCGAGGGGCTGTTTCCTGTATTTTCTGAAAAGGAGAGGTTGGAGGCGACGGGCTCATACAGGGAGGAGGAGGTGGAGAGGCAAAGCCAACAGGAGGAGGTAAGATTGGGGTGGGAGGAATTCACTGAGGTGAAGGCCGCTTGGATAAGGCCGAGGAGGGGAGAGGAGTAACGAGAGGGGGGCAGAAAAGGTTGGGGTGGTGGGGTTGGTGATGCGCTGTTTGCAGCTGAGGTGCGGCTGGAGGGCTGTGGATTAAGGGGGTTAAGGACTTGGTTGGGACCGATGCCAGGGGGTGTTTTTAATGCAGTATTTTGGCATGGTTGGTTTGCAGCCTCTTTTTTTATGAGAATAAGTGATCCTGGGTCGGTTCCGTCCTTATAGACTCTGAAGCCCCAAGTTCGACCGAGTAACCAGGAGGGATCAGTGGGGAGTTGCCCGGTGAGATTAAGCTGTGTGCAGTTAAAGGAAAAGTCAAGAGTATTTCTGAAATTGCGAGGCTTGCAGCCAGAAGGGGCCCATTTTAAAGTTAGGTAATGATCAGGCTCCTGAGGCTTCCAATTAGTGGCTAATGTTTCACACCCCCAGTATGCACAGTAGTACTCATAGGGGGAATTGCAGTACGATTTTCCAGGATTTGAGGATGGGCACATGTAATATTGGGCCTGATTGAGACTACCAGGATAACCAACAGGTTTTGGAGAAGGAGGGGGAAATAGATCAGTGGCATAAAACACAAAAGAGGGGCGTTCTGCAGTGACAACGCAAAGAATTATTTTGGAATCTTCCCAACGTGCCAGGGTCCATTTCCAAGGCTGGTGGGGGGAGTGGGGCTGGTAGATAGCCTGGGTGGAAGCCGAAAGGGAAAGCATGATTAATAGAAGGGAAGCAATGCTTGGTGGGGGTTATGAAGGTGTAGGGGGCTGGCCTTTGCTCGTCTGTATAGACGCATGATCTCCCGGATTTCTTGTCTCTCCGGGTGTTCCTCCGGGCCAGGCCCCAGGCCCAGGTGCACGGTTGTCATCTGGTATACCAGGTTGCGGAGACGACGGCGTTCTCGTCTCGTTAGACGCGTGGCTGTTGGTGGCGGGTCGGATTGCTCTTCCTGGGATCCAGATTGGTTGTGATGCATCATCTGGGAAAACACAAGCAAACCCGCGCCCCTGGGCGAGGAGTGGGGAGGGACCCTTCCAGGCATTACTCTCTGGGTCCTTCCAGTAGACCATTGGGGCCTGGGTGGGTCTATACGAGGGCCCCCAATGTTTATGTAGGGGCGAAAGCCCTTCCTTATTGAATGTTAATAGGTTAAGGTGAATAAGGGCTGCTATGATAAGGTCCCCTGGAGTTGCCTGGGGGAGCATGGCCCTTTCTTTTTCAATTTGTGTTTTTAAGCGGCGGTGGACTGCTTCCACAATGGCTTGCCCCTGAGGATTATAAGGGATGCCGAAATGATGGGTGATGTTATATAACTGAAGAAAGGCCGCAAAGGAGGCACTGCGATAGGCAGGCCCATTGTCAGTTTTTATGTCCCAGGGGACTCCCATGAAGAGAATTCCCTGTCTTAGGGCCTTGATACAGTGTTTGGCCGTTTCCCCGGCGAGGGGGACTGCATAACACATGGCTGAGAAGGTGTCAATCATTACATGTACATACTTGAGGCGCCCAAAGGACGGAACGTGAGTTACGTCCATTTGCCATCTAGAATTGGGTTTTAGGCCTCGTGGGTTGACTCCCTGAGGTTGCAGGGGGCCAAGCGGCGCGAAGGGCGCACAAGTTGCGCAATTGCGGACAAGATGTTTACAGGTGTCTAGGGGGAGGCCACATAGATGATGCAACGACGTAGCCGAAAAGTGAAACCTAGAATGCAATAACTTGGCCTGGTTAACAGCGTCCCCCGGAGGGGCCGCTGTGTGGGTTAGCATAGCTTGGGTATCTTGAGCTGAGACCGCTTGGTCTACTATACTGTTGCCATTAGCCAAGGGCCCCGGAAGGCCTGAGTGACTACGAATGTGGCTAATGAACCAAGGATCCTGTCGATGCTCCAAGATGCTTCTGAGGTCAGAAAGTGCTTTATCAATGGCCGAGTTCCCTGGGAAAAAGGTGGAAAACGCGAGGACTCGGCAGACCTGATAAGTGTAGAGGCTGTCAGTGAAGATGTTTACTGGGTGGTCCCAATGGGTGTTTAACGCGTATGACACCGCCAGAATTTCCCCCACTTGGACTGAATGAAGGTTGACATAGCTGAATAGGCGGGGTTTTGGGTGGTTCGGGGGATAAGAGAGGAAGGCGAAACGGGTTTTGGAGGCGTCAGTAAAGACGGTAGTGGCACCCGGGATGGGTGCAGAGGAGGGGAAAGGGTGGAAGGGGCTACGGAAGGGAAGCTTGGCGAGCCCCTGTAACAGTCGATGGCTAGGATAGTGGCAGCTGAATTCCCCCTGAAATCCTTCTAAAAGGATTTGCATGTCCGGGTTATCACGTATAAGCAGGCGGGTTTGGCCTGCGTCCAGGGGCCAAACAATTTTTTCCGGCGGCGCTCCAAATACATGAACAGCCAGGGTGACTAGATCTGAAGCTAGGCTGATTCAGAGCCGCACTGCGGGGCAGATTTTAGTGCAACTAATTTGTGCATGGGAAGGGGCCACTGCTCCACCCATATAGGTTTAGGAATGGGTGCTGGAGGTGTTAAACGAGCAGTGGCGCACATTATTGGGGGGGCTGCGTGGTAAGCACTGCCCCAGAGGCAGCGAGGATATCACTGCCCCATAGGAACAACGGGCGGAAGGTGCCCGAGTGGCCTTCTTCATCCTCCCACTTAATGGGTTCCATGGCCTGAAGAGAAGTGGAGGTACCAGTGGCTCCCACTACTGAGGGACCATCGAGAACCATGCACATGGTGGCATACTGAGCGGGCATGCAAGAGACTTCTGCCCCTGAATCGAGCGTGCCCGTGTACCATTGCCCCCCTATTTTTAATTTATGGGTAGGCTTTTCCGGAGTGATTGGGACTGTCCAGAGAAGCGTTTTATTGCCGGTGAGGTGATGAGTTTTATTAGAACCGGCCTGCACGCTGCCTCTTAGGGACAGGGCTGAAGCTTGCCCAGCTTGGAGTTTAAAGCTTGCTCAGCGCCTTGGCGCTGATTAACACCGGGGCAGCGGCAGAGGGTTTTGGGGTTATTTTTGCAATCGCGCGCCCAGTGATAGCCACGCTGGCAGCGTGGGCAAGGAGTGGGAGGGGGGCGCCCATTGCACTGCATGGGAGGTGGGCGGTTGACCTCTGCATTGGGGCACTCTCGGGCAAAATGGCCGCTCTGCCCGCACTTGAAGCAACCGGCGGTGGCGGCTAAGGCGGCCGTGACAGCACCAGAGACAGCCTGGGCTAGGGACGCGGCAGCTGGGTCAAAGGCGCTGCAGGCGAGTACCCAATCGTGTATGCTCTTCTCCCGCAAGGGAAGGATAGACTGCTTGCAAGGGGGATTGGCTCCCTCGAGAATGAGTTCTCGAACGAGGGCCAGTTGGGCCTGGGGATCACTAACCTTTCGAGCGCAGGTTTCTTCAACCCTAGAGACAAAGGTGGCGAAAGGCTCACTCGGCTCCTGGAGGAGCTTGGTGAATTTCGTAGGCCGACAGGCGGAGCAGTTGGCAAACGCTCGCAAGGCGATTCCCCGAAGGATAGGCCAAAAGGTGGCGGGTGCATTGATATAGGCGGATGCGTGTATAAACGCTCCCGTGCCCAAGTAAGCCTCGTGGGGATGAGTGGCCCCAGTGGCTGCGTCTTGCTTGCTCTGCCTAGCTGCTTCTGCCTGGAAGTGGGCACGCCAATCAACGAACTGGCCAGGGCCAAGGATGGTGCGGGCAAGCGAGGCCCAGTCTTGGGGGAGGCAAAAGTCCATGGCGAGATCCTGCAATATTTGGGAAGCGTATGGGCTACCTAACCCGTCCTCCTTGACGGCCCTGCGAAGCTGCTTGATAGTGTCTGAGTCAAAGGGATACCAGTCGTACGGTTTTTGCGGTGTGGGGGTAACGTTAAGGGGAAAGCAGCGAAAAGCGCGAGGGAAAGGAGGACGCGCTTGCAGAGGGCCTGGCACAGGGGTGGGGGCAGGGGCAGCGTTGCCCCAAGGGTTGCCTTGAGGTGTAGAAGGCAGCCAGGGGTTGTTTGCCGGCGGGGCGGGAGGGGCGGCGGCAGCCGCCGGCAGCGGCTCTAAGGGGGAGAGGGAGGCAGGTTGTGAGTGGGGGGTGGGAGTGGGTTGCGGCGGCGCAATCCAAGAGTCCGCCGAAGGGGGAAGCGGAAGCGGGAGGCCCCAAGTGTCGCAAGATGGCGGCGCGGTGGGTGTAGCTAAGGCGTAAGATGGCGGGCCACCTCCGCCCTGTGGAAGGGCGGGGTAGAGTGCATGCGGTTTCCGGCCCGGCTTAGGGCTGACGTTATTGCTGGAGCACTTCCTCCCTTCGGTGGAAGAAGAAGGAGGAAGTTCGCCATCTTGGCGAGACCCAGTATTGTTTCGTTTTTGGGGGGTGACTTCGAGCACGTTGTTAATCTGCTCGACTAAGGATTCTGTGTCCGAATCGTGGTCTACATTAGTATCGCTGTCTGAATCTGTTGACTGGGTTGATAGGGCCTCCTTGGATTTAATGGGGCCCCGATCAGGGGGGAGGGAGCCTTGAAGGCAGGAGCGGACGGTTATTAAGGTGGGGAGCAAGCCGGGAGGGAAGCGCTTGCTCTCATGTTCCATGGCGTTGGTGACCCGATCAATAAGGCGATCATAAGTGACGGGGTCCCAAAGATGGCAAGTGGTGAGCCATGGGTTAAAGGGCAGCAGGAGGTCCCAGTATACTTGCAGCTGCCGGACAGACACCTTACAACGATGTGTGTCTAGGAGACCCGCCAGAGCGCTAACTTGAGGCGCTTGGCGTGCGGATAGACGATTACCCATAGTGGAGGGGAAAGGAGGGGGGGGTTGTCTACCGAGCAAGGAGAATGAGGTAAACCGTGGCCGCGAGGCCGAAGGAGACGGCGAGAACAGAAAGCAGGACTCTCTGGTAACGGGAACAGTCTGGGGGGGCGGTCACGGCGAGGCACACTGCACCGAACAGAGAAACGAAGACACAGAGGTCTACACCAAAGTAATGGAGGGGTAGAGGGAGAGTGTTAGGAGGAATGGGGGTCATAGAAAGAGAAGACGAGAGGTAGTCGAGGGCAACAGTACTTGTAACCGGGATAATACGGGAAGGGAGAGGCGGCTCCGAGCGCGGAGCGGCGAGGGAGAGGCGGCTCCGGGCGCGGAGCGGCGAGGGGGAGGCGGCCCTTACCTTGCAGGCGAGGGGAAGGGGAGATGGAGAGGCGTCCGGGCGAGCGGGCGACCTGCTAAACCATCGTGTGGAGATTGCCTCACACGGGGCACCAGTTGCGGTCGCGTTTACTGCTTCGGGGGGCGGCCGGTCGCTGAACCCTCGGCTCTCGGACTTGCTCGGAGGGTACCGGCGGCGGGGGCTCTTTCCTGGAGGCGAGGGCGAGGCGGGGGACTTGGCCAGGTCCCCGGCGGTGGCATGCAAGGTGTGGAGGGTGGCGCGAGGAAACAGGTGGGACGCTTTTCTCAGGAGGGTAAAACCAAGAGCGTTTATTCAGGGGTGAGCACAAGTTATATAGGCTGGCATAGAGGGCGGGGTCGGTGTAGGGGTGTGGGGTCCTTATATGGCAATGCTGAAGGGATAAAGGCTAGGATTGGTTCTGAGAGGACGCGGAAGCTGTTCGCAGCGGGCGGGAGTTGCTTTGGCAACTGTGCTTGCGCACTGGCGGTGGCGGGAGTTGCTCAAGGCAACGGGGAGTGTGGGCAAGCTAAGGGGGGGGGGGCGGTTTTCTCCGGCAAGCTTCCTTTAACGGTTGTATTTTGGGTGAGGAAATGGGGCCTGCATCCGGCTCCACTTTCTCAGGCCCGGGGGGCTGTGGAGGGCGCTACCGCCCGTGCCCACCACCCTCCCCAGGGGCGGATCCGGTCCCCCAGCCCAGGCCCGCCAAGATGAAGCACGTAATCAGTATCCCACAGGTACCTTCACTGGAGAAAGGCTGTTGACATCCAGAAAACCTCTGTTAGCTACACATGGCTGGCATCTGCTTGCTCCCAGATTGTGTTTCAAAATGGCGTTCTCCAAAATGTTGCTCTTCGAGCATTTTGCCCTCTCTTAGCTGTAGCTCCTCTTCAAAATGTCACTCACAGCTGCTCTGAGCTCCTTCTGTCTCTGAACTCTTTATATGGCTCCAGCGATTTAATTCAGACCCACCCTGAATACATGGGTAACACCTCCATGGAAATTATCCAATCAAAGATCTTGCCCACAGTGGATTGAGTCACATCTCCATGGAAACAATCAATAAGTTCCAACCTAATCAACACTAGTATGTCTGGCCCACAAGACTGCATTAAAGAATATGGTTTTTTCTGGGGGACATCATATATACAAACCAGCACACTTCCCATCCCTCCCTATTATTCATTTACTTTTTTGTCTTCATTTTTTTATTCATCTGTCCATACACTGAATAAAGAGAGTGGGAGCCATAAAGTTTTCACAATCACATGGTCTCCCAATATAAGCTATATAGTTATATAATTGTCTTCAATAATAAAGGCTACTGGGTTGCAGTTCAACAGTTTCAGGTATTTCTTTCTAACTATTCCAATACACTAAAAACTAAAAAGGGATATCTAGGTAATGCATAAGAATAACCTCCAGAAAGAACTTTCAACTCTTTCTGAGATCTCTCAGCCACTGCAACTTTATTTGGTTTCCTTTCTCCTCCCCTTTTTGGTCCAAGAGGGCTTTCTCAATCCCACAATGCCAAGTTCATCCCTCAAGTCATCTCCTATGTTGTCAGGGAGATTCACACCCTTGGGAGTCACACCCCATGTACGGGGAAGGGCAGTGAGTTTACCTGTACAGTTGACTTAGAGAGAGAGGCCACATCTGAGCAACAAAAGAGGTTCTTTGGTGGTGACTCTTAGGCACAATTTTAAGTAGGTTTAACCTCTCCTTTGCAGTAGCAAACATCATAAGGGCAAGCCCCAAGATCAAGGTCTTGGCCTTCTAAATTGGTAGCCCCTAATACTTGTGAGAATATCATTAACTCCCCAAGTAGGGAAATTTAATATTTTCACATTTTCCCCTAGTCCTTCTAGGGGACACAATAAGTCCCCCGGTGCAAATGTCCATTCATGTCCCTTTTTTCAGTTCTTCCAAGTATATACCCAATAACCAAGTTGCAGATCATATGGCAACCCCATGCTTAGCTTCCTGTGGAACCACCACACTGCCCTCCAGATAGGCTGCACCATTCTACTTCCCCATCAACAGTGATTAGGTACATCCCTTTCTCCACATTTTCTCCAGCACTTGTATCCTTTTGTTTATTTTTAGATGGTTTTATTCACACAACATACATTCCATCCTAAGTAAATAATCAATGGTTCCCTGTATAACCACATAGTTATGCATTCACCAACACTATCTATATAAGGACATTTCCATTTCTTCCACAAAGAGGAAGAGGCAAAAAAAAGTGAAAAGAAAAAAGGAAAAGAAAAAGAAAAAAATGAAAACTAAAAATCAACAAGAGAAAAAATAAAATTAAAATACAATAAAAAAGTCAGACAACACCACCAATGCCAAGAATCCCATATCCCTCTCATATATCCCCCTCTTGTAGACATTTAGCTTTGGTATATCGCCTTTGTTATAATTAATGGAAGCATATTTCAATGTTACTGTTAACTATAGACTCTAGTTTGCATTGATTGTATTTTTTCCCCAATACGACCCATTTTAACACCTTGTAAATTGACATTCATTTGTTCTCCCTCATCTAAAAACATATTTGTACATTTAATTACAATCATTGACCACTCTAGGTTTCACCAAATTATACAGTTCCAGTCTTTATCTTCTATCATTCCTTCTGGTGTCCTACATGCCCCTAACTTCTTTCAACTGTACTCACAGTCATGTTTGTTCAGTGTACTTATATTATTGTGCTACCATCACCCAACATTGTGCCTCAAACCTCTCTCTCCTGTCCTTTCCTATCTGCCTGTAGTGCTCCCTTTAGCATTTATTGTAGAGCAGGTATCTTCTTCACAAACTCTCTCATTGTCTGTTTGTCTGAGAATATTTTAAGCTCTCCCTCATTTTCGAAAGACAGTTTTTGCCAGATATAGAATTATTGTTTGGCAGTTTTTCTCCTTCAATATCTTAAATATATCATACCACTGCTGTCTCATCTCCATGGTTTCTACTGAGAAATCCGCAAGTAGTCTTATTAAGCTTCTCTTGTATGTGATGGATTACTTTTCTCTTGCTGCTTTCAGAATTCTGTCTTTGACATTTGATAATCTGATTATTAAGTGTCTTGGCTTAGGTCTATTTGGATCTATTCTGTTTGGGGTATGCTGCACTTCTTGGATCTGTATTTTTAGGTCTTTCATAAGAGATGGAAAATTTTCAGTGTTGATTTCCTCCATTATTGTTTCTGCCCCTTTTCCCTTCTCTTCTCCTTCTGGGACACCCTTCTCTTCTCCTTCTGGGACACCTATGACATATATAGTCATGTGCTTCATGTTGTCATTGATTTCCTTGAGATGTTGCTTGTATTTTTCCATTCTTTTCCCTGTCTATTCTTTTATGTGTAGGATTTCAGATATCCTGTCCTCCAGTCCATAAATCTTTTTTTCTGCCTCTTCAAATCTGCTGTTGTATGTCTGCATTGTGTTTTTCACCTCTTGTATTGTGCCTTTCATTCCCGTAAGTTCTGCCAATTTTTTTTTCAAACTTTTGAGTTTTTCCTTATGTTCACCCAATGTCTTCTTTATGTCCTTCATCTCTTTTGCCATATCTTCCCTCAACTTATTGATTTGATTTTTGGATTGATTTAGGAATTTGTTTGATTAATAATTAGTTGTTTCAATTCCTGTATCTCAGTTGAAGTGTAGGTTTGTTCCTTTGACTGGGCCATATCTTTGCTTTTCCTAATGTGACTCATAATTTTTTTGTTGTCTATGCAACTGGTTTCCTTGATTACCCCAATTAGATTTTCCCAGACCAGGTGGGCCCAGGTCTCAGGAGGAAAGTAATCAAAATCAAGTTTCCTTGGGGAGTGGGTTGTCAGACTTTCCTGTGAGGCTTCTAGACTTGGTGCTTTTCCTATCCTGTCCAGCAGGTGGTACTTGTCAGCCTGCGCTCCCCACTTGTATTAAGACCCTTTAATTCCTAGTGGATCCCATCCTGGCCAGGGACTGAGGGTGTCAAAATCCAAGGTTAAGTTGTTTCTGTTTTTTTCCCCCCAAGGCCCTGGAGTCTGAATTATCTGAGGGAGGGCAACCACTTAAGCTGGGTCCCACCCCTATTTTCTTAGGGAAAATCTACCTTTTAGAAAGTTATCTTGTACACTTGAATTCTTCCTTTGTCTCTCTGACTCCATGAACTCCACCCTTCCCTGGGTTAGTGCTGACAATTGAAAATTCCTGAGGCTTTCTCTAATAAGCTGCTTAGAATGAAAGAAAAAAAGGAAAAGGAGCAAAGGCGCCTTTTCAGATCCTATCTCCAGCCCCTCCACCCCCCCCCCAGTTTCACCAGTCTACCTGTGTTGGTACCTGGATCTCTGTGTCTCTTTTCTTGGGACACAGCCATTTTCCAGTATTCTGATCTCAGCTGTCTCCAAAATCCTCTGTTTTTATTTATTTATGTATTTTTTTCTGTCAGCCCTGCCTCCTCTCTGCCAGGAGGAACCTCAGATTCTTTATATTTGCTCTGGGTTTATCTGTGCTCATAGCTTGTATTCAACAGTCCAAATTTGTTAATTAAAACCACAATTGGAGCTTGGTTGAGTTACTTCCTCACTCTAGGGAACCAGCTTCTTTTTTCCAGAGGGAAGTATTTCAGCTCAGCCTGCCATGCTGGCGGAGGAGGGGTGTCAGCTCTGCAGTTTAGGGAGCTTTGCATGAAGTTTATGCTGTGATCTCAGTTGTTCCACCCATTCCAGGCTGGTGTATGATGTATGTACAGTCACGGATTTCCCCCAACAGTTATTTCAGACTGTATACTAGTTGTTCCTGGCTATTTCCTAGTTACTCTAGGGGACTGACTAAATTCCATACCTCTGTATGCTGCTATCTTGCCTCTATAACTAGTTCAGTTTTATTTGACATGGAATCTAGAATAAGAAATGAGATCATAGTATTCTGTACAGGTTTTTGTAATACCCTGATGCATTTCAGAATATTTTGTGCATAAAATGAGAAAGTATTTGCAAAGTCCCTTGAGGGACTAGGGAAAGAAAACAGGTTTATTAAACTTCCCTACCTGGGGAATTCCCACTATTCACTCAAGCAATAGGGGCTCCTAATTTACTAAAACTGTAATCAAAGAACTTTGCAAATTCTAAATCTAAGATATACTTCTTTTTGAGAAACATAAATTATCCCCATTTAAACTTGCAACAAGGAGACCTATAAAAATAACCTCTAAAATATATGAGTCCTGCCTAATAAAATGAAATATGCTAATAAGCCAGGTTCTTGGTCTTGAGGCTGGCAGCTACAAAACTTATTTCTATAATGATGTAAAGCCTAAGAATCAGCCCCTGAAAATCTCTGTGTTGCTCAGACATAGACTTTCTCTCTCTAAGCCAAACTCTGCAAATAAGCTCACTACCTTCCCTAGGGATAAATTTCCCTGATACTGTGGGACATGACTTTGAAGAATGACCTCCTTTACATTGTGGAATTAGCAATGAATTTGTGATCAAAAGAGGGGAAAGAAATAAAATAAAGTTTCAATGGCTAAGAGATTTCAAATAGAATCAGGTCATTCTGGAAGTTACTTTCATGCAGGTCTCAGCCAGATATTGCCATCACTATTCCTGAAAACCCTAAGGAACACCCCACGTTCTATCTAAAAATCTATAAAATGTTATTTCCTCAATATAACATAGTTATAAATCACTTAATCATAATTCTTCTACTCCTTTTATTTAAACCCATAGTTTTCAATTTACTTAATTTCTCATTTTTTTTAGAGACTTAAAGCCTATAGATTTTTCCTATGCCAGCTCAGCCATGAAACCCAGAGGTACAAGTCTCTCTAAGAATGATAACCAATTTCATTCCTTTATCCCATAATGTCAACACCCCTTTTCAGCATGAAGAAGTTGTAATGGTCGATGCCCAGATATCCTTCAAGACTGAGGAAACGGACAAGCAAGAGGGAGGAGTTGTAGCCAAGAGTTATGACTTAACAAATAATTATGATTACTGAATCATTATATAGATTCCTGCCCCCCTTCTAGTATATTGTAGAGTAGCCAAAAGTTAATGCCTGAAATTACTGAAACTCCTGAACTAGTCCCAGCCCTGTTTGTACTTATTATTGTGATGTTTATTCTAGCCTAGTCCCAGCTGTTGTTTATAATTACTGTTGTGATGGTAACCACTCCACCTCCCCTTGCTTGAATCTATAAAAAACCTTAAACTCCTTAGATGCAGGGAGCCAGATTTTCAGGCTGAGTGGTCATCTGATCTCCTGCTTCATGCCTAGCAATAAACTCTTTCTCCATTCCAGTGTCATACATTGGCTGTTACACACATCAGGCAGAGAACCTGGCTTTTGTTTGCTATGAGTCTCTGAACCCAGTGAAAGTTCAATGATTATCAAAACACTCTTTTTCACTAGATATTGAATGTTCCCGAACTTTAAAGTCAAACCCCTCTCTCTACCCTACCCACGAGAGTTACTAACCATCTATACTAGAAAACAACAAATAGAAGCTTGAAAAGTGTTTTCACATTAACATTAGCAGAATTTATAGCTGCATGGCTTATTAGGAACCCATGTCAGGAGCCCCAAAACATCACTCCTGCCACATTCTATTGGTTCAGCATGTCATTAAGACAAGTTCAGATTCAAGGAGAGTGCATTTGAAATTAATGTCAAATCAAAATCCTTCAGAATGTATCACTAAATGAGGAGCACTCCCTCCTTCTCAGCTTCACCACCATGCCACCACCACTCTGTTATAGATTGAATTTTGTCCCCCCAAAAACATGGTCAAGTCCTAACCTCTGGCCTATGAATATTACTTGGAAATAATGGTCTTTGAAGATGCTATTACTTAAGATGAGGCCACCTGGATCAGAATGGTCTGTAATTCAATATGACTGGTGTCCTTACAAGCAGAGGAAATTTGGACACAGTGGTTAAGAGAGAAAGAGAGAGAGAGATGGTCATTTGGTGGAGGCCGAGGCAGAGATTGAGTTATGCCAGAAGCCAGGGAACAGCATCAATTGCCAGCCACCACCACAGAACCCTACAGATTTCAGAGAAACTATGGCCTGGTCGACACCTTGATTTCAGATTTCTAGCCCCTAGAACCATGAGACAATAAATTTCTATTGTTTAAGCCAACTAATCTGTGGTACCTTGCTATAGCAGTCTTGGCAAAACTAAGATATTCCCCTCCTGTAAAATAATGAAACTCTGTTATAATCAAGTACCTAGTTTGCTTACTGTTTGAACATTATCATATTCATGAGCATTGCATCTTGTTCAAACAGTGTCCCCCAAAGTTTATTATAGTAACCTTCTAAATGGTCCCTTATATTTCATAATTTTCCTTCTAAATTCTCTAGATGACCTCAGATTGATTCAACAAAGTTCCTCCCACAAGCTTGACCAATCATCTTCAATTGCTTCATACTGGATGGTGAGAGTCCCTTACACATGTTCAATTCTGCAGTATATATCGTTTCTCTCTCTCTTTTTTTTTTTTGCTTGACATGACCCTGTAAGATTGGCTGAGGAGAGTTTAAAGTTCCCAATCTCCTGGCATTCAAGTCCTTTTACAAGCCCATGTCCTAATAAATCCATACGACCCAGCACTTCCAGAACAAGTCATGCATTAATTTATAGTAAATAGCTGTGGAACACTCACTCTGCTCCAGGGAGTATATTGATAATGAACACAGATTTTGTCCCTGCCTTCCAGGCATTATAATAGGGTGGGTGTACAGGCAATACTCAAGTAAAGAATTCAGCACTACATATAATGATAAAGGGATATTGGTGCTATGATGGAAAAGAAACAAGGATATAAGTAAGAGTGAGAGTAAACAATCTACTTAGGCAGCTGGTCAGAGAAGGCTTCTCTGAGAAGGTGACACTGAAAAGCCTTTATCTGCTGCTGTGCATAAAACAACTGGGGGAGAGTCATTCAGTTGACCAGATGGCTGAGTTCTTCTCATTGCCATTTCTCCCTCTGAGCCCTTTATTCGGTAAACATGTCCTGAGCACCATGTGATGTTCCCTTCATGAACTGTAAACACACTCGTGTATGTGGACATAGCGTCCCCTCCGGAGGCTAATGCAGTGCCTCAGGCTCACCAGGGGTTCAGATGATATTTGATGAGTGAGTGAGTGGAAGAGTTGTTCTGGTTTCCCTTTTCATTTAACAGGACAGTCACACTGACAGTTTCAATTGTTTGAGAGAAGCCTGGAAGGGGCATGACATTGTCATTTGCAATTCTGCTGAAGCTCCAAGAGCAAGTCATCAAGCTAAAAAAAAAAAAGAAAAGAAAAGAATGTGGAAAGTATCTTGTGAGAAACAGGGTCCTCTGTTGTCCTTTAGTCCCACTGTGGCCTTACTTCCAAGGAGAGAGGATAGCAACAGGCTGCTCTCCCCCTTTAATAGGAAGAAACTGTAGTGTAGGGTCCAGGAGGTCTGATGCATTCTGGGAAGCAGGCTGGCTTGGCTCTTCCACTGAGATTGAGTCCTCCAGGTTCAGATGGACTCTAAAGAGGTGGCATTGGGCAAGTGGGAGAAGGAGGTGGGGGCTGGGCCAAGGGGTACGTGAGGATCCTCTTGGATCCTGCATTAGCATCTCAGGTGCCTGGGTTTCCTTCTAACCACATTACTACCTCTGGAGGAATAACTTCTGAATTCTCATAGATTGAAGGTGTGGAGTATGCCTCGGGAGGCCCGCCGGTAGGCCCTAAATGGCTTTCTGCGGAGTATTTAATGTGAAGGTACAGCAGAGAACAAAAACAAAAGGCACAGAGAATGCATCCTCCTCCATGGATACCCAGATGTCTTCCAGGCAAAGGTGAGCAGACACACCATTTTTTCTGAACTTGCTCCTTTCTGTGCTCTCAACTCCTTCCCCTCTTTTTCGTCCCACTGCTGACCATCCAGGCAGGCTGTGGTCTCCTCAGCCCTAGACGCCATGTTTTCTCCTGTTGAGGGGGCGTCAATCAGATGACTCTCAGTTGGAGATCTGGCCTCAGCACCTTATCGGGACCAACATTGGAGGCATGCTGCTGTCCCAGTGAGGGCCACTGTTTAATCAGGAGTCACATATTAGGTTTGCCAAATCTGCATATATATAAGCATATAGCCATGGGTGGGAGAGCCAGCATGAGCCCCAACCATATGGAAGGCAAATATGTTAGGGTTGTGGAAGAACCCTGAGAGCTTCCAACTCGACGACACTTGCTCCTGCTGCCCAGGCACCAGCTGTTAATTGCTCACCTAAAGCTTAAATGGCAAAGCCCTGGACTTACCTTTGATAGGAGCTTCCTACCAGTCCAATCTGGGAAAGAGAGCATTCTTACTACAAGGCTGACAGGTGGGCCATCAAGCTCACCCACCTGGAGGTTAAGGGACTCACTTATGGGCTTGAGTGAATACTGGATACTTTTCGCTGTGTTGAATAACTCTGTAACAAATATAACCAATTTGGAAAGACTCCCATGAGTCTGCTTCCAGTTATTACATCAAAGCCAGTGGAGTGAGTAGTCCAAGTTTCAACATAGGTCTTAGCTCTCCTACCCGTAGCCCTGATATCTCTCCCTCCTCCCACTCCTACATCACAAGCGTGTCCACCCCTGTGGCAGAAATCCCTTTTCCAAGTGGGAGTACATACTGAAAGACATGAGTGGTGTCATTAGTTTTTTAGCCACAGGGCAGATGAAACCAGAGTTGGAGGCATAGGATGAGACCTTTAACGTGATAAATTTGTACTTGCCAGCAATAAGCTTCCTGGAAAAATATCTGTAAGCCCTTCTGACCTTATCTCCCAAAGTTCCAGAGTGATTGAGAAACTACAAATAAATTGACTAGAAAATTTAAGTTTCGGGAAATGCTTGGTTGGTGGATTGGGATGAGACTGGGCGACTGAAGTGAGTAGGAGCTGCTTGAAAAGCTGAACAATGTGACTTAAGTACCTTAGAAATTCATGAAATTATGTGGTCTTCTATTTTTCCAAATTTATATTTTGAACACTTCTAATTTTCAAAAAAAAGTTGAAAGAATTGCATAATAAACACACATATCCTCCACCTTGGTTCACCAATATTAACTTTTGCTTTCTCTCTACATAACATGCATTCGTTTCTGAAATATTTGAAGTAAGTTGTAGATATTAGGTTACTTGAATTTAAGTAATTCAGTATGTGTCTCCTGAGAACAAAAGCATTGTCTGAAATAGCCACTGTCAATCTGAGAAATCTAAAGATGATTCAGTAATGTTCTCTAATATATAGTTGACAGTCAGTGTCCCAGTTGTCCCCCAAAATTCGTATCATAGCTTTTTTTTTTTTCCTTTCAAGGGCCATGCTTTGGAGTTGGTTGTAGTCTCTGTTAGTCCGTAATGATTCCCTAGATTTTTCTGCTTTTTTCTTGATACTGACTTTTGTGAAGAGTCCAGACCAGTGATTTTACAGAATGTCTTCTTAATCTGGATTTGTCTGATTCCTCCCCTCTGTGATTAAGATTCATTTTAAACATTTTTAGCAGATAACACATGGGTGATATGTAAAACACCATTTTTGACATTCAGGATGTGTTTTATTCAATCATGTCCTCCACAAAGATGTGCTCAAGCCCTAACTCCTGGCCCCATGGGCGTGAGCCCATTTGTAAATGAGCCCATACCGAACCAGGGTGGGTCTTTAATCAATATGATGGGGTCCTTAGAAGCAGAAGGAATTTAGACACAAGTAGGAGAAGCAGGAGGCAACTGTAGAGAGACAGCCAAGTGACAGAGGCAGAGATTGAGTTACGGACTGCTGGCGTCAGAATGCTAGACTTCAGAGAAAGTGTGGCCTGGCTGTCACTTTGATTTCATTTCTAGCTTCCCAAACTGAGAAACAACAAATTCCTGTGTTTAGGCCCTTTGTGGCACTCGGTTACAGCAGCCCTGGCAAACTAAGGATGCTAATGAGCAAGTCTTCAGTGGGTTACTGAGATGCTGACAGCCGAAAGACCACTAGGTACCACCTAGGAAGTGCGATCTTTTCTGATAACAGGGCCAGGTGACCTCCCTGGCCTGAGCATTCTTGATAAGCTCCCAACCTGACCATCTCTAGAGTAAAGTTTAAATCAGTGGTTCTTGACCAGGGTGATTTGTCCCCTGGGAACATTTGGTAATGTCTGGAGATATTTTTGGTTGTAACAACTGCAATGCAGGGTGTGTGTGCTACTGGCTTCTAGTGGGTAGAGGCCAGGTATATGCAGACATCCTGCAAGGCATAGGAGCCTCCCACAGCAAAGAATTATCCCACAGTAAATGTCAATAGTGATGAGGCTGAGGAACCCAGGGGTCTCACTATAATACTGAAGTGTCCCAACCAGCACACTTCTGGGCACCTGTATTCTTCCATTCCTCTTCGTTCCAGAGATTCTCCTCCATTGACTGCATGAAAAAAAAAAATTGGACACACAAATAAAAGGCAACAATTTCTCAATAGTATCTGGTAACAGTGATATATGTATACATATTTATTATATTTATTTACATATCATAAATATATACAAAATTATAAACATATAAGCTAAAAAGGTTCTATTATATTTATTATATACATATTTATAGGCCTTTTAATTGGCCTGTGAACCTCCTGTTCTCGACAAATATGTCATTTAAGATGAGTCGTCTAGTTCGTCAGGGTAGGCACATATTATTTGTAAGAAAAGGTGCCAGGACAATCCCAAAGAGCACTGCTAACTAACAACTGCCCTGCAATTTAGAATGTACAAAGTGCTTTCCCATATTGCATTCGGCAACGTGACCTGACAACACTCTAGAAGATGGTTAATTACTATGCGAGTGTTAAGTCTTTCGCTGTCGTATTCGAGGAACCAGATTCGCAAGTGAGACTGGCTCAGGACACAGGGCTAGTGACAGCGTGGGGAGGTGGGCGGGCGCCGGGATTAAGACCGGGATTCAGTCTTCAAGTTCTTTAGTCAACTCCGAAGTAGTCAAAACGGTTCTCCATGCTTCCTTTTCCCCCTTCTCCCGCAAGCAACGTAAATATAATACTCAAAGCGTACCTTAATTTAAACAGGACAGATTAACATGCAGTTGTTGGAATGTATGGCGCTAACCGCGCAAGGAGAGTGGATAGGTTCTTTCATTTGTGGAGGAAGCTGGGATAGGAAGAGGCTTCTGGCCTTGCAGAAATGACACACCTCTCTCCCTCCCCCTCTCCTTGATAAGGTCAGGTATCTTGCAGGTGAGGCTTTGGGTTTAAATTAACCTGAAAGACCCAGGGATAGGCTTTTTAAGTGGAAGTAGATTGTGGGGTGACCGGGATACGACGCCAGACCTCTCCGCAGTGCAGTGGTAGAAGGAAGGCATCACAGGAAACAAATCGATTTTTTTTTTTAAACGATTTAAGTCCCGAGGTCTGGAATGATCGCAATGTAGCTGATGTGGTCTCCGCCGTTCAGAGCTCACCTTTCTTGTGCACGTTCTTGCCATTTTCTCCAGGGTCATAAATCCTTGGGGTGTGCACGCCTCAGAGAGATCTGCTTTTCACATCCAAGGACAAAGAGCACCCCGCCGTCTGTTACATAGTCTTCACGCTAACGATAACGAAACCCCTTCCAAGCTGCCTAACTTTCGGTAGAAACGGAGCCCATCTCCCTCCCAAGGCTCCTGGAGCTCCGCAACTTGTATGCGTAGGCGATACGGCCCGGCGTCAGCCGCGCGCACCTGGCGCCTGGCGGTGCCTCGGAGCCAGGCGGATACTCCGCCCCGCCAGGTGAGCAGCCGAGAGGCCCCGCCTCCGCCCCCGCCGGAGGCCCGCCCGGCGGCGCCTGCGCTATTTCGGCCCGGCTCGGAGCCGGCCCGCTAGGTGGCGGGCCGTCGCATTTCGGGCGGGCCCAGTGCGCGTGCGCCGTGGAGGCGGGATGCGGGCGGCGGCCGCGAGGGAGAGGCTTGGCGGGGGCGGGGAGGCGCCGTCTGGCTCGGGTTGGGGCCGGGGCAGACAGCCTGAGAGAAGACGGCCGTGGGAGCTCGCGTGGGGCTTGCGGACGGCGGCCCTCAAGGCGTCGGCAGGTGAGGCCTCTCCGCCGCGGGCGAGACACGGGGCCGCTCGGGGGGCAACGTCGCCGCCAGCAGGAGAAGGCGCGGGCGTGAGGCGCGCGTCTGCGTCGCTCCTTGGTCTGCGGCGCGGGCGTGCGGGGCCGCCTTCGCCCGGCCGGGACCGGGTCGCGCCAGGTGAACGCTGCCCGACGGCCCGACCGCCCGTGCCCCGCGGCGGCGCATGTCCGGGCCGGGCTGCGCTGCGTCTGGGCAGCGCCCCCTGCCGGCCGCGGCGCCCCGCGGGGGTGGGGGCGGGCCAGCCTCCTCGGGCCTCGCCGGGCCTCCTCGCGCGGGTCGCGCGTTCCTTTGTTCGCCGCCGCGCCCGGCCCCCTCCTCCTCCTCTTCTTCCGCCGCCGTCGCCGCCCAGCGAGTCCCGGGCGCCCAGTGCGCCCCGCCCGCCAACATGGCCGCTGCCGCGCCGCGCCCGGCGCTCCGGGCGCCGTCGGCCCCTTAGCGCTGCTTTTGTTTCTCGGCGCCACCGCCGGCGCCTCCGCCCACGCCTGGTAAGGTCTTGCAGGCTACGGGCGGTCCCGGTTCTCGGCGTCGGCGGGCGGTGGAGCCCGGTACGCGCGGGGGCGGGGGGCTTCGCTGCTGCGTAATTTCGAGGGCGGGTGGGGGAGGGGACTATGCGCCAAAATCGTTGGCAGCGGCGAGATGTTCAGTGTTGCATAATACCCCGGATCTCTCTGCTCGCTGGACACGCGGCTCGTCACGGGCGAGGAGGGAGAGAGACGGTAGCACCTAGGTCGCGAGTGGCCCGGGCGGAAAGCGGGATGCTGTCGGGTGGAGGCTGTGTCCGCGCTCCTGTTGGGGGGTGGGGTGGGGATGGCAGGTCTGGGATGTCTGCGGCTATCCGGGAGTTCCCGCGTCTGCTGCGGGGTCAGGTTATGTTAGTGGGTGGATGAACTTGCGCTTTGCGCGGTGCTTTCCAGGGTGAGGGGAACTGGATTCTGCAGGTGGCGTTGCTTTTCAAGTGGTGGAGCCCTTAGTCCTTGGAAGTTGTTGGTTTCACTGAAAAGGCATGTTTTCTGTTGCTTCCAATAACGCCCACTAGCACATTTCCCATCCTATGCGGCCCTCCGTCAGTCGCAGCACCCTCTCCTGGCTTTGTTAAATACTTCGGCACCCTTCTGTTGGATAAGAAATTGACGGGGGGGGTGGGGGGAGGATGCATTTCTTTCGACACATTTTTTTTTTTTTTTTTTTTAAACCCCATCACAAGTGACCTTGAATGTATTCTGCAAGGAATCTGTTTAGATTAATTTTATGGTGCGGTAACTACGCAGTGCGTTTTGGTTTGGTTTTCTCTGTTAGGTTCTTGCATTGATGCAGTCTTGATTTTACGAGATTTGTTTTTAGTAATGCTTTCAGTAATAAGTGTTATTAAATAGGTAACTCAAAGTTTATTTATTTGGTTGTTTATTTACTGAAATTGATGAACTAGGATTCCGGGTATTTGGAGAGGGTTTTCCAAACATTGAAGTGTTTTTCTCTTGGCTGTAACGGATTGTTTGGCTCTTTTACCGTGTACGTAAAAAAGCAGTACAAGGTATTGAAGTGTTTTAAAGGATTTCACTGTATGACATCACCTGTGCCAAATAAGATATACATGCCAAAATGCAAATACGTATATAACTTATGTTCGAATTTTCTGGAAGGAACTCTGTAGTCTGATAGGATTGGTGGTACAGTAATTGTTTTCTACATGGCATTTGCTAGGAAGTGAAAATTAAACATAAGCCTGGGGGTTTATATCAGGACTTACTGAGTTTGTGAACAAGTCTTAGAGGTTGTGAAATTTCAGAAAAGAGATAGATGAATTGAGGAGGCTTCCTTTCCCCTTCCCCACCTCCAGCTTTAGTTATGGGCAAACACCAAAAACTGTAGTTGCTAGAAATTTATAGAATGCTTATAACCTGCACTTAATAATTATACATTAAGGTTGCATAATCTGTCAGAACTGTGGATAGTTGGTATTTTTCATGAGAAATAAAACTAAATTTATTTTTGATCTTTTGAATAGTGAAATAGTTGCTGTTACAATGGTATGAAATGGGTAAGGCACCTTGCCATCTCTTTTTGTTTGGGTTTTTTAATACTTTCGTTGAGCCCCAGAATTTCTCTAGTAGTGTTTGATAGTGCTTTCAGTTACCAATTAAGCACAAAATGACAATTTGGGATATCTACAACTTTGTTTTGGAATATCTTTAGCAGTGTTGCTTAATCTGGCATTCTTTATGACACTTGTTCTAAGAGATGCCATAGAACAAAAAAGGTCCCCTGGTCAAATAACTTTGGGAAACTGTTGTCTCCTTCCCTCAGGGTCACCATTCACATCAACATGAGGGCACTGAGAAATATTGCAGTGGTGTTTCCCATATTTACCCCCCCCCCGCACCCCTGTTTGGTTTGGTGGGTGTCTATTAGTATGAAGGAAATCAGGAAACACCTGATGTTTTCTGGAACATAGATACGTTGTGAAATGTTGATCCTTGGTGTCCATACAGTGTATCTTAGATAATAGTGCTGCCTCTATTTTGTGAACTGAGAGGGTGGTGTTGATGTGGTTTGTGTGTTCCTGTGCATTTTATGGACAGTACTCCATAATCTGGCTCTTACTGTATTGATAAGCTATGATGAGGTTTATTAACCGGAAGTCTTAATTAGGAGGCATGCAACTAGTTTAAGTGTTTTCACTTCCTAGTGGCTTAAATGGTTGCACACACTGTTAACAGCAGTAACAAGTTTACTGGTGGCTTTTCTTAATTGTTAACATCTTTTTTTCCTAGTATGTTAGAAATAAATGAAAAGGATATTACTGTTTTTGAAGAGTTAATTATGTGGTTTATTTAGAGGTTAAAAAGAATGGCTTGGACGGGGTCTCATTTTGCTGGGAAAGATGAGTTAATGTATAGTCATGTAAATCTTTCCATACTTTTATTAGACACTTCATTGAATGTTTTTTCTTTTCTTTGGATGAAAAGAAGTTGGAAGAAGACAATTATTTTGCCCAAATATTTTGTTCAGTGGAAGGCATTACTGTATTGTGAAAAAGATATAGGCCCTGGAGTTAGACAGGGAGTTAACATGGCCTTTCAAATCAGAAGAATCTGGGTTGAAATTGAGCTCCACTATTTACTGGTCCAAAACCATGTGTCTCATTCATCATGCAGCCTTTTTTAAACTGTTTCGTCAGCTATAAACTTGGATGAAACCTCTCATGTAAAGCTATCACGAGAATTAAATGAAATGGATTTATAGAGTTCTTAGTATAGTTACTGAAATATAGTGTCTAGGGCCAATAAATGTTGATTTCCTTCACCTTCCTACTTTTGAAGTTGGCAGCGTTATTAGTATGATTTTTTTGTTTTCGTGCTGGAGTAAACAGTTTGCTTAGTTGTGCCTCAGTATTCAGTCTGGTTTAACTTTAAATTATATGTTTATTGGATACCTATTTTCTGCCTTGAAACCACCGTAAGTCTTTCCTGAAATAAGTCATGTATGGATATAAAAGGGTATTACATAAGTACCCTTAAATACCTTACAGTCTGGTAGGGAAAATACACATACATATAATGAGGAAATTCTGTGCTAAGGGATGTCTGGGAAGAGAAGATAATGTGGTGGTCAGGTCAAGAATATTAGAGTAGGAAAAGAAAGGAATTCTAGATGGAGGCGACAGGAGGAGCACAGGCAGGAAAAGAGGTTAAGCGTGTTCTGAATTTGAATCACAACCATTTTATTCCTTGTGTTATCTTTTATTCCTGTGTGAGTGTTTACCTGCAAAATGGGATGATAATACCTACTTCCTTAAGTGTAAGATTAAATGAGGCAGTTCAACAAAGTGATAAGTAGAGGTCCTGGCAATATAGTAAGGTCCCAGTTTGCGTGATGATGATGATGATGATGATGATGATATGATACGATTGTACCACTGCTACCACTCATGGTGTGGTTTGGCTGGACGGTGTAGGGATGAATTTGGAGCCAGATTTTAAATAATTCTATATACCGCGCTTAGTTCATTGGCATTTATTCTATAGATGATGGGAAACCATTGAAAGGTAGAGACAGGATCAGACTTGTGTTTCAAAGGGATAATTTTTTAGAACAGTATGAAGGATGAGTTGGAGGAATGTGGCCAGTGTGAAACATTTAATCTCCGGAGTTTAGCCTGTTAGAAGGTGATTGAAGTCATTTGAGGCAAGAGTAATTAATTAGTCTGGACTCCGTAGAATGTTAGTGTGTTCACTTTTTGGGGGTGAGGAGTTCTAGACAGTAGTCATTCAGCATGAATGTTATTTTCATCAAAATGTTGAATGTTGAGAGAGTAAATGAAGAGACTAGGTAAGTATTTTTTTTTTTTAGTTTAGTATCATTTGAGATTTTTAAGACTGTAATAGTGTCTTAAAAGGCTAGACGTTTTTTTAACCTGTATTATATTTGTATAGAATCATGTTCACTTTGCCTACAGTTACATCTATAAGTTATGTTTGATTTTGGATCTGTCTGCAAATGATTATTTAATAGTGCTATACTGAGTTCCTAGTCCTGGCACAACAGAACAGGAGAGGGAAGAGTGTCCTTTTTCTTTGTCCTGCATGCACGGAATTTTGTTTGTGTGGGTCCATGAGAGTTTATTTCTTTTTGCGTTTTCTTTCTTAAGGATCATTGTGAAATTATGGATTTTTATATATTCAGCGTGTTTTAATCAAAGTTACTATTCTTTTCCTCACTTTGCCCCATCTTTGGCCCCTGGGAGTACTTTGAAGCTAGTTCTCTTTCCTTTGGCATGGTCCCATTAATCTTTGAAACATTTGTTGCTTTCTGGTACAAGATGTCCCAGGCTCACACCATGTTTTTTAGCTCCTTTTATTGGGGAGTGGAACTTAGATACCAAAATCTGGATGCTGTGCATTCTCATTGCTGCTGAGATGCCACTGCTTTCATTGGACAGGCTTAGGAAATATATAAATCTTGATTTTGTTTTCATATTTCCAATTCAAATGTAACATTTTGGGGGTTTTATGTATCTGATTTTATCCTGTTTTCACTGACATTGGAAGTTTGCATCCTTAGCAACGTTTGCTTTTTCTTAAAATTACGTGTTTGAAAATTACTGCTAATGAACATTGAAAACTACTGTAGATTTGTATTTGTTATAGTTCTTTTTGTTCTTAAAAGGTTTCCATTTAAGGATGTTCAGTTGATCTTCTCAGTCATTTGTAATAGTTTTCTCTCTTTAATTATGTTACCAGTTTGATAATTAGTTTAGTGTATTTGCTTGAAATTCTTCATTTAGGAGTTACTTTATTTTTTTATTTCAGTACAGTTTTTTCAATGTGTAAAATGTTCAAGTAGCTTAAAAGTCAAAAGTGTATAAAAAGGCATATTCACTTATTCATGTCCCTTCTACTCGTTCCCCTCCTGCCCCATTTTTATTTGTTTCTGGGTTTATTCTTGCAGTGTTTCATTTTTGCAAATATAAGCAGTAGCATTTTTTCCCATCTTTTCTTACGCAAAAGGTACCATTCTGTGCTCGC
Source organism: Choloepus didactylus (assembly GCF_015220235.1). Classification (NCBI taxonomy): domain Eukaryota; kingdom Metazoa; phylum Chordata; class Mammalia; order Pilosa; family Megalonychidae; genus Choloepus; species Choloepus didactylus. The sequence continues at coordinate 16,562,467 of NC_051316.1, forward strand.
TCACTTTTCTGCTTTTTTTCTTTTCTTTTTTATTTATTTATTTGATTTTTTTTTCATTGAGATTGTTCGCATACCATACAATTATCCAGATATCTGGTGTACAGTCAGTTGTCCATTTTACCATCATACAGCTATGCATCCATCACCACAGTTAATTTTTTTCAATTTTTAGAACATTTTCATTACTCCAGAAAAGAAATAAAGGCACAGAAAAAGGAAGCTCATATCCTCCCATACCCCTAACCACCACCCCCTCCATTATTGATTCGTAGTATTGGTAAAGCACATTTGTTACTGTTGATGAAAGAATGTTAAAATACTACTAACTCTAAGTGTATAGTTTTCAATAGGTGTATATTTTTTCCTATATGCCCCCTATTATTAACTTCTAGTTATAGTGTCATATATTTATTCTAGTTCATGAGAGAGATTTCTTATATTTGTACAGTTACTCATGCACATTGTCCAAGACAAGATTCACTGTTTTATACATTCCTATCTTTTAACCTCCAACTTTCCTTCTGTTGACGTAAGTGACTCTGAGCTTCCCCTTTTCACCACCTTCACACACCACTCAGTAGTTAAGTTATTCTCACAGTGTACTACCATCACCTCTGTCCATTTCCAAACGTTTAAGTTCACCCTCGTTGAACATTCTGCTCAGAATAAGCAACCGCTCCCCATTCTTTAGCCTCTTTGTATATCCTGATAACTTACATTTCATGTCTATGAGTTTACATATTATAATTAGTTCATATCAGTGAGACCCTGCAATATTTGTCCTTATCTGTCTTATTTCACTCAATATAGTGCCCTCAAGGTTTCTTCATCAACCCATTTTTTTAAGATGTGTTTTTTCACACACCAAACATTCTATCATAAGTAAATAATCAGTGTGGTTCCCTGTATAGTCACATATTTACTTATTCACCACCATTGCCTCTATCTGTATAAGGACATCTCCATTTCTTTCACAAAGGAGGAGGAAGAGTCAAAGAAGGTAGACAGGAGAAAAAGAAAAAAAGAAAAAAAAAAATGACAGTTGGGAAGCAACAAAAGGGAAGATAGCATTAACCTAACATAGACTAGAGTCAGACAACATCACCAATGCCTAGAGTCCCATACCCTTCCACTATATCCCTCCCCCATATGCATTTAGCTTTGGTGTATTGCCTATTTTATATTAAAGGAAGCATAATACAATGTTTCTGTTAACTATAGTCTCTAGTTTGCATTGGTTGTATTTTTCCCCCAGTCCCACCCCATTTTTAACACCTTGCAATGTTGACATTCAGTTTTTCTACCTCATGTAAAAACATACCTGTACCTTTTATCACAATTGTTGAGCACCCTAGGTTTCCCTGAATTATACAGTCCCAGTCTTTATCTTTTGTCTTTTGTTCTGGTGTCTCACATGCTCCTAACCTTCCTTTTTCAACCATACTCACAGTCATCTTTGTGCAGTGTACTTACATTGCTGTGCTACTATCTCCCAAAATTGTGTTCCAAACCTCTCACTCCTGTCTTTTCCTTTCTGTGTGTAGTTCTCCCTTTAGTGTTTCCTGTAGAGCAGGTATCTTGTTCACAAACTCTGTCATTGTCTGTTTGTCAGAGAATATTTTAAGTTCTCCCTCATATTCAGAGGACAGTTTTGCCAGATATAGGATTCTTGGTGGTTTTTTCTTTCAGTATCTTAAATATATCACCACACTTCCTTCTTGCCTCCATGGTTTCTGTTGAGAAATCTGCACATAGTCTTATCAAGCTTCCTTTGTATGTGATGGATTGCTTTTCTCTTGCTGTTTTCAGGATTCTCTTTTTAGCTTTGACATTTGATAATCTGCTTATTAAGTGTCTTGGCATAGTCCTATTTGGATCTATTCTGTTTGGGGTATGCTGCACGTGGATCTGTAATTTTATGTCTTTCCTAAGAGATGGGAAATTTTCATTGATTATTTCCTCTATTATTGCTTCTGCCCCTTTTCTGTTCTCTTCTCCTTCTGGGACACCAATGACACATGCATTCCTGCATTTCATTTTGTCCTTAAGTTCCCAGAGACATTGCTCATATTTTCCATTCTTTTCTCTATCTGTGTAGGCTTTCAGGTGCCTTGTTCTCCAGTTCTTGAGTGTTTTCCTCTGCCTCTTGAGATCTGCTGTTGTATGTCTCCATTGTGTCCTTCATCTCTTGTGTTGTGCCTTTCATTTCCATAGATTCTGCCAGTTGTTTTTTCAAACTTTCAATTTCTGCCTCATGTATGCCCAGTGTTTTCATTGTACACTTCATCTTTTTTGCCATATCTTCCCTAAACTTTCTGAATTGATCCAGCATTAGTTGTTTAAATTCCTGTATCTCAGTTGAAGTGTAAATCTGTTCCTTTTGGCTATAAGTTCATTTTTCTTAGTGTACGTTGTAGTTTTCTGTTGTCTGGTCATCTGGCCTTCTTGGTTATCCTAGTCAGGTTTTCCTAGACCAGAATTGGCTCAGGTCTTGGAAGAAGGCAATAGTTTGAGGTCTCCCTGATGGTGTGTCTTAGGAAGATTGGTGCACCCTGTGAGGTCTCAAGTCACTGTGCTTTTCTGCCCAGCAGGTGGCACCTGTCAGCCTGTCACTCCCAACTGGTTTAAGAGGTGTAGCTCCTGAATGTTTTCCCCCAGGTTCTGGGGTCTGGTTCTGAATGGAAGGGGGGTGGTAGAGCTTGGCACTGCCCTCTTTTCTCTTAGGGCAGATATAACCCCTGGTGAGAGGTCATTTGCATTTGAATCATCTCTGACTCTGCTATCTCCACCCTTGTCTTCGTCTGAATGCTGGGAATTGAAAATGGCTGAGGATTTCTCCACTGAGCTTATGTTACTGGCAGGCCATCCAGATGTCTTCCCACAGTGCCATCAATACTGTTAAGCCTTGATATATAGCCCGATTATCTGTGCAGACAGTCAAGTTGTCTCCTGGTTCATGGACAGTTACCATCCATACAGCCGCAGCTCAGTCCACTGGAAAATTTCATGCATCTCTGCACTCAAAGACCACCACAAAGTATATGAGGACATTTCATTTTCACAGCACAAAAATTGACGAGTTTCTGGGCTTTTGTTAGTAGATCCATCTTTTTGGCCATCTTAGCAACCTCACTACTCATGCAGTAATTGGACGCTGCGCAAACGCCACCATCTTAGGTCTTGCCCTAACTCTAGGGCGTAGGTCAATAAAAATCTCGGAGGGGCGTCCCAGCCAAATACACCCCACGCCCATCCATCTTGCTCTTCCTTCTGCTTCTTTTTATCCTAATATATTCTGGAGATCACCTCATATTTATATATAAGTTTTTCTCATTCTCCTATTGAGACTGCAAAATTCTAATGGTAAACACTTGGGTTGTTACATTGTATTTCTGTTATAAATATTGCTGCAGTGAGTCAACTTGTGACTCATTGTTTTGTATTTGTGCAGGTGTAGCTTTAAGATAGTGAAAATGCTGGGTAAAAGGTAAACACATTGGCAATTTTGTTAGTGCCAACAAAATTACATTTTAAAAGGCAGATGCAGTTGTGTCATCTTTTTACTTGCCCTCATTGGCTTCTCATTGCTTTTAAGGACTTAATAATGTGGCCACAAAGTTTTATATGATTCCTTTTGGGCCTCAGCCTCATCTTGTACCATATTTATTCCCCTCTTGCTGTCTTTGCTCCAACCATGCTGTTCCTTCTTCAGTCTCCCACGCTCACCATCTTCTCATCCACCAGGGATCTTCGTACTTGTTCTTTTCTCTGCTGGTATGCTTTTCCTTGCCTGTTTCAGTTATTCTTAGTCTTCCTTTAGAGCTTGACTCAAGCATCACTTTTTCTTTAAATTTCTTTTTGTGGAAATTTGAAAATCTTCAATATAGAAGTAAAGAGGATAGTACAGTGAACCCCCATGCATCCATTACCCAGCTTTGATAACCATCAATTCTGTGCAATTTTGTCCAGTATTAACCTTTTCTACAAGTTTTTCTTGGCCTGCCTGAAATGAAGTTCTCCTATTAGAGATACTGATTTCTCCTTCTTGGTCCCTATCAGAATTCAAGTATTAATTTGCCTACATATTTTAATTAATTTGTTTTTCCCAGAAAGCTGAACTTCATGAAAGCAGAGACTGTTTCTCATTTTGCCCAGAAGTACTTTTCTGGCACTTAGCTGGGTGCCTGAATTGTCAGTGCCCTGGGAGGTAGGTAGAATTACCCAATTAGAAAATTGAGGCTGTGCATTTAGGCATCTTGTCCACTCCTCAGGTGTCTAGCATATATATGGGTATTACGTAAACATTTATTGAATTTTAATTACATTTTTCTCAGGATCCTATGGTGTATCAGGCTTCAATCAGAAGAGCACAACTGCTAGGATAAATGAAGAAAAAATATATGCACACACGTGTATGGTGTGTATGTATTTTTTACTTGAGGGATTTATTCCAATGATTTGAATTTACACAGTTGTGGGAGTTGGCTAAGCAGTCTCTATAAGGCTGTTGCCTTTGTCCCTGATGCTGGAGCTTGAAGTTCATAGGGCAGGCATTCAGGAAAAGAGGATGGATATAAAGTGGGGAAGGACAAGCTGGAAGCCACAGGCAGAATGGACTGAAACCCAGGTCTTTTCTTGTTCCCTCTGAATTTGGTGGTGTGGGTGGCCTTCAAGAGCTGAGCCTTTGGTCAAGGAGCTAAAGACATAACACTTGGCCAAGGAGACAGAGAAGCTCAAGGAGGACCCAGGAGAAGGTGGAGTGATTACCACAGTAGTTGCAGGCCCAATTGCTGCCTCACACCAGTGAAGTGAGTCAGCAAATAAACAGCAGGTCCTTGAACTGAGTTCCTATACCCAGCAGAGGGTAATGGGATTCTGGGGTGACGGGGCCAAGCAGCTGCACTTAACGCCAAAGACTGGATGGTCATGGTTACTGTAATGGACAACAGAGCCAAAGCAGTAACCAAAATAGTCTAACCTCTAGAAATCTTGGGTGTTGGCTAGTAGATTGTAATGTCCCTAGAACTGAAATAGGTGGGCAGTCTACTAAGTCTTACTTGATCTGTATAAGCAGTAAAGTTCTACATCCAATTAACAGAAGTCAGAGAGTTCTTGGGTCCTCAGTCAATTCCCAGACTTGAGCAAGTCCACAAATCCAGAGTCCCTTGAATGAAGGTGGGGAAGTCAGGTCGCCTTGAAGAAGGACCTTTTTACTTTAATTACTGGAGAGTGGTGTGGGGAGTACACGAACTCCTGTTAAATAAGGCTATTTTTGATTTGTATATAGTCTATTTCCATCTTTGCCTATTTATCTATAGGGGTCAGCTTTGTTTTTCAATGATAACTTCTACCAATAACAATATATTTATCAAAATCACGCTATTCTGTATAATAATTCCTACCTTCTTTTTGACCATTTCAAAATCTTTTTGGCCATTTCAAAAATCTTGAGGAACCAAAGAAAGATGTATACAATTTTGCATATCATAAGAGGGAATTCCCACGTGTTGCCATGACCATCTTTGGGAATTCCTGCATTAGCCAAAGTTTTGCCCTTCTCTGATGGTATTGATAATAACAGTGATAATGGCTTTTAGATTCAAATTATCAGTTTTATATGCAGCAAACTCAGTAGTCCATGGCAGCAAGTATCTAAGCCCAAAAGAGAAGAGCTTTGAGACATGTCTGGGAACACAGGGCAAGTGGAGGAAGAACTTGGAGAGCTAAGAGAAATTATGGACACAAACACAAATAAAGTAAATATGCTATGAGAATAAAATCCGGTGATGCTTGATGAGGTTATTGGATTTGAGACTTATGAAAGTCATTATTTTAATGGCATCTAGGTTACATTTCAGTGGGGCAGCACAACTGAAGGATTGTTTTTGTTTGTTTAAGGGTACTGGAAGTTTGAACATGTCGAAAGGAGTGGAAAGGAAGAAACTAGATAAAAGAGAAAATCTCTTTTTCCAGTACTTGAATAACCTAGTTGTAGCTTGTCAGCTTTCCATGTTATTGTTATTCATGAAAGAAGTGACCTTACTCTGCAAAATACTGATGGTCCCGGACGCTTGACTGAGCAAGATTGATATTCTTGGTGGGGGGAGGGGCGCAGGAAGACTGTGTGTAATCAGGACAGGCAAAGAAGATAGGGAAGTTAGGAGTTCTACCTACCTACCATTAAGATCCAGTATGGATCCCCCTTTCTTCCTTGAAATTCTCATTTCCGTCTGCTTAAAGTGTTCTGCTCATTTTTTCAGTATTTGTTGATCCAATATTCTTATATTTCGAGCATGCCCATTTTTTTCTTCTGAAAATTGTTCTTAATAAAACTTCTTGAAGTGTAACTGCGGCTGAAGTTAATTAATAATTACTATACCAAAAATTTTGATCAACTTTTTATAAAAAACACATTGAATATATGCTTCAGATTAACCAAGATCATTAGACTTAAGTGACTTTGATGCAAAAGCCATTCCCAGATTTCCTCCTCTTCTCTCTGCTATTTGGAAGATGGGTACTAAAAGTAGGGAATCATTTCTTTATTGATGAATTTCGATGAGAGCAAACATTAATGAGTTGACTTTTTTTAATTGTTCTATTTTGGTAAATTGATGTAAGGTTAATTTTTGTGAGATAGTTTTAGTTGCCACAGTTGTACACAAAATAACTACAGCTAATGTTTCAATAAAAGATTCTCTACAGAGATCTAAGTCAGTGTTAGCAACATGATTTATTCCCTTTTCCTGAACATTCCAAGTGTTACTATAAAATATTATGCATTGTTTAAGCACCTAAATACACTATTAAAAGAATACCTTGTTAAATAAGTGCATAAAGATCTACTGAACGATCTTTTTTTCATTTAGCATTAATCTCTTGGTTTAAGCTACTAGGAACTTTGGTTTACTTCTGGCATTGTTTAACTTTATAAAATTTTTTCTGAATCCAGCAAAAGATAAAATTAATCTTATGTATCTTTCATTGTTATTCTTCACAATTTTTAAAATATTTATCCATAAAGTAAAATTCATCTAAAGTACATTGCCTTTAAATAAATAACTTTTATTGTTGTTGGGACTATAATTTGATAGCGCTTTTTTGGAGGGTAGCTTCACTGTGCTTAGAATTTAAAATATTCTTTTTCATTCAGCAATTCTACTGAATTTATTTTGTTGATGCACTTGCACAAGTATACAGATGTGTGTAAGGTTATCCATTATAGTGAAAAATTAGAAACAATTGTCCAATAATTGTGGTTAACTAGATAAAATAAATGATCTTTGTACCCATATACTGGAATGTGCTGCTACTGTTAAAAATAAGAGGCTGACAGGGAGAAGTTACTATACTGCATGGAAAGAATAATAGTCAATGAGAGAAGCAGGTTGTAGAATTGTATGTCCCCATTTGTTTGTATGTGTGTGTGTTTAGATAAGTGTACATCTGTTATTTATTGTGTTTAAGTATTTGCATTGAAATATGTTGCTGGATTCACAACAGTCTTCTAACAGTGATTATCCATAGCGTGAGTGATTATCTATAGCGTGGGATTGAATGGCACAATGAAGAGAGTGGCTTTTTGTATTTTTACAGTACATTGTTTGCTTTGCTCCAAATAGCTTCTTGAGCTTGGCGTTAATAGCAGAATCCCTTTTGTTGAGGACTGTTGAATTCTCAGAGTTTATATTTTAAACTTTGTTTTATTGTAAAATATACTGTAAGTGGTATTAAACAGGTTACAGATTCATGGTTTATGACAGATACCAACTGTACGACCACTCATTTCATCATAAATTTCTATATACCATTTCATCACAATTGTAATTTGTTTATTCATGTATGATTACATGGTTATCCATTCTCCTTTTGATAAATAGTTTGAGACTGTGTTGCATGTCTTCCAAGAACAAGAAGACAGGAAGTTGGTGTTAGATTTAGATTTATCAGGGAAGCACTTGTAAAGAAAAATGAGGAGGAGTCATGAGACCCATAGAGGTCTTATCCTTGTGGAGGAAGAAAGGAAAAGAAGATGATGGGGTAAGAAAAGTCTTAACACTGCAGTGCAGTTTTAAGAAGGTTTTGTTATGGCAAGGACAATGAGGAATACTCCAGCCAGCTCATCATTGGTTGGAAACAGACTGTGGGAGTTGTGGCTTCTGGAAGAAGGCAGTGGTGGATTGAGAGTCCAGCAGTTGAATTCATCATTTTTGCTCCCCATGGTAGGTTACCTGAGAGACTTATTTTCATGGCTGTCACAGGGTAGATGGGCACTGCCCTTGCTATGAACAGCTCATGTCCATGTTTGTTGGGTTGGGTAGACTTAGGAGTAGATTTTCTGGGACTTACATTACGTCTATGTCCAGCATTACTGGATGATGCCATACTGTGTTCCAAAGTGGTAAATTTCCATTCCTACTACAGTGTGCATTCTTGTGTCTCCATGTTTTCACCAGTATTGGTTACTATTGGCCTTTTTGATTTTAGTCATTCCGTGGTGGATTTTATCTTACTGAGGTTTCTTGCCTCTTTCTGAGTTAGGTGTGGTTGTCTGATATGCCTTGTCCAGTGAAATGTGAGCAAAAGACTCTTGTCATACAAACTTTGAAGAACATTGGTGAGATTTGTGGCATCCATTTCTCCTGTCAGAGTAGAGTTGTTTCCAGATGGAGCTTCCAGCAGCACAGGGCTATTATGTGTCTACAATGATACAATGAGCAGAGAGCTTCTGGCTACCCATAATTGGATTGTTGGAGGGAGAGAGGGAGAGAGTAGGATGGGAAGGAAGAGGGATGGAAGAATGAGAATTGCTTTTGATGAGAAATTCTTGATTTTAATAAGGATCACTTTATTAGGTTGTACCATGTGCAGTCGCTGACATTTGATTTTTTTTTACCCACAGATGTTGTAATTTCATACAGTTCAGCCTAATTTAATCTTCTTTTATGATTTGTGCTTTTATGTTATTGTTTGAGTCTTTTCTCATACCAATGTCATGAAGATGGTCTCCTCAATTACTTCTGGAACCTTTATTGTTTGCTTTTCAAATTTACACAACTTTTGTATAGGGTGTGCGATAAGGGTGAGGTTTCATTTCTCTTCCTCCCAAATGATTCCAGCAGTCCCATCGTCATCACTTGAAATGCTTATCCTTACCCCAATATTCTGTTAGAGTTTATCTAGTAACGTAGGTCCATTTACTTGTTCTTTTTTGCAGAACAACCTTAGCTCTTCTAGGCCCATTAGATTTTTTTTTATTCCATGGTTTTGTTTATTCCATTTTATTAATATATATCCACATACCATACAATCATCGAAATTGCACAATCGGTTGTTCACAGTACCATCATATAGTTGTGCATTCATCACCCCAATCTATTTTTTGAGCATTTCCCTTGTACCAGAAAAAGTGAAAGTAAGAATAAAAAATAAAAGTAAAAAACACCCAAACCCCCCCACCCTATTTTTCATTTAGTTTTTTTGTCCCCATTTTTCTACTCATCCATCCATATGCTGGATAAAAGGACTGTGATCCACAAGGCTTTCACAATCATGCTGTCACCCCTTGTAAGCTGCATTGTTATACAGTCGTCTTCAAGAGTCAAGGCTACTGGGTTGTAGTTTGATAGTTTCAGGTATTTATTTCTAGCTATTCCAATATATTAAAACCTAAAAAGGGTTATCTATATAGTGCATAAGAATGCCCACCAGAGTGGCTTCTGGACTCCATTTGGAGTTTCTCAGTCACTGAAACTTTGTTTCGTTCCATTTCGCATCCCCCTTTTGGTCAAGATGTTCTCAGTCCCACAATGTCGGGTTCAGATTGATCCCCAGGATTCATATCCCCCGTTGCCAGGGAGATTTACACCCCTGGGAGTCAGATCCCATGTAGTGGGGAGGGCAGTGAGTTCATCCGCTGAGTTGGCTTAGCTAGAGAGAGAGGGCCACATCTGAGTAACAAAGAAGTACTCAGGGGGAGACTCTTAGGCACAATTGTAAGCAGGTTTAGCCTCTCCTTTGCAATAATGAGCTTTGTAAGGGCAAGTCCAGTGATAGAGGGCTCAGCCCATCAAACCTTCAGTCCTCAGTATTTGTGAGAATATCAGCAACAATCCAGGTGAGGAAGCCCAACACCTCTGCATTTTTCCCCAGCTCCTCGGGGGCTCTGCATATATATTTTTATTTTCTGCCCAAATTGTTTTGGGATGTGTTGCTGTTTCACACTAACCTATGCAAACTACCAGGTCTCACTCACATCCTATTAAAAATTCCATATAATTATGGTATTTGAACAAACTGTATGAGTTAAATTGTTGAGGAAATATAGATCTTGCACCCGCTAAACATCTCTTACCTTGGTCGCACATGGAATTTGAGATTTTAAAACGCGGCCAGTATTGTCTTTTACCCTTTGGTCTGATTTGCCTTAGTCCTTACCACATCTGCTGCATTCGTATCTCTACTTGAAGTCTGGACTCTTTTTCAGCTTATTTATTTATTTATTTATTTATTTATTTATTTTTTATTTATTTTTTGTATCTTCATTTTATTGAGATATATTCACATACCACGCAGTCATACAAAACAAATCGCACTTTTGATTGTTCACAGTATTTTTTTTTTTCAGCTTTTTTAATAGTTGCTATATGTTCTAATACTGACATTCATATCTCCCGAGTTCTAGCTCTGAGTTTCAGGTGTCACACAGATAACCAAAGTTCCAGGGATGGATCAGGTTATACACAGAGTGATCAGCATCTTGAAATCTGGAGATAGCCATTACAATTCAGGAATAGATGTGACTGCTTTAAGAGTTTACAATCTAGGGGCCATTATAATAAGCGTTCCCCAGATACGCTGCGCTCTAAAGTTCAATTCTGAGTTACACGTTGTAGTTAGTCCACATTAGTGAGGCATTATAGTATTTGCCTTTGTTTCTAGAGTAGTTCACTTAAAATGCTATCTACAGGTTCCATTCACCTCATTGTATGTCTCACAGCGTCACTCCTTCTCGCAGTTGCTGAAGTATTCCATTGTATTCACACACAACAGTTCACCATTCTGTTTCTCAGTCGATATGCTCGTAGGTCACCTCCATCCATTGCAAATCATGCATACTCTCTCCATAAACACCAGTGTGCAAATGTCCATTCATGTCCCTGCTCTCAGATCTTCCATGTGAATTAGGCCCATTGGATTTTTCTTTTTTTTTCTTTTGAAATAAATACAAAGTTATAGGAACAGTAGCAAAAACACTATTAACTGCATATACAGAATTCCATCATACCCTGACCCCCCTCCCCCGATAGCCCAGTCCACCAACTTTAACATGCTGTCACATCACTATTTCTTTCCCTCCCTCCCTCCCTGTCATCCATCATCTATTGCTCTGTCTTCTGAACTTACGAGAGCTAGCTGCACACACCCTTAAACAAACACTATAATTCACATACACACTTCCCATGAATAAGAACATTCTTTTATGGAATCCCATTAAGCGCAGCTAAGAAGTACAAGAGATTCAACAATGATACAAAGCTTACATTCTATATTTCCTTTTCCTTATGTCTCAACTGTATCCCTTTGAGCCTCCTGTCCTCCATCCTCCAGTCCCCAGGTTCATCCTTGGCATTCAATTGTCATCTATTTAGACTGTCTTTTTTTTTTTTTTTTTCAATTGTGGAAACATATATACAGCCTAAATCTTCCCATTCCACCCCCTCCCTAGCCTTCCATTAGTGGGATTAATCACATTTAGAATGCTTCTGTGCTCTTTCCCACGATCCATTACTAGAAATTTCCCTTCACCTCAAACAGCAACCCTAAACTCATTTTTTAACTCCCCATTGCCCCCTCCCCTATTTTTCTTAACCCATACTCCACTTTTCATCTCTATGGTTATATTCTCTGATAATTTCTTTGTGTTTACTGTGGGGCTTAAAATTAACCTCTTAAATCCATAAAAATCTTCTTTTTCTTTGATACCACCTTTGCGTCAATAGGACACATAAACTATGTTCCTATACTCCTCCATTTCCTCACTTTTATATAGTTGTCTAAAATTACATATTTTACATTGAGTTCAAAACCACTGATTTGTCATTAGAATTTGTGTATTTTATATCATGTAGGAAGTAGATAGTGGAGTTACAGTTCAAAAAAAAAAATTATTGACTTCTACAAAATGGCCAAGAAACACATGAAAAAATGTTCGACTTCACTAGCTGTTAGAGAGATGCAAATTAAGACCACAATGAGATACCATCTCACACCGATTAGATTGGCTGCCATTAAACAAACAGGAAACTACAAATGTTGGAGGGGATGTGGAGAAATTGGAACTCTTATTCATTGTTGGTGGGACTGTATAATGGTTCAGCCACTCTGGAAGTCAGTCTGGCAGTTCCTTAGAAAACTAGATATAGAGTTACCGTTCGATCCAGCGATTGCACTTCCCGGCATATACCCGGAAGATCGGAAAGCAGTGACACGAACAGATATCTGCACGCCAATATTCATAGCAGCATTATTCACAATTGCCAAGAGATGGAAACAACCCAAATATCCTTCAACAGATGAGTGGATAAATAAAATGTGGTATATACACACGATGGACTACTACACGGCAGTAAGAAGGAACGATCTCGTGAAACATATGACAACATGGATGAACCTTGAAGACATAATGCTGAGCGAAATCAGCCAGGCACAAAAAGAGAAATATTATATTCTACCACTAATGTGAACTTTGAAAAATGTAAAACAAATGGTTTATAATGTAGAATGTAGGGGAACTAGCAATAGAGAGCAATTAAGGAAGGGGGAACAATAATCCAAGAAGAAAAGATAAGCTATCATGGGTAAATTTAACGTTCTGGGAATGCCCAGGAATGACTATGGTCTGTTAATTTCTGATGGGTATAGTAGGAACAAGTTCACAGATATGTTGCTATATTAGGTAGCTTTCTTGGGGTAGAGTAGGAACATGTTGGAAGTAAAGTAGTTATCTTAGATTAGTTGTCTTTTTCTTACTCTCTTGTTACGGTCTCTTTGAAATGTTCTTTTATTGTATTTTTTTTAATTATTTTTATTTTTTTATTTTTCATACAGTTGATTTAAAAAAAATTAAAAAAAAAAAAAAACAAGGGAAAAAATATGTAGAGCCCCCTTGAGGAGCCTGTGGAGAATGCAGAGGTATTGGCCTACCCCACCTAAGATGCCCAAAGACATACGGGACTGGTGGTTTGATGGGTTGAGCCCTCTACCACAGGATTTACCCTTGGGAAGACTGTTGCTGCAAAGGAAAGGCTAGGCCTCCCTATAATTGTGCCTAAGGGCCTCCTCCCGAATGCCTCTTTGTTGCTCAGATGTGGCCCTCTCTCTCTCTAGCTAAGCCAACTTGAAAGGTGAAATCACTGCCCTCCCCCCTACGTGGGATCAGACACTCAAGGGAGTGAATCTCCCTGGCAACATGGAATATGACTCCCAGAGAGGAATATAGACCCAGCATCGTGGGATGGAGAACATGTTCTTGACCAAAAGGGGTATGTGAAAGGAAATGAAATAAGCTTCAGTGGTAGAGAGATTCCAAAAGGAGCCGAGAGGTCACTCTGGTGGGCACTCTTACGCACAATTTAGACAACCCTTTTTAGGTTTTAAAGAGTTGGGGTAGCTGGTGGTAGATACCTGAAACTATCAAACTACAACCCAGAACCCATGAATCTCGAAGACAGTTGTATAAAAATGTAGCTTATGAGGGGTGACAATGGGATTGGGAAAGCCATAAGGACCACACTCCCCTTTGTCTAGTTTATGGATGGATGAGTAGAAAAATAGGGGAAGGAAACAAACAAATAAACAGACAAAGGTACCCAGTGTTCTTTTTTACTTTAATTGCTCTTTTTCACATTAATTATTCTTGTTATTTTTGTGTGTGTGCTAATGAAGGTGTCAGGGATTGATTTAGGTGATGAGTGTACAACTATGTAATGGTACTGTGAACAATCGAATGTACGATTTGTTTTATATGACTGCATGGTATGTGAATATATCTCAATAAAATGAAGATTTAAAAAAAATTATTGACTTCTATTTGTATTCCATTGTGGGTGGAGAATGTGCTTTGAGTATATTCAATTTTTTTTTTTTTTTAATTTATTGAGGCTTGTTTTGTGTCCCAGCTTATGGTCCCTTCTGGAGAAAGATCCGTGATCACTTGAGAAAAAGGAGTGTCCTGGTGATTTGGGATGTAAGGTACTGTATATGTCTGTTAAAATTCTCTATCTCTTTCTCCGTTTCTCTGTTGGTAGGGCTCCCTTTAGAATCTGAAGTAGGACAGGTCTTTTATTGGCAAAGTCTCTCAGCATTTGTTTGTCTGTGAAAAATTTAAGCTCTCCCTCAAATTTGAAGGAGAGTTTTGCTGGATAAAGTATTCTTGGTTGGAAATTTTTCACTCTCAGAATTTTAAATATGTCATGCCACTGCCTTCTCGCCTGCATGGTGGCCGCTGAGTAGTCACAACTTAGTCTTATGTTGTTTCCTTTGTATGTGTGGAATTGCTTTTCTCTTGCTGCTTTCAGAACTTGCTCCTCCTCTTCAGTATTTGAGAGTCTGATTGGAATATGTCTAGGAGTGGGTTTATTTGGATTTATTCTATTTGGAGTTTGCTGGGCATTTATGCTTTGTGTATTTATATTGTGTAGAAGGTTTGGGAAGTTTTCCCCAACAATTTCTTTGAATACTCTTTCTAGACCTTTACCCTTCTCTTCCCCTTCTGGGACACCAATGAGTCTTAAGTTTGGACGTTTTATTTTATCTATTGTATCTCTGAGATCCATTTTGATTTTTTTCATTTTTTTCTCCATTCTTTCTTTTGTTCTTTCATTTTCTGTTCTGTGGACTTCTAGGACACTGAGATGTTGTTCACCTTCCTCCAGTCTTGTATTGTGAATATCCAGAGTCTTTTTAATTTGGCCAACAGTTTCTTTTATTTCCATAAGATCTTCTGTTTTTTTATTTACTCTTGCAATGTCTTCTTTATCCTCTTCTAGGGTCTTCATGTTGCTTATATCCTGAGCCATGGTCTTGATGTCCTTTAAATCCTTTGCCATGTTTTCATTCCTCAATTGTAGTTCTTTGGTTAATATTACCAAGTACTGAGTCTTTTCTGGTATCTTGATTTGTGTGTCTGGAGTTGGATTCTCCATATCATCTGGTTTTATCATATGCATTAAGATTTTCTGTTGTTTTTGGCCTCTTGGCATTTGCTTTGCTTGATAGGGTTCTTTCAAGTTGTAAAAAAAAAAATAGCAATCTAATTTTTCAGAAACACAGTTTGGTGACATACACTTTCTCTAACTGACCAGCAGATGGCGTCTGTGAGTCACCTATACCCCTCAAGTCAGTTCTCAACCTTGTTCCCGCGGTGTGTGGGGAAATGATTCTTGTGGGGTTCAGTTGGAGAACTCAGTTTGGGTGTGTTGCTGGAGCCGTCTGCCCTGAATGTGGGGCGTGTGTACAGGTGGCCAGGGAGGAAGGGCAGCTTTAATATTCAGATCTCCCAGGTTCCCGGAGATTGAAGGCTGCCGCAAGAGTCTAAGCCTTCATTTCATTTCAGCCCCAGACCCTCTCTCTCTCTGTCCCACAAACCACCGGACTTGGTGTAGTGTCCCTGGGATCTCCGAGCGGGTCCCCCCTCCCAGCCGCAATCTCTTCCGAGGGAATGCTGTGCTACGTCACCAGTGCGCACTGTCCCTCAAGGGGAGCCCCGGGCTGCCGGCCGTGCAGCAGCGCTCTCAGCCTGATGCAAAGATGGCCGAATGGGGCGTCTCAACACCCCCCTCCTTGCATGGTTCCTCCTTCCCAGCTCTGGGACAACTGGCGGGGCTCTGGGCTGCGGGCACGGCCCCGGGCAGGAGTTTATCCAGCCCTCCAGGGAACCAGCTGCAAGCCGTGGGGTTTCTTTCTGCTTCCGGCTCTCCCCTCCGTTCCCCCGGTCCTGAGGGTGTCTGCAGCGGACTATCCTCCAGGCCAGACACCGAGAGGCCAGCCCAGCCCCGTCTTGGCTGTGTTTTACTGCGTGGTTCCCACTTCTGCAACTGCAGCCGCTCCTGGGTTTTTCCCTTTTTTTTTTTTTAAGAGCCATTCGGTCTCCAAACGCCAAGCCCTGGCTTCCCCACAACACCACGTGGCTGCAGGTCTTCCAGCCAGCTTACTCACTCGTTTCAGAATTCAGGCTCCCGGTTTCACCCAGTATACGGCCCCTGTGATACTAGCAGACCTCGTCCAGCTGGCGCATCGCTGTAACCGGTATTCTGGGTCACTTTCTGTTTTTTATCTAGTGTTTTTCACAGAGGTGTTTTTTTTGCCCTGTTTCACCTAGCCGCCATCTTAGTTTTTTCTGGCAGGCCCATTGGATTTTGATACACATTTTAGAAACAGCTTGTCAGGTTCCAGAAACCACTGGGATTTTGTAGGGATGCATTGAATATGTAGACCATTTTGGGGAAAGAATTGACATCTTTGCAATATTGAATCTTCAGTTCTTAGATGTTGCGTAGTCTTCTACTAGGTTGTTTTTATTTGTTTTAAGAATGTTTACATTTTTTTGAGAAAAGGTCTTGATTATCTTTTGTTAAATTTATTCCTGAGTTTTTAGTTCGTTAAGGAACAGTACCCATTTAAAATGTTCATTTTCTAATTGTTATTGGTGAGTGGAATGACTTTTACTATGCACGTTGACCTTCCATCCATCATCCTCACATATTTTAGCTATAGTTTTCAAAATTTATTTTCTCTCATTGTCTGCTGATAGTGAGAGTTTTCTTTTTTAAAACAATCCTTATATTTAGCTAATTCCCATTTTTTATTTATAGCAAGAAATGATTATAATTTCTCCTTTAATTTGTTAATGTGGTTAATTGCCTTATTTCTGTTTTCTGTCTTTGGGTTTAATTTGTTGTTCTTTAACTTCTAGAGAAATGCTTACTTCATTGTTACTGTTTTTTAAGTCTTACTTTGCATTTAAAGCTGTAAGTCTCACATTGAGCACAGTTTAAGTGAACATCACAAGTAATTTGCCTACACATTTTTAAAATGCAGTTTTATTGAGATACGTTTACACACCATAAAATCCATCTGAAATATACAATCATTGGTTCAGAATCATCACATAGTTGTGCATTCATCACCATGATCAATTTTAGAACATTTTCATTACTGCAGAAAAATAAAAAAACAAATCCAAAACATTCTATACCCCTTCTCCTCCACTACTGTTGACCCCTAGTACTGGTGTAGTGCATTTGTTACTGTTGATGAAAGAATATTAAGATATTGCTATTAACTGTAGTCCATAGTTCACAATAGGTACATTTTTTCCCCATATGCCCCTCTGTTAACTCCTTGTAATAGTGTCACACTTTTGTCCTAGTTCATGAAAGTACTTTTTAATATTTGTACAGTTAATCACAGTCATAGTTTACCACAAGATTCACTGTGTTTTACATTCCCATGTTTTCCAGCTTTCCTTCTGGTGACATGCATGACTAAACTACCCCTTTCAACCACATTCACCCACAATTCAGCACTGTTAATTACACTCACAATAATATATTACCGTCACCTCTATCCATTTCCAAACGTTTAAGTTTGACGTAGTTAAAAATTTTGCACAAAGTAAGCAACCGCTCCCATTGTCTAGCCTCCGTCCATATTCTAGTAACCTATGTTCTCGATTTTATATGTATGTGCTTACATATTATAATTAGCTCATATTAGTGAGATCATACAATATTTGTCCTTTCATGTCTGATCTATTTCACTTAATGTAGTGTCCTCAAGGTTCATCCATGTTGTGTTGACAAATTTTAATTTGTTAGTCTAAAATGTTTTCCGCTTTCCACTTTAATTTCTTTTTTGACTTATGGATAATATTTAAGAGTTTATTTTAAAGATTTTATTAACTTGTTTTTCCTAGTTTTTAAATTAAAATTTTAATGACTGAATTCTGTCTTAATTCCATTATAATCAGAAAAAAACACTGTAATTAAAAGCTTTTGAAATTTTCTGAGACTGCTTTATGTCCCAATATAGGGACAGTTTTTGTAAATGTTCTGTGTGTGCCTAGGAAGATTGTGCTATTCTGCATTCTTTGGAGGCAGTGTTCTTTACTTGTTACTTCATGTAAGTTAACTGTGTTAAATTCTTCTGTATCTGTATCTACTTTTTTCTTTTGGTTTGTTTGTTCAGTCAGTTATTCAGAGTTGGGTTAATTTTGCATTGGTCTGTTTCTCCTTAGTTCTGACCATTTTTACTTTATTACATGAATACTTAGAATTGTATATTCCTCATAGATTGAGTCTTTTACAATCATGTTCTCTCTTTAAGACAAAAGCATTGCTAGAGTAAATCTTACATAGTTTGCTATTAATGTGTATTGCATTGTCTTTCCTTTGGTTATTATGTGCATGTCTTTTTTTTTTTACACTCTTCTATTTTCATTCTTTGAAAATGCTTATGTTTCAGGTGATTCTCTTGTCAACATGTAGATGGAATTTTTAAAATCTGCTCTGTGCCAGTATTTGTTAAATTGGAGCATTTAGTCAACAAAATAACTGACATAGTTGGACTTCAATTTATTTTCATAATGAGTATTTTCTGTTCATCCTTCCTGTTTTATGTGCCTTTCTGGTCTTCTTACCTGCTTTGGATACTTATTTTTTATTATGTGTTTTCTCTCTTAACTTGGAAGTTACTTTTACTCTTTTAGTTGTACCTAGGGCATGTATCCATGAGTTAACAAAATCTAATATTATTTGACATTGCTTTGCTCTTCCTGGACACTTAAACTCCCTTTACCTCTTTGTCACTTACACACCATTGTTGTGCTGATTTACCTCTGTATGTATTTTAACCTTTTAAAACATTATTAATTTGTGCAGTCCAGTAACCATTTAGATTTATCCTTTCATTGCTCTTCATTCCTTCCTAGAACCCTTGATTTTCCATCTTGGCTTGTTTTTCTTCTGCCTGGAGATCATTCTTTATGTCCTCCACTAGTATGGAATTCTCCCAATATGTATTAGTTTAAAAATGTCTCAAATTCATCCTCCTTTTGTAAAATATTTTTTTTTTATTATAGAAGTTGTTGGTTTACAGAAAAATCATCCAGAAAATACAGAATTCCCATATACCCATCCCCATTATTAACATCTTGCATTAGTGTGGCACCATTATTACCATTGATGAAAGAATGTTATTATAATTGCTCTATTTACTGTAGTCCATAGTTTACATTAGGATTCACTGTATTGTACAGTTGTATGGTTTTCTTCTTTAAATTTTATTTTAGTAACACATATACAACCTAAATTTTCCCCTTTTAACCACATTCAGAGATGTTAATTACATTCACAACCTTGTGCTGCTATCAACACCATCCATTACCAAAACTTTTCTATCACCCAGACAAATTCTGTACCAATTTAGTATTTACTTCCCATTTCCTGTCCTCATCCTGGCCCCAACTGTGTTCTCATTTCTGACTCTATGAATTTGCTTATTTTAATTATTTCATATCAGTGAGATCAGACAGTATTTGTCTTTTTGTGTCTGGCTTATTTCACTCAACATGATGTCTTCAAGGTCCATCCATGCTGTCTTACATATTAGCACTTCATTCCTTTTTTACAGCTGAATAATATTCCATTATATACATATATATATATATATACATACACATTCACATTTGTCAGGCATTGTCCTTTCATTGGTTGATGGGAGAGATAACATGCACACACACAACCTTAGTCCTTCACAACAGCTTTTCACTTAGTCTAGTAATAATATTAGTCTAGCTACCCCAGCTGTTTTCTGGTTATTATTTGTATAGTCTATATTTTTTTCCATCCTTTCATTTTTATTCTACTTGTGTCTTTGAATTTAAGGTGAGGGTCTTATATGCAGCCTATCTTCGAGTTGTGCTTTTTTATCCATTCTGCTAGTCGGGATGGTTTAATCCATTTTCATTTAACACTACTACTGATAATGCAGGACTCCTGCCATTTTGCTACTTTGTAAGTCTTATACCTTTTTTGTCCCTCAGTTCTCCCATTAATGCTACTTTCATATTTATTTGATTTTTTTCTCTTTGTATGCATTTTTCCCTTGTTTTCTTTGTGGTTACCATGAGATCCAGAACCATAGATTGTATTGATTTTATGCATTTGCATTTTAACCTGTAAGAAGTTTTTGGTGTGGAGTTAAATACCAAAAATATAATACAATAGCACTGGCTGCCTTACTGGAGGTCTTTATTTATTTTTTTCCACTTTGATCCACTGTCGAGTGTCCTTTCCCATCAGTCTGAAGAACACCGTTTCGCATTTCCTGGCAGGCAGGTCTAGTGGTAATGAACTCTCAGTTGTTTGTTTTAAAATCTGGATGTTTTAATGTTTCCCTCATTTTCTTTCAGCCCTAAAATATTTCATCTCGCTGCTTTCTTGCCTCCCTGATTCCTAATGAGAAATCGACACTTAAATCTTATCAGGACTCTCTTGTACGTAACACATTGCTTTTCTCTTGCAGCTTCCATAAGTCTCTTCTTGTCCTTCCTTGGCATTTGACAGTTTGCTTACTGTGTGCTGTGGCACAGTTCTCTTTGAGTTAATTCTGTGGGTTCCCTGGACTTCTTGAATGTGCATATTTATGCCTTTCATTCAACTTCTGAAGTTTTCTGCCATTATTTCTTTGAATATTCCTTCTGTCCCTTTCTTCTCCTTTTGGGACTCCCATAATGTGTAAATTGGTACATTTGGTAGTGTTCCACAGGTCTCTTAGGCTCTATTCCCTATTTTTCTCTTTTATCTCTGCTCCTCATCTTGAATGATTTCAGTTGTTTTCGAGTTCACTGATTTCTGTCTTCTGCCCATTCCAGTCTGCTGTTGAAACACTCCTGGGAATTTTTCATTTCAGTTATTGTGGTCTTCAATTCCAGTATTTTATTTCAGTTCCTTTTAAGAATTCCTGTTTCCTTTTTGAGATTGTCATATTGTTCATTCATCATTTTTCTGATATCCTTTAGTTCTTTCTCTTTGTTTTCCTTTATGTCTTTGAGCATACTGAGGATCAATTAATGTTGAAGTTTTTGCGCTGTATGTCCAAAGTCTGGTCTTCTTTGCTGTTTCTGGATTTTTATCTGGTTCTTTTAAATGGACCATCATTTCATGTTTCTTTGCCCCATAATCTTTTGATGTACACTGTACATTTTTCTTTCTTGTCAGGCATCATTAGTCCATTTTTATTTAGGTAAATACAGTTATTTAATGTGGTTAGCTCTTTCAAAGCCACATCTAATATAACAACATGGATGAATCTTAGAAGCTTCAGCCTTCATGAAAGACTCCCAGAAACCAAAGACACATATTGTATGATCCCATTTGTATGAAATTTTAGAAAAGGCAAAACTGTAGTGACAGAAACAAAACGTTGGTCTGCAGGGGCCAGGTGAGGGTGGGTGGACAGGCTAGAATGCAGCTAGGCAGGAGGAAAATATTTTGGGTGTTAGAAATACAGACATGAACATGCTGAAAATTTTAATACTTTTAAGTGTTCACTCTGGGAAATAATTCCTGAGCTGTCTGTATCTTTAAGTTTGTATGACAGATTTCCTTGAGTGCCGGGAGCTAACAAAAGCTAAGCAAAAATCTCCTCAGTTTGCAAATTGGCTATCCCTTGGCTGGTGCTGTCCTTCAGAGCTTAGCTCTCCTATGGAGATGATGAGCCCACAGTGAATGTGGCCTGCAGGGTCTTGTCCTGTCTTTTCTGAGCCCGTGTCTTGTCCTGGGCTGTGCTTACTTGTGGCCTTAGAAATTTCTCCCTTTACAGGTATCTGAGTGCCGCCTCTACTCATTGTGAAATAGACTTTCTCCCCCTCAGAGGTGCTTTATTGTATGACTTTGTCCTGGACTGCTTTGAATTAATTGTTTCTTACAGTGCTTTAGATGTTTGCAGGCTGCTTCTGTCTTCAGGACAAGTTCAGTCTTATAAGCACCCTACTATGGGTATGGGGTTACTGTGCTTTCTCCTAGAACAGGTCCAGTAATCCACAGTGGGAGTGCAGGCTAGCTCCACACTGTGCTTGGGAGGAGCTTTGGGAGGGACCATTAAGAACACTGTGAGAGTCTCCTACCGTTTTTTAAAGCTACATTTTCCTGATTCGGCACTTGCCGAGTTATTGCAGCCCTTAAAACTGTTTTCCTGAGTTTTGTGGAGGATGCCTCTGCCAGTTTCTGCTAGTTGTTCAAAGATTCTGTGGTGGAACAGCACCCAGGAGTGTCTTATCCTGCTGTGTTGGTTGATCAGAATCCTGATTTTTCTTTTTGAAGAACATATATTTAATGCAATTTTATTTAGATATATTCACACACTATATAATCCATCCAAAGTATACAATTAATGGCTCACAGTATCATCATACAGTTGTGCATTCCTCACTGCAGTCAGTTTTAGTTCATTTGCATTACTCGAGAAACAAAACAAAACAAAAAACCCCAAACATCCCATTCCTCTTACCCCTCTTATTAATGACCCCTAGCATTGTGTGGTACATTTGTTACTGTTGATGAAAGAATATTAAACTATTACTGTTAGTTATAGTCCATAGTTTGCAATAGGTGCATTTTTATTTCCTTGTGATAGTGACGTACATTTGTTCTACTTCATGAAAGAACTTTTTTATTTTGCACTGTTAATCACCAGTCATTGTCTACCACAGAATTCACTGCGTAATATAATACAGCCCATGTTTTAACCTCTGTAGTTTTCCTTCTAGTGACATACATGACTCTGAACTTCCCCTTTCAACCACAAATTACATTCATTATAACATGCTGCCATCACCTCTATCCATTTCCAAACATTTAAATTCAACCTAGTTAAAAATTCTGGGCATTTCCCCATTCTCTAGCCCCATTCTATGTCCTGGTAACCTTTATTCTAGATTTTATCTCTTTCAGCTTACATATTATAAATAGTTCAATATACTGAGATCATACAATACTTATCCTTTTGTGTCTGAGTTATTTCACTCAATATAATGTCCCCAGCATGTGGGCGCATGCTTCAGGACCTCATACCCTCTTATTGCTGAGTGATATTCCATTGTGTGTATATACTGCATTTTGTTTATCCATTCATCAGTCAGTGGACACTTGAGTAGTTTCCATCTTTTGGCAATTGTGAATGATGCTGCTATAAACATCAGTGTACATATGTGTTTGCTTCCCTGCTTTCGTTTCTTCTTGGTATATACCTAGTAGCGGGATTGCTTGGTCATATGGCAGGTCTAGTTTTCTGAGGAACTGCCAAACTGCCTTCCACAAGGGCTGCACCATTTTACATTCCCAGCAGCAGTGAATAAGTGTTCCTGTTTCTCCACATCCTCTCCAACACTTGTAGTTTCCTGTCTAATGGTGGCCATTATAGTAGGTATGAAGTGATATCATGTTTTGATTTTTGAAGAATATTTTTGATTTATATAGAATTCTTAAGTTGTTCGTTGTCGGTGTTGAAAGAATTGAATTGTATCTTAGGTTTTTATTTTGGTAAGAAGTGAACTATTAGTTTAATAATTGTTCCAGTGAGTGAAATCTGTCTTTTTCACTTCAGGCTTTGATGATTTCTTTTTGTCTTTTTTTTTTCCGAACAGTTTTACTATGCTGTGTTTAGGTATATATTTCTGTCTGTTTGTCCTGCTTGAGATTCTTAGGTCTTACTAAATCTGTGTTTTATTGTCTTTTATTAGGTTTTGAAAACTTCACAGGTATTATCTTTTGAAGTATTTATGCTACCCTGTTCTTTTTTTCCCCTCCTTTTCTGAGAATTAATTTAAATGCATGTTAGACCTTCTCAGTCTCTTACATTACCCGTATTTAATTCTGGGTATTTTTTTCTGATTTGTCTTGATTTGCTAATTTTTTTTTTTTTTAATGAGTTTCAGCTGCTGTTCATCCCATCCATTGGCTCTTTGATAGTTCCCAGTTTTCTATGAAAGTTTTCAATCTTATGTTTTGTTTCTATGAACATAATAATTGTGACTATTTTGTTTTCATTCAATAATTTTATTTACTCCTTACCTCCTTCCCCTAGCTTATTTGAAGTCTGATTTTGCACTGGTGTTCTGGTGGGACTGTTTGTTTTATTTTTGTTTCTGCAGGTTTTTATTAATTTTGACTCTTTGTGGGCTGCATGTGTAGTGCCAAAAAAAAATCTGCACCAGAGAATATGAAATAGGCAAGGAGGACTATATTGAAAGTTGCGCACAACAGAGAAGTGAAAGAGACCAGATGGCTATTGCGATAGAAAGACTAGAATGCTATCACAATAAGGGAGGGGGGGGGGGCTCAGTTCTGAAGCAGAGAGCAGGAGAGTTTTTAAGGAATGGGAAGAGCTAATGGAAGTGTACTGGAGGGTGGAGGTAAAGCATGACCTATGTCAGTTACATGATGTTAATTCCTTAGTTTACTGTGGGAGCCAGGTGGAACATATTAGTCTGGATTCTCTTAAGGGCCAAGGTGAGGGAAGTCAGGGGACTAGGAACAAGGAGAACCTTGTCTAAAGTTTATTCAAACTAAGGAGAAGTTCCAGAACCATAGGGTTCAGATAAATTCAGTATTGTCAGAGGGCATGCAATTTTTAAAGTTGTTTGAATTAATTCAGGGTCTAGGATAATATTCCCAGAGTGGATTTATGCTTGCTTCTGCCAGGCTTCTGAGGGAGTGAACATGGTGGGATCATCTCAGTTGAATTTTAGGGATAGAGATATTTAAAGTCCAGCCGCAGTTCCATAGAGCCAAGCCAGGCTGCTTCCCATTTCCCTCAATTCCTGAGGGCAACGCTACAAGATTCCCACCCATAGTGAAGCAGATTCACTATCAGCCGCACCCCTAGAGTTTCAAAGCTGTTAACTTATCAACTACCCCCTTAACTTTTGGCAGTCTCTCCCAGGAGTAAAAGTAGTTCCGTAAGCAGGGTTTGCCCCCCTAAATTCTGTCCCCATGGTGCTTTATTTTTTAAGTTATTTGGTGCCTTCAAGCCTATGTGTAGTGTGTGTGTGAGTGTCAACTTTTTATCATGGAAGTTTTAAATGACATAACAGCATGATTGTCTCTTTGACGTAATTCCAGTATTCTGTTAGCTTCCTTGCTTCTGGTGTTTTGGTAAGATGTTCCAGAAGCCCAGTTTATTTCCTACCCCAGACCTGGAATTAGCCATTTCTATGAAAAAACAAAACAAAACAAACACACAAAAAACACCCTGGTTCCTGGTAGTTTGTGCTGGGGGTATTCTTTCAAATTATATTTTGCTTTCTGGCTGACGAGAGAGGGTTGTCTGAATTCCTGGTTGGTTACAACCAGGATCTGGCCTTTCTTTACGTTGATGCTCACAGGTAGCCTTCACAAACCCGTCAGGGACACAGAGGGATAACTCGTTGTCTGTGTTTTATGGATACTTTCTTGGAATGTTTCTGAACACAATAAATAGAATACATGGGATCACAAGAGATACCAATTATATTGACATAGTTATAAAAATATTATGAAAACAATTTTAACCTAGAAATGTGGTTTCTTTATTAGTACTTTAAGTGACAAGACAATACAGTTAAAATAAAGATAACTTAAATTTTGTTTTTTAACATACCAAGGTGAAGGCTTTTGATGCTTAGTTTGAAAAAAATTGTATAGTGGTTTTTGACTTAACTCCTTTCACGTGTTGATTAACTAATATTGTTGATAGAGAATGCTAGAAGTGTTGTAGATGTGTGGGCCACCAAGTCTGTTTTTACTGTCGATGACTAATGACTTGTCCCATAGTTGCCTGATGGTTGGCCTGCTCTGTATATGAGCATCTGTAGATTATGTGGTCATGTTTGTTCAAGTGGCAGGTCCAGTAACTGTCCTTGATGAGCTTACATGCTATTTTGAGATCTGCAACAAATGCTGTGCAATGAAAAGATCTGATTTCTACTATTGAGGAAGTCTGAGGTATGTTTATGATCGATAGAAATGCTATATTTCAGATGGAGGCTAGGAAAAATAAAGATGTATTTTTTCCTTTGTTCCAAATTTGTGGTCCTTGTGAGTTTTGTTCATGGTTAAGAACGCCTATATTAGAACTTGATAGTTAGATCTTTAGTGATTTATGATTGCTGATACTGATATGAGAGGTTGGGATTCCACAGTCCATACATATCACACCATATAACTATTAATGCTTCATTAGAATTGTGTCCTTCATTTTAATCTTTGGGGTTCTAGCCAAAGGGGTAGACTACAGCACAACTCACTAAAACATTGCCCTTAAGTTCCATCTATTGAAACATTTCTAATTGGAATTTCTTATAAATTCTTTCAGGGACTTAGGAAGGATCTAAGTTGTATTCCCAGTGCTTTTTCTTTCCAGAATTTCAAAATGTAAATTCACTGGCCATTTTTTCTCTCTTAAATTTTTATTGTGAAAATTTTCAAATGTAGAAAGGTTGAAATAGGCAAATGAATATCTGCTTACCCACTACCTAGATTCAGAAATTTTAAATATTTTGCCATCTTTTTGGAATCTCATTTTAAAATTAATATCATAGAAAAAAGGTAAAGATTTCTGACCACCATTATGGTAAACTCCTATGCTGCTGCCACCGCTTCTAATCTCAGCTTCTCTCCCTCTGCTGTTTTTCCCCCAAAACTTTGAAAGTGAATTTTCCTACACATAGAAAAGTTAAAAGTATAACTGAGTAACCACCCGTATACTCTACATTTGTCTTCAGTTGCTACCATTTTGTCAACCTACATTTTTTGTTGTGATAACAACATCATAATCACACTTAAGAAAATTATTATGTCCTTATCCAATGTTTAGGTCGTGTTCATAGTTTAGCCATAAATATTTGTGATAGTGTACATTCCTCCTACTATGTTTAACCCTTGGTGGGTGTCACAGCCCAAGAGGGCTTTTGTAGCCAAAGGACTAAAGAAAGCACCAGACATATTCTGAGACATGAGCTTTTATTATAGGGCTTACCTACAGGGTGGGGAAGTCGAGCCAGGTTGCCCTGAAATCAGGAGCTTCTTTGAATGGATTAAGGAGCTGCTCTGAATGGCGGCCAGTTTAGAGCACAATGTGGAAATAGTCCGCCCTTTGGGGGACTGAATAAGCTGGTTATAAGGGCTTGACATTCCAATAGGTATGAAAGCATAAGGCAGGGAGCAGGTCATGCAAGGTGGGGAGGGGGTCCTGCAAGGTAGGGAGGGGTTGATTGTAATCAGCTGGGAGGAGGGGAGGATTATAGAGATAACAGTATCTCAGGGAGTCTCAGGAAGGAGGTAGTTTTGGGTATAGATTACAGTTAGCATCTGATATTACAAGGAGAATAGGTCAAACCTCAGCTGTCCTAGGTCAAGTAAACTGCTGTGTGCAGTTTTCAAGACACTTGGGGGCCAGGGGCTCCCACATTCCACCCCCATGCAGTGATTTGCATTGACCGTAGGACAGACATTGCATCCATAATTCACAGCAGCAATACAGTGAACAGCAGAGTACAGGTAAACCAGTACATATGGACAGTAATCCTATTAACAAGTGGCACCATGGCCAAATTAAAGAATTAAACCATTTGGACAAAGGATTATCAGATAAGTGTTAGTTAAATTACCAAAATAACTTTGGAAACTGTTTTCAATCATACATTCTACACCATACAATCACCACTAAAATTAAACAGTAATATACAATTTTTAAACAAGAAGTAATAGTATATGTATGAACAATGTATAAGCAGTTTGCTCTTCTCTGAGACTCCCTGAGATAGTTATGTACAATCAACCCCTCCCTATGTTGCAGGACCTCGCTCCCTGCCTTATGCTCTCATACCCATTGGAATGTGGAGCCCTTATAACCAGCTTATTCAGCCCCCCAAAGGGCGGACTGTTTCCACGTTGTGCTCTGAACTGGTCGCCATTCAGAGCAGCTCCTGATTTCAGGGCAATGCGGCTCAACTTCCCCACCCTGTAGGTAAGCCCTTTAATAAAACCTCATGTCTCAGAATGTGTCTGGTGCTTTCTTTAGTCCTTTGGCTACAAAAGCCCTCTTGGGCCGTGACAGTGGGTTAATAATTTTAAGACAACTTGATGTTTGCAGCCCAAACTTCAGTTTACTTACCCTTGACATATTTGGCCATTTATGATGCAGTATACTTTTCTATTAATGAACCAGATGTTGAGACTTTCAAACTTAATATTTTTGCTTAAACAGTTTTGGGGAATTTATTTTCTTTTTATAAATAACACTGCTTGGTGATAACAGTTGGCAGCAAATATTTTGATTATGTAGCTTCTGCTTTGTGGTTAGTAATGCTTTTATATCTGAAATGCTGGAACACTCATTTCTTAACTTTTGGAGACAGAATACGTTGTCATTGACTTTGTCAAATCTATTCCTGTAAGGGAGCTCTCTGTGTACTTATTTTTTAAATGCAACTTTATTTCAGTGTGATGCAGTTTGTGACTGCACAAGTTACTTTTCTGTACACAGTTTTAAAATCTTTAAAATGGGGATAGGAATAGTATGTAGCATTCTTGTTGGGTGTTTATGAGGAGTAAATTAGTTAATATAAATCAGGCACACACAGTAGGGTTTGACTCTTAGTAAGTGCTTGGTAGACATTAGTTTTTCCATTATTAGCTTGAGAATTTTGTGATCCCCCTTGAGATCATTATAGAGGATTTCGAACTTCAAAACTGAGTTTATACAGTGTGCTGCTGGCATAAGGATAGACATATAAACAAATAGAATGTGTTGAGAGTTCAGAGAGGCCAGAAATAAACCCACACATGGCCGATTGATTTTTGACAAGGATGCCAAAGTTCTCTCAATGGGAAAAGAGTCTCTTACAGCATATGGCTTTGGGAAACCTGGATATCCCCATGCCCAGAGATGAAACCATAGAACTCTCAGGAGAAGATGTAGGGGAGAATCTTCAAGTTAGAAACTTCTGTGCATAAAAGGACATCATCAAGAAAGTGAAGAGCCAACCTGCAGAAAGGGAGAAAACAATGGCAAATCATATGTGATAAGGGTTTAATATCCAGAATATATAAAGAAGTCCTATAGCTCAGCAACCAAAAGATAACCAAATTTAAAAATGGGCAAAGGACTTGAATAGACATTTCTCTAAATAAAATACACATATGGCCAAAAAGCACATGAAAAAATCCTCTACATCATTAGCCATCAAGGAAATGCAAATCAAAACCAAGAGGTACCACTTCATACCCACTAGAATGGCTATTATTAAAAAATTTGGAAAGTAAGTGTTGGTGAGGGTATGGAAAAACTTGAATATTATGGTGGGAATGTAAAATGGTGCCATTTTTGTGGAAAACAGTTTGGTGGTTCCTCAAAACATTAAACTTAGAATTCTATCATATGACCCAGCACTTCCACTCTTAGATGTATACCTGAAAGTATTGAAAAAGGAATTCAAATAGATGCTTGTACACCAATGTTCCTAGCAGCATTATTCACAGTCAGCAAACAGTAGAAACAACGCAAGTGTCTGCCCACAGATGAATGTATAAATAAAATATGCTATATCCATACAGTGTAATATTACTCAGTGATAAAAAAGCATGAAGTTCTGATACATGCTGCAGCATGGATGTACTTTGAAAACATTATACTGAGTGAAAAAAGCCAGACACGAAAGTACAAATATTGTATGATCCCACATATATGAAATAGCTACAGTAAGCAAGTTCACAGAGACAGAAATTAGATTAGAAGTTACCATGGATTGTGTTGGGGAGTGATGGGAATATGAAGATTTATTAGCTTAATGTGAAGTTCTCTTTGGGGTGATGAAAAAGTTTTGGTAATGGATGATGATGTTGGTATCAAAATATTGTACATGTCATTAGTGCCACTGAATTGTACTCTTAAAAATGGTTAGAATGGCAGATTTTATGTTATAAATACCTAAGTAAAAAAAAGAAAAATAAGTTTTTTGTACTTAAGGTAAAGATGGTATTGTGGTTAAAAAAAAAAGTTTAGCCCTTTCTGGTGAAAAAAGAAAGTGATTTGTATTAGGAAAGTTTTGATCTGAGTTTTCAAAGCATTATTTGCCAACTATTGAAACCAGGATTTCACTAGCTAGCACCTTTTAGTATTTTCCTTTTCCTGTTTCTACATTTCTCCTGGTCTTCCTGGGATAAAACTTTGTGGTTGGCATACTAATTGCAACTTAAAAATGGGGAAGAACTTTGGCCTGAATTTTTTTCATTCTTTTCATGTTTACATTGTTTATAAAGCTCCTTGCAAACTTGCCCACTGCAACTCTTCCTTCAGTTTCTGTCTTGTAATTTTAAAAGTTCATTAACAAGGTCAATCTGAAAATTTTGATCAAGTGGAAATAACAGAAAATATTATGAAAATAAGGTTAAATTTGCTAATGAGAAGGGTGCATGTTTTTTAGAACATAAATAAGCTAAATTTTGCATGTTGGAGAACTAACTTATTAAGCTACAATAAATTGATATTTACTTGGATTAAAATGTTCCTCAGTCTTTGAAGAAGTTTTGTTTCTAAAGGGGAGCAGAAAAAGGGGTTGGGGTCATGGGAGGTTTTTAAAAATTGGGAAATACTACATCATGTATTACATGCTGATAGGGATATTTTACTGGTAAGAGAGAAGTCGAATCAATGGACAAAGATGGGTTTACTTAACAAGTGAAAGGGTTGAACTTAACAGGGACAGTTCATCTGTTACAGGAACAAAGGATACCAAATAGCTAGTAAATTTGGAAGTGAGAAGATGAGTAGTTCTCATTTGTTTGCTTATCTGCTGAGCTTGCAGGTAGTATTGTTGAAAGCTCACTTGAGATAGATACGAGATTACAAATTTGAAGAAGTTTTGTGTGTGTTTTCAGCCATGTTTGCCTGCTCAAATTTAGGCACAGTAGGCAGGGAATTGGGCTAGGATTTTACCATACAAAAGTGTCAGAGGAAGTGAAAAATAAGAAAATTGAGATAAGCAAGGGAGTAACTATAGTGATTGGCTGTTTATGGAATCAGAGTTGAGTAATGAGAGAAGTTAGATCCTGAGGAGGATAATGGGTCAGTGAAAAAATGGGAAAGCCAATCGATTGGAGGTACTGATTGCATTGTTAGTGGGAGTGTTAGAGTAAGAAAGCTGGAATAAGAGGTGGTTTTGAGTATGTAGGATGCTTGAAATAAAGATTTTGGAAGCATTGCTGTTATTGTTGATAATAAAGTCTAGGTTGTGACCATGGAGATAGGTGGCTAAAGTGTGGGGTGTGTAGTTAGAAATGAGGATGTCAAAGAAGTCAGGGGCCAGAGTGTTGAATGGGTCATATATGTCGAAGGTTGCGTTGCCAAGAATATTGCTGAAATGATGGTGGAAAGATAGTAAACTAGGTAACAAATCTTCCATAAATGTGTTAGTAGATAGGTGACTGTAACAGAAGGGGTAGTTCTTAGTCCAGTGGCATGTGCTTCCAAGTTGGGGTTTTGGGAATAAGAGAAGTTATGTAAGGATATGCAGTGAGGAATACAAACAACCACCATTTGAAAACTGTTGTGGGGGAGGAAATTTCGGGTCATAGCATTTTGCTAAAGGCAGGCTTTGCCTTCCTGAAGGCAGTAGAGTAGCTTGGGCAGGTAGGGAGGAAAGGGTGATAGGGTCACATTAGGGGATGGATAGATCAGTATGGGTTGAGAGTTGCATGAGGGAAGGTTGCATTTCTGGTGATGCATGAGTAAAGAGAGATGTAAGATTTGCCTTGTAATCTGAATGGTCTGATGGGTGACCAATCAGTTGTTCTGATGGCATGCATCTTATTAGGCTTGGTCTCCTTAGGTCATTTGCTGGGTGAGGCAGGCTGCATGTAACTCTTATTTAAGAGCATTAGAATACTGTAGGCCTCTGTTAAATCCTGCATTAGGAAGAGTTACCTCCATAAAAGGTACTACTCTTTATTTTTCTCAGTATTATTTGTAGTATATATAATATATTTAACAAGTATTTTCACAATTCTTTGTTGCTATTTGACATTGATATATTTTCGTGTTGTCTCCCTTCTCCTACCCTAAGCTCCAAACAGTAGACACTCAGTGCATATTTGCTGAATGAAATGTATATATTTGAATAATAAAGATTATAAACAGTTTCATTTAGTTAAAAATTTTTACAGGTAAACTGATTCCTTTCTCCTTCATTAAACTTTAAAAAAAAACATTTTAGTCTCTAGAACATTAATTCAGCATCCTGTGAACACGTAGCCATGGGTTGGAAACAGTCATATGGTTCTGTGAAATTTGCAGTAGACCATCTCATGTTCTTTGAAACTACATATGAAAATATGTTTTCCTATGTGAACTGTAAACTTCCGGAACCAAATTTGGTTTAGATGATAAATTGCTTCCATAAAATGACAGCATTTGCATGGGTGAAGAAGATTCTTTGAGGGTCCTCCTGAGTTACTAGATCTTTTCCTGTGATTTTCTGGGCAATTGTGAGCACAAAGAGAAAAGCAAACTCTTGTTTAAAGTCCTTTCCTTTGTCCAAGGGAAATTGGGAAGGCCGCTGACCTACTGTCATACAGCCTAGCTGTTGACCTGTCTTCAACTTGACCTGCACTGCCACTGCAATGTCATTCTACTGTTCAGTTACCTCACACACCCATCACCCACCCCCATGCTCTCATTCTTTCTGTCCAAAGAGATGGAGCCATGCCACTTTCAGTCCTTACTGGAGCCCCAGCCTCCATCTTTTCCTGAATTCTAGTAGCAAAATGGATTGGATTTTTAGTGGGGTGGAGCTAAGCAGCTATATTGCATTCCAGTTAATAGCTGAGGAACTTTACTTGTGGGTGTTTATCAGTGTCACAGGCTTCCTCATCTAAGGGCCCCGCATCTTCTTTTCTCTCTTCTACTTTAGAAATCCAGTTCTTAGGAAATAAAATTAAATGTCTGTGCAAAGTACATTTTAGCTAATACTTATGTTTAAAATGTTTGTTACATTGAATGGCTCATTTGGCATAATTTTATTTGTTCCATCTAGTAATGAATGGTTATTTCACTATTTTACAGAGTGCTTGTGGATTTTTTGCTGAACTTGTAAAAGAAACTCTTGGATGGTGGATTAATAAGAACATTGGCTGTCTGAAAAGTTTCCAATTGGAGAATATTGAATTTTCACCCTAGTCCAGCAGCTCTGCTGCTCACTTAAATACAGATGAATGAAGACCCCATTTGGAAAGACACCTGGCCAGCGGTCCAGAGCTGATGCAGGTAGGCAATGTGAACATATGCAGCACTATGTCTCTAAGCATATTTTAATGTAATTGGTTTAAAACATGTGTAAAATTGATGAGTAGTTTTACGTAATACCTGCTGGTTAGTTTGCTATTCCTGAAGCTTTGCAGTTTCCTGTATTTCATGAGAAACCAGAAATTTGGTTATTTATTCATATACACTAACATGCATGTGTGCAAACATACATGTGAATGAACAGGTTTAGTTTCTTGAAAGGCAGTGATCATATTAATTTTTTTCTAGTTTCTCACCTTTTAGCAAGTTATTAGATGACCAGTAAATTTAGTCGTGAAAGTCAACTGAGACATTATTATTCAGAATCCCAGTCCTCTTCCCAGCTGTCTGTATTGGTCAGGGTTCTCCAGAAAAGCAGAACCAACAGGGTGTGTGGGTGTGGGTGTGGGTGTGTGGTTCATGAGACCATGGGAATTGGCAAGTCTGAATGCAAGCTGGGAACTCAGTGTTTTGACTAAAAACTCCCAAGGAGAAATTGCCTGGCTAAAGTAGAGATGGAAATTCTTTTTTGTGACTGTTAATTGTCAGTTTTCTCTCTATGGATGTCAGCTGATTGGATGAGACTTGTTTCATTGCTGAAGACAGTCTTGTTGATCGTAGATGTTAATCAGCCATAGATGCAGTCAAATAATGATTTAAATCTGCCTAATAAATAACCTCACAGTAACAACCAGGCCAGTGCTTGCTTGACCAAACAACTAGGCACTTTAACCTAGCCAAGTTGACATATGAAGTTAGCCTTCGCAGTCCTCCCTTGTTAACCTGGCACCCATATATACCCCTTAAACCATATTTAATCTTTAAATAAAGACAATAACATAGTCATACTATGTTATTGCCAAACCTAATTCAGCTGGCCTGCATATAATCAGAAATACACTAACACTTCCCCCAGAAGAGAATGCAAGTCCTTGGGTAATATTCACTCTTAAACTTGATATCCTGTATCTTAAATATGGCATAAAGTAATACAACTTATATTACATAATAAGAGTATAAGAGAGAGAAGAAAACAAAGATCGATTTGCTTTATGTATACATACACCCATATTCATAACAAAACGAAGAAATACTTAACCATTACAATCCTTGTTTCTGCAACTGGTCATATATGGTCATAGCTTGTAATTGCTTTCTTCGCTACCATTCTCTCTTTACCCTCAGGAAGTTGTGGTTCTTTGCCTGGTTGGGTGACCCATACCTTCATTCCTGAAGTGTTTGGGCCATTGGTAGGCCTGCTTGGATTGGGTTGTTGCAGTTTTCCATTGCCTTTAATCCCAGAGCATGGTAGTACTAAGAGATGCCTTAGGGGATCTTCTGTATTCCAGGCAAGCTCTTCTTTACCTCCATTGTGTAGCTGCATTCCTATTTCCCCTTGATAGTCAGGATCAGTCAACCCAATCAGTACAGTAACTCCCTTCTTTGCCTTTTGATTCAGGGGCATGAGAGCCCCAAGTAGCTAGGTGGCAGTTTTAACTTCCAGTGCAATGGAATCGTGTCTCCTGGTAGAAGCACTCCTCCTTTTGGAACTAAGACCTGTAGACCAGCAGAGCATAAACTCATGGGTACACTGTGTAAACTTGGGTATAATTTTTTGTCTTCTTGAGCCTTGATTTTTCTCATCTACAAATGGGACTGTTAATAGTATGTAGCTAATGGAGTTGTTATGAGGAATAAATGAAAGAATTTGTGCCAAGTGCTTAGCTAGATGCCTGACATACAGCATCATAAAAATAGTATTATTATTGCTCATACTGCTTACCTGAAAATATTTTTATTTCATCTCATTAATTGAAAAAATTGCCAGGTTCTTGTAGAACAATGAAACCTCTCAGGTCTCTGTCATTTGAAACAGTGATTCCAAAGAGTGTTTTTTTTGTTTTGTTTTGTTTTGTTTTAATGCCAAATTCAGCATTCCTTGATGAGTGTGTAGTGTGGTAGTGTGATATAAGTAACTGAAAGAGCTAACCTAAAATATGTTAACTTTTTAAAAAGTGGGGATTGTTAATCCTAACCAGTACTTTCATTTTACCTTTTCTAATTGGCCTATTGATAGATATTTTATTATATGGGACCATCAGGTTATTTATTCTTTTTCACCGTTGCTTAGTATATTCTAATTTGGAAAGTTTACTGAGCCCTTGTTAAGTCTTGTTGTTAAAATGAAGTCTTAATCATCCTTTCTGTTAACTTTGACAAATGCTGTATTGCTTTTTAATCCTGTATCAATTAGCATATCTGTTTGCAAATAATGGAAAATTCACACAAGAGTTTATTTGTTTTGTGCAACAAGAAGCCCAGGTTGGCATTCCAGAGTTGGTATGGCAGCTCAGCTATGCATCAGGCTAGGGCCATCGAAAGAATTCTTCCCTCACATGCCTGACTCTTGGGCTAGGAAAATAAAAATAGCTGGGGGCTTTAACAGTTGAGCTCCTAGCCCATCTCTGTTTTAGGTGGTCTTTTCACTTGGGGGCCTCTGGGTAGCCATACTTCTTACATGAAGATTGAAGGCTCCCAGAGTGAGTATGCCGAGAGAAAGTAGCGCAAGCACGTGGTTGCTTCTCTTCTCACCTTGGAAATCACAAAGCATCATTTCTGCCACATTGTGTTCATTGAAGCAGTCACAAAGGCCCACTTGGGTTCAAGGGGAGGGATCATATATTGGGTAGGCAACTCCCAATGTCTGCCACAACTCCACTGTGTTTGACAGAGGGTAAGTGATTAATAAAAATGTCTTAAGTTGGATTTTTATGTTCTCTTCGTGTATCTAGTTTAACATATTTCTGCATTGTACTTTAACAGATGTCTCCTTTGACTATAACTTAGGTTTATCTGTATAATTATGTTGGAATTTGATTGGCTACTAAAGTAGTAGTTATTCCTGTATACACTGGGTAGCAAGTACTGTTATGGGATGGTTTTTTTTCTTCCCATTTTTTTTTCTGTAGTGTTAGCCTCCATTCTTAATAGTTTACCAAAGATTGAAATATTTTCCTTTTTCTTTCTTTATTTTAAAAAATTTATGACATATTTTAATCATACTGATAGGTACAAGGAATGATAATAATGGATATTCATACACCTAAAACAAATCCTGACTTGCCATATTTCTTTTAAATATTTTTTCCTCAAAAAAAGTGATTTTATTTTTATTGAAATAGTAAAATCTCACGGTTGAAAATGTCACGGAGTAGTGTTAAAAGGCTTATAACAACAACAACAAAAAAAGGTGCTCCACAGGTAACATTTAACTCTTTGTGATTTTTGCATGCATTCATAATTTGTAAATAATTTGGGTGTATTAATTTCTCTTGATCCACCCAAAGATATTAAGTATTGGCTTCTATTGAGGATTTTGGCTGTTTCATATAACAGTTTCCTTTCCCGCTTGCCTCCCAATAAAGTTTTGGGCTAAAATTGTATGTATTGTTTCTATTAAAATTACCATATAAATACAGAGCACTGTTGAGCCAACTAATGCAGTATGATTACCTTTTCTTAATAACATTTTGTTTAACCTAGAGTAAAATGATTGCTTTAATTTTTTTTTATTGGTTTAAATTTCTTTGAAGCGTGAAGTCTCATACCCTCCAACAGCTTTGCAAAACTCCTCTTAATATAATTTCCTGCACAGTTCAAATGTGTTTAGATAATCCATCTGTTCATGTTTTTCTTGGAGACATTTTTTTGCCACCTTCTGTCCTTTTCGAATCTGCTGACTATACACTACAATACTGTAATCGTAGGAATTACTGTAATCGTAGGAATTCCTGTTCCCTGGATCCCATGCCATCCCTTTTTTGGTGTGTACTCTGGTTTCTCTGAGGCATGTTCATATTCAGGGATCTTCCAAGAGTTTACAGTGAATGCAGCTGTATATGGGATATATCGTGATTTGTTTATAATAATTAATGTGCATGTCTAAAGTTTTCTGTAATTTTCAAAATGGTACATAGAAGATAAAATTTTTTGAGATTTTGCATTTAAATTGTCTTTATTCTACCATCATGCTTAATCATTGACTAAGTGAAACAGTCTAGATTTGAAATACTTTTCACTCAGAATTTTGAAGGTGTGGCTCCCTTGTCTTTGAGGTTCCAGTGTTGCTATCCAGGGAAGTTGGGTACCATTTTCATTTTTGATCCTTCGTATGTATCTAGTAGTTTCTTTCCTTTTCTCTGGAAACTTTTAGAATTATCTTTTTGTATTTGCTGTGAAACTTTATGATAATATATTTTGGTGTTCATTTCTTGTTCTGGGCTTTTTTCTAATAAATTATATAAAAATATAATTTATGCCTCTGAGGGTGTAAATTTTATTTTTAAAGTCTTTCTTGAATTAGCTCTGCTTATGAGTTTCTTTGTATCTGCTTTTGGTTTCTGTCCTTTGGAAGCTCTCTTCACATCTCTGGTGATTGTTGGGTGATCATCTGTATTAGAGAACAAGGAGCAAGGCTGATTGGAACCTGTGCATGTGAAAGTAGGCCTTGTTGTCTGGTGGACTTCACTTACATTATTGGGGATTCTACATGTCAGTATTTGTGGGCGTTTTCTCTAGAGATGGTTTTCAGGTTTCTTGATTGGGTGATGGCAAGTCTCACTGCTGGTACTCTGAAGCTGGGTTGGAGAAGAGTTCTGATAGGGAGGGGATCTTGCCATTTAGTGTGCAGAATTTTACATAATCAGTTTCAGCACCAAGCTTCATTCCTGTGCTTCTTTGTGCTTGTGGCCTCGAGTCTTGACTAAAATTTCTCCAGAAACTAGAAATTTCATTGGGGTAGGTTGAAGGGTGGTCAGCTGGTTGGCTTGAGGTAGGACAGAAAGGACCTGGGTTTTACCTGCTCTTTACACAGACACTCAAACAGTTGTCCTATTTTCAGCACCTGCCACATCTCTCTCTTGTAGGAACCTGGACCTGCTGGTTTCTGAGCCCTTCTGGAGTTCTGTGGGAAAGAATCATTGTACTTCTCATTGCTGAAGCTTAGATTTGACCTTTTTTCCAGTTTGCTGGACATTTACCATTCCTTCCTTGGCTTTAGTTTTTGTATTTTGATCCAGGGTTAAATCTTAGTTTTAATGAAGATGAAGTTGTTTTTCTATTGTTCTCTTTGCTCTGTAATGGCAGTGTTTGAATGCAGAAGTGATTGGAGAAAGCTTTTACTTCCCGGGTTTGAAATTGGAGTGTACTGTGAAGGAAACGGGATGTTATGGGTTCAGTGAAGCATCCTTTGAACCCATCCCATTTCCCTCTGTCCTTCTTCTAAATTAACTGTATTCTGTAGTTGAGTGTATCATCACTTTCATACTTTTATTACGTAAAATATATAGTATTGCTAGTGGGTTTTAATTTACAGAAATAATGTACTAAACATAGTTCACAGCTTGCTTTTCATTTGTCATTGTTTTTCTGATTTTTCCTTGTTGATAGTTTATTCAAACTGTTGTGTTTTTTTTCATTGTTTCATTTGCTTTTTGATGAGCATAAACGTTATTGCCAACGTTTTGCTGTTACAAATAATAATGTTCTTCTCAAGTGTCTATAAAAATGTGTATGCAATGCACATCAGAAAGAATTGGTATCTAGACTATATAATATCCTACAATCAGAAGAAAGAAAGACAAAAAGTCCAATAGAAAATGGGCAAAAGGGTATGAAAAGGTAAGTTTTAGAAGAAACCACAGTGGCCAGTAAACTGATGAAAAGAAGCTCAGTCTCATTAGTAAGCAGGGAAATGCAAATTAAGTCACATGAACATCTGATTGGCAAAATAGATGAAAGTCTTGTATAAAACAAGAATTGCCTAGAATTGTTGTAAGATGACAAGAATTCTCCCCTTCTTTACATCTTATAGCACAGTATTGTTGGGGGTGGAGAGAAGTGGAGGATAGGTTGGTACGTGTGTCCTTCTTTATTATTAACCTCCATTTTGCACCAATGGGGGAGGTAATGCTCCATTTTGAGATGGACCCTGGTTTGCTTGAGCATCATGAGAATCATTACTGTAGTGAGCAGTAGTTCTCTCACTTGCTGGAAGGAGATGGAACATGGCACTTTGATGCTGGCTGTTTTTGCATAGCAACTTTGAGGATCCTAACAACTTATCCAGCTCTTGCCCCCACCCCCACCCCCTATAAGTTTCCAAGCATTGAGTGAAACAAGATACTTTCACTGTTTGATTCCCTCCTCCTCAAATAAAGATCATGAATCACATATAGTTTAGACTCTTTCTGATCCCAG
The DNA here is from genome assembly GCF_015220235.1 of Choloepus didactylus. Lineage (NCBI taxonomy): Eukaryota > Metazoa > Chordata > Mammalia > Pilosa > Megalonychidae > Choloepus > Choloepus didactylus. The sequence goes on from NC_051316.1 coordinate 16,602,106, forward strand.
AAAAGAGCCAAGGATCAAAATCTGAAGTATATTTATGTATAGGGAATGTGCTCACCTCTCCAATTTTGATTCCTCCCTTAAAGTTGTAGTAGTCATGTTTATTTACCTTCTTCTGAAGGTGTGCCCCCAAAGACCACCAGGGAAACATGCTGATCTTACAAAACAGGATTTATTAAATTTGCTAGGCAACACGGGGAGTACCACCTTGGCAGACTCTTAGTGAAATCTTAAGAGGGAAAGACTTGTGCGGGAGAGGAATTAGTCATAGGGAGTTTTGGGGTAGGAATCACTAATGTGGTCTTGACAGTGATTGGTTAGAATTTATAATCTAAATGTGTTCCTGGAAGTGCCAGTTTGTCTTTACATTTGGAGTCTGAGTCTACCTGAAGTTCAGTTAAAAGTTTATCTTTGTTCTTATTTTGGAACCTGTGTCTAAATGAGCCTCTGTTAAAACAGTTTGAGTGCATATAGTTTCTCTTGCAAGTCATAGTTTAAGAAAGTTTTGTTTTGTGAATGATAGAACAGTTCATTTTGTAAATTGTGGTTCTATTTAATTTCTTCCATAAAAATAACAAACAGACATAGCTACCTAGTGAAGGGTCTTATATTTTCCACTAGAAAAATCAGTGATTCTCAGAGGGGAGATAGGATTCTACTCTGTGACAAATTGACATCAGTGCCTAGTGAATGTATACCTGCTTGCCTCCTCTTCAGTACCTTGTTTTTTCTCACTTAATATGTATTAGTGACCACTCCTGAGCAGTATATAGAGATCTTGATCGTTGCTTTTTACAGCCGAATAGTACTCCATTGTGTGGGTGGATGTACCAGGCTAATTTATTTAATAGTCCATTATGACTGGACATCTGGGTTGTTTCCACTCTTCTGCTATTACAGGTAATAGCTACATTGAATAGGTTTGTCCATATTTCTTGCCAGTGTATCATTGGGATAGATTTTCAGAGTGGAATTGAGTCCAATGCAAAATGCATATGTAATTTTTTGAGATACTGCCAGATTACCCTTCATAGGCTCTGTAAAATTGTAGATTCCTACCAGCAATATGTAAAAGTTCCTCTTCCCACAGTCTTGCTGGTATAGTGTTTGTTAAATGTGGATTTTTGTCAGTCTGTTAGGTGAGAAATGGTGTCTTACTGTACTTCATATGTGAGGCTAAATATCGTGTCTTACATGTAAGGGCTATTTGACCTTCCATTTTCTCTTTGTATCTCACCTATTTTTCCTCCCTCCTTTAATTTTTTTTTTTTTTAGAGTTATTAACCTTTTGTTTGTGATACAGGTTATTATTCATTTTATGCTTTCTATTGTGTGGCGTCACCTTCTTCTTGGAGACATTCTTCCGTGAGTCTCTGGCCCCGTCTGTACAGGGTATCCCAGCCTACTTAACAGAGGTGATGCTGGAACTTCTGCACTCCTAGGTTTGATCTGTGGTGTCTTGGATCTTGTTACATTTTTATGCTGTTTTTTTCCCCCCCTCTCATTTCTTGAAGGGGATCCTCCAGTAACTTCCATAGAAGTAGTCTTTGAGGTGTAAAATTTGAGCCTTGACATATATGGAGATGTCTCTACCTTCAGTTGGTAATTTAGCCAAATATGGAATTCTGTGTTCAGAATAACCATTTTACCTTAGCTTTGAAGGCAGTACTCACTCTTGTCTTCTAGCCCAGAGTTGACGGAGGAATGAGTCTAGGCTAATTTTTTGAAATCTTTTTATTTTGAAATAGTTTTAGATTTACAGAAGAGTTGCAAAGACGGTACCTCTTTATTTTTTAAATTTTTAACATATTATGTTTTCCTTTTTCTTGGAAAATATCTTCAATTTCCTTGAGGTACCAGTTCTTTTACTTTCTTTAAGTTCTCTCATAATTATGGAAGCAGTGGTACCACCTGTTTTGATCTCTCTCGGTCATGCTACTGCAGTTATTTTTTTTTTAACATGGTCATTGATTGTTGATTGTCCATTCATATTTAAGAACAAATGATTATAGGGGACTGGTGGTTTGATGGGTTGAGCCCTCTACCATAGGTTTTACCCTTGGGAAGACGGTTGCTGCAAAGGAGAGGCTAGGTCTCCCTATAATTGTGCCTAAGAGCCTCCTCCCGAATGCCTCTTTGTTGCTCAGATGTGGCCCTCTCTCTCTAGCTAAGCCAACTTGAAAGGTGAAATCACTGCCCTCCCCCCTACGTGGGATCAGACACCCAGGGGAGTGAATCTCCCTGGCAACGTGGAATATGACTCCCGGGGAGGAATGTAGACCTGGCATCGTGGGACAGAGAACATCTTCTTGACCAAAAGGGGGATGTGAAAGGAAATGAAATAAGCTTCAGTGGCAGAGAGATTCCAGAAGGAGCCGAGAGGTCACTCTGGTGGGCACTCTTATGCACACTTTAGACAACACTTTTTAGGTTCTAAAGAATTGGGGTAGCTGGTGGTGGATACCTGAAACTATCAAACTACAACCCAGAACCCATGAATCTCCAAGACAATTGTATAAAAATGTAGCTTATGAGGGGTGACAATGGGATTGGGAAAGCCATAAGGACCACACTCCACTTTGTCTAGTTTATGGATGGATGAGTAGAAAAATAAGGGAAGGAAACAAACAAACAAGCAGACAAAGGTACCCAGTGTTCTTTTTTACTTCAATTGCTCTTTTTCACTTTAATTATTATTATTGTTATTTTTGTGTGTGTGCTAATGAAGGTGTCAGGGATTGATTTGGGTGATGAATGTACAACTATGTAATGGTACTGTGAACAATCGAATGTACGATTTGTTTTGTATGACTGCATGGTATGTGAATATATCTCAATAAAATGAAGATTAAAAAAATGTATCGGGTATGAAGTGGGTACCATGTGATGTGTTAGGAGATGACTGTATAAAGCTCAATAAAAGACTCCACCTCTAAAAAAAAAAAAAATGATTATTAGATTATGAATGGCTTACCTTTCCTTGAGTGACATATTACAGATTCTGTTTCTGTCATTGTACTCCCCTGAATGAGAAAGCCAGTTTTGTAGGGACTTTGGGTAGGGTGTTGATGCTTGACAAGCTTTTTTAGAGATAGAGAAATGACTGTTAAGCTGGGAGCTGCCCAAATGCTAAAATAAAGTGACCTTTCCTAGAAGTACCAGTGTTTGTGTGTTGGGGAATCAGGTGCAGTAGGGAGAAGGGGACCTTGACAGCTGGTGTAGTTAGAATAGAATTTTACTGAATCCTTTATTTTCAGTTCTGCTTTTTTCATTCTTTATCTCCTTTATCCTTGCCTACTCCAAGTCCAGTTTCAGGTAAATGTGTTCCTCCTCATCCTCCGTGTCTTGTTTTTGTCACATTCTTGATTCTTCAACCATTAGCCACCAGGATGTCTCTGTCCACTTCTTTCAGGGCTTGTAAACATGCTGGGTAAAATGGGGGAGAATGGCTCTTCTAGCTTGCAGGACCCTGTCTTCACCATCTTTATCGCTAAACTAGAACTGAAAATCTTTCAGTTGAACAATTGGCCTTCTATGTCATTTTTTAACTTTTTAATGTTAAATGTAACATGAATATAGCATGAATACAGAAACCTGTTTTAAAAATGCACAACTTAACTTTAGACCAAAGACAGAGAACCTTTGTGGATGCCGCAGATGTCTTCCCTGTGCCCCATTCCATCTTCCCTCCCCCCCTCTACCAAGAGGAAGCACTGTCCTGACTTTAGGGTACAAAGTCATTTTTTTTCCCTTCCCCTTTTTATCATTTAAGAGCACATTCCTAATCTATATAGTAATACTGCTTTTACTGCAACTCGCAGATTTTGTGTTTTGATTTTTATGCAGTTCAGAATATTTTTCAATTTCCATTGTAATTTTGTCTTGATATAGACAAAAAAAAGGGAAACTCAAATTGTCCCATATCCCTAACCATACCCCCCTCCATTATTGATTCCTAGTTTTGGTATAGTACATTTGTTACTGTTGATGAAAGAATGTTAAAATACTATTAACTGTAGTATGTAGTTTGCAGTAGATATATATATATTTTCCTATATGCCTCTCTATTAAATTAACTTCTAGTTAGGTGTCAAACATTTCTTCTAGTTCGTGAGAGAGATTTCTAATATTTGTATAGTCACAGACATTGTCCACAAGATTCACTGTTTTATACATTTCCGTCTTTTAATCTCCATCTTTCCTTCTGGTGACATATGTGACTCTGAGCTTCCCCTTCCCACCACATTCACACACCATTCAGCACTTTTAGTTATTCTCACAATGTGCTACCATCACCTCTGTCCATTTCCAAACGTTTAAGTTCGCCCTAGTTGAGCATTCTCATAATAAGCAACTGCTCCCGATTCTTTAGCCTCATTCTATATCCTGGTAACTTACACGTCATGTCTATGAGTTTACGTATCGTAGTTAGTTCATATCAGTGAGATCCTGCAATATTTGACTTTATGTGTCTGTCTTATTTTGCTCAATATAGTGCCCTCAAGGTTTCTTCATCAGCCCCTTTCTTTTAAGACTGTTTTGTTCACACACCATACATTCCATCCTAAGTAAACAATCGTTGATTCCCTATATAGTCACGTATTTATGTATTTGGCACCATTGCCACTCTCTATATCAGAACATCTCCATTTCTTCCACAAAGGAGAAGGAAGAGTCAAAGAAGGCAGAGAGACAAAAGAAAAAGAAAAGAGAAGGGGAGAGAAAAACAACAACAAAAAAAACACGACAGCTAGAAAGCAACAAAAGGAAAGAGAGCATTAACTAATCTAAAGTAGAATAAAGAGTCAGACAACATCACCAATGCCTGGAGTCCCATATCCTTCCCCTATTCCCCCCACCCCTGCCATATGCATTTAGCTTTGGTATATTGCTATATATATATATATATAATATATTTGTTATATTAAAGGAAGCATAGTACAATGTTTCCGTATAGTCTCTAGTTTGCATTGATTGTGTTTTCCTCCCAATCCCACCTTATTTTTAACACCTTGCAATGTTGACATTCATTTGTTCTACCTCATGTAAAAACATATTTGTACCTATTATTACAATTGTTGAGCACCCTAGGTTTCCCTGAGTTACACAGTCCCAGTCTTGATCCTTTGTCTTTTGTTCTGGTGTCTCACATGGTCCCAACCTTCCTCTTTCAGCCACATTCACAGTCGTCTTTGTTCAGTGTACTTATATTGCTGTGCTACTATCTCCCAAAATTGTTTTCCAAACCTCTCACTCCTGTCTTTTCCTTTCTGCCTGCAGTACTTCCTGTAGTGTTTCCTGTAGAGCAGGTATCTTGTTCACAAACTCTGTCATTGTCTGTTTGAGAGTATTTTAAGCTCTCCTTCATATTTGAAGGACAGTTTTGCCAGATATAAGATATATTGGTTGGTGGTTTTTCTCTTTCAGTATCTTAAAGATATCACCCCACTTCCTTCTTGCCTCCATGGTTTCTATTGAGAAATCTGCACATAGTCCTATCAAGCTTCCTTTGTATTTGATGGATCGCTTTTCTCTTGCTGCTTTCAGGATTCTCTCTTTATCTTTGATGTTTGATAATCTGATTATTAAGTGTCTTGGTGTCGGCCTATTCAGATTTATTCTGTTTGGGGTATGCTGCATTTCTTGGATCCGTAATTTTATGTCTTATGAGATGGAAATTTTCATTGATTATTTCCTCTATTATTGCTTCTGCCCTTTTTCCCTTCTCTTCTCCTTCTGGGACACCAGTGACATGTACATTCCTGATCTTCGTTTTGTCCTTAAGTTCCCGGAGATGTTGCTCATTTTTTTTCCATTCTTTTCTCTATCTGTTCTTGTTTTTTTTCTTTATTATTTTGTCTTTTTGTCTCTATCTGTTCTTTTGTGTGTAGGCTTTCAGGTGCCTTGTTCTCCGGTCCCTGAGCATTTTATTCTGCCTCCTGAGATCTAGCTGTTGTATGTTTCCATTGTGTCTTTCATCCTTGTGTTGTCCCTTTCATTTCCATAGATTCTGCTAGTTAGTTTTTCGAACTTTCCATTTCTACCTTATGTACGCCCAGTGTTTTCAGCATATGGTTCATCTCTTTTGCCATATCTTCCCTAAACTTTTTGAATTGACTTAGCGTTAGTTGTTTAAATTCCTGTATCTCAGTTGAAGTGTAAGTTTGTTCCTTTGACTGGGCCATAACTTCTTTTTCTTAGTGGAGGTTGTAGTTTTCAGTTGTCTAGGCATGGTTTCCTTGGTTACCTCAATCAGGTTTTCTCAGACCAAAATGGGCTCCAGTCCCAGAAGGAAGAACTATTCAGTATCTGGTTTCCCTGAAGGTGTCTTAGAAAATTGGTACACCCTGTGAGGCCTTGGGTCCCTGTGCTTTTCTGCCCAGCAGGTGGCACCTGTCAGCCTGTAACTCCAGACTGGTGTAAGGAGGTGTGGCTGTTTTCCCCCAGGCTCTGGGGTCTGGTTCTGAATGGAGGGCGGGTAGTTGAGCTGGGCCCCACCTCTTTCCTCTTAGGGAAGATGGACCCCCCCTAGGGAGAGGTCATTAGCATTGCAGTGGTCTCTCTTTGCCTGTGCTGTCTCCACCCTTGTCTGGGTCAGAGCACTGGGAACTGAAAATGGCTGAGGCTTTCTCCACCGAGCCAAAACAGGAACAGAAAGCCCCCTTCAGGGCCAGTCAGCGGTCACCCTCCAGTCTCCAAGGTCAGTCTTCATGTAAAGCCTCTGTCTGCTTGTTGGGGATTTATAGCTTGCATTGAGCAGTCTATGCTTGCTAATTAAAACCCGAGTTGAACCTCAGCTTTGCTGCATTCAGTTGCCCAGAGAGAGCTGCTCTCTAGCTCCCTGAGGCTTTGCAGCTCAGGCCATGAGGGAAGGGGGCTCCCGGCTTGGATCTGCAGTTTTTACTTACAGATTTTATGCTGCGATCTCAGGCATTCTTCCCAATTCGGGTTGGTGTATGGTAAATGTATGGTCACGTTTGTCCCCCTGCAGTTATTCCAGAATATTTACTAGTTGTTCTTGTTTTTTTATTAGTTGTTGCAGGGGGACTAACTAGCTTCCACTATGCTGCCATCTTAGATCTCCTGTGATTTTGTCTTTGAACCATGGGATTTTAGAAGATTGCTGTTCAATTTTCAAATACTTGGGTATTTCCAGGTGTCTTTTTATTATTTATTTCTAATAACTCTGATGTCATCACAGAGCATATTCTGTATAATTTCAGTTCTTTAACTGTATTGAGACTTGAATTATGATCCAGCTTACAGTCTTTTCTGGGTGAATGTTCCCTGTGAACTTGAGAAATATTTTGTATTTTGACATTATTGGATGTTGTGTTCTATACATGTCAGCTACTTGGTTGTTAGTGAAGTTCATGTCTTCTACATTTTTTTCAGATTTCCTGTTTACATGTTACATCAGTTACTGAGAGAGGAGAGTTGACATCTTTTAAGTATAATTTGGTTTATCTATTTTTCCAATTCTGTCAGTTTTTGCTTTATGTATTTTCATGCTATATAGGTTTATACATGTTTAAGATTATGTTTTCTTGGTTAATTGACCTGTGTCCTGTTCCCTGGTGATATTTTTTGTCCTGAAGTTTACTTTCTTTGATATTAGTAATTCACCCTTCTCATTTTATAGTCTTTTAATTGGATAATTTAGACGATTTATACTTAATGTAACTATTGCTATTGCTTTGTTTTGGAAGATCTTTTTGCTGGTTATAATATTCTAAGTTGATGGGTTTATTTATTTTAGCAGTGCCCTGAAGATTTCAGTCCATTGTTTTCTAGCTTATGTTGTTTCTTTGTTTCCTATATTTAAGTATTTTCTGGGTTTTGTTTGTTTGTTCTGTTTTGTTTTTTGGCTATTTAAAAATTTTTCTCTTTATTGGTAGTTTGCAGAAATTGGATTAGGAAGCGCCTTAAATGTTTTTTGTTTTTATCGAATCTGAAATACCTTCCTGCTCTTACTTCTTCAGATGATTTGTCTCTCCACACCCCTCTCTCCTCATCCCTCTCTCTTCACCTTCTGGGAGTCCAGATTCCATTCATTTTTTCCCTGTCTTTGTGTTCCATTTTGGATAGTTTGTATTGCTATGTCTTTCACGTTCATCGATCTTCTTTTCTTCAGGGTCTAATCTGTTAATCATATCCAGTGAATTTTTAATTGCACAACATTTTCTCAGTTTCATTTGTTTCTTTTCTATATTTTCCATTTTTTAATTTTAAGTGTTTGTGTTTTCTTTTAAATATCAGAGCATATTTATTATAGTTCTGTTAAGGTCTTTGCTTACTAATTCCATAATTTCAGTTATAATTCTCTTCATTATGGCATTATAATACGCTGCTTTTCTGCATATTTTTATAATTTTTCATGGAACGTTGGACATTTGAAATGTGTTTTTGAGTATCGGGATTTTTTTGGTGCTCTTTAAAGTGTGTTGAAGTTTGTTCTGGCAGGCAGTTGTTAGGGCAGGTCTAGAGTAGCTTTCCTCTGGGCTGCTTTAGCTTTCCTACAAAGGCATCAACCCTTTCGACAGTTTTTACCCATTGCCCCAAGTGTTCAAAGAGGTGTTTTTACTCTTGCTGGATGGAATGTGAACAACTGTCATCCCTTTGTGATTTCTTAGATTTCTCAGTTAGTGTTTAGCCAAAGACTTAAGCACTCCCTGTGCAGATTTTCATAGCTCCTCCTCTGAGTAGCTCTCTCCATGATGGCACTGTGTTCCACAGATTCTAGCCAACTCGCCCTCCCAACTTCAGTCTGACTCGCAGTTTAGCAAAATTTCACTAATCTACTCTAGTTTTCCTCTCCTATACCATTGCACAAGAAGTGCCTTCAGACACAAAGTTAGGGTCAATGCAGGGCTTCCTGGGTTTGGGCCTGTGGTGCCTCTTTGTCTCAGTTTTTGAAACCGGTTGTTTCATTTATTTTGTCCAGTTTTTCTAGTTGTTTATGGCAGAAAGACAACCTCTGGGCCATTTAGTACTTTATGACTAGAACTGGTACCCATGTTTGTTTTAGTTTTGGCTGTTGGGTTTTAGTTGTGCTGTCTTGGTTGCTTTGGGTTTTTATGGCCCATTCGGGAAGATGACAATGCTGCCATCACTGCCTTTTTATCTTCCAAGTATCCCTCATATCTCCTTTTTAAAGGTTAAGTAAACAAGTGGCTTTCTTTCATTTGGCTAACAGTTTCTTTTCATTTAGTGCTTTACATATCAGTTGTCCAGAAATTTTTTCCTCTGTTATAAAGCGTTTTTATTCAGTTTTCACTGACTGTATATTCACTCTCTTATAGGACATGCTGGTGTATCTGCAAACATGATGAAGAAAAGGACTTCCCACAAGTAAGCAGTTCTGAACCTTGTTTTTCGATATCATGAGCCCCTTCATTTCCAGGGATACAAGAACACCACCTGTGTGAGGCCATATGTCCTATGGTTGAGGGGCTTCTTAGCTCACAGGAGGTGGGGCAGTGCATAGCCTCAATGCACGATGTAGGTGCGAGTGGTATGTTTCGTATTCCCTCTCTCTTCCCTTCTCCCAGGCCAGGCTTACAAGTGAACCTAGGTTATCCGTGAGCCTTTAAAAAGTCTAGAGGCAGGACTGTCATGGTGGAAGGAAATACCAGTTACAGAGAGAGTGGCCGGCGGCATATTGTGAACTTTTATCTTCTCTCCTTGGAAAGGTTGCACGGTCGAGGGGGCAGTGCTCCTTTCCTGTCTTAGATGAGGGGCTCCTAGAGGAGCCAGTCTAGCACACTGTCTGGCACTCTGTTACTGTTTTGTAACATTTTTAAATGAATGAAAAGCTTGTAATTTAGAGACAGCATGTGCATGTTAAAAGATAACTAAATGCCATGTATTTAAAGTGACTAATAGGCGTTAAAATCCTAAGTTCTATAGGTACTGGAGTGCACAGAAGTCACTCTTTTTCTCTAGGAAATCTTTTTTACATGACATAGTTTCATCCAGGAAGAATATTGAGACTATCTTAAATTGTAATATCAGCTTTTACTTCATTATATTTAATAGATTTCACAAGTATCCACCATGTACTGGTGTTACTATTACATCCTGGGAATTTTGCTCTGACAATCAGTTTTGATTGTAAGACTCTTCTGTTTTGTTTTTTTTATTTTTATTGTTTTTAATAATTCAATTTTATTGAGATATATCCACATACCATGCAGTCATACTAAGTGTACAGTCAGTTCACAGTACCACCATATAGTTGTGCGTCCATCACCAAAATTAATTTTTGAACATTTTCATTACCACACACAAAAAAGTGATAAGAATAAAAATTTAAGTGAAAAAGAACACTGGGTGCATTTTTTTTTTTTGCCCCCGTTTTTCTACTCATCCATCCATACACTGGACAAAGGGGTGTGTGATCCACATGGCTTTCCCAATCACATTGTCACCCCTCATAAGCTACGTTTTTATACAATCGTCTTCAAGATTCAGGGGTTCTGGATTGTAGTTTCAGGTATTTACTGCTAGCTGTTCCAAGTCATTAGAACCTAAAAAGGGTTATCTATATTGTGTGTAAGAGTGTCCACCAGAGTGACCTCTTGGCTCCTTTTGGAATCTCGCAGCCACTGAAACTTATTTCATTTCATTTCACATTCCCTTTTTGGTCAAGAAGATGTTCTGCTTCCCACAAAGCCAGGTCCAGAGTCCTCCCCGGGAGTCATGTTTCATGTTGCCAGGGGTGTTTACACCCCTGGGTGACAGATCCCATGTAGGGGGGAGGGCCGTGATTTCATCTGCCAAGTTGGCTTAGCTAGAGAGAGAGGGCCACATCTGAGCAACAAAGAGGTGTTCAGGAGGAGACACTTAGGCAAAATAATAAGCAGGCCTAGTTTCTCCTTTGCAGTAACAGTCTTCCCAAGGGCAAGTCCTGTGATTGAGGGCTCAGCTCATCAAACCACCAGTCCCCAATGTGTAAGACTCTTCTTAATCACAGATTATTGTGATACAGAAAAGATCCTTCTTGATCTGAGTACTCCTGAGGCTCCATTTAGCAATTATGAACAAATTATTGATTTTCGAAAGGCATATACCCCCTAGTCACTGCACTCGGGTGTTTGAGGAGTGTGAGGGGCCTCTTAGCCCTCAAGGAATGTCTTGGTGCATAAGAGTGCTTAAATAATTGTTTGATGATTAAATCAAGTATGTCTTCTGCTTAAAAGAATACATGGATATATAATGTAAATATTTCTAATACTCAGTTTAAGAAATGACCCAGAAAGAAAATATGTGAAGGTAAACTAAGTATGCTCTTGTATCCCTGAGGTTTAATGGAGTTTTTCTCAAATTTCATTCATTTGCCCATCACCTTCACAATTTTGCCCTATCCAGTGAACTGATAACTTATGTTATATAGTTCTAGCCTTTTTCATATTATTACCATAAGTAGTAAACTGTCTCTTGCCCTAAATAGAAGGTAATGATAAAAACAGAAATATAAGCCATAAACATTAGGTAGTGATAACTTAAATCCAACGGTAGGAGGGCAAGTTAGACATTAACCTCATAAGACCGAAATAGTTGATTCAAAACAGACTTTTGCCGTTTAGATTTAATGGCTTCATAATGTTAAGGTGCTTTCTGTTTTATCCATCCTTACGTATTTGCAAACAGCTTTGATTAAATTTTGCTTACTTAGGATTTGAGGCTTTCATGGGTTTGATGTACTGGTTGTACCCTTTTCCTGAAACATGAGAGATTAACATAGTTGTTAAGGTTTTAAAACGTTCATAGATATACCAGCTAAAAGCTTCTAATCCTGTATGTCCCATAATGTGGGAAATTTGATTTAGTACTTTTAAACTAAATTTGATTTAGTGCTTTTAAACAGTTTTACTTGTCTAACTTAAAGAATTAGGAGCCTTAAATATGTTAATGTATGGCAAAAGGGAGAAGTTAAAAGGAAAAGTTATAAATCCTAGTTTTCTTCATTTTCCTATTTTTATATTCCTTTTTCTAAATTCAAATTTGAAAATGGATAGAGGGAAGGCAACTGAAATAGAAGTTTCCACATACAGAAATGGTGGTTGTTAATATTTAGTAGGAAGTGAGTTTTGTAAAGGGTGCATGCTAAGAGGCAGCCTCTCCCAGTATCTTGATCTTGGAGTTGGGAAACCTGACTGAACCTCAGCTGTTGGGACCTTAGATTAGAGCAAGGTACTTTATCTGGGTCTCAGTGTACTCATGTCCTGAAAGGCTTTTTAGTATGAAATCCTTTCTATAAGTGGGATTTTTATGGAAAACACTTTAAGAAACAAAAATGTGGCCTCACTTCCGCCCTTTCTTGTCTTCAGTTAAACCAATTGAGGGAGTTCCAAGGATTAAGTAAAATGCCTCAGCAAATGCTGGACTTGGTGATTGTAGTACCTGTGACTGTGATTAAGCATCAAGCCCCGTATGTTTACAGGAGTGCTTGAAGAACAGTTACAGGGCTACACTGGAGACATGTGCTTCTTTCACAGTCGTCTTTCCTCAGATGATAGTAGCATCTATCCCTCTGGGTTGTTATGACATCAAGGGAATCATTTTTAAAGGATTTAGATTAGTGCCTCTGTCACAGGAGAAACATTATGTAGCTGGGTCTTTTGTTGTTTTTGAGTAAATAAAAATAATTTTGAGTGATTTCTGTGGGGCAGGTACTGTGCTGTGCTTTGGAGTTGAGCTTTTCTCGTCTTTCCTTGATGTTCTTTGGGAAATGCTTCTGCATTAAAAGTACATCCTGAAGAGAAAAAGTACAATTAGAGGAGGAGGACGATCTAGGATGAATTTAGTTACAGGGGGTCTTTGTTTTAGCTTTCAAATGTAAATCTGTTTTGTTTTGTTTTCTAATTTGAATAGTGAGCAGTTTTCCATTTAAAGCTACTGTTGGAAGGGGTAACTGCACTTCATTATATTTCTCACCAGACCAGAAAATGGACCAGTACCTACTAATCACTATATAGATGCATTTGCAAAGATACTTCTTCCTTTTTATGAACACAAATACTGACAAATAATATTGTACACATCATTATCATTGTTTCATTGTTCCTGTGAAGTAGGAACTACAAGCCCATTTTACAGATGAGGAAACTGATGCACAGAGAGATTAAGTAACTTGTCCAAGGTCATACAACTAACAAGTGATTGAGCTAGGATTCAAAAAACAAGACACTGATTCTAGAACACGTTATTAACTACTGTACCATATTTACTGAAATACATAGTTCGTTCATATCTGGAAAATGGAATGTATTAGGCATAAGCATGCAAATTGGTAACTATTGGAGCATGCATCTAAATGTAACCCTTGTGTTGGAGATCTTAAAGTTGTCAGAACATGTAATCGTTTTTAATCAGTTTGCAATAACTGTTATTCATGCCAGTGAAAATACGTGGTGCTTTGGAAAGTCTACCGTGGAAATCTCAGATATTCTCAGAGGACACAACACTTTAGATGAAATGATGAAACCATAGTGATTTGGATGGAAAATTTCTTTTTTCATCCTGTTTCTGTGTTCACTTCAAACTGGGAAATAACTGTATCAGCTATAGGATTTTTATTAAGCAACAGTTCCCAGCAAAGCAGTTTTTTCTCTATTTAGTTTATATGTTAAAAAAGAAAAGTTATTGGTTTGATCTAATTTTTTTTGTTATAAAAGCTGTTGGAACAGAATAAGTGAACTGTTTTACATATCAGAGTTACAAACAGATTAGGAAAGAGCGTCAATAATTAATTCATACAACAAAGTGTATAGTGTTCAACAGGCAACTACTCATTCATAGTGAAATTCTGAGAGTTGAAAATTTAAGTTTCAAATAAGATATTTAAATGCTGTTAAGGAAGAGTAGCCAATTTAAGCTATTAAGGAGTCTTGCAACCCAGGATTTCCTCCCTTGATGACAAAATAATTAGAATGGTATTCTTCAGAATTTTGCTTCAGGTGTTGAGCAAAACACATATATGTCTCATTTTGCCCTTTGGGGAACATGGATATATAGAAGTTAGTGTTTGGTCTAAATTAGTGCTACCTGAGATGTGGATCAGTAACATCAGCATCACTTGAGAGCTTGTTGGAAAGTCTTCGTTTCCTCTGCAGACCTGCTAACCAGAATCTGTGGGGGTAAGACTTGGGGATTTCTTTGAATGAACTCTCCAGGTGATCCAGATGCATGTTAAAGTTTGAGAAGCACCAGTCTAACTGTTATTGGAAGTGATATCTTAGTTACACAGTCAAGTTGTGTGGAAAGTAATACACAAAATAATTACATTTAAAGATAGTCATGATGCTGTGTAACTGGCCACCATTTGCTTTCACTGACTGCATGGAAAGCTCTTCTTAGATTATGATAAATATCACTTCATCTCTAAATGCCTTTTAATCTTTTGTTTTTTCCTTGAACCTTATATTTTCCTAGAAGCACTAGCTTCTGGAGATAAGGAACAAATAAAGAGATCATAGTTGTTTTCTTGTGGTTTCTCTACTTGAATCATGACATGGAGCCTTTTGTTTGCAGTTGGCTATCGTTTAAGATGTCCTAGATTGAAGTGTATTGGTATTTGTTTTACAGTATTGCTCTTTGGGAAGGAATGTTACTAACTGCTATATAATGATTGTTTAAGAATGCTTTAGATATTTTCCCAAGAAAATAGGAGGATTGAAGGGCTTTTTGAAATACATATATCCAGGGAGCCATTATTTTAAATCAAAAAAAGGTATTAATAAATTAATGTTCTTAGGTTGATCTATCCAGTAATGACCAAAGGGTGTTTGTTTTACTTTTATATCTTCTTTCCGTAATTTACGTACTCTAATACTTTGCTTTTATATATACTATTTCAACTCATATAAGCAAGCTTTATTTAATGAAAGTTCTTGTTGATTTTTTTATCCTATTTAGCAATTAGAAGTTAAAGTTTCTTTGAAGAATTTGCCTAATTTATAATTTTTAAATTTTTACTGTGGAACATTTTAACTATACACAAAAATAGTGAAAGTAGTGTATAATCCTCCATCTCTACCATTTGCTTCAGCAATTACTGACATTTTGTTAAATATTAGATATTCTTTGTATAACGTGTTATTTAGCGAGGTTCTAAACTGTGTCTTCAAGAAAATGCTAGTTGAAAGGGCTTAAATCAAATTGTTAACAGCTTATGTTTTCTAGTCTCTTAGTTCTGGATTTGGCCTGATTTTGTTTTTTTAAAACACTCTTTATGATTGCAGAGCAATTAGGGATTCAGGGCCCAGTAATTGAAAAGCTTGATTGTAGATTTTAAAAAGATTTTACCTTCAGGATTCATTGAGAGAAGGCTATCATTGTGGAAACCTACTTTGCTTTTTCTGCTTTTTCAGTCATCTTATGTTATTCATTAAATAAATTGGGTAGATATGCCATCTGTATTAAATTCTTCTAATTCTTCGTTTAGAAGTAATGAAATGATGTTCTAAAAGTAAAGAATTATTCTTGACCAAAAAACAACAATAGAAATAAAATATAGGAGTTGGTATTAAAACATTCAAATCTGTTTTTATGTACTCTTTGTAGAGTTAGGGCATCAATTACATTAATTTAGCAGTAATTAAATTAAAATTTTGTTTTATCTGACTGCAAAAGTGGAATACTTTAGGAGATCCTTATAGGAAATCTTGAAAATGCAGCTAAACACAAAGTAAGAAAACTAAGTTATTTTTAATGCCTTCATCCAGAGATTACAATTGTTACTCATTTAATGTATGTTTTTTTCCGTCTTTGCTACACAGTTACCTGTATGGATAATTGTGTGTGTATGTATACAGGTTTTTCTTAGGGTCATGTTTTCTACATTTATGGATGCTTTTAAATGTCTTAAAACTCTTTCTCATGATTTGGAAAACTATATAGTTATTTCATCATATATAGATGTACTTTTAATTATTTAATAATTGGTACCTTTTGTTGAACTTTTTTTCTTTCAGTTTCCCTGTTATAAACAATGCTCACAGCATTATAGTATTTGTATCTTTGTGCCTGTGCAGTATTTTCTTTTGATAAATTCCTAGATGTGGAATCACTGGGACAAAGGATATTTAAATGGTGAGGCTTTGGGCACATGTTGCCAAATTGTTCTGTAGAAAAGTTGTATCTATTCTATAAGAAGATACAAAATATAGTACCTTACCATAATTTTCATTAAAATGACTCATCAGAATTTGCAGTTTGGAAATCTCTTGAGATAGAAGGGCAGACCAGGACAATGAGAAATTTCTGAGAACAAATTTCTGAGAACAAATTTATATCAGAACTAAGCTGAACTGAGAAACTCTTAGCCACTTAGAGCTGAAAAAGAAGACTGCCAAAAAGTGAATATTCAAAGCAGATATGTAGAATACTGTCAAGATCAGAGGTAGCAAGGGCTAGAAATTGGAATGGCTTGGACATAAACACCCATCAGTAAGGGGTGAGGAAACAGCCACATTAGATTGAATCAGCACTGAAACAAGATACTGGGCTCATCTCCCCTTGACTTCAGGTCACCTCTGACTTCCTGACTGCTGTGCAATAACCTGAATCATGACTTCTGCTCTCAGAACCTGCATTTATCACCAATAGACCAGGACTCTCACTTGGGCTGAAGAAATACACTGCAGTTAAAAATACCATTTAATCTTGACTTTCAGTGCCCAAGGGAACTGATAGCATGAAAGTCATTTAAATATAACAGAAGAACTAACCAGTAATCACCAAATAAGTGAAGAAAACCAGCGCTCAGAATGGCACCAGACTCAACACAAAGAAGACCCAGCCACCTAAGTGTTAACAGAAGATTCAGGGACAAAAAAAATTGAAGAGAAAGATCCTCAGTAGATAGGCTGCAAGTGAAATTTTACCTAATTCCAGAAAAATTGAACTAAGGGTTTCTTCAAGATGAAAAGTATGAGAGGGAAGTTTGATTCATGGAGCATAGAACTAGAAGTTCTAGGATCCATCTAATAAGGATTTTAAACAGAATGGAGACGAAAAATAATGAATAAATACGGAAAGTAATTTTGCACACTTAACTTTGGTCTGACCAACTGCTAGTGAGGGAGAATTGAAAGCACATGTCATAAGTCATGGTGACATATCAGAACTCCAAGAACAATGCAAATTCTAAGAGCAAAGAAAAGAGAAAAATGTTACCCCTCAGAGTTGCAAGGATCAGATTGATATCTGCTATCTGCCAATGCTGGATAAGAAGATGAAAATACTTTTTTCTCTCAAAGTACTGAAAGGGGAAAGCTTTTGAACCTGATTTTGTGTATATAGCAAATCTAGAAATGAAGGCATTATTTTGAGGCTTGTAGGAATTCAGAAAATTTGTGTTTATGAACTCTTAATCTGAATCACCAGAGGATATACCTAGAAAGACAATATACACGAGAAAAAAAGAGGGAAAAGTATTAAGCAAAAAGCAACACAAAACCATTCCTTGCTTATGTCTAAATAAGGCAGTTGTTAAAAAATATTTCTTAAGAAAGTATCATAATGAAAAACAACAATAAATATGGGGCAAAAGCCTAAATCGCAGTAGCACAATGGAAGATAGGTGAATGTAGTTTTCTTCCCCTTTTTTCCCTCCTTGCCTTTTTGCTAAAGGTTTTTTGTTGTTTTTAATCTTAATTGGGAGGGGAAGGGAAGGTACAGGTTTCAATTAATTATAAAATTAAAATTTCAGTATATTGCTTGGAAAGTTAAAGGTAATTGCTGGGAGACCAGAAGTAAGATGTATAGCTTCCATTTGAAACTTCATTTGGTGCAAAGATACCTCATTCATTCCAGACACATGGATTAAGAAAGTATATAGAAAAAGGAAAAAGGAGGGTGGGGAAATGAAAATAAAATAAAAAGCATAACAAACAGCACAAAACAAAATGGCAAGGATAAGACGAGGAATATAATTTATCACAGCAAAAGTTGATGATTAAAATTCCCTTATAAAAGAAGTGAGAAAATAAAATCTATCTAAAAAGAAAGGAGCCTGTGTCTTCAGAACTAAAGGACACAGGAGCCAGTTGGAAAAGGATTCCTACTGGCCAAATTTGAGCCCATTGTAATACAAAAGGGAGAAAAACCTTCTTTAAAGGGAAATAGCATCTTAAGGAGGAACTGTGGTCATCACTGATTTACAAAAGAAAGCCAGCTAATAAATGTAGATTAAAATAGAAAATCACCATTCTGGTTCTTTCAGTTGCCCTTTTCTGCTATTATTGGCTAAGTTTCTGTTGGTTTTATTGAGAAAGTAATAGAAAAATTCGTGCCACTAAAACTAGAAAAGAACCTTTTCTGTCAAAGAAGCTATGTTTGCTGCTGAAAGTGCAAATTATAAAATGGTGAGTATGATTGAATTGTTCCCTCAGTGACGTTTGGGAACCAACCTCCGCCTTTGCTAAAGTTGTGAAAAAAGTTTAATCCAGTATAGAAGATGAATCACTAAGAATGCTGCCTAATGGATCAAAGGAAGATACAAATTGCTTGTCTAGTTGAAGAAAAAAGTAATGCTCAAAAAGATTCCTATTTTCTTTTCTAGGGGAGAAATGTAATTACCTTCACTAGCTGTTTTTCTGTAGAGGGCCAGTTGAATGTAGTTACACATTCTTTTGATTCTGGATATTATTAATAGTTAAGTCCACATATATTTCCTCAACAGACTTCATTGTGCCCTGTTAATAAGCTTTTTTCTCACCATTAAGTTTTACATTGCCTATTCCTTTTAATTTTTTTTTTTAGATAATATGTATTAATTCCTTACTATGAGTAATAATGAATTTAGGTCTTTGCTCTCTTTTCTTTCTCTCCCATCTAATTTAATATAATAATCCTTTTGTTCAAGTTTAGTAAGTATGTCAGCAAGCTAATTCTGCTTTACATATTCTATCCTCCAATTTTCAGAGTTGTGTTGAATCTACATTGTCAGAGCATATAACAATTATATGCTGTTCTGTTTACTTTTCCCCATCCCATGTCTTGGTTTTGCAGTTATATAAATTTATTGTTTATTGCCAATTCTGTACTGAAACTTCTCTGTCCGGCGCCCTCTCGATCTGTCCCGCGCGTCCTGTCCTCGGCCGGCGAGGAGAACAGAGGGAGAGAGAGAGAGACACAGACAAACTAACACTCGAGGCACACAATGGCTGTGAGCGCAAGCCTTTTACTGGAGTCAGGAAGAAACTTTCTCTGTTACATTTCCCACACGAGGCCTCATACCCCGTGGGAGAACAACCTCTGTGCGGCCGTCAGGCACGGCTCCTTGTGGGCTGTCTCCCCGAGCTCTGCCCGGGAACTTTCTTATAAACCTTACGTATATCCAATGGGCTAACGCCACGCACACAAGCGTGATTGGTGAATACAGCGGGTGGTTACATACATCGAAAGGCGGAAGCAGGATGTGGGCGCCATCTTGACACCACTCGATGGGCGGGGGGAACTCAAGGGCAGGCTGCAGCTTAACAACTAGGCCAAATCCGGAAGGTGGCTGCTCACATCTCCCCCTTTTTTGTTTTTTATGCCCCAGTGTCTCCAGTGATGAATGTGCTCCCGTGGACCAAGATGGCCCACAACGTATTTTTTGGTGCTTTGGGGAGTCTGGACTAGGTCCCGGCCATACTGAGGTGGGACCTCTGGCACCGACCAGAATGCTCACTTCATATAGAGACCGGAGAGCCCGTGAGCCGGAAACCATGTGGCTCTCCTTGCAGTACTCAGTCTCGCAACTGGGGGACAAGAGGGTTAGGAGAACGGTAGCCAGTGTCGAGGGCGTCACTAGGTGTCTCTGTGCAATGGCAGGGGTCCCGTCTGGCCACAACTAGGACTCTGCCCAAGAGATCTACCTGAGACAAAAATAGGACCACTGGTGCCGATTATTTATATCCGGGATTTTGCCAAATACTTAGCTGCGAACCTTGCCCCCAAATGCCCCGCTTCGAGTGGTTGGGATGGGTGCTGGGCAGAGGGACTATAGTCATCAGGAGGGTTACAGGCAGAGGACATGGCCATCATGGCGGTAACACGTAATTGCTGTTGTCTTTGAAACAAACGCTCCAGCAAACTCTTAACAATGATCAAACCTACTAATAACCCCACAGCAAGAAGAACCCAGTTGGTCAGATTAGGCCAAGAGAACCAGGAGGGAAAAAAGGTCAATATTCCTGGCCCTCTTCCTGGTCTGCTGGGGAGTGGTCGACACCGTCGACATCATTTGACCGCTCATCACGCGAGTTGAGGACTGGATCCAACAGGTCACGTTGGGGGTTTAACGACCCGTCAGGCTGCAGTTCTTTGGTGTTCTCAGGCGACTGCACGGTTCTCACCAATCTCTCCGGTACCCACACTGGTTGGCGTCCTGGTTCCTTCTCGCGGTGATCAGTCGCGGAGGTCAAACCACGGATCCCGGGAGCACGTCTCCGTCGGGGCGAGGGGAACGCAAATGAGGTTGCGGGTTCGAAGTTCCCCGTACGGGCCACCACTTGTCCGGCGCTTCTCCGCCGCCCCGCCTGGGCCGGCGATGGGGAACAGAGAGACAGGGGGAGAGAGGGCACGGACAGTATCTTACCCGGAGCACTTGTGATCACTCGGGACCCACAGTGGTGAAGCAGATAAACTTTTATTGGAACTAGGCAATCATCATCTTTACAGGTTCCACCCGGGACGAGGCGCCTCGGGGGAGAACAACCTCTGTGCGGCCGTCAGGCACGGCTCCTTGTGGGCTGTCTCCCCGAGCTCTGCCCGGGAACTTTCTTATAAACCTTACGTATATCCAATGGGCTAACGCCACGCACACAAGCGTGATTGGTGAATACAGCGGGTGGTTACATACATCGAAAGGCGGAAGCAGGATGTGGGCGCCATCTTGACACCACTCGATGGGCGGGGGGAACTCAAGGGCAGGCTGCAGCTTAACAACTAGGCCAAATCCGGAAGGTGGCTGCTCACACTTCTCCAGTTATTCCTTGATTATCTGAAGCTCATTGTCTTGTAACTTTTTTTTTTTAATTATGAAAAAGTGTTTTGTTGAATATTAAAAAGAAAAATAAAAATGTCATACAATACAATATAATAGTAAGGGCAAAAAACAATACCACTACCAAGAATCCCATATCCCTCCCTTATATCCCCCTCATATACACATTTAACTTTGGTATATTGCGTTTGTTACATTTAATGGAAGCATCCTGGAATGTTACTGTTGACCATAGACTTCAGTTTGCTTTTATTGTGTTTTTTTCCCAAATACCATCCCTCTTTTTCAACACTCTGGATGGTTGACATTCATTTGTTCTCCCACATGTCAGAACATTTTTATATTTGTACATTTAGCAACATTCATTGGCAACTCCAGTTTTTGCCAAATTATACAGTCCCACTCTTCATCATCTGTCTTTACCTCTGGTGTCATACATTCCCCTGTCCCACCTCTTTCAGCTTTACTCACAGACATCTTTGTTCCATGTACTTACAATATTGTGCTACCGTCACACAGTATTACGCTATCCATTTCTGGATCTGTATAGTCATTCCTGCTGAACATTTCTGTAGTCCTTCAGCATCAAATGCCTGATCTCTACCCTCTTTCTATCTCCTGGTAGCCTATGTTATCAGCTTCTAACTCTCAAAGGTTGCTTATTAGTATTATTTCATATTACTGAGACGATACAGTATTTGTCATTTTTTTTTCTGGCTAACTTCACTCAACATAATGTCTTCAAGGTTCATCCATGTTATTATATGTTCCATGTCTCTGTTCTGTCTTACAGCTGCATAATAATATTCCATTATGTGTATATACCACATTTTGTTTATCCACTTGTCCGTTGATAGACATTTGGGCTGCTTCCATCTCTTGGCAATCGTGAATAATGCTGCAATAAATATCGGTTTACAAATATCCATTTGTGTCTTAGCTTTCAGTTCCTTTGAGTATATACCTAGCAATGGAATAGCTGGGTCACATGGCAAACCTATACTTAGCTTCCTGAGGAACCTCCACACTGTCTTCCAGAGTGGTTGCGCTATTCTACATTCCCACCAGCAATGAATAAGTGTGCCTTTTTCTCCACATCCTCTCCAGCACTTGTAATTGTCTATTTTTTGGATAGTGGCTATTCTGGTAGGTGTGAGATAGTATCTCATTGTGGTTTTGATTTGCATTTCCCTAATAGCCAGTGAAGTTGAGCACTTTTTCATATGTTTTTGAGCCATTTGTATTTCCTCGTCGGAAAAGTGTCTGTCCATGTCTTTTGCCCATTCTTTAATTGGGTTGTTTGTCTTTCTGTTGTTGAGTTGTAGGATTGCTTTATGTATTTGGGATATTAAACCCTTATCTGACATGTGGTTTCCAAATATTGTCTCCCATTGTGTAGGCTGCCTTTTTACTTTTCTAACAAAGTCCTTTGATGTACAAAAGTGTTTGATTTTGAGGCAGTCCCATTTGTCTGTTTGTTCTTTGGGTGTAAGGTCTAGGAAACCACCTCCTATCACAAGATCTTTAAGTTAGTGCCCTGCGTTTTCTTCTAAGAGTCTTATGGTCTTAGCGCTTATGTTTAGGTCTTTGATCCAGTTAGAGTTAATTTTTGTATAGGGTGTGAGGTAGGAGTCCTCTTGCATTCTTTTAGAAATGGATATCCAGTAGTTCAAACACCATTTATTGAAGAGGCTGCTCTGTCCCAGTTGATTTGGCTTGACTACCTTATCAAAGATCAATTGTCCGTAAATGTGAGAGCCTTTCTGAACACTCAATTGAATTCCATTGGTTGGTATCCCTGTCCTTAATGCCAGTACCATGCTGTTTTGAGCACTGTAGCTTTGTAATATGCTTCAAAGTCAGGTAGTGTGAGACCTCCCACTTCATTCCTCTTTCTCAAGTTATTTTTGGCTATTCGGGGACCTTGCCCTTCCAAACAAATTTGGTTATTGGTTTTTCTATTTGTGCAAAGTAAGTTGTTTGGTTGTAAACTTATATTAAGAAGCATTTATTAGAACAATATTCCCTGAGTACTTACGTATTCATAGCAGTTTTATCTGTGTCCTGTATATTTGAAGGTTGATGTAAAATCCTTGGCTCACATTTTCTTTTCCCTAAGAACCTTAAGTTGTTGCTCCATTGACTACTGGCATAAAATGTCACTGTAGAATCCTGCAACTCAAGAATAAGAAGACAAACAACCCAATTCAAAAACGGGCAAAAGACTTGAATAGATATTTCTCCAAAGAGGAAATATAAATGGCTAAAAAGCACATGAAAAGATATTCAACATTACTAGCTGTTAGGGAGATGCAAATCAAAACCACAAAGAGTTATCATTTCACGCCTATTAGAATGGACACTATTAAACAAAGCGAAACGTGTTGGAAAGTATATGGAGAAATAGGAACGCTCATTCATTGCTGGTGGGAATGTAAAATGGTGCAGCTACTGTGGAAGACAATTCGGCAGTTTCTCAGAAAGCTAAGTATAGAATTGCCGTATGATCCAACAATCCCACTACTAGTATATACTCAGAAGAACGGAAAGCAGGAACTCACACAGTTATTTACATACCAATGTTTATAGTGGCATTATTACGATTGCCAAAAGATGGAAGCAACCCAAGTGTCCACCAACATACAGTGGAATATTATTCAGCTGTAAAAAGGAATGAAGTCCTCATGCATGCAACAACATGGATGAACCTTGATGACGTTATGTTGCATGAAATAAGCCAGACACAGAAGTACAAATATTGTATGATTTCACTGTTATGAACTAATTATAATTGGCAGACTCATGGAGTTAGAGTCTAGAATATAGGTTACCAGGAGATAGATTGGGGTTAGGGAATGGGGAGTTGATGCTTAACTTGTAGCGTTTCTATTTTGATGGTAAAGGTTTGGAAGTGGATGGTGGGATGATGGTAGCACATTATTGTGAGTGTAATCAACAGCACTGAACTATATGGGTGAATGCAGTTAAAAGAGTCAACTTTAAGGTAGATATGTTACGAGAAAAATTGAAGGATAAGGCATAGGACTGTATCATACATTGAACTCTATTGTAAATGAAGGGCTACAGTTAATAGTACAAGAATAAGGATGTTCTTTCATGAATTGTAACAAATGTACCACACTAATATAAGGTCTTAACAATAGGGAAGTATATGGGGAAAAAGTAAACCTAATGTGAACTGTGGACCATGATTAATCATACTATTTAAAAAAAAAAATAGTACAATTACTAAAAAGTTGTGACAGATGTTCCACACCAATGCAAGATGTGGGTGGTTGGGTGGAGTATGGGGTATTGGTATGTATGTTATGCATGATTGTTCTGTAAACTCACAACTTCTCTAATAAAAAATTTTAATATGCCACTGTCAAAATCTGATTTTCTTTCCCTTATACATTATTCAGTTCTTTTGTCTAGACAGCCAAAGGATTTTTTTTTCCCCCAAGTCCAGTTGTTTTACTAGACTATGTATTAGTGTCAGTCTTTCTGGGTCATTTTCCCCAGGAGTGCTTTATCTATCTACATTCAGGTCTTTTATTTCAGGAAAGTTTGCTTGAATTATCATTTTTAGTATTCTTTTCTGTCTCTTTTATTTTTGGTTACTCCTGTTGGATTTTCATTGACTGTCCTATAACTGTCACTATGTGTTAATTTCTCTATTTCCCTCTCTCTCCTTTCTGTCATCTATTTCCTTTCCATACATGCTCCTGTGGTGTCTGTTTGCTCTTGTTCCTCTCTAGTTTAGTCTTGATTTCTGAAAAAAGTTTTGTATTGTGAATTGCTTCCTTACCTTGTCTGACTTTTTTCATGTCTTTTCTTGTCTGGCTTCCTCATTTCTGAGCTTTTCTAGTTCTGATTTGTATTCCTCTTCCATGGCTTTTGTTTGCTTCATGTTAGATGATAGTTTTCAACTTTACGGGCATGTTTTTCTCATCTGCCTTCATGGCCTGTCAGGCCATCATTCAGGTTGTTGGTGTTTTTTTAAATTTATTTTCATGTGACTTCCAAACACAATTCCTTCCTGAGACTCATGTAAATGATATTAAGTGTTTCCTGTTTTAAGGGGTGAGTGTTCCAGGATAGCTTTTGTAGCTTCAGAGCTCTTAAGGCTGCCTCCTTTGTTTTTTGTGACATATTTTAAAATATGGGCTCTCTGTAGCTGCCTCTATTACATTTTTTGAGATCTGCCTCTTTTGGGCCCCTACCCCATAAGTGTCTGAACCTTCTTTCTCCATTAGACACTTACATTCCTGACCTGCTCAACTAGGATTTTATTTTCAGCAGCCTGTCCTCAGTGCAAGGCTCTGCCTTCCTGGAAAGAAATTTTATTGGGGTGTTTCCAAGAGCCTTGTGGGCTTAGGCCCATCCAGTGTTTTCTGTCCTCACCGTCATGAACATACACTATTGTTTTCAGACCCCCTTGCTGAATTTTCCACTCCATGTGGACAGGTGTTCCTTTTGGGGTGAGTACTCCCTGATGACTTCCCTAGCTTTCATGACTAGGCGGCCTCCCCCCCCTCCCCCCCGCCCCATGGTGTTGCTGTGTTTGGTGTTTGGCCACAGGTATCTGTATTCTGGTGTTTGTTGAGGATACTCTGATGCCTGGTTTTGTTAAAGAATGTATCTGTGGGAAGATTTCTGCTATCCCAGGTGCTCTCATGTCTTGTGAGATTTGGGAAGATGACAAAACTATGATTCTACTATTATCTTCCTCCTTTCTCCACATTAATTGCATTATCGCCTAATTCAGGGCCTTATGGAAGCTGCCCTAAGTTTTACTTTTATCTACCTGGTCTAGAAGTAAGTTATTCCTATCTAGTATATAATTATAGTTTTAGATATTACAACCTATAATAAGTTCAGGTAGTTTTGTTCACAAAATTTGTGTTATATGCCACGCTTCTATTCATGGGAGCTTTATACCCTTAAAACTATGGAAAAGGAGGTTTGTTTTGCTCATAACTTTTCACTCTTGGCATATGTCAACACCTACCATGTTGGTTTTACCTTCAGCTTATATTCAAGCCAAGGCTTGTCCTTTGTCATTGGATTTCTAGATGAAGCAAAGACCTATCTTGACGTAAAGAGCTAGGTGTGTTGTTTCTAAATATTACATACAGATTTTTCAATTGCTAATATCCAGAAGAAAAGAATTTGATGTCACTCCAGTAGTTTTTCAATATTAAATTAAATTTTTGTCCCAAACTGCTTATATTTAACTAAGATTTTATGTTTCCTAGAGAATTAATGATGGCATAACATATAGCTACAAGCTAGCCTGGACTCTAGTTTAAGAAAAAGTTAAATGTCTTGCTTATTCCTGTTTAAGCCAGTGCAGGCGGAATTATTGGGGCATTAGAATGGAGGAAATAAAATACTTTTTGTTTCTTTTTTACTTGAATGAATTCATACTATATAAACCCATATGCATGTATAATTAAAGGTATTATCTATTTCATGTGATTAGTCCATCTCTGATTAACTTGGATAATTGTAAGCTGATTGAGTTAAAGGAAACATAACTGAAAAACTGGTACTTAATGTTAGGGTTTCGGTTGCTTTTGAATAGTAGTTCCTAACCTTTTTTTGCCTACCTAGTTCCTAACCTTTTTTTTCCTACCTGTACTTGGTTCACCACACAGCAAGTTCCTGTTGCTCTCATGCCATCTTACCCACTGTAGTGGAGTAGGGGTCACGTGAGTAGAGAAGGGCTTCCACCCTGGAACCACCACTGCTATGGGACTAGGGGATAAAAATCTTGAGTAATCTGAAAGATGATGTGGCAGCCATTAGTGAGTATGTAATTCATGATCATTGTCATGAAAGCATAGTGGCCTGTAGTTTTGTTGGAGAGATGATCAATTGTACGTATATATGTGTGAATACAGAAAACATCGAAGCAGTGTGGGGCCCAGCAAGCCTGTTTCCCAGCCCCGGAGGAACATCGTAGGCTGCAGAATTCAGCATGGGTGGAAAGAAGGGAATGGACCTGTTACACAGTGGAAAGGAACAGTTCTGGATCAGGTTCCTGTAAATCCTTCTTTGTATCTTATAAAATACGATGGATTTGACTGTGTTTATGGACTAGAACTTAATAAAGACGAAAGAGTTTCTGCACTTGAAGTCCTCCCTGATAGAGTTGGTAAGTTCTTTTAAATTATTTTTATACTATATGTTTTTTTTATCATTCTTCTACATATTGGTATTTTTATATTTATTGGAATATAAGTACATCTAGTACACATATAAGTTAGTCACCTAAACCACAAAATCTGATCAGCAAACAATTCAAAACCACTGTCCACTGTTCAAGGAACCAGGAAGAAAATAAAGATGTGTAAAATTGTTCCCTTAAGATTACAATATAATAACTTCTTATATAGATATTTCTAAAATTGTTGCTTGCTGTTTATCTGGACTCTGGTGGGTAAGAATATTGATCATTAGCTTGAAATATCCTGTGAGTTCATTTCATTAGATTTTAATATCTAAAATCCTATGCATTTATTTTTGAATCTTTATGTAAGGTATATCTTTCATTGTACATTACGTAAGTGTTATTGTCTATACTTTGAGCTAAAATTTAAGCGACCAAAACATGAGCTTTATAATTCCTTAGCTTGCACAATATTTGTAAAACTGAAAGGCTCCCTTTTTATATGTATGGTGGTATTTATTTTCCCTTGCAAGAGGTTCCTTAAGGCAAAAAGTGTAAGCTATGTAAAAATAGCTGATTTTATTTTAAAGTCAGATAGAATACAACCAAATTAATGTTACTTTCTTCACAGTATTTACTTAGAAATGTTTTATTATTACAGTGATGCTGCTATTGCTTAAAGTATTGGTTTCTGCTTTTAGAATTGTAAAAATGCTTAGACCATTAACAGAATGCTTCAGCAGATCTAGAGTTTAAGGGATAGATGGGATAGTACAAAAACTTTTTTTTTCATTCTCAGATGAAATTTTGCCAACAAATTGTTAAGAGAAGAAACTAATCAATTCCTCATTAGTTTTTCTTTGGACTGTGCCATTATGTTCTTAGGATATCTGCATCTGCATTTCCCCCAAAATTGGCTCTTTGCCATAGCAGCAAATTATTTTATTAGTCTTGTCTACAGAGATAGCAGATGTTTAATCTTTTACTCATCCTATATAAATATAGTTCAGTTTTCACAGAAATCTCTCTTTGAGTCTCTTATTGTTATTCCCAAAGGTAATTAATGGTATAGTATTATATCTTTTACATTTTCAACATTATCTCTTTTTTAAGTGTGACTGGACATCTCATTCTTTCTCATGATGCACGTCCTGTATTTCCTCTTGGGCTCGACATCCATTTCTCTCATAAGAAAGTAACATAAATTTTTTTGTTAGAAAGCATAATTATTTTTCATTAAAAATTGATTATGTTGGGATTTAAAAAAAAATTTTGAAATTTCTCATTTTTAATGGCTAAAATAGTAAACATTGTTATTATCCATATAAACAATTGCTCTTTGGGATTTTCAGTAAATTTTAAGAAAATTTAGGAGTCTTGAGATCACAAAGTTTGAGAGTTGCTGGCATGAAGAAACTAGAATGTTTTTCTGATTGCACTGAGGGGAATTAATTCTGTGTAATTTTTTATAGTTATTGCAAATATTTAAGCAAAGAAAACCACCATATATATGTTTAGGGTATCCTGATAAAATTGAAATGGCATTACATTTACCAAGAAATTCAAATTTTTCTTCCTTTGGTTTTGATTTTATTAAACAGTAATAGAAGCACTGATTAATGAGTAAAATAGGAGTGCTAATTTTGTTTAAAGACAGTTGTCTCTGTGGCTGTCAGGGAGTATTCTGAAATTCGGAAATAGAGTAAACTAGTGATTCTCAAAGTGTGGTCCTGGGAAGCATCCATCGCTTGAGAAGAACGCATAAAGAATTCACATTTTCCAGGGGTACCGAAACAAACTCTGGGAAGAGAGCCTGATAATTTGTGTTTAAGAAGCCCTCTGGTGATTCTGATATACTTACATACTACAAAGACAGGATTTCAGGTAGTTTTTAGTAAGTTCAGTTTTCATAGTAAATATTCAGTGAACACTTTGTAAACCATCAGGGGTTTTTTGTTCTCTTTTGTTCCTAGCAACATCTCGGATCAGTGATGCACACTTAGCAGACACAATGATTGGCAAAGCAGTGGAGCATATGTTTGAAACGGAGGATGGTTCTAAAGATGAATGGAGGGGAATGGTCTTGGCACGCGCGCCTATAATGAACACGTGGTTTTACATTACCTATGAGAAAGATCCTGTCTTGTATATGTACCAGCTCTTAGATGACTATAAAGAAGGTGACCTTCGCATTATGCCTGATTCTAGTAAGTATATATTGGCAACTTTTAATTTTTGATTATTGAAAAATAATTTGAATTTTAGAAAAGGTTACTATCTTGCAGATAAAATTTTTTATTTTAATTATTAGGGGCATGTGATTATTCTCTTTAGTCATGACAAGCACAGGTTGTAAAAATTTTTGGAATATAAGTATATTTCAAGCTTCCCATTCACATAATTTTCCCTTTAAAACTATACATAGCAATACAAATGCACTTTCACGTTCTGATCCTTGATAATCAGCTATTACTTGGAGGGAATACTTTTTTAAAAGCAACAATCAGGTCTCTACATTTTCAGTTCCTGAGAGGACACATATACTTAGGTGTCTTGAATTTCACTTTTGTATTTATTCTTTTAAATTATTTTAATACTAGTATTTATTATTTTACTTATTATTTAATAATATATGAAGGTATGGACACTAGTAAAACAAATCTCCATGTACTTTTCACTCAGCTTTAACAGCTGTTAACCAATACTGTCTTGTTTCATATTCTCCTAATTATTATGAAGCCAATCCCAGGTACTTTGTCATTTCATCTGTAAATATTTGAACTTCACTTTAGAGAAAACTGATTGCAGAAGACGATAATTGGGGAACCTTTCAATAGTACCTGGATTTCAGGGTCAGTATGTAAGGCAGACCATTTAGCCATTTCCACAGGTATTCTCAGTGAAGTTCCTGCGGTTGTTTAGGGGAGAAAGCAGAAACAGGTGTGACCTGGGCTAATTTCATCAAGCCTGTTAAACTACTCCATGGCCTTTACTCAAACACCTGGATCTGTGGCCCTGGACACACGTGGCTGACAGAGATTCCATAAGTTAGCAAAGTGGCAGTCATCTGTTCCTTTCTTGTTTTTTAGTTCTTCCTGCCAATGGGTCAGTTAGTTAATTAATCTATTGGTGTGTTTGTCTGGCCCTTTAATTTCTTCCTACTTATATGTTTTTGTTTTTTTTAAGTTTGAGTATATTTGTTTTATTGGAAATTATTTAAACACAGAGGAGTTTACTTATCATGACAGCATTCCTTGAAAGCATTTCCCATCCTTGGGTTGTTTAGGGTTACTGTAAAGTTAAGTGTGATTATGTATTCAGAATTCCTTTATAAACGGTTAATGTGCCATAAAAGTATGGCAGTATGATGATGCTGCTTGAGGAAAGAGAATTTTTGAAGAAAAGATTTCAACCTAGAAAAAAACAAAGATTTCACTTCTCTGTTTCCAGAGCTAATAACATTATGCTCTCGTGTTTTGTTTATACTGTGTGTGACTGTTAGTACCAGAGATCAGAATTGAAGTTTTTGGATTGTGTCATTCAGTGAGAGAATTTGTTGTAACCAAAGTGGCAGAGGACAGTTAATATAAATACGTTATATGGTCCATACCAGGATACTTGGGAGAGTGAAAGGGTGTACTGCTAATCATTCTGCGGCAACTGGTCAACCCTATCTGAAGACCATCTGCTTTGACATGGAAAGAGCCTTGAGTTATTCAGGACCTATAAGGTTTTCTTAAAATAAAATTGTAACTCTCTAGCCCCCACCCCCTTTCCTTTTATTTCTTTTCTGTTGTTGGTATGTTATTTTATTTGTAGTCCTAGAGCTTACCCAGTGTCTGTTATGTCATAGGTCAAGGTTTTCCACACTCAGATTTTCTTGGGGCCATCCTCATCAGTGTAATTGATCTGGCAATGGAGTTGAATTAGCAACTATTTTTAAAGTATGAGAAATTTATTTTGAAACTAGGTTAGGAATAGTTATAGAAAGCAGTGAAGTCAAGGAGGGATGTGTATAGCACATTCTCGGTAATCCCTGTAGGAATTCTCTGCTTTGAAATTCTGTTTCAAAGTCATGAAACTTATTTTTAAGAAATTATGCCATCATTTAGATTTTGTCTTGGCCCTTGCTTTGTTTTTTGTAGTTCTTACCTGCTTCTCAGGTTCTAACAGCTACAGTTAAATACGAGCAAAGGGATTTTTGGTTATGATTTTCAAAACCATTAACTGGTCTATGTCAGAGGTCTGCAGAGTTTTTTGAATAATGTTTTATTGAAACACAGCCACACCTTTTTATTTGTGCTTTGTTCATGTGCTTTGTTCACACCAGTTTATCAACCCCTGGTTTAGATTAAAAAAAAGGGTGGATTCAGGACATTTAATATATATATATTATTATTAAAATAGATATATGAATTGGTGTGTGTAACAAATTGATTTCAGGTTGTTTGTTTGTTTGTTTGTTTTCCTTTAATTACAGACGATTCTCCTCCAGCAGAAAGGGAACCAGGAGAAGTTGTGGACAGCCTGGTAGGCAAACAAGTGGAATATGCCAAAGAAGATGGCTCGAAAAGGACTGGCATGGTCATTCATCAAGTAGAAGCCAAACCATCTGTCTATTTCATCAAGTTTGATGATGATTTCCATATTTATGTCTACGATTTGGTGAAAACATCCTAGATGTCATCATGAACTTTGCCAAATTTGTGGAACTATTAAATGTATAATTTGTAGACACAAAGACTTGATTGCTTTCCAGTTTAATGAAAGCTTAAATGTCCCTGCGAACCCACAATCTCTGCCAGCAAAACTGTTTTGTTCTGAGTAGTACATATATATATATATATATATATATATATGTGAACACAAAGCATTTTGTTTAAGGAACCCCTTCCTCTTAAAAGAAGCCTGTCTGTTTGAAGGGGAGTTACAGACACGTTTGGTAAAAGTTAAGCTAATATCATAGTCATCTAAAATTATAATAGATCTTAATCATTTTCCCCTTCACCTTAACACACTCTTATTCTGCTGCCACAATGCAAGCGTAGTTTGGTATTTTTGTTACTGCCTTTTTGAGATATGTATCTGTCTACCTAGCTATTTGTCTTATGTGTACACAGGAGTGCTATATGTATACACATAGATATATGTGTACACATACACTATTGGCAGTCCTTTCTTTGTGGATTGGGGTAGGGGTTAAATACTTTTCTCCAGTTTAATAGGAGTGCTTGACCCAAGTCAATCATATTTACTGTATTATATTCTTTATTTTAAAATAAATTTGGACACAGGAAGCATGAATGTTCAACTTGTTTTGTAAGTCAAAAGTTCAGTGCACCTTTTAAATCTGGAGTTGTCTCTTCAAACTATAAGTCAGAATATGAAACAACTGTGAATAATGACCCACATTAGAAGTGGTACAGATTGGTTAGAAATCTGGTTAGAAGGCTGACTTTAATTCTAAGCATTGTAAATTTTTTGTTTGTTTATATTTTAAATCGTAAGTACCCTTTAGTAAAACCCAGTTACTTGGTCCACAATGTATAATGCAGGTGTGTTTTGGATGGCACATTTGATCCGTTATTTGTACAAATTAATAACCTGGGTATTATCATGAATTTAAAAGGCAATAGCAGTGATTTGTGCATATGTGTTTTAAGTTCCTAGAAGAACACAGTGCTTTTACATTTAGAAAAGTAAGTTTTAAGAATGGCGTTGTTGCCTTCTAACAAGTTCTCTGGGATTCTTTTATTTTAACTATTATTATGATGATGATTGATTGATAAATGATTATGGTCAGAAGACTTTTTATCCCTGCTTTTCCCCACAGAGAATGTCTAGACAAATAACAGCTTAAATCTCTTAAAGACTTTTGTGGTGTTGTATGTTTTTGCTTAAAGTATGCTGTTAATGTGGATTCCGTTCAGTGGACTCTAGGATTTTGCATGTCAGTGGTATATTACCATATAAGGTTCAGTCATCCATGTTAGCTTGTGGGTGTAAGTTATAGCATCCCTTAGCCACAGAATCCTTTCATGGTTTATTCCTGCAAGGTAGTTTTAAACCAAAACAGAACTGCAAAAGTGGTTGATTTAGCAGTGAAATCTCCATATATCACTTTGTTTGGGATGAACCTTAGCGGTTTGAAAGCAAGGAGAAAGGCAGTATATGAAACCGGTCTCTTGTGGAACAGTTAAGAGGCCTGAGATTTGATCTTGTATATTTAGTGGGCAGAAGCCTAGGCATACATGCTGTCAGTCAGCACCAGAGGTTTTGCATCTGAGTTCTGTGTGACTAATTTGCTCTGACTGGTCTTGAAGTTAGAAATTCAGAAGTATAAAGACCTTTCTCCACACATTTTGCTTGATTCTCATTTAAGCCTTAAGGTTTGTGCCTCATTGTGCTGTTGGATTGTAACAACTACTCACCATGTAAATACAGTATCTCAATTCTCTGCCCATGACTGTGGTTGTATTGTGCCCAGTTTTTCACCTCAGACAACCAAAGGCAAGCTTCTCAATGCAATGTGAAAGCACTGAGTATCCGAGTCATAAATGTTTCTTGTGTGTTTGAACAAGTTTCATTCTGTAGTTCTCTCGAGTCCCTGCATGTAAATCCCAAAGCTGAGCCTGACTCCATGAGCCCAAGCTGATACATGTGGCACAAGAGTGAGTGGGTATATCCACTACTCACAAAATATATGCATAACATGGTACAGTGAATTTGGGGCTGAAAAAGAAAGTTGATTTTGAAGTATCCTGAGGGTTGGGTCAGCTATAACATTTTTAGCATTACCTAATGACTTGCATTGTGGTTTTTCTGCAAGCAACTTTAGCAATTTCAGTATACCACATGATCTGCCAATCTACAGAAGAATGTGACGTGATTATTATTATTTTAATAATTGTTCCATTTATTGCTTTTAGGTCAAGGGAAGGGGAAGGGTTTTTGTTTATTTGGTTTCATTTTTTTTCTTTCTATTCTTTGTTTTGGTGGCTTAGACTACATTTATTGATGCTGTGACTAATTCTACTCCCTGGCCCATATGTTCGGGGCTTCATTTTAGGCTTACGTTTCAGATCTGCATGCATTGCTTGCATTTTCCTGGTTTATCTCAATGTTGATTCCTTATTCTAGGAATTCAGCATCAATTTCCAAACTATCATGAGGCTTGTGACAACACAAGACATGAATCTGTACAAAATTTATTGGCATTTCTCATTTACCTGCTGTAGTATTATTGTACTGTGTGTGTGAGTGAGTGAGGGAGGGAGGGAGAGAGAGCGGGAGCGTGTGCAAGCTGTCTGGCTGCCATGTCAAACTTCAAAGAAAAATCTGAAAATCAGACCATCCTTTTTTGCATGCTCTATTATAAGTAGAATGTTCAGTGTAACTAACTAAAATTGCATGTTAAGGATATTTAGGTTTTTTTTTTTCTTTGCTTTTATTTGTTTTCTGTTTCCTGTATATTTGCTTACTGTGCTGTTTAGTGGTTGTAGGATAAAAATGCACTGGTGAAGCAAATGTAGTGCCAACAGAAGGTAATTTTCCACTTGTATATGTCATGCAGCATTTGAAGGGACTGTGTATTCTTAAAAAAAATTCACAGTTACTTCTAAAAACAGATTTCATTTCTATTATTGTTTTATGTGCCAAACCCCAAAGTGCATTGGACTTGAATTTTTGAAAGTTCTAGACCCATTAGAAGACTGTTTTGATTGTCACAAATTGTAGTGCCTAAAAACATTCTGAAGCTGATTGTCTTAAAAAAAAGAAAGTTCTCCAAAGACAAAACAGAAACAATTATAACAGAAAGTAATTATGGTTGAAATGTTTGTGGTTCCTTGGAAATGCTGCGCTTTTTGTATTTTACA
The DNA here is from genome assembly GCF_015220235.1 of Choloepus didactylus. NCBI lineage: Eukaryota > Metazoa > Chordata > Mammalia > Pilosa > Megalonychidae > Choloepus > Choloepus didactylus. Next base: position 16,637,156 of record NC_051316.1, read on the forward strand.
TCATTAGTGCAGTTTGAATGAATGTGTATAGTTCTGAGGTCTTCATGTTCACATTTTAAAATTAGGTAAATGACCTCATCTTTAGAGCTTGAATTCATTTTTAATTTTCATTTTATTTTATACAATGTGTAGACAGTTCCCTGTTCTCTGCATTTAGAAGTATAGACAATATAAATCTGTTAATTCTGTAAGTAATTTTTATAATTATGATGTAACTCTATCCTATCCTTAAAACATTTAAAATAAACCCTTTATGTGCAACTTCTGACTGTAAATTTTGTGCTCATGGGCAAAATGTGATGTGTTAAACCTACTTTTGAAAAAAGTTTTTAAGCCAAATAATATTTTTTCCTTTTTCACTACTTTTATGTCAGATATACATAGGAACAGAACGACATAGAATTTGTATTTGCATGATAGCATTTAACAATACTGAAAAGGAGGGGGATGGTAATCAGTATCCCAAATGTATTAGTCCAAGATACTAAGTTTATGATGTCATGTCAATGAGAATTTTTAATTTATCATAAAATTTTAAGCTTAAAAGAATTGTTTCAAATAAGATTAATTACTGTAATGTATGTTTTAGATGTTTACATTTATTCCTCCTTTGAATATTGCCTTACAATACTTCTATTCATACTTAAATACCAGTCAGTGAGATTCTACAGTGAAATATCTTTATTTATCAATCCAGGGGTTAAAAAAAAAAAAAAAAAGGTAATGTTAAAACCTGTGTGTGTTTCATGTTTTCCCTTCCTTGGTAATTTTAATTAGCGAGGTTAAAAGAGTTTATGATGTGCTTTTAATTAGATTCATTTTTTATGTTCCCCTGTTAAGCTTGGCTAAAGGAACTCATGGTTACGGTTAGGAGAGGAAAGGGAGATAGACTGTTTCTTGCTTGTATGAGAATGGTGATACTTGGTGAGTGAATAAACTCAAACCTCAGCTTTAGGAAACCTGGCTTCCAGGCTTGGTGCAGTAATTGTGACCCAAGTCAAATGATTATGCAGTTAGTGAGTTGGATTAAGAGTAGGGTCTTTTCCCAACTCCAGTAGAATGCTATAGTTCTGGGAAGGAAATGAAACAATTGGAGAGTCTTGTGAGAAAGCACAGGTGCTGACTAGTCTGGATTTCATAATCATCATTGCTGAAAGTAAATTAATCATGTCCGTGGTGTGGAAAGTACAGCTTGGTGAATATTTTCCTAGAAAAATAAAGCAAGTTGAATGTAAAGGTTAGCAAGGTTAGCAGTTACTGACGGTTATTTGTAAACTCATGAATTGGGTCAGCATTTTAGGTAGTCATCACTATTGCAAAATTGGAGGGATGAGCCTTCTTTTTCATTGGTGTTTTTTGGGGGTGGGGGTGGGGATTGTAGTTCAGTTACAGTCTGTGATAATAAAAACATGTGACTTGCATTGTTTTCATTTACTTCTTAACAGTCCTGTGAGGAAGGTACTACTTTCATCCCTATTTTATAGATGAGGCAATGGGGTGGGGGGTGATGTAGTATCTCATCTGGGATTGTGAAAGTAGAAGTGGCAGAGCTGGAACACATATTCAGGTTGCCTACTTCAACCTTACCCCCAGGCTACTCTGTTGACCCTTGAGAGTTAAGTTACTTCAGCAGAGTGATTGAAGTAATCATCTGATATTTTCTATGAATAATTTTTTACCTTATTTCATAAGTTGGTAGATGATACAGTATTCTGTTATTTCCAAATTGCCAAGTTAAAAGTTAGTTACATTAGTCTCCGGATGTAGGAATCTGTTTCTATATTTGTAGACTAAGAATTGAAACCTATTAAACCTAAAGTTATTTTTTTTTCCTTGAGAGATACTGTCTCTTATTTTGAGAGAGACTGTGCTGGAGGAATTGAAATAATTTCTCATCACAAGAATGGAGATAATTTATTTTTATATTTCAGAGGCACTTCAAGCATCATTAGTTAATAGCTTTATAAAACCTGAATTTCTTGTGCTTATAGTGCACAATGTGGTATTTAATTTTTCTATTGGTTGGTTTGACCTGTGTCATATAATTGTAAGTTTTTATACTGTGGAGTTTCAGACAGGTGAGTCGTCAAATTATTTCTCCAGACATTCCTAGCTATTCTCTGTTCATCCTTATATTGGCTATGAAATTTTAAATTTTAACAAATCAAGTGGCAGACAGGTTTGGGATATTTCCCTGGCACATAATTGTGCCTACAAGTGTCATTAATGTTCTTCTGGCTTAGTTTTTTTTTTTTAATTGAGATTGTTCACATACCATACAATTATTCCAAAGATCCAAAGTGAACAATCAATTGCCAGTGGTACCATCATACAGCTGTGCATCCATCACCACAATTTTTTTTTCAATTTTTATACATTTTCATTACTCCAGAAAAGAAATAAAGACAAAAAAGGAGAACTCAAATCCTCCCATACCCCTAACTACCCCCCCCCTCCATTATTGATTCCTAGTTTTGGTATAGTACATTTGTTACTGTTGAATGAATGTTAAAATACTACTAACTGTAGTATATAGTTTGCAGTAGGTATATTTTTTTCCTGTATGCCCCTCTATTATTAACTTCTAGTTATAGTATCGTACTATATTTGTTTTAGTTCATGAGAGAGATTTCTAACATTTGTACAGTTAATCATGGACGTTGTCCACCACAAGATTCACTGTTTTACACATTTCCATCTTTTAACCTCCAGCTTTCCTTCTGGTGACATACGTGACTCTGAGCTTACCCTTTCCACCACATTCACACAACTTTCCGCACTGTTAGTTATTCTCACAACTTGCTACCATCACCCCTGTCCATTTTCAAACATTTAAGTTCACCATAGTTGAACGTTCTGCTCATAATAAGCAATGCTCCCCATTCTTTAGCTTTGTTGTATATCCTGGTAATTTATATTTCATGTCTATGAGTTTACATATTATAATTAGTTCATATCAGTGAGTTCATAATAGTTTTTAAGAGAGGGCGCTGTACCAGGTGGTGTGCTAGCCAGGGTGACTATAACTATGAAAGGTTGAGGCTATTTTCATGTATTTCTCTTGCTCTTTCTTTCTCCCTCCTTCCTTTCCTCCCTCCCTCCTTTTTGCCTTGGCTGTTAAAGTACATGAGTAGATTGCCATATTTTTGGCTTATTCCCTGCTCTATTTGTATCATCCTCCTTTTTCATTACTTTCACTTAATGCTTTCTGGGTGGAGGAGGGAGGAACTTTAGGTACCGTGTGGGCCATCTAAAATCCTTTATAGGATAGGAGAGATTAAATATAACTTTAAAATTATGTGTTTGTTTTGTTTTGTTTTCCATTGGAACTGCTGAAGCATAGTGTGATGCTTCTGGAAAGTATAAAAGGCCTTTTTAAAATCTTGATTATACCAAACAACAGTTATCAACAACTCAAGATTGAATTTTAGCATTCCAAATTGCCTTCAAATATAAATTTGTCTCCTTAAGGATTGGTAGGAAATTTGATAGCTAGCTACTTTTCACTGTATCCCCTCAGCACCCACGTGCTTGTGCTTGTTTTCTAGTGACAGCGTCCCTGGGCACTCACCAGAAAACAGGAGGACGATGCTCACTAAGGGCGTAGGGAAGTGACATAAACAGTGGCTAATTTCCCTAAAGTTATTTATCATGTACTGTGTGTGTGTGTGTGTATGTCTGTCATTTTACTGGAGTCCTGATTTTAACAAGAAAATGCTGCTTGAGTTGTGTTGTAACATGATGGTAAAGCAGTTGTAACCACTGGATTGATTTCTTAATCTAATCCAAATCTAATTTGTCATACTAGGAAGATCAAGATTGCAGTCTTGTTCAGAGCAGTCCTGCAGTGGAGAGGAGACTGTTAAAGACTCAAAAAACATGTGAGGCGATGGACTCCACAGTCTGCCTGGTAACACAACCAGAACGGTTGCCTCCAAGTGGGTAAAAGCCTGGGGGTTGTCTTTGAACACACGTCCTCTTTCTTGGATGTCTATTAGCTTAACACACACCCCTGAATAATATAGAAATATCTCAGTCATCATCACTGGCCCCTTTTAATTAGTAACTATATTTAGAAAGGGTCATACTCTGATTTATCAAGTATATCTGGTAGGCTGCTGAAGAAGTGCTTCTATGATAATACTTTGTATACCTTATTAAGATTTAGTTGGCTTTTCTTACTGTTAACCTTAAAAAGAAATCTTATTGACAGGGCATTGTTTTTTGACAAACAATTTTTATGATAATACTGATAGGCTATTTTGATATGAAAGGGATGGATAAATTTAGTGTATTAAAATATACTAAAAGGAACATTGAAGTAAATGGCAAATGGCTGGGTTCTAGGTCTAGCTCAGGCACTTCTTGGTGCAATATCAGGGCAAATTACTTAGCCTCTCCAGCTTGGTTTCCTCTTCTGCAAAATGGAGGTAGAATCCTGCCCTGGTTACAGTTTGCAAAGAGATTCTGTGCTGAGCATAATGCAAACCTCGGCCTAAAGCAGAGGGAGTGTGTCCTGTCATCCACCAATAATTCTTAGAGATAAAGGTTAACAGATTAACCATTTAAGGACTTAACAGGTTTTGCTTTTATTTTTTGATGTTTGAGATCTCATTTTTAGTTCCACATGGTCAATTTCAATGATCCTGTAATATTGTGAAGATTATAGAGTTTACTTTTTTTTTTTAAAACACCAACACTTACCGGCACATATAAAAATTAATGTAATAAGCAGTGTGTGAATGGTTAGTAGGAAGCTTAGCATTTTCTATTTTACTGTGACTGAGAAGTAGACTATAAACTAACCTTTATGAGTAAAGGTACACATCTGTTTTCTATCTATGCTTTCACAGTATCATCGCATTCATGAATACTAAATTGCCTCCCTAGTGCTTTTATAAGACATGGTACTTGAATTTGCAGTGTAAAGTGATGGGTGTATTGGTAGTAATTTAAATAGCAGATCCTCCTTCAGGATGTATTGTTGCCAAAGAGGGAAGCAGCACTATACAAAAGGACAGTTATGTGCAAATAAATGAGTCTAGGGTGTACAGTAAGGAAGTCATAGCATTGTCCTCTTTTTCAGCTAGTCTTTGGCAAACAGCTCTTTTTTACTTTCCAATGTAATCTGAAACTAATCTTCAGAGTAGTTTGAAAAGTTGATTATGGTTCTGGGGGAAAATTTGCAGGTGTAAGAATTCACCATAGTTTTTTTTATATCCTGTCATTAATTGTATTACTAGTATTGATTGTTAGCATTGGTTCCTCACACTCTCTAAGTAAAAGTGGTTGTGTATTTAAATTGCAGTAGGATATCATTCTGTTTTAACAGGTGCTCAAAAAATTCCATCAACATTTTGATGGAATGGTGATTTAAATGTTTGCATAGGAATGTAACACTGCTCCTTTCCTTCTATGTGGCATCCGAGTGCTAGAGGGGTAGCAATAGTAGCACCTCTAGAAGAAAATCCACAGTAGTAGGCTAACTTCCTAAAGAGTTAACAATTTAGGAGACAGTCTATAACTCCAGTCTAGAAAAACAGCTGAAGGGGAAGGCTTAATTAAACTTCTTTAGAATGGAATTTTCAAATGTTGAAATCTTCCTAGTCTTTATTGTAACTTACATGCAGATCAGTGCTAACCTAATTCAGCTTGAATGTTATTGATAAAGTAACAAGAATGTACATTTTCCTCCAGTGTATTTTGTAAATGTGTATATATATAAATAATTTTCTGAGCCACCTCAAATCGTTTATGGCATAAGGTGGATCTAAATATTTATTTTATCATTCTTTAAAGTTCTCCATCATTAATTGTAAAATTTTAAACCAAGTCATGTTGAGGTCACTCTTTCTTGTCAGATAAATGTAAATTAATACGGTATATTACTAGTTAATCTCAGGAGGCAGTTATGATACTGACTTCTAACATTTGTAGTTAAATTATTACTAAATACATCATTTCACTGGCTAGTACATTATTAAAATTACATTATTAAAATTTGCTGGTACATTGAAGACATGGTGATTATAATTTGGGGAAGTTGGGGTTGCTGTGCTGGGGTTGCAGTTGGACTGCTGATAAATTAACAAGTCTGATAGAATTAGCCTTCGGCAGGGATTTTGTTCTCTATTTTAAAAGCATCTGTGCCTCAGTTTCCTTCCTTGCATGATTTTCTTTTTATTCACTTCTGAACTTCTGATTTCTTTATCTAGAATAATGTTATGATGTCCTGTTTCTTAAAAGCTTGTTGGAAACAAAATGCCACAGAATAAGCAGCAGTGCACCTGGCATTTTACCTATAAAACCAGCAAGATGATTTGGGTAGCTCACAAAAGCTCTTGTAGCTGTATATCATTAGTATCTATGTTAAGTATTACTCTGTCACAAGCTTTACCTTGTTCACGTGGTGCAGCTACGCATTTCCACTGCTCTTGTTTTAAAACCAGCGGTTCTATTGGGGTTTTGAATTGTGGACATCAAGCCAATATAGGCATTTGCTCCTTTCCAGTTCGTCCTTCCTCCTCCATACACCATAGAGGAGCTAAAGGCTAAAGATTGCATTTAGGCATTTCAGTTTGTGAAACTAGAGAGTAGTACCACATAGGTTTTTTTTTTTTTTTTTTTTTATCTTCATTTTATTGACATATATTCACATACCATGCAGTCATACAAAACAAATCGTACTTTTGATTGTTTACAATACCATTACATAGTTGTACATTCATCACCTAAATCAATCCCTGACACCTTCATTAGCACACACACAAAAATAACAAGAATAATTATTAGAGTGAAAAAGAGCAATTGAAGTAAAAAAGAACACTGGGTACCTTTGTCTGTTTGTTTCCTTCCCCTATTTTTCTACTCATCCATCCATAAGCTAGACAAAGTGGAGTGTGGTCCTTATGGCTTTCCCAATCCCATTGTCATCCCTCATAAGCTACATTTTTATACAACTGTCTTCGAGATTCATGGGTTCTGGGTTGTAGTTTGATAGTTTCAGGTATCCACCACCAGCTACCCCAATTCTTTAGAACCTAAAAAGGGTTGTCTAAAGTGTGCGTAAGAGTGCCCACCAGAGTGACCTCTCGGCTCCTTTTGGAATCTCTCTGCCACTGAAGATTATTTCATTTCCTTTCACATCCCCCTTTTGGTCAAGAAGATGTTCTCCGTCCCACGATGCCAGGTCTATATTCCTCCCCGGGAGTCATATTCCACATTGCCAGGGAGATTCACTCCCCTGGGTGTCTGATCCCACGTAGTGGGGAGGGCAGTGATTTCACCTTTCAAGTTGGCTTAGCCAGAGAGAGAGGGCCACATCTGAGCAACAAAGAGGCATCGGGAGGAGGCTCTTAGGCACAACCATAGGGAGGCCTAGCCTCTCCTTTGCAGCAACCGTCTTCCCAAGGGTAAAACCTATGGTAGAGGGCTCAACCCATCAAACCACCAGTCCCCTATGTCTGTGGTCATGTTAGCAACCATGGAGGTGGGGTAGGCCAATACCCCTGCATTCTCCACAGGCTCCTCAAGGGGGCACTACATCTTTTTTTTTCCTTGTTTTTCTTTTTTTTTTTTTTTTTTAACTTTCCCTTCTTTTTTAAATCAACTGTATGAAAAAAAAGTTAAAAAGAAAACAAACATACAATAAAAGAACATTTCAAAGAGACCATAACAAGGGAGTAAGAGAAAGACAACTAACCTAAGATAACTGCTTAACTTCCAACATGTTCCTACTTTACCCCAAGAAAGTTACATGATATAGCAACATTTCTGTGAACTTCTTCCTACTATATCCATCAGAAATTAACAGACCATAGTCATTCCTGGGCATCTCCAGAACGTTAAATAGCATATCTGTTCTTCTTGGATTATTGTTCCCCCTTCCTTAATTGCTCTCTATTGCTAGTTCCCCTACATTCTACATTATAAACCATTTGTTTTACATTTTTCAAAGTTCACATTAGTGGTAGCATATAATATTTCTCTTTTTTTCTGCCAGGCTTATTTCGCTCAGCATTATGTCTTCAAGGTTCATCCATGTTGTCATATGTTTCACGAGATCGTTCCTTCTTACTGCCGCGTAGTATTCCATCGTGTGTATATACCACATTTTATTTATCCACTCATCTGTTGAAGGACATTTGGGTTGTTTCCATCTCTTGGCAATTGTGAATAATGCTGCTATGAACATTGGCGTGCAGATATCTGTTCGTCTCACTGCCTTCCGATCTTCCGGGTATATACCGAGAAGTGCAATCGCTGGATCGAATGGTAACTCTATATCTAGTTTTCTAAGGAACTGCCAGACTGACTTCCAGAGTGGCTGAACCATTATACAGTCACATCAACAATGAATAAGAGTTCCAATTTCTCCACATCCCCTCCAGCATATGTAGTTTCCTGTTTGTTTAATGGCAGCCATTCTAACCAGTGTTAGATGGTATCTCATTGTGGTCTTAATTTGCATCTCTCTAATAGCTAGTGAAGCTGAACATTTTTTCATGTGTTTCTTGGCCATTTGTATTTCCTTTTCAGAGAACTGTCTTTTCATATCTTTTGTCCGTTTTATAATTGGGCTGTCAGTACTATTGTCATTGAGTTGTAGGATTTCTTTATATATGCAAGATATCAGTCTTTTGTCAGATACATGGTTTCCAAAAATTTTTACCCATTGAGTTGGCTGCCTCTTTACCTTTTTGAGAAATTCCTTTGAGGTGCAGAAACTTCTAAGCTTGAGGAGTTCCCATTTATCTATTTTCTCTTTTGTTGCTTGTGCTTTGGGTGTAAAGTCTAGGAAGTGGCCGCCTAATACAAGGTCTTGAAGATGTTTTCCTACATTATCTTCTAGGAGTTTTATGGTACTTTCTTTTATATTGAGATCTTTGGTCCATTTTGAGTTAATTTTTTGTGTAGGGGGTGAGGTAGGGGTCCTCTTTCATTCTTTTGGATATGGATATCCAACTCTCCCAGCCCCATTTGTTGAAAAGACCATTATGACTCAGTTCAGTGACTTTGGGGGCCGTATCAAAGACCAGTCGGCCATAGATCTGAGGGTCTATCTCTGAATTCTCAATTCGATTCCATTGATCTATATGTCTATCTTTGTGCCAGTACCATGCTGTTTTGGCAACTGTGGCTTTATAATAAGCTTCAAAGTCAGAGAGTGTAAGTCCTCCCACTTCATTTTTCTTTTTGAGAGTGTCTTTAGGAATTCGAGGCATTTTCCCTTTACAAATAAATTTGATAACTAGCTTTTCCAAGTCTGCAAAGTAGGTTGTTGGAATTTTGATTGGGATTGCATTGAATCTGTAGATGAGTTTGGGTAGAATTGACATCTTAATGACATTTAGTCTTCCTATCCATGAACATGGAATAATTTTCCATCTTTTAAGGTCCCCTTCTACTTCTTTTAGTAGAGTTATGTAGTTTTCTTTGTATAGGTCTTTTACCTCTTTGGTTAAGTTTATTCCTAGGTACTTGATTTGAGTGTCTCTTCAGTTTGTTCATTTCTAGCATATAGAAACATTACTGACTTATGTGCATTAATCTTGTATCCTGCTACTTTGCTAAATTTGTTTATTAGCTCTAGTAGCTGTGTCGTCGATTTCTCAGGGTTTTCTAGATATAAGATCATATCATCTGCAAACAATGACAGTTTTACTTCTTCTTTTCCAATTTGGATGCCTTTTATTTCTTTGTCTTGCCAGATTGCCCTGGCTAGCACTTCCAGCACAATGTTGAATAACAGTGGTGACAGCGGGCATCCTTGTCTTGTTCCTGATCTTAGAGGGAAGGCTTTCAGTCTCTCACCATTGAGTACTATGCTGGCTGTGGGTTTTTCATATATGCTCTTTATCATGTTGAGGAAGTTTCCTTCAATTCCTACCTTTTGAAGTGTTTTTATCAAAAAGGGATGTTGGATTTTGTCAAATGCTTTTTCAGCATCTATTGAGATGATCAATTGATTTTTCCCTTTTGACTTGTTAATGTGTTGTAATACATTGATTGATTTTCTTATGTTGAACCAACCTTGCATGCCTGGAATGAACCCCACTTGGTCATGGTGTATGATTTTTTTAATGTGTCTTTGGATTCGATTTGCAAGTATTTTGTTGAGGATTTTTGCATCTATATTCGTTAGGGAGATTGGCCGGTAGTTTTCCTTTTTTGTAGCATCTTTGCCTGGTTTTGGTATTAGATTGATGTTAGCTTCATAAAATGAGTTAGGTAGTGTTCCATTTTCTTCAATGTTTTGAAAGAGTTTGAGTCAGATTGGTGTCAGTTCTTTCTGGAAAGTTTGGTAGAATTCCCCTGTGAAGCCATCTGGCCCTGGGCATTTATTTCTGGGAAGATTTTTGATGACTGATTGGATCTCTTTGCTTGTGATGGGTTGGTTGAGGTCTTCTATTTCTTCTCTGGTCAGTCTAGGTTGTTCATATGTTTCCAGGAAATTGTCCATTTCTTCTACATTATCCAGTTTGTTGCCATACAGTTGTTCATAATAGCCTCTTATAATTTTTTTAATTTCTTCAGGATCCGCAGTTATGTCACCTTTTTCATTCATTATTTTGTTTATATGGGTCTTCTCTCTTTTTGATTTTGTCAGTCTAGCTAGGGGCTTGTCAATCTTGTTGATCTTCTCAAAGAACCAACTTTTGGTGATATTTATCCTCTCTATTGTTTTTTTGTTCTCTATGTCATTTATTTCTTGCTTTAATCCTTGTTATTTCTTTTCTTCTACTTGGTTTAGGATTGGTTTGCTGTTCATTTTCTAGCTTCTTCAGTTGATCCATTAGTTCTTTGATTTGGCTCTTCTTTCTTTTTGATGTATGCATTTAGTGCTATAAAATTCTCCCTCAGTACCACTTTTGCTGCATCCCATAAGTTCTGGTATGTTGTGTTCTCATTTTCATTCATCTCTATATATTTAGCAATTTCTCTTGCTATTTCTTCTTTAACCCACTGATTGTTCAGGAGTGTCTTGTTTAACCCCCAGGTATTTGTGAAGTTTCTAAGCCTCACATGGTTATTCACTTCTAATTATATTCCATTGTGGTCAGAGAATGTGCTTTGAATAATTTCAATTTTTTAAATTTATTTAGGCTCCTTTTATGTCCCAGCATATGATCTATTCTGGAGAAAGTTCCGTGAGCACTAGAAAAGTATGTGTATCCTGGTGATTTGGGATGTAATGTCCTGTATATGTCCTGTTAAATCTAATTCATTTATCAGATTGTTTAGGTTTTCAATTTCCTTATTGGTCTTCTGTCTGGTTGATCTATCTATAGGAGAGAGTGATGTGTTGAAGTCTCCCACAATTATTGTGGAAACATCAATTGCTTCCTTTAGTTTTGCCAGTGTTTCTCTCATGTATTTTGTGGCACCTTGATCGGGTGCATAGACATTTATGATTGTTATTTCCTCTTGTTAAATTGCCCCTTTTATTAGTATGTAGTGGCTTTCTTTGTCTCTCAAAACATCCCTGCATTTAAAGTCTATTTTATCTGAGATTAATATTGCTATACCTGCTTTCTTTTGGCTGTAGCTTGCATGAAATATTTTTTTCCATCCTTTCACTTTCAGTTTCTTTGTGTCCCTGTGTCTAAGATGAGTCACTTGTATGCAACATATTGATGGTTCATTTTTTTTAATCCATGCTGCGAATCTATATCTTTTAATTGGGGAGTTTAATCCATTTACATTCAACGTTATAACCGTGAAGGCATTTCTTGAATCAGCCATCTTATCCTTTGGTTTATGTTTGTCATATTTTTCCCCTCTGTCTATTAATATCCTTTATTGTGCCCATACCAAATCTCTCTAGTACTGAACCTTTCTCCAAGTCTCTCTGTCCTTTCTTTGTTTCTCTGTCTGTAGGGCTCTCTTTAGTATCTCCAGTAGGGCAGGTCTCTTGTTAGCAGATTGTCTCAGCATTTGTTTGTGTGTGAAAAATTTAAGCTCTCCCTCAAATTTGACGGAGAGCTTTGCTGGATAAAGTATTCTTGGCTGGAAATTTGTCTCACTCAGAATTTTAAATATATCATGCCACTGCCTTCTGGCCTCCATGGTGGCTGCTGAGTAGTCACTACTTAGTCTTATGCTGTTTCCTTTGTATGTGGTGAATTGCTTTTCTCTTGCTGCTTTCAGAACTTGCTCCTTCTCTTCTGTGTTTGATAGTGTGATCAGTATATGTCTCGGAATGGGTTTATTTGGATTTATTCTATTTGGAGTTTGCTGAGCATTTATGATTTGTATATTTATGTTGTTTAGAAGATTTGGGAAGTTTTCCCCAACAGTTTCTTTGAATACTCTTCTAGACCTTTACCCTTTTCTTCCCCTTCTGGGACACCAATGAGTCTTATATTCGGACATTTCATATTATCTATCATATCCCTGAGGTCCATTTTGATTTTTTCAATTTTTTTCCCCATTCTTTGTTTTTTTTTTTTTTTTTAATCATTTTATTGAGATATATTCACATACCATGCAGTCATACAAAACAAATTGTACTTTCGATTGTTTACAGTACCATTACATAGTTGTACATTCATCACCTAAATTAATCCCTGACACCTTCATTAGCACACACACAAAAATAACAAGAATAATAATTAGAGTGAAAAAGAGCAATTGAAGTAAAAAAGAACACTGGGTACCTTTGTCTGTTTGTTTCCTTCCCCTACTTTTCTACACATCCATCCATAAACTAGACAAAGTGGAGTTTGGTCCTTATGGCTTTCCCAATCCCATTGTCACCCCTCATAAGCTACATCTCTATACAACTGTCTTCGAGATTCATGGGTTCTGGGTTGTAGTTTGATAGTTTCAGGTATCCACCACCAGCTACCCCAATTCTTTAGAGCCTGAAAAGGGTTGTCTAAAGTGTGCGTAAGAGTGCCCACCAGAGTGATCTCTCAGCTAGTTTTGGAATCTCTCTGCCACTGAAGCTTATTTCATTTCCTTTCACATCCCCCTTTTGGTCAAGAAGATGTTCTCCGTCCCACGATGCTGGGTCTACATTCCTCCCCGGGAGTCATATTCCACGTTGCCAGGGAGATTCACTCCCCTGGGTGTCTGATCCCATGTAGGGGGGAGGGCAGTGATTCACCTTTCAAGTTGGCTTAACCAGAGAGAGAGGGCCACATCTGAGCAACAAAGAGGCATTCAGGAGGAGACTCTTACGCACAAATATAGGGAGGCCTAGCCTCTCCTTTGCAGCAACCGTCTTCCCAAGGGTAAAACTAACATGACCACAGACATAGGGGACTGGTGTTTTCATGGGTTGAGCCCTCTACCCATTCTTTCTTTTATGCTTTCATTTTCCATTCTGTCATCTTCCAGGTCACTGATTCGTTGTTCAACTTCCTCTAGTCTTGTACTGTGAGTGTCCAGAATCTTTTTAATTTGGTCAACAGTTTCTTTAATTTCCATAAGATCATCCATTTTTTTATTTAGTCTTGCAGTGTCCTCTTTATGCTCTTCTAGGGTCTTCTTGATATCCTTTGTATCCCGTACTATGGTCTCATTGTTCATCTTTAGTTCTTTGAGTAGCTGCTCTAGGTGCTGTGTCTCTTCTGATCTTTTGATTTGGGTGCTTGGGCTTGGGTTATCCATATCGTCTGGTTTTTTCATATGCTTTATAATTTTCTGTTGTTTTTGGCCTCGTGGCATTTGCTGAACTTGATAGGGTTCTTTTAGGATTTGTAGACCAATTGAAGTCCTTATCTCTAATTTATCAGATCTATAGCTTCATGGAGTACACTTTCTCTAACTAACCAGCAGGTGGCTTCCACGAGCCACCTGTTCTCCACAAGCCAGTTGTCCCCTGCTTAGCCTTTTTGGTGAGTGGGGGAGTGAGTCTTGTGGGGTCCAATTTGTGTACCAAGCTTGCGTGTGTAGTTGGTGTTGCCTGCCCTGTATATGGGGCTTGTTTCTGGGCAGTCAGGGAGGGCGGGTGGCCCTAACAATCAAATCTCCCTGGTGATCCTAGAGTTTTAAAGCTGCTGTAATAGTCTAATCCTTCAGTTCAGTCCTGCCACAGTTTGTCTCTGCCACTGACCCACAAGTCCTTGGTATTGGCGTACGGCTCCTGAGATTTGCAAGTGGGCCCCTCTTGCAGGCTGTGCACCCCGGGTCCTCTGTTGAGGGATGACTGTGCTATGTCACAGGTGAGTGCCGTCTCCCCAGGGCAGTTCTGGGCTGCTGGGCTGTGTAGGGAGGCTCCCAGTCTGCTGAAATGATGGGTGAATGGGGCTTTGTTAATTCACACTGCTCCACCTTCCCAACTCTGGGACAATCAGCTGAGGTTGCAGGGAAGGCTAATGTCCACGCCCAGTTTTGTGGTGTGTGCCTGTTATTTGAAGCACTTCCGTAACACTGGGTTGTCTGGGGCATCTCTGGGCTATGGGGCTGGCGATGGGCAGGAGTGTTTCCTGTCCACCAGGATGGTGGGTGTGAGCGGACACCCCCTTTTCTGGAAGTTGTGTTGTTTAGTGAATTTTCTCAGCCACTGGATTATTGCCTTTTGTCTCAGAGCTCTCTTAGTTCTGCTCTTGACTTGACCTGCTGAAATTGCAAGTCTTTGAAGCTTTCTGTATTGGGCTTCTTAGAGTAATTGTTTTAGAAAAAGAAAAAAGTATTAAAAAAAAACAAAAAAGGGCCCTCCTCAGAAATCTAATGGGTTATTGAAATGCTAAGAGACAAAGCAACCAGGGCCATTAAGGAAAGGTCCACAGGGCAGAGAGATCAGCTTTCTTCGGGATTTGCATATGCGCCTCAGGGCCTGAGCTCTGCCCTTCCCCTTTCTGTGTTCACCAGAACTCCACAAATCCTCTGCTTTCATTTTGGAGTTTTTTTTCTTGTTGTTTTTTTTCTATGCCTGTCTCCCTCTCTGCTGGGCTGGCTGGCTCTCAGATTCTCTGGTGTCTGGTCTTAGTCTATCTGTTGGTTGGAGTTGGATCAGTAGAATGAGTTTCTGATAAGGCTGCCACTGCAGTTCTCCCTTCTCCTTCCCGGAGCTGAAGCCCCTCCTCCCACGGGACTGAGCCTGGCAGGGAGGGGCGCGGGTCCCCTGGCCGCGAAAACTTACAGATTTCGCTGATCTCAGCAGTTCCACGTTTTCATGAGTGTTGTATGAAGTATGTCCAAAGTCAGATTGCTCTGTGGTGTCCAGTCCACGCAGTTCCTGGCTTTCTACCTACTTTCCTGGAGGAGTAACTAAAACATACAGCTCACCAGTCCGCCATCTTGCCCCGCCTCCCCACCACGTAGCTTTTAAAAAGGGGAAGTAGAAAGTGAAATATAAACTGCAGTATAATCTCATTTACAGCCATAATTCTCTCAGCTGCCCATTAGCCAACTGGATTTTAATTCGTTGGAATCCACCACAGCTGTTTCTACATAATTTCTTGCAGCAAGGTGGCTTTCTGCCCAGTCAGCACAAATGTGCTTTGATTGTTCAAAGCAGGATCCATTTGTCTGTGGTCAGGACCTTGTCTGCCATGGGCATTATATCTGCTAATTCTCAGGTTTCAGGTGCACTCTATCTATCTTATAGTTTTATCATGAATTGCAAGGTCAAGTTTCAAGTTGTATTTATCCCATTACTTTCAGAGCAATCCAAATGCTTTTTCCTACTTTCTATGTCTTTGTAATTTAAAATTTCCTAAAATTGTTTTTCACATATCTTACTACCCTTTAAATCACTTTGGTTTTAAGGTGAAGCTAGAATGCAGAATGAGTGCCGAGTTGTGATTTTGGCTAGACACCCATCTTACAGATAACTAGATGAATTGCCGGCTAGACAAGGTACAGTGTTTTTATCTCTACCTCTCTTTGGAAAGAAAATGCCAGCTTTATGTTTCTGATGGGGATTTAATGGATTCAATGAATTTCAAAACAAGTTTTCAAATATTTTGAGGAAAGAAAACTATTAAAATGGGTCTTTCGTGACCCATAGTATTTTAATGTTTTCCTTATACTGTGGAAAGAATCCTAATTTTGACCTACTAGTTTATATGCTGTTAGAGCACTGAACTGAAAGTGAATTGGTATTTTTCAAAGCTGATGAGAGGCCTTAAACAAGCAATTTATTCTAAGATGCTAATTGTTAAGTCCAGGAAAAACAAGTTCCTCTTATAACTAACCACAAAATCAAATAGCTGCACTTAGTAAAAACCACAATGTTTATAATTGTCATGCCTTTATTAAGGATCCTTATTAAGCATCATATAATTTGGGGTTTGATTTCATTTACCTTTTTTTCATGAATTTTAAAGAAAAGATTTCAAGAATCCTGTGTCACAAACAATTTTTTTGACTAAAAGTTGTTCATTATTTTGGACGTAATCTATCTGGGGTATTATTCTTTTGAAAAAATTCTGGGTGTGATTATGATAATAAAATTCCAAGGAAGGGAAGTATATGAAGGTACAGTGTTAAAAGGAGTAAGCTAATTCATACAGTGCCGTGGGTGCCTAAGAACGTTAGAAGAAATGCTCCAGGCAGATTCATCTCCTATTTGATAAGGAACCTGTCTTTCCAGGTCAGGCTTTCTGCTCACCTAAACAACAGCCCCTGAATTCCTGACAGATGTGTATGGATCTGAGGCACTCAGGGCCTGAAACCCAAGTTAGAATGAAGAGGCACCCCCAGTCATGCTGGTTGAGTTCCCCAAGATCTTTGTCAGGATCCTCTGCCCTCAAGAGTTGTTCACTAAGCACAACATTTCCTGTTACATCCTAATTGGTGGCACAGGCCACCTGACTGCCAGGGTCGTCACCCATCAAGGCCTCCATAAAACCCAAGGAGCAGTGCACGTCTGATTGCCAGTGATAGTTGTAGTCCCTGGGGAAGAAATGCAGCTCTTGTTGATTGCATCCTTTGAGCTTGAGACACTGACACAACAAACCTTGGGGAGCCAAGGTAACCACTTGCCTTTGGAGGACCTTACTATACTGGCCTCCTTTCAGGTGCCGTGCTGGGTACAGTGGGTACAATGACCATTCCTTAGTTCCCAAATTAATAGCACCAAAGGTGCCTAATTAGATACAGGCTGGCACTGTTACTCCACTTGATTGGCAATGTGGAGTGCATTTGGTAACACTCCTAGATCATGAGAAAGGGACAAAACCCACATTTAACATAAAAAATCAGGGTAGAGGCATCCATCCTGAGAAAGATCTGTGAAATTAGGGACTACTTCACTAGAAGAAAAAGTAGTGCTCACGGAGAAAACGGCTTTTTGTACAGATGTCCATTGTATAGGAAACAGGAAGATAAAATACTTAAGGACACACTGAAGTACTGCCTGAAGTTACATCCCTGTTGTGGATGGTCAGGAAGGACCACGATGAAAGGAGAAAACGGTTATGGGCTTCACCAGTTTATAAACAGGAACCAAAACTGAATCATAAATGACAATGCTAGGATTTACAACCTTGAGAGCTGGTCAATGTGAGTCTGATGGCAAATCTTGAAATCAAATATGCATGCTTTTTATTTAGGAGCAGTTGTATTGTTTAACATGGGAATTCTTTTTAACAGAAACTAGTTACTTTAAATGAATGGTAGCTGGTAAGGCCAGTCAGTGTCTAATTGCCTGTTTTTAGCTTTCTAGAGCAGACAGCCTAGGTTGCCTATTAGAATCAGCACTATATGCCTTAACTAAATGTTGGCTTACATGACTGCTTTTACACAAATAATTTCCGAGTCTTTTCATACTTTTGTTTTCCTTGCCATATCAACAGTTCATACACTTTTTTTTTAGGTTGCTAAATTGTCATAAGCCCAAGTAAACCCTTCCAGAAAATTCAGTCACTACTTCACGTTCTTTAAAGAGTAGCTTTTGTATGTTTTCTTCATCAATATGTGACATGCTTAAACTAACCATTAAGTACTTTACTCCTTTGGAATAGAAGGGTTTAAAAATCTAAGAAATAGGAATTTACGGCACATTAGCTTTGATGATAATCAGAAATACAGTCATTTAAGAATGATCAGTAAGAATGAGAATAAATTGTTAACTGCTAAGCCATCTTAGGTTAGTGTTTCTGGGTTCAGTGTGAGAATCATCTGCTACCTGGTCACCTAAGGAGGAGTTATTAAAAATGCAGATTTCTGGAATTTATGCACTTAATCAGTCTGAAATTGGCATCTAGGAGTCTACTATCTAAGAAATACTGTCACCCTATCACCATCACCACTACTGTCTCCTGACCTAAGTAATTTTTATGCACACTAAAGTTTGAGACCTACTGTTTTGGATCTTAGGGATAGTTAAAATTTGTGGAGTAGTTTTTATTTTATTTTTTAATATCTGCAAGGCTACATCTCAGAGGTGATTAGAAGGTGCCTTTGTGTTTCTAATGATCTGGACTTGAATCTTGCTCCATTTTAAACCTCTAGATTAAGTTTTACATCAGCATAAGAATCTTATTCTTAAAAGACTTTGGAACTGTGGACATGGTTAAAGTTTTTGAGTTTGGAATTCTGTGTTATGTGTTTTCCAAGTTGCTCAGATTATCAGCATGTGGCATTACTGTATTATTAACCCATTCATTGAAAATAAGGCTGTGTTCTACCTCTCTCCTCCACCAAGTGGTCCCTGCCTCCTGTTGGCCATTAGAAAGGAAAATTACTAATGGAAAAAAGAATTACATTTCATGGAATACAAATGTTGATAGCTTCATCACATACGGAACACAGTCACTTTTTTATTACCTCTGTTATATTACTGAAAGGATATCAGGAATAGTTTAACAAAACCAAGCCAAACCTATGGGCCAGGGAAATACCTTGTACCAAAAACAAATTTTGCCTGTAAGACATTTCATCACTCTCATAACATTAATTTAATATTAGAAAATGGATTGATATAATTTTATAACTGGAAGGTGTCTATTATTTATTACAGGAAACAGCCACTTTATTAAAGGAACAAAATAGTAGTATTCCATCACAATTCATTTTTCACGTACCCCTGCAGTTTCTCTGAACAACCATCTTGGTTTTGTTTTTCACAGAATTCAATGTCACTCATCTACAAATTTCAAGTATGGCCTGTATGTGTAAATGCTTAGTACCTAGCCCAGCCCACCCAAGTGTACTAAATGGTTACCTCACATTATTCTTATCTGATTACTGGGTCTATTTTTTCATTATGGGATTGTGGGTGGGTGGGTAGATAGGTAGGTAGGCTGAGTGAGCTTAAGTTCTCAATGCTGCTGTTCAGAAACTGAGATATAAAGGTTAGCATAGAAGTTTTTAACATCCAGCATCTTAAATTCCTTGTTACCTTCTTGGAAGGGAGTATGAAATTTGCCAAAATTAATAAGTGATCATCAAAGAGGTATTTGTGAAATAAATTGAATATAGCTTTCTAGTAATGTTAATAACAACACATCAAAATTCATGGAATGCAGCTAGCACAGTACTTAGAGGGAAATTTATGGCTGTAAAAGTGTATATTAGAAAAAAGAAAGGTCTGAAATCAGTAGTCTGAGCCTCCAGCTTAAGAAAATAGAAAAATAAGAGCAAAAGAAACCCAAAGCAAGCAGAAGGGGGTAGTATATTATTTAATAATAAAGAATAGTGTGGAAATCAGTGACAAACCAGAGAAACAATAGAAAATCACTAAAACCAAAAATTTGTTCTTTGAAAAGATCAACAAAATGAACAAACCTTTAACTACACTGAACAGGAAAAAAGACACAAAATTACCAAAATTAGGAACAAAAGAGGAGACATTACTACTGACTTTATAGAAATTAAAAGTTTTATAAAGTGATATTGTGATCAACTTTATGCCAACACATTAAACAACTTGGGTAAAATGGACAAATCCTAGAAAGACACACATTACTGAAAGTTTTTAAAAAAAAATAGAAAATTTTGATAGAACAAGTAAAGAAAGTGGAATTAGTACACAAAACTCTTCCCACAAAGTAAAGCTTACGTCCAGATGACTTCCTTGTTGAATTCTACCAAATATTTAAAGAAGAAACAATATCAGTATTTCACAGACTCTTTCAGAAAAATAGAAGAGGAAATAACACTGACCAGCTGATACCAAAGCTGGAGAAAAACGTCTCATAAAAATAAAACATAACATATATCCCTCATGAATATAGTTACAAATATCTTCAACATAATACCATCAAACCAAATCAAACCATATACAAAAAGGTTTAGGTACTATGACCAAGTGGAATTTGTTTAATATCTGAAAGCCAATTAATGTAATGTACCATATTAATAGACAAAAGGATAAAAACCATATGGTGATCTCAAAAGATGGAGAAAAAGCGTGTGACAAGATCAAACTCTACTCATGATAAAAACTCTTACCAAAACTCTTGGAATAGAAGGGAACTTCCTCAGCCTGATAAAAGGTATCCATAAAAAAAGTCTGCAGCTAACATCATACTTAACAGTGAAAGAATAGCTGTTTTTCCACTTAAGATCAGGAATAAGTCAAGAACATCCACTCTTACACAGATTCTATTCAACACTGTACTGGAGGTTCTGGCCAGTACAATTAAGCAAGAAAAATAAAAAGCATGCAGATTGGAAAGGAAGAAACTTTTTTTTTTTCTTTTGCAGATAACATGATTCTGTATGTAGAAAATCTTAAAGGATACACACCTACTCAGACTAGAACTAATAAGTTCACAAAGGTAGCAAGGTACAAAAATCAGTCATGTATATACATGCACACACATACACAATATAGTAAGAAACCAATGAACTATCCAAAATGGAATTAAGTAAGCAATTTCACAATACCATCAAAAATTAAAATACTTTGGAATACATATAATAAAAGTGCAATTGAAATACATATCTGAATGTGGTTAAAAGGGAAAACATAGGTTGTATATATATTAACAATAAAAATTTCAAGTCTGTGAAACTACACAGTGAACCCTATGTTAAACCATGGACTATAATTAATACTACAATTATAAAAACGTGCTTTCATCAATTGTAACAAATGTTCCACATCAATGCAAGGCGTTATTAATAGGGTGGTACATGGGAATCCTGTATTTTATGCATGAATGTTCTGTAAACCCACAACTCCTGTAATAAAAGAAGTTTTAAGTGCAAGATTTGTCCTCTGAAAACTACAAAACATTGAGAAAAATTAAAGAAGACCTGAATAAATGGAGATATTCTGTGCTCGTGGATCGGAAAACTCATTATTGAGATAGAATCCCTATCAAAATCCCAGTAGGCTCTCGCAGAAATTGATAAACTGATCATATATATATATATATATATATATATATATATGGAAATACAAAGGACTTAGAATGGTGAAAAGAATCTTGAAAAATAAGAACAAGTCAAAGTCTAAAGGCAGAGATTGTCAGACTACATTTAAAAAAAAAGACCATGATCCGATTATATGTTGTCTACAAGAGACATATCAGATTCAAAGACATATGTATTAAAAGTAGAAGGATGGAAAAAGATACGTTATACAAACAACCACCGCAGGAAAGCAAGAGTGGCTACTAAACGGAGAAAAATAGACTTTAAAACAAAAACTGTTACTAGAGGGAAAATAGTGACATTTTATAATGATAGAAGGGCCAGTACATCAGGGAGATACAACAGCTGCAAACACATATCCTATCAATAACAGAGCAGCAAAATGCATGAAACAAAAACTAATAGAAATGAAGGGAGAAAAAGATAATTCAACAATAGTTGGAGACTTTAATAGTCCACTTTCGATAATGGATAGAATAGCTAAACAAAAGTTCAAGAAAGAAACAGAAGACTTAACATTATGAACCAACTAGCCCTAATAGACATCTATGGAACACCCCATCAAACAACAATAGAATAAACATTCTTCTCAAACATACATGGACCATTCTCCAGGATAGAACATATGCTTAGGTCATAAAACCTCAATTTTAAGGACAGAAATAACACAAAGCAGGTTCTCCATCCATCATGGAATGAAATCAGAAGTCGATAACAGAAAAATTGGGGGAAACTCAAATATGTGTAAATCACACGGCACACTCCTAAATAACTAATAGGTCAAAAAAGAAATAAAAAATGGAAATACTTTGAAATGAATGAAAATCAAGACACAACCTACCAAAACTTATGAGATGCAGCTAAAGCAGTGCTTAGAGGGAAATATATAGTTGCAAGAGCCTGCACTAGGAAAGATGATTTCAAATCAACAACCTAGTCTTCCACCTTAAGAGCCAGGAAAAATTAGAGCAAACTTAAGTTAAAGTAAGCAAAAGGGAAAAAATAATGAAGATTAGAGGAGAAATTACCAAAATCGAGACTAGAAAAACAATTGAGTAAATAAAACCCAAAGCTGGTTCTTTGAAAGGATCAACAAAATTGACAAATGTTTAATTAGTTTGACAAAAAAGAGAAGAATAAAGAAGAAGGACTCACACTTCTCATCTTAAAACTTACTACAAAGCAATGGTAATCAAGACTATATAGTGGGGTGAGGAGAGACATATAGATCAGTGAAATACAATTGAGTGTCCAGAAATAAGCCCATACATCTGCGGTCAACTGATTTTCGACAAGGGTGCCTCATGAGGCTAACATGTACTTGATGCCCCAAAGTGGACAAGGATAGTCCAAGGGTAGCCTATTCTCTGTAGGGTTTTATTTTATTCTTATTGTGATAACATATATGCAAATAAAATTTCCCATTTTAATCATTTTCAAGTATACAATTCGATGGTATTTGTTACATTCACGATTTTCTGCTACCATAACCGCAATCAATTATCAAGATTTTTCCATCACCCCAAACAGAAACTCTACCCATTAAGCAGTAAGTACCACACACGCACACATCCACCCCCCCCCCCACCATCATTCCCACCCTGGATAACCTATAATCCACTTTGACGCAGCTTCTCTCTCTCTCTCTCTCTCTCTCTCTCTCTCTCACTCTCACTCTCACTCTCACTCTCACTCTCACTCTCTAATATAGTGGCATTAATTACAATCACAATATTGTGCTAACATCACCAACATCCATTATCCAAACTTTTTTTATCACCTCAAACAGAAACTACATCCATTAAGTAATAATTCCCTCTTCCCCTCACCCCTCCTCCCTGCCCCCTGGTAAACTGTCATCTCTCTGTCTCTCTGAAATTTGCTTATTGTAGGTATTTCATATAAGTGAAATAATACAATACTTGACTTTTTCTGTTTGGCTTATTTCATGCAACATATTCATCATATTGCAGCATGTATCCTTTTTATGGTTGAATAATATTCCATTGTATGGATATACCACATTGTGTTTATCCATTCTCCTGCTGATGGACACTTGGGTTGCTTAAATCTTTTGGCAATTGTGAATATTGTTGCTATGCTATGAACATTACATTACCATACAAATATCTGTTCAAGTCCCTGCTTTCAGTTCTTTGGGGTATATACCAAGAAGTGGTATTGCCAGTTTATATGGTAATTCTACATTCAACTTTTTGAGGAACCACCAGACTGGTTTCCACAGTGGCTGTGCCATTTTATGATCCCACCAGAATTGTATAAGGGCTCCAGATTCTCTGCATCCTTGCTGTTTTAGTTTCCTAGCTGCTAAAACAAATACCATACAAGGGGTTGGCTTAACAGTAGGAATCTATTGGCTCATGGCTTTGAGGCTAGAAGTCCAAAATTGAAGTGTCACGCGATGCTTTCTCCCTGAAGACTATGGTATCTAAGGCTGGCTGCCCTGGGGCTGGCTGCAGGTGGGCCTTGGTCCTTGGCTTTTCTGTTGCATGGAAATGTACATGATGTCTTCTTTCTCCTCCAGGTTCTGTTGACTTCCTGCTTTTGGCTTTTTCCCTTGGCTTTCTCTCTGCGGGCTTCTTTATAAGGCTTCTTGTGGTAGGATTAAGACTCATCCTGATTCAATTGGGCCGCACCTTAACTGATCCTAATTATAATGGGTTCACACCCACCAGAATGGATTAAGAATATATTTTTCTGGGTTCCATAATTCCAAGCCAGTCAATGATAAATGTGTTATTGGAAGTTGGAAGAAAGGTAGACCTTGTTATAAAGTGGCAGAGAACTTGGCAAGATTGTGTTCTGATACTGAATTGAAAGTGGAACTTGTAAACAATGAACCTGGGTATATAGCTGAGGAGATTTCCAAGCTAAATGTGGAAGGTGCCTCTTAGCTTCTCCTTGCAGCTTATAGTAAAATGTGAGAGGAAAGGGACAAGCTGAGAACTGAACTCTTAAACAGAAATAAATCAGAAATTGATTGATTGGAAAATTCTGAGCCTATCCAATAGTGTGCTTTGGGTCTAGGGCCAGAAGCAGCTCTATTAGGGACCTCTCTGAGCTTTCAGAAGTAACTCCTCAGAGAATAGGATTCCATGTGAGGGTTTAACTGAACAATCCTTTGCTAAAGAGTGTGTGGCTGAACATGGATCCACTCAGCCATTTCAGTGGAAGTCAGGATTGGAAATGCCGTTATCCAGGAAGGATCTGTGGAAAGTTCTATTTTCTGATAGTTTGGACCCACTTGGAGAGCATGCAAAGCCTACAAGGTTTTTGCAAAATATGTATGAGCAGAACCCCTGCCAGCCTGGACTGAAAGGGACAGGGAGGGACAAATTCAAGGAAGAATGACTTCAAGGGCAGAACCATGGAAATTGTTCTGGACCAAAAGATCACCTCAGGATAAGAGAGTGGGCCCATCCAAGTATGTGAAAAGGGAAGGTCTACCCTTTCACCTAGAGATGAGGGGCTTGCACCCCATTGTTCAAGGGGAGTTCTACCACCCCAGTGTTCAGAGATGGTGGGTTCTGTGCCCCGGGATTTGCGGACAGCTTGGCTAACATTCCTAATCTTAGAAAGGATGAGGCCTGTGCCCCAGCATTCCTGGAGAGCACGGCTGCTTCACAAATGCTTGGAAGGGGTGGGGCTGCCATTTCATCAGGACTGGAGATCAAAATATCAATCTATAGATGACTCAGCCTTGAGATCTAATGAAGTTTGTCCTGCTGGGTTTCAGACTTGTTTTGGTACCCTTGACCCGTGTTTTCCTTCCAATTTCCTCCTTCTGGAATGGGAATGTTTATCCTATGCCTGTCCCTTAATTTTATATTAGAAGCAGATAACTTGTTTTCTAGGTTTCACAGGTCCATCAGAGGAATCTTGCCCCGGGCTGGATCATACCCATAACTGATTTTGATGAGATTTTGTTCTTAGCATTGTTACTGAAATAACATTTAAGTCTTTTGGGATGTTGAGATGGAATGAATGTGTCTTGCATGTGGGAAGAACATGTCTTTTGGGGGTCCAGAGGACATGTTATGGTGGATTGATTTGTATGCCCCAGTTTGGACATGGTCTTGGTCCACATTCTGGTGGGTGTGGGCCCATTGTAACTAGGATCTCTTGAAGAGGTTACTTCAGTTTAGGTGTGGCCCCACTGAATCAAGTAGGGTTTCAGTCTGGATGACTGGAGTCCTTTATAGGCAGAATGAAAGTCAAATGGAGAAAGAAGCCATGGGAGAAGCAAGAATCTGGAATTCAGTGCAACTCAGAAGAGAAAAGAGAACATGCCTCCCTGTTCATCGCCATATGATGGAAAAGCCAAGGAATCCAAAGATTACCAACTAACCAGAAGATACTAACCCACAGTCTTTGGGAAGAAAGCATCTCCTTGATGATGTCTTGATTTGGACTTCTCCTAGCCTCACAAACGTAAGCTAATAAATTCATATTGTTTAAGGCAACTCATTTCATGGAATCTGCTTTAAGCGGCCTAGGAAACTAGAACAGCACCATAGCACCTCCAAGAAAGTTTCTGGTTTCTGGTAACAGGAAGTCCATATCAGGTGTTCCCCAATTCTGGCCAATCACTGGCTTCCAGGAGTTGTCTTGGCAGAACTGGCAGGGTAGAAGCTGAGAACTCCAGAATATCTGCCCAGGGACCTCTTTCCCCTTCCAGAAAAGCCTTCAGTGCCATAAGAAATCAAGTCTGGTGAGGCCATGTTAGACTCCCATGTGTCTGGGTGTGTCCTCCTCCACCTGCTACTTTAAGAATCAATTTCTTAGCCTTAATTGTCTGGTAAGCCTTGCTACATGTGCCTGACTCTCCACCTGCAACCTCCCCAGGGTCTCCTGTGGATATGGGACTGGTTTCTTCTACTCTCCAATGACCCAGCTGTGGTCTTCCCCAGGCCCTCATGTCCAGGGAAGCTTTAGTCTCTGCTTCTGCCCCAAAACCCAACAGTGGAGTGTGTTGACAAGTGCAACTGATGTTAAATCTAAGCTCTTTCTTATCCCATACACCTTGTGTGGACATAGAGCTTGGAAAAAACTCAGCCAGTTGACCAGTTGAGTGAACAGAACTTCATTTAGTTGACAGCAAATACACAGTGATTCCTTTGTTGTAATGCTTTTGTCCTGACAGGGAAAAACATTCTTCCCTTAGAGACTCTTCTATTGACAATCTACTTGCTTTTCCAAAGCAAAGAAATTCCATGTTTGCATGTGTGTGTAGCACAGGGAGGGTCACCGGTTGGAAAAGGGAAATAGAGGTACTAATGTAAGAGGATTAAGCTTCCTGCAATAAATTCTGATACGAAGAGAGGGGAGAAGGTAATGCGGCTCTGGATTTTTCCTTTTAAACTCCAAAAGGAGAACACATTACTCTGTGTGTTTTTTCATATAATCTCCTCTCAGGCTGCTAATTAGGGCATGCTTTCATCCCTGAGCTGCTCCCACGAGGTCATATTAAATGTGCATGGTGACTGCGTTGTAGTCTGAAAGTTTGCGAATGTCACTGAGCTAGAGACTCTAACTGGCACTTGGGGGATCGTAGCAGGCACGGTCCCTTTTCCTAAATGTCCGCTGATACTCAATTATAAGCAATTGCAGACTTTAGATCATTATTTAGATCAAAAGATGTATGCATGTGGGTTTCTTTTTTTGAAAAACTGAAATATTTTACAAAGGCTGTAATTTGGGGATAAACTGTCAAATAGTGTCCTAGCGTCAGCAACATAGAGGCAGGTGTGTCGGATGAAGAATAGCCAGTTGAGTGTCTTGCAGGAAAAATACATGGAGGCTTGGGAGGAGAAAAAATGAGGTGTCTATCTAGACTTCAGTGCCTAGAATGACCCACTGAGGAGGGTCAGGAACCTAGGGGCCCAGAACCAGGGCAGACCTTTCAGAGGGTCTGGCATCATTCCTTTTTAAGAAGCTGAGATGCTCCACTGGCTTGGTGACTTTCATCCTTAGAGCTACTTCAAGATGAAACATCTTTTGTCTGGAATTCTGGCCGTTGCTTTAAAAATGTGCATTTCTACAGGGAGGATCTGAGACTGTCCCACCCTATCCGTGGGGCTATCTGACTCCCTTTTATCATGCCAGGCACTGAGAATCACCCTCAGTGAATACGTCAAAGAACTCTGCCTGAGCAGCGGAATTGAGTGCCGAAAGCACATCTGTTCCATTACGATTGATTGCATCCTCATTGGTGCGAGCCAGCAGGGAGAAAGACATTCAAGACGCTGGCCTGGTCCTCCTGAAGGCTGTTCAAATACAAAGGGGACTGAGCATTTAGAAGCGGACCTCTCCCTCAAACCCCCACAGCCCCTCCAACAAGCAGTCCCCGAGTCAAGCATTTGGGTGCAATTCATTTACTTGGAAGTGATCTCAGTAAGCATGGCTGTAGAGTGGGGAATTGAGACCAGGGAGAGAGGAAAACTGTCCTTCCACAGGTAAATTGTAAGGCAAAGAAAGAGATGGGGAGCAAGATGTAGACTGAAACAGTGTCTAGGATAGGGTGACCAAAACTATAAAAAAATGCAAGGAAATAATTACTGTTAATACCAGGAGGTGTTTGCTTTTATGGAGAGGATTGAGCAGGTGGAGGCAGGAGTGGGGTGGGCCCTCAGGTCTATTTCTTTACCTGAGTGAGGATTATGAGGGTGTTTATTATTATTATTATTATTTGGCTTAAACAATGGGATTTTATTGGCTTACAGTTTGAGGCTAGGAGAATTACAAAATTTGAGGTGTTGCTTTCTTCCCAAAACTGACATTGGCTGCTGGTGATCCTTGGTCCTGGGCTCCTCTATTACATGGCAGAGCACATGGTGGCCTCTCCTGGCCTCTCCCTTCTCTTCTGGGTTCCGTTGATGTTCAACTTCTGGCTGCTTGCTCTGCAATTTTCTCTTCCTCTGTCTGAATTTCACTCTGCTTGTAAAGGACTCCAGTAAGACCCATCCTGATTGAGGTAGGCCACACCTTAACTGAAGGAACCAGGGTGTTTATCTTAAGATAATTCACTAAGTTGTATATTTGTTGTGTGGTTTTCTAAATCTCTTTATTTTTACAGTAAAAGGTTAAAGAGACACAGGAATATGTTGAGACGTATATCATGAAGAGGATAGAAAAAATACCAGAGACAAGTATATCAATGGGCTACTGGAATTTTAATGCCTCTTATGTGTCCTTCCAGGAGAGAGCTCTAGGCGACATTTCAAGCTGAAATGATTTTGCACACAAAAAGCACTTGCCTCTTGTCTTTGACCTTGTTAATTAAGAGCTGAAAATGATTTTCTTAAATGGCTGATGCCATCCAGCTTCCTGGGTTTAATTGCCTTATTCCCATGTTGGTAATAAGATAAGTGGGCCTAATGATTTTATGGGTTTCTCATTATTCAAGTGCTTTTGATTTGAGGTCTCCAAGTTTGAATCCTTCAGCCATAGGTTGACGTGTAGAGTAAGTGAGATCAAATGTTGTCGTTGCTGTTCATAGGCTTTGTGTTGTTTTTTTCTCCTCATCAAATTTTTTGACGCAGTCAGGAGCAGTCCTTTCACGGCAATGCCTCCTTTATTGGAAAGAACAACTCCATCGACTTTCAGGGGAGAATTTGCTCACTCGTCTACTTTCCAGTAAGCACCCTTTTCAGGAGAGACCTGAGAAGCTGGTATAATGGGGATTCCTCATGAATGCTAAAGAAGTGTTGGAAACATGTCCCTTCATCCCCTGCCTGAACTTGGTATCTCTCTGCTAAATCACCAGCAAACTCGCCATCCAATCCCTCACTTCTTGTTCCAGAAAGGATTTAAAGCCACTAATAGAAATAGAGAAATTAACGAAAGATAAAATAAAATTTGAAATAAGTAGGTGAGGACACCAGGGCAACGAGAAAATGAAAGAAGGGAAAATGAGACCAGTATCTGTCAGTAATTACGTAGTTGGAGTTCCCAGGGTGGACGGACTCCTCGGGGGTTGTGTGAATGTTTGGGATTTATTTGATTCTCTGTGTGCATTGGAGGAGTAACTTGTCAAGTAAAGAGAAACCGCAGTTTCCAAAAGAGTTGAATTTACAAAGGGAGAGAATCCAGCCTTCTGGCCATTTGCCAGCACTAGCCTGGTTGGGTATTTTTTTTTTTTTTTTTAATTTTTAAACCCTGGTAAAGCTCTACAATCCTAGGCAATTGCACATTATATATAAACACATGTCTAGAGAGGGCTTTCCTGATTTGCACTTGAGATAAAGGCGTTCTACTTCTCTAGTGTGGGATGGGGATCATTTTTGCCAGGAAAATAAAGTGTACCTCTCCATGTCAAAAGCTGACACTGAACAGTTTATCAAGCCTTTTAAAATCAAGTTAAGGTGGGGGCAGGGATGGAGGGAAAGGGGATGCAGACAAACATTCTGATAAAAGTGTAAAACAAGACAGTTCTCAGAAGTTGAATGATATTAGGTTATACTCCATCAATATGAAGGAAAACAAATTCCAAAGGAGAAAACTGTTTGATTTCATAAGCTGTGTGGTATCCTGGCTCGGTGTTTCCAAAGAAGCAGCAATAACCTTAAATCTTAAATCACTACCACTTAGATGAAGTTTCACACTTGCCTTACCCTGACCCATACAACTACCTTTAAAAAAAAAAAAATGTATATTGTGGTAACATATATATAACACAAAATTCCCCCTTTTGACTATTTTTAAGTGTATAGTGGCATGAATTAGTCACAGTGTTGTGCTACCATCACCACCATCCATTAACAAAACTTTTTCATCACCACAAACAGAAACTGTACCTGTCAGCAATAAATCCCCAGTCCCACCTGCCCTGCAGCCTTGGTAATCTCTTATCTACTTTGAATTTGTTTATTCTAGATATTTCATATGAGTGAATAATGCACTATTTGTCCTTTTGCGGCTGGCTTCTTTCTCAGCATAATGATTTCAAGTTTCCATGCATGTTGCAGCATGTATCAGAACTTTCATCTTTTTTATGGCTGAGTGATATCCAATTGTGTGTGTGTGTATGTATAAAACACATTTTGTTTATCCAGTCATCCACCTTTTAGTTATTCTGAATAATGCTACTATGAATATATGTTAACTCTATGTTTAACTTTTTCAGGAACTGCCAAAGTGTTTTCCAGAGCAGCTGCACCATTTTACATGCAACACATCTCCTTTTATGCTGAGCATAATTCTTCTATAAAAAATTCCTTTTTTTCCTTCATATTTTCCATCACTTGAAATGAGGTCTTTGGAGATGGTTTTACTCTGAAATAATGGTACATTTCATGAGGATGTAACAGGATGTGGGAATGAACATTCCTTTGGGGTTATCAGCCACAGATCTTGGCTGCAAGCAGCAGAAAGACTCTTGAGTTAAACAGAGGAGTCTCTTCGCAGGAGACCAGGTAGCTCACAAGGTCCTGAGAAAGGTTTAGGGAGCCAGGCTTCCCCAACAGGTACCACTCCAGTTTGGGATCCTGCCCTTGCCCCCTGGGAGCCATCGCCCGGGACCCATTCCCACGGCTGAGCCCTCGACGTGTCTCTGTCCCCGTGCACAGCCTCTTCCCTGGGCAGGAGAGTGGAGCATCTGATTGGCTGAGCCTAGCGCAGGTGCTGGGGTTGAGGAAGAAGCAAAGGTGGCAGACAAGGCCTTGCCCTGGGGATGGTAACTTGTACAAGTCAACTTGGCTAGACCGCGGTGCCTGGTTGTTTTCTCAAACACTAATCTAGATACTGCTTTACTTAGGTAAAGGGGATTATCCTTGATATGGGCAGGCCTCTTCCAATCAGATGGGGGCCTTAAAAGCAGAAAAATGAGGCTCCCCTGAGAGGAAGAAATTCTGCCTTAAGACTGCAACGTCAGTACCTGTTGAGTTTCTGACGTGCCGGCCTGCCCTACAAATCTTGGACTTGCCAGGCCACAATCTCGTAAGCCCATACCTTAAAATAAATATCTCTCTCTCTCTCTATATATATATATATATATAAAGCCTATTGGTTCTGTTTCTCTGAAGAACACTGACTGATACACCTCCCAAGATCCAAACAGATCAAGGAGGGTATTTTGATTTGGATGCTGGGTCGCACACACACACACACCACACACACACACACACATACACAAACAATATACACACTCCCACACACACAAACAATATACACACTCCCACACTCAACACATACATTCACACACATCCCCACTATGCTCACATACACTCCCGCACTGAACACGTACAAACATTCCCACATGTTGACACACTCACACAGCCCCACTCTCTCTCACACACACCCACACATACATACAGTTCGCACCCACATATACACACATGCATCCTCATACGCATTCACACTCACACACATGCACACACAAATACACTCCTCCCCCCACATAAATGTCTGTTCTAAGGACTGAATTTTAGACCCTTGCTTAGGACCATATGGTACTTGTGATTTTCGGATTTGGTGACCGTCGTTTCCTGATACAAGGCTTAAGAGCTGAATTACTAATGCCTGGCTGAGTGTTTTGTTCTGAAACTAAAGGCCTGTGTGTTGAGTGTCTTCTGCTGTCTTTATTAGGCTTGTTAGCCCAGTGAATTAGTCTAGGGTGGAGCCTGATGAAGTGTTGGTGATAGTACGCTCTTGGAATGTCATTGGGGGAAAACAATCCCTGGGCATCTATTTCAAAGTACTTGAAAACATACAACATACTGAAATGTGTTCTCCATTATAGCAAGGCACATCTTTCCTTGCCTTGTAATGTCTTCCTGAAAATTTTGACTTATATTTTACTAAAAGGGAAGGGGGTGATTTTCAATGTGATGGTTCACTTTGCAGAGTAAACCATCACGATAATTCTGTCCGCTGCTTCTCTTCGCCCTCCCTCCACCCTTCCTTGCATTATCCAAAGTCCCGTCAGCATGGACCTCGCATTCCTCCTGATAATCCAAGGTTTCAGGAGGGTTTTACCTGCACACACACAACCCCCCCATAAAACCCTTCCACAATGTGTGATACCATTTGTACATCTGTCACCTCACGAGATGGGCAACTACCTGAGGACGGGCACTGCTGTGACCTCTCACACTTTCATCATAGTCAGCTGGTGCTGTAGGAGGCCACAGCTCAATAAAGATGTGAGCAAAAATGCATGAATGCATGAACAAATGAACCTGAGAATTTATATTGCTTGCCAGGTTCCATTTTATTAAAATGATATCCTAAGCTCTTGAATGCTAGGGAGAGAAGGTGATTACCATAAAAGTTAAGACTAAAGATTGCAAGACACATTGTAAGATTATTATTAGGGAACACAACCATTCTCAGGCCCAGTGCATTGAACAGAATTGTCAGGAAAGGGGTTGAACAGAGTTTGGGGATGCGAAGGGCTCTGCAATCCTTGGAGCTTTGGACCCGGCCAGCCACGATGCTGAGATTTTGGGGAAATCTCACAGAGTAACTGTCCCGCACTCCAATAACTTAGAAAGGTCCTGTTCCAGTTTGCTAATGCTGCTGTTATGCAAAACACCAGAAATGGATTGGCTTTTATAAAGGGGGTTTATTTAGTTACAAAGTTACAGTCTTAAGGCCATAAAGTGTCCAAGGTAAGGCATCCACACTAGGGTACCTTCACTGGAGCAAGGCCATTGACATCCGGAAAACCTGTTAGCTGGAAAGGCACATGGCTGGCATCTGCTTGCTGCCAGGTTGTGTTTCAAAATGACATTCTCCAAAATGTCTGTCTCAGCTGCAGCTTCTCTGAAATCCTTCTGAGTTTTATAGGGCTCCAGTAATTAAATCAAGACCCACGCTGAATGGAACAATCCCATCAACAGGTCACACCCTAATCAAAGGTGTTACTAGTTACATCTCCATGGAAACAATCAAAAGGTTCCAACCTAATCAACACTAATACGTCTGCCCCCACGAGATTGCACCAAAGAACATGGCGTTTTGGAGGACATAATACATCCAAACCAGCACAGGTCCTCAGGTTCAGGGAGGCTCCTTGAAACCTGGCTGAGAAAAAAACAGAGAGAAGCCAAGGAAATGAGCGTGGAGGCTATACCCCCAATGCTCGGCTGACTCTCTGGGGTGAGCCAGCACATGTTTCCAGGAAGTTAACCATTCTTGTCATTGTGTTTTCTCTGCATGGAGCCATGCAGCTGAATCCTGTTTTAAACCACAGGCATCTCGAAATAAAAGGAAAAAGAATAGCCAAGCCCACAGGTGAGCACTGAGCCATCTGAGAAGAGGAAAGCGCCCTTTGTAAGGGCGGGCCGGCAGGAGGGGACATCAAAGTCTCTGCCACAGGCTGCCAGCCCTGGGACTTTGGGTGAGTTACTTGATCTCCCTGGTCTCCCATTTCCATTCTGAGATGTGGAGATAATGACAGTCCCTTAAAAAGTGCCCCTTCACATAGCAGAATTGTCCTGGGCATGGAGGA
Organism: Choloepus didactylus; assembly: GCF_015220235.1. Classification (NCBI taxonomy): domain Eukaryota; kingdom Metazoa; phylum Chordata; class Mammalia; order Pilosa; family Megalonychidae; genus Choloepus; species Choloepus didactylus. The sequence goes on from NC_051316.1 coordinate 16,670,907, forward strand.
CAGGGACACTTGGCTTTAGGGGGCAGTAGGAAATGGTATTGGAAAACCAGTAAGTCCAGTTCTGCTGGAATTACATCTGAAACAACTAAAAATAAATAGCTTTAAAGCATTCAGTATCTCCTCCACCAGGCATGATTTATAACTTTCCATTATCGTCTAAATTCCACAATACCTGAAAACTACGTAAGCACTAACAGTTTGTGTACAGGTGGGCACAGCAAAAATAAAATATATCACTTTGCAGTGATAGGCAGGGCACCACAGCAGCCAACTGTCCCCAGAGCAGGAGAGCAGAGTTACTTCCCTTCCTCCAATCTGATGAGTTCATTTGGTTTACTTCATTTTGATTAAAAGATTTACTGCATAGTCCTTGGATCATAAATATTTTGTATTCTTTAGAGTCTCTGATTAGCAAAAGAGAAGGGATTTACATACCACTTAGAAATTAGGAGTACTTTTGTGGCAAGTAACAGAAATATCCCACTAGCAGTGACCAGGGACAAGGGGATCAGTTCCCAAACTTTCTGTTCCCGGAATTCCTTTACACTCCACAAAATTATTGAGGACCCCAAAGACCTTTTGGTTCTTATGGGTCATATGTATTAATATTTACTGTGTTGAAAAATAAAGCCAATAAATACTAAAACTAAATACTAATATTTATATAATAAATAAATTTATAAATATAATTAATTCTAAAACAAACAGTACTTATATATTAATTTATTAACACTAGTAAGCCCATTGCATGTTAGCTCATATACATTAGCTTTTTATAAAAATGACTGCATTTCTAAAACAAAAAATTTCTGGTAAGAGTAGCTGTCTTTGTTTGCCAAGCCGCTGTGACAAATACCACACCACAGCTGAAAGGGAATTTATTGACCCATGTTTTTGAGCCTAGAGAAAGCCCAAAATTGAGGTGTTAGCAAGGCAATGCTTTCTCCCCAAAGTCGGTGATGACACTCTGGTGCTGGCTGCTGGTGATCCTGGAGGTGCCCTGCCCCATGTCACATGGCTATGTCCTCTCCTTTCTCTTCCCTGTTCTGCTGACTTCTGTGTTCTGGCTTCTCCCTGTGGTTTTCTCTGGCTATGTTGAATTTCTTCTGTTTATTAGGGCCTACAGTAATCCAGATTAAGGCCCACCCTGCTTCTGTTGGCCATATTTTAACTAAAAACTAACATTTTTAAGAAATTCTACTTACACCCAAAGGATGTGGATTAAGATTAGTAACACATCTAAAATGGGATGCATAATTCAATCTACTTCAGTGACATTGCTTAAATTAAGATTAGGAACACATCTAAATTGGGGTGCATAATTCAATCTACCTCAGTGGCATTGCTTAAATTTTTGCAAATGTCTGAACTGTCCAGCTTAACAGAAGACAGCTGGATTCTTCTATCTACTTCTGCGCTCAGAATATGATATGTTGTTTTAGTTGAAGGATAGGAAGAAAAGCTGGGCTCTCACAGATTTGCAGTTTGAAAAGGGAGGAGAATTTTAATAGCTTTTTCATATGATTGTGGATATTATTCTTTGATACTACACCAAAACTTGACCAACAGTAGTTTCTTAAAGGTTAGTTGCAACGTGGAGTCTGAGATTATACCAGTGAACTTTTTATGCTCTGTTACATTAAAATCCATTAGAATATCTTGCACTTTGAATGGTTCTTTTATTTGTGCATGGTTTTGTAACTTTATGCATTGGTCATTTGGAAAATATTGGCTCAACAAGTTAAACGAACTTCTAGATACTGACCCAGTTTATTATTATACAAGGTGAAAAAATACATCATTTTTTAAATATCACCAACAATCTTACCAGAGAAGCTGTCAAGTGCATGGTGCTGGAAAGAAACTTTTCAAAATTCTAATTTTTGCTTAAATGATTGAATTTCATCAATGGTGACAAATAATGCCAGTTGTTTTTCCTGAATTGACACAGGCTTGCTTTCTTCATCTCTGAGAAAATGTCTACCAAGTACTTGGGTTTGAATATTCATAGTTTGTCAATCATTCTTTCAAGAAGAAATTGATGGAAAAAAAAAGTGGCAAGTTCCTTTTACAACTAATTGCATAAGCGCTTTTCCTCAAGAAAACTACCATAATGTAGTAGGCTGCTGCTTTACGCAAACCTCCCGTTTTGGTCACAAAGCGTATTAAAAAGACTACTTTAACCATTTCTTCAAGACATCCTTCAGTGTGACAGGCTTTTCTTTGCTTCAAATGTGTGGCAGTGAGAATACAGCAACTCACTAATATAGCTTGGCGCCATTGCCTTGGTACATGCTATGCTAGCCCTTTTACCCGCAATTGCTTTTACACCACGACAGTGAATATCAATACAGTGAAAAAGGCAAATATCATCTTCATGTTATGAAAAGAGTTCGTATTTTGCTAACTGCTGAAATAGGAATTTATTTTTCTTGTAAACTCTCTGGCGATAGATAATGGCTGGTTAGGGTTCAGTAAATCAACCATGTCAGCAGTTTAGACAGATGCCTCTGAAATTCTCATGGCCTTATCCTCACAGTGTCAAGGTGGCTGCAGCAGCTCCAGGCATCATGTCCTGACCCAACATTCGAAGTCAGGAAGATGGGACAGCACCAGGCAGGCGGTTCTTATGCACCTCTCATGTCAGGGAGAGGAGTATCTTTCCAGAAAGAGCATTATATCCCACTGGCCAAGTCTTGGGGGAGGCTTGGTAATGGAGTGTTTGGCTTGTCCTGCCTCTGTGGAGCATGGCAGTCAGGGAGAACAAAGTTAGCGATGGGAGGTCATGGCACCTGAACAAAGTAAAGTACTTTTGGGCTTCACAATTTCTCATTTTTAATAACATCAAAGTTCACATCTCTCTCTTTCTTTAAAGATTTGATTGTAATAAGATAAATTGAACATAAACTTTGCCATTTTAATAATTCCTAAGTGTACAATTCAGTGGCATTAATTACATTTACAATGCTGTGCAGCCATCACCACCATCCATGACCAAAACTTTTTCATCACCCCGTACAGAAACTCTGCACGCACTAAGCAATAACTCCTGTTCTCCCTTCCCCCTAACCCCTGGGAACTTAGAATCTACTTTCTTTCTCTATGAATTTGCTTATTTTAGCTATCTCATGTAAGTGGATTCATGCAATATTTGTCCTTTTGTGTCTGCCTTATTTCACTTAGCATAATGTTTACAAGGTTCATCCATGTTGTAGCATGTATCAGAACTCCATTTGTTCCTATGGCTGAATGATATTCCATTGTATGGATATATACCCCATTTTGATTTTGTTTATCCATTCATCTGTTGATGGACACTTGGGTTGCTTCCACTTGTTGGCTGTTGTGAATAATGCTGCTATGAACTATGGTGTACAAGTATTTCCTGTTTCCAATCCTTTGTGGTATATTCCTAGGAACCTAATTTTCAGGTCATATGGTAATTCAATGTTCAACTTTTTGAGGAAACCACCAAACTGTTTCCTGCAACAGTTGTACCAATTTATCTTCCTATAAGCAATGCACAAGGGTTCCAGTTTTTCCACATCCTCATCAACCCATTAAAAAAAAATAGACATCCTAGTGTGTCAGAGTCCCTATCTCTGATTTCATATTTTCTTTTTACAAAGAGTATATATATCTTGTGAGGACTTTTCTGAGGATTAAATAAGTTAACACAGAATGAATAATGTGCTTAAAATGGTGCCTGGCATGAAACCACTTGATAAACTCCATCGCTCTGCACACCAGCATCCGTGAGCTGGCCGTAAAGCACCTTTCCATGGTCCTCTCCATCTGTCCTCCAGCCAAACATCCTCTGCAGCCACACTGACATGCTGGCTCTTCCCTCAACTTTCCAACTTGCACTAACCCACTTTCCATCACCTATTTGGAGGTCCTGCCCTCCTACGAAGTTTTCCCCATCCTGCCCCTTGAAGTAACCTGTCTTTCGCCTTCATTTCCACATAGGTATAGCTTGTACTTTTTACTGCTGAATTTGGTAACAAGGCTGGCTTCAGGGACATACAGCCAGTGCAGGGCCCCGTGCTTGGGGTTTAATACTTTGCAGTGCTGTCCTGAAATTCTTAGTAATTGTGAAGTCTGATGGGACAGTGGAGCATGCATCCGGGATGAAGAATCCACCTCCTGCGTGCTGCTGTCTTCCACTGCCTGCCGAGAGTGGGTTCTAGGCTCCTTGCTTCCCTGCCCTTTGGCGTCCTGGGTTCCACCTGGCCTTTCCCTCCCCACCCGCTCCCAGCAACCCCTGTTGCCTTCTGTCCTCATTGGTTGCATGCCTGTGGGCGTGGGGAGGGTTGGTGTGTCGGGCACCTGCACCCCATAGCCTCTTCGGTTGGACTTGGTGACGAGAACAGCTGGCGGGTGGGACAACCCAGCAGCTGGTGGACTGTATGCACAGCAGGTCACCGGGCAGGGCCCCTGAGCACTGGGGAAGGTTCTGCACTTCCCCTGTGTCCAAGAAAGTGCAGCATTGCAAATAAAAAAACACCAAGTTAGGCCAAGAGAGAGAGAGAACCACAGAAGAAAGTACAAAATTTTTCTATTTTAGTACCTTTGCAAAGACTTTTCTGCTGCTTCTTGAACAAGGGACCCTGTATTTCATTTTACATTGGTCCATCCAAATTATGTAGCCAGCCCCAGGTAACAGCTGCTCTCCTCCCAACTTGCAAATGATGCACTGGGTTGCGCTCCATCAACTACAGTATAAGATCAATTTAGGGGAATTGGAACAGGGGCAAGTGGAGCCCTCTGAAGTCCAATGAATGAACAAGTGTCTGCAGGTAAGGGCACCTGCAGCCAGGAAGCATAGTGCTTCCTGGACCTCACTTCCCAGATCTGGGGGATTGGCCAGGTTGCTCCTGCAGAGATGAGGGTTCAGCATGTCACTCACCGACTTCTTATCTTCTATGGCCATTGGGAATGCCACCCTGTAGCCTGGCGCTGACTCCAGGCTCACTGAGCACATTTCTGAGGACAACTGGGCTTCCCATAGGATTAACTTATATTTAGGAAATGGTGGGGAGATTCAAGAAGAAGAAATGAAACAGTATGATGTAGAGCATGTAGCTTTGGTCTCAGTGATGTGATTAAATTTTCTTTAAATCCTGGCAACAAGATGCTGAATGAATTTTGACACCCACCTCTCCCCAACCTCTCTTTCTCTTTCCACCTCCGATATTGTTATCAGATCTTATTGGTTCATATTGTTTCACTGCTGGACACCAATAGGGTTCTATTTCTCCCCTTGCATATCTGATTTCTTCTTATACTGAACTCTCTGAAGTACAAGATTGCTGTCACTCTGGACTTTGAAATATTTTGGGTCCAGGGACATGTGCTGCCAAGTCTATTACTTAGATTTTTATTGAAGTGTTTCCTTCTTTACTCTGTGCCTGAACTTTTGGTTCCATCCCATCTGGCATACTGTTTCTGAAATAATGGAATCAAGGAACAGTTCTTCAGTTTGACATCAGGTATGTCTGGACCACTTCCATTTTTTTTTTTTTTTAATTAGAGAAGTTGTGGGCTTAGAGAACAATCATGCAAAAAATACAGGATTCCCATACACCACCCCACGACCAACACTTGCATTAGTGTGGAAGATTTGTTACAATTGATGATAACACTTTTTTTTGTAATTCTATTTTTTTTAACAGTAGTTACATTTGTTACAATTGATAAAAGATTATTAACGTAGTACTTTTACTATTGTCCATAGCTTATGTAGGGATATTTTTCCCCATATTCCCAACCAATAATTATTATATTTTCGTGCTTGTCTTTATTTTATTACTCATCTACCCATACAAGGGATAAAGGGAGTATCAGTCACAAGGTTTTTACAATCACATGATTACATGATAAAATCTACATAGTTAGACAATCATCAAAGATCAAAACTACTGGATTACAGTTCAGCAATTTCAGGTATTTCCTTCTGGCTATTCTGATACACTAGAAATGAAAAAGTAATAGCTGCATAATGAGTCAGTAGTCATAGTCATTTGTCAAATCCTAATTTCTCTTCCCTCTCATTTGATCATTCTCTCTCAATCTTCAGGGATATCTGGGCAATGGCCATTTTAGGTTGTTTGTGCTGGAAAGGGGTTTCAACCTTAGACGTAGAGGAATAGAACTGGTTGATATTCTTTTAGAGACTGGTACCTCTGGGTTTCAGGGCTTACCTGGCATAGGAACAATCTGGAAGCCTTAAGTTTCTGAAAAAATAAACTTAATAAGTAATACATTTATAGAGTCTCAGATAGAGCCCAGGATATTCTTTAGGGTTTTCAAGAATACTGTTGGTTGGGGTTGGCATACTGTGGCAATCTGCAATATCTGGCTGAAGTTTGCATAACAGTAACCTCCAGAATGACCTCTCGATTCTATTTGAAATCTCTTAGCCACTGAAACTTTATTTTGTTTCATTTCTCTCCCCCATTTTGGTCAAGAAGGCATTGTCAATCCCATGATGTCAGCGCCAGGCTCATCCCCGGGAGTCATGTCCCACATTGCCAGGGAGACTTCCACCCCTGGGAGTCATGTTCCATAGAGTGGGGAGGGTAACAAGTTTACCTGCAGAGTTTGGCTCAGAGAGAGAGAAGTCACATCTGAGCAACAAAAGAGGTTCTCTGGGACCCATGGTTTTTAAAAAATTTTTATTCTAGTAACATATATATGACCTAAAATTTCTTCCTTTAAATATATTCAAATATATAATCCAGTGCTGCTAATTACATTCACAATATTGTGCTACCATCACCACCCTTGTTCGGGCCCAGACAGGGTTTGTGAAAACATGCCAGGCACTGAAGTAGACCTAGATTTATTAGGACTTTCAAACAGGAGCAATTCTCATTGGTGGTGGTCTGGAGGGGTAGCACCACACAGAGGGGCAGGAGTGCAGGGGGTATTGTTCCGGTTTGTGAAAGCTGCCAGAATGCAAAGCACCAGAAATGGACTGGCTTTTACAATGGGAGTTTATTAGTTCACAAATTTACAGTTTGAAGGCCATGAAGAGGTCCAAATTAAGGCATCAAGAGGTAGATACCTTCTCTGAGGAAAGGTCGATAGCATCCAGGGTTCCTCAGTCACATGGGAAGGCACATGGCGACATCTGCCTTCCCTCCTGGTCCTGGTTTCAATACAGCTTTCTCCAAAATGTCTCTTTTAGCTTCTCTCTCAGCTGCCTCTGGGGGCAAACTCTGGATTATATATCTTAGCTTCTCTGAGCTGCCTCCAAAAATGTCTCTCCCTTAAAGGACTCCAGCAAGTGGATTAAGATCCAACTTGAATGGGTGGGGTCACATCTCCGTGGAAGCAACCTAATCAAAAGTTTCCACCCACAGGAGGTCTGTCCCCACAAGAGTGGATTAAAAGAACAAGGCATTTCTGGGGTACAGAACAGTTTCAAATATGCATATGATTTTAAAACAAAGACATTCCATACAGTATGAGGACATCTGACCTCTAGTACAATCATTAAAGGGTTTTAAGACCTGATGTTCTACTAGGATTAATGTTTAAGACCAAGATACAATCAATGCCATCCCGCTCCTGACCCTTTACATCCGTGATTACATTTTTTTTCCCTCCAGGGAGGTTGTTTTCTTTTTTGACCTCTGTCCTTGTCATGCAGGCTGCTACATGCTTGAGGCTTCATTTGCGATTAGGAGGTGGCCCTAGCCCTGGGCCGCTACAACCATCTATAGCCAAAACTTTCCCATCACCCCGAACAGTAACTCCAAATTACATTAAATTAAATTATGTAAAGCATTAACTCCTCATTCTACCACAGAGGAAGCTAAGACCCTGTGGTATAGGACTTGCCCAATGTCCCACAGCTTGTCATCCCCAGACCGACCCCAGCCCTGATTCTCACTTCCCCAAAGGACCAAATGCTATTTTGAAAATGAATCATAAGACCTCATGATACCAACCCCTGGGAACAAATTTTTAAATACAGGAAAATAAATAACTCAAGCATGAATATTTAAAATCAGGGAACTGGCATACTGGGATGTCTAATATGTTTGCTATGCTGATCAGAGCAAAAAAAAAAAAATATTCCTGTAATTATATTTGTATATTCATAAGTGGTGCTAGAAAGAAATGAATCATCATATGTACCTCTCAGTAGTGAAAAGAAAACGTCAATTTCATTTCGAGCAGCCAAGCATCACATTTTTTTTTTCCAAATGCTCCTCTTTTTGGCACTGAGAAGCAATTGAAAGTGTGTCAACAAAAAGTATGACTGAAAAGAAGTGGACTGGCCAAAGAATTTATCAAATACCCTTGCTTTCTTGTAATGAAAAATATGCCTGTTCAGAAATGCTGGGAGTCTGCACATGGACCAAGGGAAGATAGAGCCACGATCACATCGGAGTGTTTTGTCTTGGAGAGGCTTTGAAGACATTGTGTGTCCAGCCAGCCACTGTTAGCACTCTGGAAATAATCTAACTGGCAGTCAGTTATGGCTGTGTCAGACAAGGAGATGTTTAGCCTTTGATAATCAACTCTGTAGACCAGAGGAAAGGCAGAAAAGATTTCTGTAAATTAGGGTGAGCAATGTCCCATAGGGTAGAATATACAGTAGCAAAGTACTTTCAGTAAACTTAAGTATAAAAGAAATTTTTTCAAGTGGTGGCAGGGGTCAATGGAGAGGGGACTTGGGGACAGAAGGAAGGCCTGAGTGGCTCTCCAAGGGGCAGAAGAGAGGAGGGAGGGAGGGGCTTAGAAGTGGATACAGGCCAAAATTTAATCCCATACTAATTCTATTCTGTGTTTATAAATAGTGTTTTGAAACATTGCCTGCCAAGGGAAGTCAGCCACTCAGCATGATCCTGGACTAGGGTGCTAAATAGGTATGACAGTCTCCCCCTTCTTGGGGGATTAAACCTGTATCCAACAAGTCCCCTCTGTCAGGCAATTTCTCCTATGTTTTCTGGGAACATAGCTCCCAACCTTCACAGAAGGGAAGTAGTGGGAAAACATGGTTCCAACAGAGGCAGGAGAAAGTGCTGGGCTTTTTTGCATCTCCAGACCCTGGAGTCCACTCCAAACCTAGGGAAAAGTTGGTGGATGGGGTTAAGAAGGAGGTCACAGGGATAACACAGGGTTGCAGAAGCTTCATGCCCCAGAAAGGGCCTTGAGAAAGGTGCTTTGAAGACTGGTTGCCCCAGGAAATCTTTGAGCATGGCCTTCAGAAGTGGAGCTGAATCCATACCCCACAAGTGCAAGCGTTTGAAGCTGAGCGATGCCTAGGAAAAGAGTCACTTTCCTATTTGCACAGACACGGAAGCTCAAAGCTGCCAAGACCAGAGGACAGTCTCTTGGCAAGGAGGGGTGGCCGGCCTGGTGGCAGTAGACTGCTCCCCAGGTTTCACCTCCCCTAACAGTCGCCCTTGCTTCACCAGGGCCCCTCGGATGACCCAGGGCCCCTCGGATGACGTCTCTCCCCAGGAACCCACACACGCCCCCTCCCTCAGCACACTGAAAGTGTTACTGAACCAAGGCGGTAGATTCTTTTGCCCGATGCGCTCAAATGACTAATTCCTGAGACACTGGGGTTTCAAAGAAAGAGTTTTATTGGTAGGCGCGAAGCAGGAGAACAGATGGCCTGTCAGCCTAAAAATCTGTCTCCCCAAACTGCAGTAATTCCAATAGTTTTAAAGCATCAAAATATGGGCAGGTTTTAGGCTAATGAGTACAGTGGCCCCAGATTATGTAATTAGAGATGATCTAATTACTGAGCATGCATGGATTGATTACATGCTTAGTCACAGAATGTATGTAAGAAAATGGTGGCGTTAATATGATGATGACTGTGATTTTTAGTATTATAATGAGGTATAGGTGACTTGTAGGTTAAAGTCTAAGCTACTGTGCATGTCAGGAGGGCCCATTTTGGTTAGATCCAATTCTGGTTATTAAGATAACTTTGGACTTGTGGTGGGTTAGTTCTGGGCTGACCCAAGACCCTTCATTAATAAACATTAGGGGTTGTCTTAAGTGATCATAAGACTTTGAAGTCGAAAAACTGGATAAATAGGTACAAGTGAAGGTTAGTCACAAGGTTTTTATGATCACAAGGGCACAAGATAAAGTCTATCCAATCATTATCAGCGATCAGGACAGCTGGATTACAGTTCAGGTTTCGGGTATTTTCCTCTGTCTACTCTAATATACCAGAAAGTAAAGAAGGAATGTCCATATGATGATTCACTAATCATAATCAGTCCTTAAATCCTAACTTCTCGGTTACAAAGGCAGGCAGTATTTATACAAATAATTTGAAATTTTCTCATGTGGACAGCCCTGATGCTATAAGGAACACTCTCTTTGGCCCACTGTTGTGTGTTTTTTTGTTTGTTTGTTTGTTTGTTTTATTGAGATTGTTCAGATACCATACAATTATCCAAAGATCCAAAGTGCACAACCAGTTGCCCCTGGTGACTGAACAGATAAAAATACAGTCTTGATAATATTTACAATTTAGCTACATCTCATTCATCTAATTTCTGAGTTTCAACAAAAATAGGGGACTTCCACATGCAAGACTGACACTGCTCAAAGTTCCTCTCCATTTTTCTGATTCTTCTAAAAAATTTCCCCCTTCTCTCCCAAGAGGAGAGTGAATGGAGGCCTTTTGCAACATATCCCCTGAAACAGCATCAGTCGTCAGTCAGGGTTTCCACTTGGTTGTTGCTCCAATAACTAAGTGTATTTACACATCCCAACAGGCTGAGTCAGTATGTGCACAATGGTTTACTTGTTTCATTTAAGGATGCACTCGGAGGGAGCCTGGAGTCAAGCAGTTCTGGAAGAAACTCAAATGTCACCTTCAGGGACACCCACCTTCATTGACCCTCTCCATTTAAAATTGTCTCCCCATCCTGTCGATTTCCTCTGCTTTCTGTTGTTTCTTCATAGCACTTACCATTATCTCACATACAATATATTTTCCTTACCTCATTTTTTGTCCTTTCCCCTGGAATGTAAGCTCCAGGAGGCAGGCAGCAGGACTGGGTCTGGGGTGGGGCTGGTGAGGTATGGAGTCCAAGGGCAGGGTGAGATCCTGACTTTATTTCAATGTTTGATATCTTCTTTTAAAATATTGCATTAACGTATTATTCATCTTGATCACAGAGATTTTTGGCGCTCCCTTAAATTTTGCGCCCCAAGCAAGTGCTTCGCTTGCCTCCCCGTAGCTCGCCTCCCCGTAGCTCCTAGCTCGGGCCAGGGCAGGGTGTTTTAACTATTTTGTTCACTGCTGAATTAATGAGAAGCCTGGAACTTCTCATTAATACTTTCAGTATTAATAATCTCTTGTTGCCCAAATAAAGCATCCTTAAAGAAACAGTACCCATTTCTTCCAGGATGCCACAAACCCTTCCAACCAAGAGGAAGGAGGAAGGAGGCAGACACCCAGAAAGGACATAGCCCAGGTCTCCCCATCGCCCCGCTCCATCCTGCTCCAGGCCTAACTGCCCCTCACCCCTCTCCCACCCTCCCTATCCCACCCTTCTGGGGGATAGGCTTGCCAAGTGTTTCAACCCAGGGATCAGGGTTCAAGTGCGCGCGGGAGGTGGTCACAGGACACGTGGGGCAGGAGCGGCAGGGCAGAGCCGAGCGCGGTGGGGTGAGAGGCAGTTTAAGGGGGTGGGATGCCGGGTGGGATAGGGGAAGGAGTGGGGGCGGAGCGCGGGGCGGGGCGCCGGGGACACAGCGGAAGATGAGATGTATGGGGCGCCAAGGGCTTCAGAGCAGGACTTCAGGCTGTGCGCTGAGCGAGGCGCCGCAGGGTGCCCGGGGAGCGGGGTGGGGCGCAACGCGAGGAAGAAGTCGGTGTGTGGGCTGGGGCGGGGCGGGGCAGGGCGGAGCGCGCAGGGCAGGGCCGTCTCGGCTCCCGGAGGCGGTCATCGCTCTGTTGCCGCGGCCGCTACATCTGCGATCGCCGGCGTCGGTGTCCCTCGCCCCGGTGCGGCTAGGAGTGCGGCGGCCGGGGGGTCCTGCCGTTGGAGAGGGAGGCCCGGGCCCCACCGAGGCGCTCGCCGCCGCCCCGCGCCATGGTGGACGTGCTGGGCGGGCGGCGCCTGGTGACCCGCGACGGCGCGGCCGTGGAGGCCGAGGCGGCGCTGCAGAACAAAGTGGTGGCGCTGTACTTCGCCGCTGGCCGGTGCGCGCCAAGCCGCGACTTCACGCCGCTGCTCTGCGACTTCTACACGGAGCTGGTGGACGAGGCGCAGCCGCCCGCGCCTTTCGAGGTGGTCTTCGTGTCGGCCGACGGCAGCGCCGAAGAGATGCTGGACTTCATGCAGGAGCTGCACGGCGCCTGGCTGGCGCTGCCCTTCCATGACCCTTTCCGGCAGTGAGTGCAGGCGGGGGGCGGGCCGGGGCGGGGCTGGTTCCCACCAGCTGTTCTCTGCCCTCGAGCCTGAAGCTCTTTGAGATCCCCCCGTCTCCTTTCAGCCCTAGTCTCAAGTAAATCACAATCAGTCCCCTGCTTCCACTTTTCTTTGGAGATCCAGGAGCACGGGAACCCCTAGGAAGGTTCTTTGAAACACAGATCGCCCTCCCTACCCCCAGAGTTTCTGAGTCATTGGGTCTGGGGCTGCAGAGAAGGTGCGTTTCCATCCCGCTCCCGGTACTGCTTGCTGACAGTCTGAGAACCGCTGTTCCAGGCAGCCCCAGGAGGCCCGTGTACACTGCGGACTCTCCACACGCCTCTGCGCCCTCCTCTCCTTTAGGGTCTCTCCGGGTGAGAGGAACAGCGAGGAGACAGACGCCCCTGGTGGCTGGAGAGTCAGAAAGGGTTGATCCGTGCGAGCCACCTTATTGCTGGTCGTCAGATTTGTGACAGGATGGTTGAAAACCAGAAGGGTGCCCGCAGGGATAGCTGGTGGGGTGTAACTTGCTCAGAGGAAGTGGCGGGAACCTCCTGGGAGAGAGTAACCCAGAGGCTGGACGTTATTTGTGTTTTCATTTAATTTTCTTGCAGTAATATATAAAAATATATGTGACATAAAAGTCACCGTTTTTAGCCATTTTTAAATGTGCAATTCAGTGGTATTAATTATATTCACAATGTTGTGCCACTATCACCACCATCCATTGCCAACCGCTTTTCATCACCTCAAACAGAAATCCTGTACCCTTTAAGCACTAACTCCCCCGACCCCCAGCCTGTACTTTGTGGTTTCAGTTTCATTTTGAGTGACTGGAATCTCATAACTAAAAAAAAAAGCTTTTCCTGCTTCTGTAAATGTAGAAAGTACCAGACTTCTGGACTCATGCAAGAGGCATATGTTTGATGAGGCAAAAATAAAAATAAAAATGCTCAGTCTCTGAGGAGATCTTCCTTTGGAAAAGATGGTGATGGTGTGGGGACCCTCCCCTCTTTGTTGAATCTTAGAGTTTCTGAATGAATTAGAAGTTGACCTTGGCGCTGCTTCCCTCCGCTGAATTACAGGCTCTAGGGACAGGAAGCTGACAGGATTTGGAAGGATTTCAGGGAGGGATTTGCAGCTTCCGCAGAGAGGGAATATGACACGAGGCACTGATTGTACAGCATGTTGGATTCTCCTGTGAAATGCAATGTAACAGTCAGGACTGAAGTGTAAATAGCAGTTTAGAAAGTGATTTGTATTCATTTTTCTCCTTCACTCTACACTGCCACTCCAGGAAAGTCTGATGCCCTTATCCCAACCATCCCAGTAAATAGACCTGAGTCATGAATTACTGGGTTTTGTATGTGAATGTGCTGCAGCTTCAATGCTTCCAGGGGCATGTGTCACATTTTTCTGGTTTTTTTTTTTTATTCAGCTGTGACATTATCCTCCAATTTAGTTATCGTGAAACGATATTCCTTCTGGACAATTAAAAATCGAAGCTCACTTTGGAAAATTCCATCAAAGACTCATTCACTGGAGAGGTCAGCTTTTTCTCCCCAACGCGTGCCTTTTGATGATGCTGAATGAAAGATGAGGTGCGGGTGAGAAGCTGCTTGGCTTTTGGGTGGGAAAGTCTGCTCTCTGGAGGCCTCACAGCACTTGGGAGAGTGGCTATTGGTTTTCAATAAGCCCAAGACTATGAAAGTCTGTCCTTATAATAAATATAATTGAGGCGTTATTTAATTTTCAAAGGGATTCACTGTAGAATCACTTCAAAGGATGCATTTTAAAATAACATTAGAGCACCCCAGTTATGCACAGCTCTTGAAAGAACACACTTAGTTTTGAAGTGGGACAGTAACAGGATTCATAATTGGGTGCAGAGCTCGGGTCTTGGGCCAGCCCCCAGTGCTGTGATCCACCAGTGGTGTGACCGTAAATGAGTTATTTTATCATGGAGAACAGCAGTACACCTGTGTCATGTGAAGATTGTGGGGACTGAATTGATACGTGAGAGGGCTCTGAGCAGTATGGGCTGCTTATGTACTAGCACTTTGTGTCTGCTATCCCATTTTACAGATGTGCTGTTAGATTGCAGAGCCCACTTCTCTAACCCCGGAATCCCCCCTTCTGCTCTGTCCCACTTCTTCTCTGAGGAGATGCTGAGCCTCGGTGACATGTGGGATCAGCCCCCAGGAGCACACAGATTCTCTCAGTGTCTTAGCTGCCAGAACTGCTATGACAAATACCACACAACAGACAAGCTTAAACAACAGGAATTTATTGGCTTGTGGTTTTGGAGTCTAGAAGTCCAAAATCAAGACTTTAGCAAGGCCATGCTTTCTCCCCGGAGTCTGTGTAGTGATCTGGAGCTGGCTTGCTGCAATCCTTGGGGTTCCTTGGTTGCATCTATGCTTCTATCCACATGGCAATCTCTTTCTCCTCTTGTCCTATTTTCTGGTTTCTGCTGACTTCTGGCTTCTTCCTGCGGCTTTCTCTGACTTCTGCATCCAAATTTCCTCTCTTTATAAGGTGTCTGATTGTGCAAATTAAGACCCATCCTGATTCAGTTGGCCACCCCTAAATAGGATCTTGGAAGAGCCTATTCAAATGAGCCCACCCCTGGCTCACCTTAATATATTCAAAGATACTGTTTACAAATGGTTTTACACCCCAGGAACTCAGATTAAGATTAAAAAGATATCTTTTGTTGGAGTACATGATTCAATCTACCACACTCAAGGAAGGCATTTTGTTAGGGTGCATGATTCAATCTACTGCACTGGGGAGGGCCTCTCTTTCAGGCCATGCAGTGCTTCCTTCTGTGTCCCCTGATTATCCGGCTAAGGCATCGGAGCAGATAAGCGGCTCAGGGCAGTGGGAGGCCAAGGACACCAGGGTGTCTCCACCTGGTCAGGCCATTTTCCGGTAGTTGGGTTTTCTTTTCTTGAACTTAGCTATTTGTTTCTACCCACTTCCAGACTGAACTTCAGAAACCCTATCATTGTCATTTGTAAGCCAGGAAATGGGATATTCTCTGTGTCTTAGTTTCCTAGAGCTGCTGTTACAAAGTGCCACATAGTGTCTTAAAATAACAGAAATTTATTGTCTCACAATCCTGGGGGCCGGAAATCTAAATCAAGATGTCAGCAGGGCCACGCTTCTGTTGATGTCTGTAGGGTTCTGGTGGTGGCTTGCCGGCAATCCATGGCGTTCTTTGGCTCGTGGCATAACTCAGTCTCCGCGTCTTCACAAGGCTGGCATCTTTGTCTATCTGTCCTTCCATTTCCTCCCCTGATAAGGACACCCACCAGCCATAACCAGTTTGGCCTCATTTAACTAATAACATCATCAAAGATCCTTTTTCCAAATAGGATCACTTTCATGAGACAGAGGGTTAGGAATTGAACATCTCTTTTTTGGGGCCACCATTCCATCCATAACACCTGGAGCTCCTTATCCCAGTCTGGATTATGGACTCAGATCATAGAAAAACAAAAATAGCCATCACCAAGAAAGACAAAAAAAAATATATGCAAAACACAGTACTTTGTGCTCGGTGCTGCAAAGTCCAAGCTGGGGTCCCAGACAGTGGCTTCAACTTCTGAGTTCCACTTGGCAAGTGCATGGTGAAGGGGTCCCCCATTCTATCTTCCCCCTAGTCACTGGCTGCCCAGTTGATTACTGGTGAACTGTCCGAGTTGAGGGAAAAGACGATTCCTCTGAGAAAGCACTGTGCAGCCCTTTGCAGAGTTACCCTGGGGATGGGGGCTGGTCATGGAATGCACTGGCAGGAAAGAAAAACAAAAGCCTGGCACCTCTCACCCTTGTTCTGAAAGGTGCATAGATCTTGGTTTTCTGAATGCGTCACAGACAAAGCACAGTGTTGCATGCCGACCTTCAGCCCTAAGGCAAGCACTAATGATGGTTCCTAGCAAAGGAGATGGTGTGTGCCCTTGGCTGGGGGCATTGGTTCATTTCTGGCCCTGAAGCCCCCTGTGCAGGTCGGTTGAGTAGACAGAAGCTGTACCTGCCCTCAGCTTCAACGTGGGGGTAACACGGAGCACAGCTTCTAATGCAGCTCCCAGCACTTAGAGATGTTCCCAAGACGTGTTTCCATCTTCCTTATCTTCCTTCCCTTTGTTACTGGGTTAATGGGTCAAACTCAATATTTCTCCAAGACTTAAACTCCAATGTCCAAATTTACCAGCACAAATTGCTGTTGTATATTGCCATTCATGCTTGCATCGTGCTTTTTTTACCTGAGTGGTTGTCACTTAATAACTCCCATACACACTCTGTCTTTGGGACATCAGCAGAACCCCCCAAGGAGAACAAGAGCAGATCTGCCCCTCTGTCTTCCCCCTCTGGCTCTGACAACTGCCTCCCCAGGGACCGGGCAGGTGTTGCAGAGTCTCAACTTTGAGGCTGACATATTTGGATTTGATGGAAAAGAAAACCGTGGCTTAATTTCTTGGGTAGAGAATGTTTCAATTAGAGCCACTGGCTCAGTTGGGTAGAGTCAATTCTTGCACCAATGCTTCTTGACTCCATCTTTCCACCCCTTGCCACTCTCCAGAGCTGTTTCAGCCGCCTCCTGGGCTCCTCCCCCTTGCCTGTTTCTGAGCCCCCCCAACTCATCATGATCCATCATGATCCATCACGACCTCCCCTCACCCCACACACCCCACAGGCATTGGATCTTACTGATTCTTTGTCTTTCAAAGCCTCCATTGTCTACTCATTGCTGCTTCCTTCATTTAGGCCCTGGACTATTAGAATATTCTCCTACCTGGTCTTCTGGTAGTTTTAACTTATTCTCTGTTCTCTCATCCACCTCATCTTTCTCAAACATGAATGTAATCCACTCCTTACTCAGAATTCTCCAGTGGTTACCTAATTTCCTGACCTCTCCTTTAGTGTTGGACCCACACTCACTTCCTGCCCCAGTCTCCTGTTTTCCTCCACCTTGTCTCACCCTGCTTTCTGGCCAGACTCAACAACCTGATGTTCTGGAATATTCCATACACTTCCATACCTCCACGGGTTTTACAGATGCTGTCTCCACCCCAGCCCCTCCCCAGAGGACACGGAGGAGCATGGGATATATTACTGACCTAGAAGGCCTCTGCCGTTGGTGTACCTGGTCTTCAACCCCACTACCCTGTTTTAGGGGTGTGTGTTTAGGGGTCTCGAGCCAGACATTGTGCAGTGCTTGGCACCTTCGAGGTGCTTGTTTGATGAATGGTTGAAGCAAGTGAGCAAAATAAAATGTTTTAGAAAGATTTGCTTGCTAACAGTCTGCCGGATGCTGAGATGGAAAGAGATTGGGGTCAGAAGTTGCCATGGCAACCAAGAAGCTCGGTGATGCCTGGTTAAGCTAGGGTGGGGAGCTCACGTTGCAGCCCACCAAAGGATACAGAGAAACTGGGGTCTTGGATTTTCTCAAATGGTTAAAATACTCCTGAGTTATCATGAGTTCATTCTGCCCAACAACAGTCTCTTCTTTTTGAAGGGCTTTCTATTCTCTCTGGACACCGCTTAGCAGCCCAGAGGGTAATGAGATGACTTCAGGGGAGGATGGTGGTTATTTGCCCCTACCGTGTGGTTCCAAGGCTACATTTCTCCCCAGACAGTGGGTGTCAGGGTTGGGATTTGAGGGCTGACCCTAGGCAACTCTTTAAAGATATCCTGGAGCAACTAAATGGCTTTATGTCAAACCCCCTCTTCTCTCCTCAAACCCCAACTTACCTCATATCTCCCTGATTGCTTCAGAGCTTGAGTTAATGTTGCAATGTGATTAAAACAGAAGCAGCAAATCAAAGAGGTGTAAACAATAAAGGTTATTGGCAAGCTTAGTCGAAACACCCAGTGGTAAGGAGCTGGCCTCCAGGGAGGCAGGAGGCCACTGCAGATGAAGTTTCATGCCTCTGCCTTCTCTCCTGTTTGCATCAGGCTTGGGCTGCACACAGCAGCTGCCTGGCAAATTCAGTGTGTCCTCGTGGTGACAGAATGACTGCTGTGTCTGGGACTGCACACCCTCACCCCATCCTCTTTCCCTGCACACAGGCAAGTGCTCCCTGGAGTGTCACTGCTTCTGAGTCAGCTAGTTCCCCATTCCTGTACTAGTCAGTGTAGCCAGAGGGCAAGGAGTGTGTTGACTGGGCCATTGGCCTACCCAGAATTGGGGGTGGGTCATTCCCACACAGTTAGAACAGCCAACGTTTTTTGAGCACTTAGTATATGCCAAGCCCTGTCCTTAGCTAAACTGTACGTATATGAATCATTTGATCCTGACAACAACCCCGGAGATGGATTGTGTTATTCCTGGGGTGCACCTGTGGCACACTGTGCTCTGGGGACCACACTTTGAGAACCCCTGCCCAAAGGCAATCCCTGACCCAGCAGCAGCAGCAGCACCTCCACCCTGAACTCACTGGGATTGCAGAGCCTTGGGCCCCACCCAGATCTGCTGAATGAGAAACGGGTGTGAACAAGCTCAGGCATCTGGGTGGGAACAAGCCGTCAGGGCAATTCCAAAGATCTCTTCTGGATTCCATCAGAACCACTCCCCAAATTATCCTGGCCTCGTGCATAAGGTTCTAACTCCATGTGAAGATACAGCCTCGCGTGGTCTGGCCCTTCTCAGACTCTACACCACCCGGATGTCTGCTTTCCCTCTTTCAGGAACATGGTGGATGCTTTCATCCCCTGTCCCCTCAGCCCAAAGTAAAGTTGCTGAAGTAGCCAACATTCACTTTGCTAATGCTGCCGGGATGCAAAACAGCATAAATGGATTGGCTTTTATAAAGAGGGTTTATTTGGTTACACAGTTACAGTCTTAAGGCCATAAAGTGTCCAAGGTAAGTCATCAACAATCCGTACCTTCACTGGAGGATGGCCAATGGTGTCCGGAAAACCTCTGTTAGCTGGGAAGGCACATGGCTGTTATCTACTCTGGAGTTCTGGTTTCAAAATGGCTTTCTCCTAGGATGTTCCTCACTAGGCTTCAGCTTCTTTCCAAAATGTCACTCTCAGTTGCTCTTGGGGCGTTTGTCCTCTCTTAGCTTCTCTGGAGCAAAAATCTGCTTTCAACAGCTGTCTTCAAACTGTCTGTCATCTGCAGCTCCTCTCTCAGCTTCTGTGCATTCTTCAAAGTGTCCCTCTTGACTGTAGCAAGCTTGCTCCTTCTGTCTAAGCTTATATAGTGCTCCAGTGAACTAATGAAGGCCCACGCTGAATGGGCGGGGCCACACCTCCATGGAAATTATCCAATGAAAAATCTCGCCCACAGTTGAGTGATCACATCTCCATGGAAACATCCAATCAAAAGTCTCCAACCCAATCAACACCAACAGGCTTCCTGCCCACACAACACTGCATCAAAGATAAAGGCATTTTGGGGGACATAATACATCCAAACCATCATACCGTCTGACAAAAAACTTGAATTAAGCACCCGGCCATTTTTCTGCAGCCTTTACGCAAAGAGCTGTTTTGGTTGTTCTTCTTTCCTTCGTATTTTTGTTTGATGCCATTGGGGAAAGCTCATGTCTTAGGCATTCCAAATTTCAGGTATTATGCAGGATTTTTCAAACACTAGAGAGGGGCATCTCTTCCACCACAATTTACATCTGATGCACCATCTTGGTTCCTAGATCTCTGGAAGTTTCCATCCAATAAAGATTTGTGTGTCTGAATTTCAGACGCCTCCCATGTCTTGAGTGTTCCTGGCTGGATTTGCAAAAGGATCAGTTTGTCCATTAAATCTGGGGTGTTACATGAATTGGCTTCTACCTCGTGTTTTGTTTTTGGCTTGTCAGTTCTTCAAATGCCAAGTTTCAGCAGAGTGGTATCTATTGTGTATGCAGCTAGTCCTCTTTTTACTATATGTGGTGGCTTTTATGTAATCGTTTATTATATTTTTAATATTTTATATATTTTTCTTCCCACCTTTCCTTTTTCCTCCCCCTGTGAGTATGCAGTTAGACGTTTCATGGAACAGCTTCCAGAGCTTCTGGATTGGAAGCTTGTTCTTTTGAAATGTCTGGCCTCTCTTAGAGGAGAGTTAAGTCTGTGTTTGGCCTTTGTGTTGGCCAGATCTGCTGGATTCTGGATGATATTGTGTCTCCTCTTTTTTTCCTTAATCAGTCTTGGTAGAGACTTGTTCCATTTGTTAGTCTTTCCTGAGAACCCAGTTTGGTTTTAAATTTTTTATTGTAGTAGCTACATACAGTTCACAATTTCCCATTTTAACCACTTCCAGGTGTACAATTCAGTGGTGTTAATTTCATTCCCAATATTGAGCTGCCATCACCAATGTCCATCACCCCAACCTTTTCATCACCACATTTGGTTTTATGGCTCCCCCATATTAACTTTTGTTGGATCATTTCCTATTTCAATTCTCAGTTTATTTCACCTTCTTGCTACTTTCCTTGTGTTTACTCTGAAATTATTATTCTAGCTTCTTGAATTAAATATGTAACAGTCCTTTTGGTTTGGGGAAAAAAATGGGTTTAAGGCTAGAAATTTGTGAGTGTATTTAATTGTAATCACAACTTGTATTATTTTCTATGCTGTTCTTGTCTCGTCATACCTTGTTGTCTGCATTGCTATTTCATATATAGCATATGAATTATTTAGTTTTTTAGCTCATTCTTAAAAACTATTTTTTATTGGTGTCTGATTCATTTACGTTATGGCCTAATGAGGTAGTGTGTAAAATATTGGTCTTTTGGAATGTACTGAGACTTCCTTTGTTAGCTAGAACATGGGAGGTTTTGTAATTGTTGCATAGATGTTTGAAAACAGTGCATTTCTCTCTTTGTTCAGTGTAGGGTACTGTGTATATTTTCCTGATGGAGTTAATGTTTCTTCTTCGAGCTGACAGCAGGCAGTTATTGACGGGGGAGATTTTGGTAATAGGAGTGTCTCAAATGCATTTTCCCTTCCACTCAGGTTCATAATCCTGAGAGCAACAGATAAGGGAAATCAGTTTACTGTTACTGTGAAGCGCTTGCATTTTCACTCAGCTGTCCTCTCTTGAGGGAAATAATCTCCCTGAAGGTTACAGTGAGAACTGCAAAATAAGAAGGCAGATGATCCTTTCTCTAAATGAATACAAATAATTTCCTAAGAGGCTACTCATGGTCTTACGAATGGTGGCAAAATATAATTCAGGAATGTTTCATCCCCGATAACATTAATCAACGCATCATCGGATTGTAGAATAGAAAGCCGAATAAGGCTCTGGATTTATTTAGAACTAAAGAAATGTTTACTTGTACTGTTATATGTATCTGATATATATTTTTTCAACCTCTTGAGATGTAGGGAAGGATATACATTTTTATGTTTTTAGGTGGGCTTAGAACTGGACTGTCCAATATGGTGGCCACTAGGCACTTAAATTTTAATTAAACAATTAATTAAAATGAAACATTGAGTCCCTCCGTCATACAAGCCGCATTTCAAGGGCTCAGCCATATGTGGCTAGCGGCTACTGTACTGGACATTGCATACAGAACATTTCCATCACTGCAGATGGTTCTCTTGGTCTAGCAACTGGGTGACAAGAAGAAGCAAAAAAGACTCAAAAGGGCTCCACCAGCAAACTCAGAGGGAGAGCTATGCAATGGCCTGCAATCGACAGACCTGGTGGTGGTTGCGTTTTAGGTTGGTGGGATCAGCCAGGGCGGGTGAAAATGTGACAGCCCTCCCTGTCTGAAGCCCTAACCCTTTGGTTCATCCTCTCTCTCCCTCAGTGAGCTGAGGAAGAGGTACAACATCACGGCCATCCCCAAGCTCGTGGTCCTGAAGCAAAGCGGAGAGGTCATCACTGACAAGGGGCGGAAGCAGATCCGGGAGCAGGGGCTCGCCTGCTTCCAGAACTGGGTCGAGGTGGCTGACATCTTTCAGAATTTCTCCGGTTGAATTCGGAGGGATCTCAGAGGGCAGGGGGCAGGCATTCGTCCCACCTTCTCCTACACCACAGATACCCAAGGGGAAAAGAAGATCGCACTTCATTTTCTTTCTCTGTTGGTATTATTTTATTTTATTTCGGAATTGAAGCACTAAGCTGTGGCAGAAAGTGAATGTTGCTCAGGAAAAACACCCTCCCCATTTTGTTTGTGGTTTATTTTTATCATCCTTAGCATAACATTAGCCACTTGAGCTTAAGGAAGGACCCTTGTATGGTTCACACTAAGCTATTTGAAATCTATGCAAAACATTTATTTGTGCAGATCTCTTCAGGTAAAATTATATATATATGTATGAATGTAGATACATTTTTCCAATGATCTATTTATTTTAATGATATGCTTCCACAAGTATGTTTATTAAGAAACACTGCAGAATCTATATGCTTTAATAAACAAACCTATTTTTACCTCGAGCAGCTCTGAATTCCTTCTTTCTTGGTCCAAACCATTTGGAAGAAAATGATTCACTCAGTTAATACCATACTTAACGATTTGTTTTTTTTTTTTCTGAAAGGTGCTAGTTTTAAATTATGTGTCTTCATGGATTTTTTTTTCTTCTTCTCTTTGCTCTCTTTTCTCACACTTTTATTTTTGAAGCCTTACCTCCCTATTTCACACTTATTTTGAATAGCTTTATAAGCTCCTGGAAAGAAATGAAAATTTCAAGGCTGTAGACTTATGCCTTCAAGACCCACCCTCAACATTTCCAAAAAGGTGATTGTGGATCCAGGTAAACAAAAAGCCCACACATATTCTCTACTAATAGTAAGAGGTAGAGTTGCCAGGGCTTCAAGTTACTGATCTCCACTTGTAGATTCTCCCTGACTCTCCTGCACATGGACAAGCCTTCTTTGCACTTGTTGCTTTCCAGCACCATTCAGATGTGATTGTTTGGAAGGTGGGGACCCTGAGAACACTGGACACCGATATCTATCCCAGTTCCCCTCTTCAGAACTGGTAGGCTTGCTCTGGGTCCCTCTAACTGCTAGGACCCAGGAATCCCAGCTTTCCCCAAAGTTTTCCCAACTTTCCCCATTCGTCTTGGGAGTAGTGAGCTGCAAAGGAGTGAAGCTGTCCGGCGATGACTCTCATGAAACCCAGGCCACGTTATGCTGAGTCCATGGGGTTGAGACGTGTGGAGTGCCTGCAGTTGGCTCAGTTAGAGAGAGAAGGGCTGGGAAACCAAGTGGCTCAGGCACATCTACCTTCCCTGCCCTCTACTAGATCCCTTAACTTCTCTCCACTGAAAACCAAGACCCAGCAACGTTGGGCTTCTGCTGGTTGATAAAAGACTTGTTTGACTGAGCTAACCTGCTCATTGATTTCCCCAGAAGTAAATCATTTAGGAAAATAGTTGTCTTCTCATATCAAGAGGTGGCATACTCATTTAATTATGGTGTTTAAAATTACACATTGTTGGGGGAGGGTAAAGGGTATGGGCATCTCTTGAATATAGAATGCCCACAAGCCATTGTGCATGTGTGTGTATGTGCATGTTGGGATGGGGGTGGGGGTGACTTTTAACCACAAACTTTTTTAAAAGGTAGAGAAATGTCCTTCTGGTAAACCACATGCTTGTCAGCCGCCGTGTAAGAACCTGGACACTCTGTTGATCCACATGGGCTAGAGAAGTGTGTCCTTGTAGAGTGGGAGCTCCACTTGGCTCCATGGGTTCCAGCTGAGTGGTGGGCCTTGGCATGCTTGATGGCGGAAGGGTCCTGGGCAGGGCCACCCTACAGCTGCAGACCCTGAAGGGAGCAGGCCCAAGTGTGGGGGCCCTCGGATTGGGAGGTTGGCATTGGCACCCTTCCTGCTCCATAGGTGTGGCTTAGGCTGGGAGAGTGGTGGGCCAGTGTTCCAGTTTGCTAGTGCTGCCATTTGCAAAACACCAGAGATGGATTGGCTTTTACAAAGGGGGTGTATTTGGTTACACTGTTACAGTCTTAAGGCCATAAAGTGTCCAAGGTAAGGCATCAACAATAGGGTACCTGCACTGGAGGATGGCCAATGGCATCCAGAAAACCTGTTAGCTGAGAAGGCACATGGCTGGTGTCTGTTCTGGGGTTCTAGTTTCAAAATGGCTTTTTCCCAGGACATTCCTCTCTAGGCTGCAGTTCCTCAAAAATGTCACTCTTAGTTGCTCTTGGGGTGTTTTTCATCTCTTAACTTCTCCAGAGCAAAAGTCTGCCTTCAGCGCCTGTCTTCAAACTGTCTCTTATCTGCAGCTCCTCTCTCAGCTCCTGTGCATTCTTCAAAGTTTCCCTCTTGGCTGTAGCAAGCTCGCTCCTTCTGTCTGAGCTTACGTAGTGCCCCAGTAAACTAATCAAGGCCCATGCTGAATGGGCGGGGC
The DNA here is from genome assembly GCF_015220235.1 of Choloepus didactylus. Lineage (NCBI taxonomy): Eukaryota > Metazoa > Chordata > Mammalia > Pilosa > Megalonychidae > Choloepus > Choloepus didactylus. The sequence continues at coordinate 16,695,653 of NC_051316.1, forward strand.
CACACCTCCATGGAAATTATACAGAGTCATTACCCACAGCTGGGTGGGGCGCATCTCCAAGGAAACAACCTAATCCAAACGTTCCAACTTAATCAACAGTAATATGTCTGCCCCCACAAGGCTGCATCAAAGAACATGGCTTTTTCTGGGGGACATAATATATACAAAATGGTACAGCCATTTAAAATATTATTTTGAAAATAAACATAAAACAAATTTAAAAATATTATTTTTATCTGAAGAATTCTTCTTTAATATTATAACACCCTTAACAATTTTTCCTAATGTCAGAGTCAATCCAGCCTTCTGTGAGAGAACATACATTTGTTGCATTTTGCCAAATGTATTACAGAAAGCCAAAATAAAAAAGCTTGGAAAAATACTGAGAAGTAAGAGGGAAAAACTCCTGTCACCTGGAAGTAAAACTGCTATCAATATTTTAGTACATCTGTCTGCTCCACTGAAGTCACCCACCAGTTTTCTTTCTTTGGGTACCTGTTATGGTTTGAATGGTGTCTTCATTCAAAGTCCTAATCCCAGTCCTGTGAATATGATCCTATTTGTGAATAGAGTCTTTGAAGATATGATGAGTTAAGATGAGTCCAAACCAGCTTAGGGTGGGTGCTAGCCCAGTATGACTGCTGCCCTTATAAAGGCAAGGAAATGTGGACACAAGCAGAGACAGAGAGGAGAACACCGTGACAACTGAGGACTGAAGCCAAGGATCGCCAGCAAACCTCTAGAAGCTGGGAAAAGGCAAGCAAGCAATCTCCCCCACAGATCTTCAGACTTTTAGCATCCAGAACTGTGAGTGCAAGATAATACATTTCTGTTGTTTTCAGCCCCCATCTGTGGTACTTTGTTACAGCATCCTTGGGAGACTAAGACAATATCCACTGATTTCCATCTTTCCCCTAAAACCTTCACTGTGGTCCCAGACCACCACCACTGCCACCAGCAGCATCAGCGGCACCGTCCTAGGGGGCTCGTGAGAAAGGCAGCATCTTGATCCCACCCAAGACCCACGTTCATCAGCATGCCCCGGTGGTGTGTGCAAACATTCGAGGAACATTGCTCTGCAAGGCATCTTGTCTACTACATTGGTTGAAGTCAGTACTCTGAGCCTATTATATGAGTGGCATCTTTTCTCAAAATCCAGACTTCCCACTAAGCAGACGGTTCTGGCTCAGGCTCAGGCTCCTTCTGCTTCCCCATGTAAGGCCCCACTGTACACTCTCCTGAAGAACCATTCACAGACCACAGTATAGCTCAGCAGCAATTTCATTCAAAAAAAGATACATTCAGATATATTAGGTGGTCTATCCATTTTGTCTTTTAGAGGAAGCCTCTTCTGGGGCTTTCATATTTCTCCACTGGGTTCTGATTGAACCAGATGACCGTTAACCAACAGTCAACCTGGGATAGTGCTTTGCAATTATCCCAGGGGTTCTCTAGTTCTCTCTCCTGTTTCTTGTTTACCACATCTTTCCCTTTCTTGATTTACTCCCTTCTTTTGTTGGAACATATCCCCTAGTAGTTTTCTGACATGAGGTGAATAGCAGGTAAATTTTTTGAGACCTCCCATATCTGAAAATGTCTCTATTCCACATCATATTCAATGGGTAGTTGGATGGATATAGGATTCTAGGCTGGAAATAATTTGAAGGCACTGCTCCATAGTTCTCTTTGTTGGGGTTGAGAAGTCTGACTCCATTGTGATTCATGATCTTTTGTTTGTGGCATGAATCTTCTCTCGAAACTCATCAGATCTCTTTGCCTCATGGTTCTGCTCTTTCAAGAAGATGTGCCTTAGTGAGCCTCTGTTTTCAGCTTTACTGCCTGGCCTTTGTGCCCTTCCAATATGGAAATATGTGACTTTTACTTGTGGGAAATGTTTCTGAATTTTTTTGTTAATTTTTCTCCTTTCTTGGTTTTCTCTTGCTGCAATTTCTAGTGTTTGGATGTCAGCACCCTCCACTTTTCTTATATGTTTGTCATCTATTTTTTACCTCTTTTTATTTTTATTCTACTTTTTGAGAGACTTCTTCAAATTTGTATCCTAGTCTTTTTTTTCTGCTATCATGATATTAATATACAAGAGTTCTTTGTTTTCTGAGGCTGTCCCCTTCCTTCCCTCCTTCCCTTCATTTTCCCTCTCTCTTTCTCCCTTTTCATTCTGTTCTAATTCCACAAAAGTAGTATCTTCTCATATCCAAGGATATAATGATTAAAAAAAAATTGTCTTCTGCCTTCATAGTTTCTGTTAACTCTAAATGGCTTCTCCTTCCCCCATCTCCTAATTTTTGGGAGGGACTAAGTAGCACGCCAGCATCGCTTGGTAACTCTGAGCTTCCCCGTAGATTGATCTTGCTGGGCCATTTTGTTGGAGAGGTCTTTCTTCTTGGGCTCATCATATTTATCACAAAACAGCTTCCATTTTCTGTCTGGAGGGTGAAGGACTGGTTGACAGTATTCTGGGAGCTGGCTGGGGGGTATACCTTCACTTAATTACCCTGATTCCACTTTGGCACCTCTGCCTTTAGCCATGTCTCTCCCAATCAAGGTGATAATCTCCTAAGTCTGGTATCTTCTTTGGGGTGGTGTTCTGGTTTCCTAATGCTGCCATTTTGCAAAACACCAGAAATGGATTGGCTTTTATAAAGGAGCTTTATTTAGTTACAAAGTCACAGTCTTAAGGCCATAAGGTGTCCAAGGTAAGGCATCAACAATAGAGTACCTTCACTGGAGAAAGGCCATTGGCATCTAGAAAACCTCTGTTGTCTGGGAAGGCATGTGGCTGGTGTCTGCTCGCTCCCAGGTTGTGTTTCAAAATGGCTTTCTCCAAAATGTCTGCATCAGCTTCCAACAGCTGTCTTCAAAATGTCTGTCTCAGCTGCAGCTCTGAGGTCCTTCTATTAGTGAGCCTTTATAAAACTCCAGTAAACTAATCAAGGCCCATGCTGAATGGGTGGGGTCACACCTCCATGGAAACAACCTAATCCAAAGATTCCAACTGAATCAACACTAATACATCTGCCCCCACAAGATTGCATCAAAGAATGTGCTTTTCCTGGGGGACATAATTTATACAAATCGGTACAGGTGAGGAAGGTCAGCCACCAGGGCATGGAGTAGGGAGGGTTCTAGGGATCTAAACACTTCACAAGCAGAGTGCAACTGTCCTCCTTCTATTTGCCATATCTCTACTTCAAGGGACAACTGGAGCCACCAATTCCTGGGTCTTTGAGGATTCTCTGGTATAAACCAGGTGACTCTCCACATTCCCCAGTGCTGGCTCAGGAAGCAGGGTCAGTCAACACTCGTCTTTCACTTTTATAGCTCCCAGTATTTTGGGGGTATCATTTCCTCTTCTGTTATCCCATTAATTAAAAAGCTCCTTTACTATCTGTGCTGGTTTGAATGTATTATATCCCCCAGGAAAAGCCATATTCTTTGATGCAATCTTGTGGGGCAGACATATTAGTGGGGATTAAGTTGGAATGTTTGGATTAGGTGGTTTGCATGGAAATGCGCCCCATCCAACTATGGGTGATAATCCTGATGAGATAATTTCCATGGAGGTGTGGCCCCACCCATTCAGGGTGGGCCTTGATCAGTGGAGCCATATAAATGAGCTGACAAACAGAAGGAACTCAGTGCAGCTGAGGGTGACACTTTGAAGAGGAGTTACAGCCAAGAGGGACACTTTGAAGAAAGCACAGGAGCTGCAGATGAGAGACAGTTTGAAGACAGGTGTTGAAAGCATACACTTGTCCCGGAAAAGCTAAGAGAGGACAAATACCCCAAGTATTTGACTAAGAGTGACATTTTTGAGGAACTGCAGACTAGAGAGGAAAATCCTGGGAGAAAGCCATTTTGAAACCAGAACTTTGGAGCAGACACCAGCCACGTGCCTTCCCAGCTAACAGAGGTTTTCCGGACACCATTGGCCATCCTCCAGTGAAGGTACCCGATTGCTGTTGTGTTACCTTGGACACTTTATGGCCTTAAGACTGTAATTGTGTAACCAAATAAACCCCCTTTTATAAAAGCCAATCCATCTCTGGTGTTTTGCATTCCGGCAGCATTAGCAAACCAGAACACTGTCTTTTTTTAAAATTTGGTTTTACTGAGATATATTCACATGCCTTACAATCATCCACAGTGTACAATCAACTGTTCACAGTACCACCATATAGTTGTACATTCATCACCCCAATCTATTTTTGTCCTTTACTGGCTTTTAATGGGCTCTGCTAGGGAATGAAATTACACATACGTGTTCAAACTGCATATTAATTTGAGAGTTGGGAGATGCTTATTAATAGTTTGCAACACCACAAGGAAGCTTCCTTTTAAAATTTTATTTGATTTAATGATTTGACAAACTGCCTTTCAAGTTTAGTCTCCTGCTTTAAACATCAATTTCTAACCTTCACAATGTCTCCAAATTGCAGTTACAACTTCAGTGTCATTTCTATGATATCTCTTTGACTTTGTCATTGAATTATGAGAAGGTGAACGATCGTGTCTGATTGAACCCCACCACTTACGTCCTTAAGAGGGAAGTGGTGATGAAGTTGCCCTTGACTTAGATCTAAAAGGATGATTTTAATCGGGTTGCAGCTAGACATGAACCTGAGGTCTACAATCCTGCATGATATCCCTCTACTCCACATGAAATCCATTTATAACCCAGTAGCCTGTGGGGCCCAGTCCTTGCACAGAGGCTCCTGCAAAGAACAACCCAAAAATTACTAAAAAGAAATTCTAATTAAGGAGACCCATTCCCATCCCAAGGCCACACACCTAAAAATCCTCTTGCTTCTCTGCCCTCAATCTCCCTTACCCTACAGCATCTCCTTGAGACCCAGCCTTCATAGCATTCTCCTCTCCATCTCTCTCAGTTCCTTGTTATATTGTGTGTTTAAGCATCTCTGGTTCAATTTGCATTGCTTTGCTTATTCTTCTCATGCTGGAGTTGATCTGACCCACAGAGCTCTTCTTCATGGGTGGTAGAGGTGGAGAATCCTCCCAGATAAAGGAACATATTTTTATCTGGCTGTGGAGTGACAGGGAGAAGTCTCGCTGGCGACACTGACATCCTAATAAATCACGTTTCCATTGTACTCCGTATAAACAATCTCTTATTATTCCAGGTAAATATAAATTCCCAATTGCTATTTTGAGTAAGCATTTGGAGTGATTAGGCTTAAGAGAAATCATTTGTCTTTCCCATGTTTTTTTGCTTTCCTATTTTCCCCTTTCTGAAAACAGGAAAGTCATTATCTTCACCCTTTTTTCCTTACATATGTGCTGTGATGATTTTATTTGATATAGATAATCATCTTCAGTTTTGGGGATGAAGTGAATTATGTTAACACAAGGTTTTGGATATTAATTTAATTAGTTAATTAATTCATCCATCCATTCATTCAACAAGCATTTGGTAATTAACTCTTTGGTGCCGGGAGACATTAAACACATCGTTAGTGGTATGTAATGAGGGACGGTGTCCAGGACCTGTGGTAGGGATGAGACTGAATAAAATCAAGAGAAAGAGGGTGGTGCTTTTGTGGAACCTGCAATCACAATCTTCAGTTCTGTTTCCACGAACCTTTATTCATAAAGACCCCAATAAAACTTCATTGGTGAGCAAAGTCTGAGGCCCTTCCCAGGGGTGTGTTCATTTCTCTGTTAATAATGGCCATCTTCAGCGACTTGGACTAGAGAGGTCCCCCTCCATGTTGAAGGCATTTATTTAAGAATATTTCTCTCTACTGCACAGCCCTAGATGGAATAGTATTGGGAATACAAAAGACCTGTTCAAATCTTAATCCACGTCTCAGTGGGTGTGAACTCATCATAAATAGGACCTTTCGAAGATGTTACTATCGGTGAAGGTGTGGCCACATGCAATCAGGGTGAGCCTGAATCAGTAATTATGACTGGAGGCCTTATGAAGGGAGGAAATTTGAATGCAGTCGGTAAAAGCCTGAGGTCAGACAAAGCCATTGAGCAGAGACAGATGGCCACGGGACAGACAGCTGCCATCACCGGGACGCTACCAACTCCTGAAGGAAGCGTGGCCCTGCTGACATCTCGATTTTGGACTTCTAGCCGTCAAACTGTGAACCCATAAACTGATGTTATTTAAGCCAACCCATTATGTGGTATTTGTCATAGCGGTCCTGGAAAACTAAGACAAATAGAAACCTGGCAGCACACACCGAAGAACAGTCAATTCACCCAGGAGAGAGCTCTGTGCTTCTCTCTTTCACTTAGTGAACACTCATGATCTTTTCTTCCAAACAGACTCACTTTAAGCCAGAATTGTACCTTATATGACACTCACTGAGTATGTTTTCCCAGGAGACTCAACATGAACAACTGGCTGGAATAAAGCCCAGGTTGGCAAGACAAAAGGGGGTAGACTGTGATCATGGGGGCAGATTTTTGGGGGAAAAAAAGTTCATCAGGCTCTGGATTGCAAAAAAAGAGAAACCCCATTGTTTAACTGCAGCAAATATCTGGCAGGACACTTTCATTTATAAATCTCACCTGACTGAGGGCCCTTTTCTCTCTTCCTTCTCCCTGGACAGTCTCAGCACATGTGCTTCGGAAGCGACCTGAGGAATTACAAACCTCAGTGATTTCTTCAGGGTTCCTTTTTCAGCTGGCCTCAGCACGACCTTTAGAGTTTCCACAGCAGATCCATGAGTCAGAATTTCTGGGGAGCTTACATTTTGAGGATTTTCTTAAGCAAACTTGATTAAACAAACACATAAACAAACTGCTAGGCCTGTCATAGTTCAATCCCAATTTGCAGAATCAATGGGCTTGGAATGTTCTCGCGTCCCTCCCTGCGTTCAGACTCGAGTGGAGGGGCTGCCGAGCCCTCCAACTGTCTAAGACTGGGTGGTGGGAGTAACCTAACCCCTGGAGCATTGGCCTTTTCCATATACGGACCCCAACTGGCAATGCAGGTTTACAAATGTGCTTTCCACCTTCATACCACCCAGAGGAAGATAACGGTGAAACCCAGAAAACAAACAAATGACAACTCAACACCATCCCCTCAATCACCTTTTGCGTCACGGAGAAGAACATAATTAAGGGAGGGATCATTTCATCCTCCCATTTTATAATAAAAAAATGATAAAATGTAACAATATATGTATATTACATATAATGCAATGCAATATGATACAATGATAAAGACATAATAAATAGCTGGGAGAAAGGTCTCTCTCTCACATTTTAGCAGGTTTCCCTTCAGTAGTTCTTCTCTCCTTGCTTCACTCAGCAGACATCATCTGAGAATCTATTCAAAAGGAAACTGGTCATGGTTTCTTCTCCCTGTTGGGACATCCCAGGACTTAGGTCCAAAGAGGGAAGGCAGCACTGAGGAGAGAGAGCCTCCCCCCACCCCACGACCCCTTTCTTATTGGCAGGTCACTCAGCTCTCCCAGTACTCCTTGCCCCTACTTTCAACCTCTGCACCCAACACTCAAACCTGGCAAGGACTCTACACTGAGCAAAAGGACACATCTGCTTGCAGTTACTGTACTCCCCATTTCTGGACAAACAGAGAAAATAGAAAAGATGTCAGAAGGAGAAGGAAAACTCCAGACAGCCCTTCAGCCTGCACCTTGCTCCCTTCAGGACCACCATCTTCTCATCTCTCCCACACCCCTTACCACCACCACCATGTGGCCTCTGGGGCCCCCTTGTTGCCTCTACTGGTAGGAGGGCATTTGCTTGGGGTCCTGGACTGAGCCTTGCTCATGGCTAGTGCACATTGCACCCATCCTCTGCCACCAGCAACGGCAGCTGCTCTCTGGAGACCGGAGGCTAATTTGAGGCCAAAGCAGGATTCCACGCTTATAATGAGACTCTGGAGAGGAGAGCCTCCTGCAACAGAAGATCCTCCTTCTGAAACCGTAGCTTCCTCGAAGGGGATCAGGCTCGGTCCACTCTGTGCTCCTCCAGTAAAAACCACCACCATAATAGTAATTGCAACGTGCTTCCTCGTTCCCAAGCACGTTGGCTCGCGTGACCTCATTCACTACCCTCAGCAAGCCTGTGGGCTCAGGGCTCTGTCCTATGGGAGGGGGGACAAGGGCCTCTGGGCTTTCAGCAGGATCCTGGACTCCAACCCTGATCACTCGAATCAACTTTCTAGCTCTTTCTGCTGGTCATAGCCACATTCAATTCATTTCAGAGAAACAAGCTTCGGAACAATCACAATAATAGGTCCCTCTACTCTGAAATTGCAAATAGAATAAATTGAAAGGGCTCCTTTCCTGGCTGGCTCTCATGGCCATTTCTACTTGCTGTCTTTATCATGCAAGTCTGTCCTGAGAACTTAATGGGTTTGGCTCAAATGGGATGTATATGAACACAATGTTCAGTCTGAGAAGCTTCCAAAAGCATTTCAGGTTAAATTAGCAGAGCCTGTCTTTGGTCCTGCCCCTGCCCGCTTGGTCCTTGGGGGTCCTCTAATGGAGCAACCACTTCACTTCTCCCCAAACTTTTAGAAGGGAGGGGGCACCTCACTTGAGGAAAAAGTCCAGAGCTGGCAGAAACCCTGAGAAGATTCTAGTTGGGCTTGTAGAAAAGGAGCCACAGCTTGTGTGTGTGTGTGTGTGTGTGTGTGTGTGTGTGTGTGTAGTACATGGAATCATGTACTGAAGCAAAAGACATATTCTTAATCCATGTTCCTCTGGGTGCGAACCCATTTATAAATAGGAACTTTTTATTCTTTTTTAGAGAAGTTGTGGGTTTACAGAACAATCATGCATAAAATATAGTATTCCATGTACTACCTTTTTATTAACACCTTGCAGTGGTGTGAAACATTTGTTACAATTGATGAAAGCACATTTTTATAATTGTACTATTAATTATAGTCCATCACTTACAATAGGGTTCACTGTTTGTTTAGTGCAGTTCCATGGACTTTTTAAAAAAATATTTATTCTACCACCATATACACAACCTAACATTTCCTTTTAACTGCATTCAGATACTTATTTCAGTGCTGTTACTTATATTCACAATATTGTGCTACCGTCACCACCTTCCATGACCAAAATTGTCCCATTGTCCCAAATAGAAACTCTGTACATTTTAAATCTTAACTTTCTATTCCCAATCCCCACCCCAATTCCTGATAACCTACATTCTAGATTCTGACTCTGTGAGTTTGCTTATTCTAATTATTTCATATCGGTGAGATCATACAATATTTGTCCTTTTATGTCTGGCTTATTTTGCTCAACATGATGTCTTCAAGGTGCATTATTTTCTTACAATAACCGTCAGGTTCTCCTTTTCTTTCATCAGAAAATCAGAACGCAAATCCTTCATGTGGTAATGCAACCCATTTCCAGTTAATTCTGTCTTCGGTGAAGATGTTAAAAAGAAAAAAGAAAACAGTCTGGTCTCCTGCAAGACCAAAACAGCTTCTCTTATGGGCCAGCTGGACACAGAAGTTGTGTTCTCCCCTCCCTTCCACTTCAGCCCCTCTGCTCTTTGGGGATGACCCTTCCACTTGTCACTCATTCCACATCCCATGGCTGCTGGATCTTACCCTCACCTAGCGGTGGGCTCCTGCCTTAATAGGGGGAGCCAGTGAGAAAGTTGTTTGCTGAAGAAGCCTGGAATTGCTCAGTTGTTGCATCGTGGGTCGTTGCGAAGTGTTGGAGGGATGAATGCAAGGCCTGCGCTGGTGGGATGGCAGGCAGGGGGAGTAAATGAGCAGAGGGGACTCCCCTCTTCAGCCTGCTCTCCTGCTTCTGTCCACTTCTCACTGCCCACTCCAGTCACACAAATCCTCTTGGTTCCACTCTCAGGAACTGACGGTCCACTGGCTGGACACTCCCTGGAGCATCCTTCACCCACAAATTTGCAGCACTCACTCTTTTGAACTGGTCACACCTCTGACCACACATCTCCCCAAACGTTTATCTCTGACCACTCTATTCACCACAGCAGCGAACCCCTTACCTTGCCTGACTTTCATCGAAGCCCTTGTGGAGCATTATCTATCTGTCTGTCTGTCTGTCTGACTGTCTATCATCTATCATGCATCTATCTATCATTCTTCTGTTAGGGAAATCACAAACACATGCTAAGGGGCCATCCTACCTTCAGCTTTCTGTGACCCCCACTGTTGTGGTTTGCCAGCTGCCATTATGCAAAATACCAAAAATGGATTGGCTTTTATAAAGGTGGTTTATTAGACTACAAAGTTACAGTTCTAAGGCCATAAAAGTGTCCAAACTAAGGCAGCAACAAGAGGAAACCTTCACTGAAGAACGGCCAATGGCGTCTGAAATACCTGTGTCAGCTGGGAAGGCACGTGGCTGGTGTCGCTGTTCCTTTGTTCTTGAGTTGCATTTCAAAATGTCGTACTCCAAAATGTCCCTGGGCTTGACTCTCTTAGCTTCTCTGGAGCAAACTTTGGGCTAGCATCTCCACACGTCTCATGAGGGACAAAATATATCCAAACCAGCATATACTCAAATATATCCAAACCAGTAGACACAACAATAATTCCATTGGACTGGAAGTTAAGGCTGCCACCTGGCCACTTTGGGCTTCTTATGCCTCTGAATCAACAGGCAAGTAAGGGGATTACTGTACTGGCTGGGGTGACTGATCCTGACTATGAAGGGGAAATAGCTGCAACTACACAATGGAAGTAAAGAAGAGTTTTCCTGGAATACAGGAGATCCCCTAGGGCCTCTCTTAGTACTACCATGTCCTGTGATTAAAGTCAATGAAGACTGCAACAACCCAATCCAGGTAGGGCTCCCAATGGCCCAGAAACTTCAGGAATGAAGGTTTGGGTCACCTTACCAGGCAGAGAACCACAGCCAGCTGAAGTGCTTGCTGAGGGTAAAGGGAACATGGAATGGTTAGTGGAAGAAGGTAGTGATAAATATGAACTACAATCATGTGACTAGTTACAGAAACAAGAACTATGATGGCATGAATATTTCCTCCTTGTTTTGTTATGAGTATGTTTGTGTTTGTCCATAAAGCAAATATCTTTGTTTTCTTCTCTATCTTAACCCCTTATATGACATAAGTTGTATTGTTCATTTCATAGTAGTTAAGTTACAGGATATCAAGTTTAAGAGGGAATGTTACTCAAGGACTTGCACCCTATTCTGGAGAGATTTAGTGCATTTCCAGTTGTACGCAGGACAACTGAACATTGTTAGGCAAAACATATGTCTGTTATTGTGTTCTATTTTAAGATTAAGTATGGTTTAAGATGATGTGTATAGCGGCCAGGTTGACAAAGATGGACTGTGATGGTTAGGTTCATGTGTCAAGTTGGCCAGGTGATAGTGTCCAGGTGTCTGCTCAAGCAAGCACTAGCCTACCGTTACTTCAAGGACATTTGTGGCTGGTTAATAAACCAGAAGGCTGGTTTATTAAATCATCAGTCAATTGATTGCATCTGTGGCTGATAACATCAATGAATGGCATGCCTTCTGCAATGAGAGAATTCAATCAGCTGAATATAATCCAATCAATTGAAGACTTTTAAGGGAGAAGAGAGAGAACAGTCACGTCTTCAGCCAGCCAGCGTCTCCTGGGGAGTTCATTGAAGACCTCCATCAGAGTTGCCAGTTTGCTGCCTGCCCTATGGAATTTGGACTCATGCATCCTACCCTACAGAATTTGGACTCATGCATCCCCACAGTTACATGACACACTTTTATAAAATCTCATATTTACAGATATCTCCTGTTGGTTCTCTTTCCCTAGAGAACCCTAACTAATACACCCATCTCCTTTTCTATTGTGTGCCCTTCCACAATCTGGGGGAGAGAAGTCTAATGGAAAGTTCTGGCCAGAACTTAGACCTGAAAACTGGGAATGAGCAGTCCCAAATGCTTATAAGAGCAGGAATTCTCAAGTGCAGGACACCCTCCCCCTGAGGTGGATAAAAACCACACTCAGAACTATTCAGCATGGAGGCAGAGGTCGATAAGCTGGAACTGATGGCCATGGATCCTTCGAGAAGATCCTTCTCATCATAAAAAAGTATACAGACATATACAATTGCCAGATATTACTGGGAATTCGCAGGTCCCTGCTCCCATAAGCTCATGGACCCCCACATTGAGAACATCTATCTGCCTTTCAGAGGTAAAGAACTATTTTCTTCCATCTATGTAACTAATTGGCTTTAATGTTATGTATATCTTTGGTCTAACCTGTAAGAAATTTGGAGTAAGGAAAATAGAACTACAGTTCCAGAAAGCTGACTCTGATCTGGATTACATTCAATACAGGCTGGAATATGAAATCAAGACTAATCATCCTGATTCAATAGGCGACAAAAATCCAATTATTCTCCTAAAGGAATTGTCAGTGATAAAGTTTCGATATCAGACTGCATGCACGCTTTAAACCAGTTGCTATTGAGCAGAAAGAGACTAAGAGCCGCATTTGTGTTACTTTGAATAAGACTATGACCCTGATACAAGAACTGCAAAAGCAAACAGACCTGGAGCTTTCACCACTGACTGAAGAACAGAAAATCTCATATACCAGACTTGTGAAGAAATGGACTTGCAAAAGGGGACTCTAATGGAGAAGAGATCAGTTACAGAGAGATTGAGGAAGGTGTTTTGTTAGTACTTTCTGACTAGAGGTCAAGAAATGCTGGTGAGGGAGAAGAGGGTTTGTCTTGGGTGACTGTATAATAATGCCTTTCACAAAAGAGGGCAGACATTATATGAATAAAGTTCAGACAAAAGGATGGAACAGGAATAAAGGGATTTAAAAAAAAAAAAAAAAAACCACACTCAGCAAGATAGATCAGTCTCTTTTCACTGGTGTGGAGTGTGGTGTGCCAAGCTGTCATCCATTGATGCTGAATCAGAGTGGTTTTTGGCCACTCATGGAGACCAGCCATGATGGGTCTTCTGCTCTTTTGGACTTTTTGTGCTATGTAAGTAACAAGGAGATTTGCCCTTTCTGAGCTCTGTTCTGTGCATTAGAGGGATCATTTGCTGAAAGCTGCTGTTGTGCCCTGAATCTGTGAACTCCATACCTACTTCCTTCCTTCCTTCCTCTCTCCCTTCCTTCCTTCCTTCCTCTCTCCCTTCCTTCCTTCCTCTCTCCCTTCCTTCCTTCCTTCCTCTCTCCCGTCCTTCCTTCCTCGCTCCCTTCCCTCCTTCCTTCCTTCCTTCCTCCTTCCTTCTTTCCTTCCTCTCTCCCTTCCTGCTCTCCCTTCCTTCCTTCCTTCCTTCCTCTCTCCCTTCCTGCTTTCCCTTCCTCTCTCCCTTCCTTCCTTCCTTCCTTCCTCTCTCCCTTCCCCCTTCCTTCCTCTCTCCCTTACCTCCTTCCTTCCTTCCTTCCTTTCTTCCTTCCTTCCTTCATCTCTCCCTCCCTTCCTTCCTTCCCTTCCTCTCTCCCTTCCTTCCTTCCTCCCCTTCCTCCCTCCCTCCCTTTCTTAAACTTCCTTCATCGTTCGTTTGTCTGTCTAGCACTATTCCATCCCCCATATGTCGATACTCTACCTGGTTAATCTATCCTCTATATTGCCATCTAGCCGCATCATCCATGTAGGGAGTAGGGGGATAATATATGATATATGATAGTATAATTGTAAAAGGTAGCGATCTATCATCGGTCGTACGCCCACTCATCCATCTATCTAAACTATCTAATCAGCTATCATCTATCTACCTACCTGTCTGTCTGTCTGTGTGTTGTTTTTCTTCCCAGTCAGGACTTAGACTCCTTGAAAGCAGAAATTTCACCTGCCTGAAAGATAGCAGACGTTCCATAGATATTTGTTGATTTACTGGATTCCTTTTGGGTCTATTCAACATGTTAATTTATGGGCATACATAATTTATTCTCTCCAGTCCCATGTTGACGAACTTGATGCCAGACTTGAGCTATTACAAATAACATTGCAGTGAGTGTCCTTATACATATGGCTTCAGGACTTTTATTGGAATAAAATGAATTTATAAACTGGTAAAAGAGTAAAAAAGGGGCCCATCTTTATTCTTCTGAATAGTTTGCCAGTGGTTCCATCATAATTTAGGGAAGAATCCACCTCTCTCCCAATGTATTAGTGATGACATTAAGCTGTGACTTAGATAATGCCAGCTTCTCTTCTCCCTGTAACAATCCAGCTGTGAGCCTTCCAGAAGGGGGTGGCTCTGCTCCAGGAGGCCATGCAGGAGCCCAGGCTCCGTCTGTCTGCCCTGCTACTCTCTAAGGCCAGGTCAGGACCAGTGTGAGGCATAGGAGGTTCCCACAGCTAAGAATTCAAGGATGCCCCCACTCCACAGCCCTGAGATTGAGCGCCAATTAAATTTTGCATCCCAGGCACTTGGCGTGTCTCATTCTGGTGCCAGCCCTGCCTTACGGCTTGGTTCTTTCTGGTCACTCCCACCTGGGACCCAGGCCTCAGAAAGGGGGAAATCCAGGGTAAAGGACTTGTTAAGTGAGAGATGAGCAAAAACATGGAAATGTTCTTTATCTTCAGTGTCAACATAGCAACCATGAGTTGCACGGGACTGTTCAGCACTTAAAATATGGTGCAGCTGAGGTTTAAAACTGTTTAATTTTAATTGATTTTCATTTAAATGTAAATGGCCATAGGTGGCAGTTGCCGCCTGTTCCAGTTTGCTAATGCTGCCATTAGGGAAAACACCAGAAATGGACTGGCTTTTATAAAGGGGGTTTATTTGGTTACAAAGTTACAGTCTTAAGGCCATAAAGTGTCCAAGGTAAGGGGGGTACCTTCTCTGGAGTATGGCCAATGGCGTCCGGAAAACCTCTGTTAGATGGGAAGGCACGTGGCTAGTGTCTGTTCCAAGTTCTGGTTTCAAAATGGCTTTCTCCCTGGATGTTCCTCTCTAAGCTTCAGCTTCTCTCCAAAATGTCACTCTCAGTTGCTCTTGGGGCGTTTGTCCTCTCTTAGCTTCTCTGGAGCAAAAGTCTACTTTCAAGGCCGTCTCCAAAATGTCTCTGTAAGTTTCAGCTCCTCTCTCAGCTTGTGTGCATTCTTCAAAGTGTTCCTCTTGGCTGTAGCAAGCTTGCTCCTTCTGTCTGAGCTTATATAGGGCTCCAGTAAACTAATGAAGGCCCACGCTGAATGGGCGGGGCCACACCTCCGTGGAAATTATCCAATCAGTTATCACTTACAGTTGGGTGGGTCACATCTCCATGGAAACACTCGAAGTATTACAATCTAATCAACGCTGATACATCTGCCCACACGGATTGCATCAAAGATAATGGCGTTTTGGGGGGCACAATACATTCAAACTGACACACCATCATATTGGACAGCACAGGAGAATTCTCATGCAGAACTTCTGCTCTCAGCCCACTGGCCCAGACTTGGCCATACGGTGATCTCCAAGCCCCGGAGAGCCTGGGAAGGTTGTTCCTAGCTGGACAGGGATGTGTGCCAGGTAGGCTGTTTCCAACAGGACCAGAGGACGATGAGCCCAGGGGTGGGAGTAGGGGTTGCTGAGCAGTGATACCACAGTCACAAATCTGAAGTGTTGCCTTCACCTTATATTATCTCCATATGTATCTTTGGGTCTATTTCTGGTCTCTCCATATAGTCCATTAATTGGTTTTTCATGTCAAACTATTTTAATTTCTATTATCATTATAATGTATCTTAATATGTAGCAGTGCTAATCTTCCCTTGTTTACTTTTTTCCCCAGAATTTTCTTGGGTATTCTCATATGTTTATTTTTCCCATAAGAAGCTGAATATTAAAAACCAGCTGAAGAGAGAATCTTATTGTTTTTATCAGAATCCACACTTGATTTATAACATGGTTGAATAAGAACTGACATCATTATATTATTGAGTCTTTCTATGTATCAATAAGATTTGCTCTGCCTTTTACTCAAGTTTTATGTCTCTTGTCTCTTTCATATATCTTGTTACTTTTCACATATATTTGTGGCAGATGCCACTGTAAATAGAATCCCTTCTTCCCCTCACACTGGCTTTTATTTATATATCGAAAAGATGTATAAATCAGCCACCTAATTGTTTTTTGTAGTTCTTTGGTTGTATGTGGATTTTGGTGCCATCTTTTAATAACGATGTTTTTGCCTCCTTCTTCACAATTTTTCATCTCTTGTTTATTTTTTCTTTCCTTGATTTGACATTTAACAACAGTGGAGACATAATGAAAATGTGTCTGGTGTTTTACTATCAAGTTTGCTACTTACTTTTGGTTTAAGATATGCTTTTTATCATAATAAGAAAATACCCATTTATTGCTATGGAGTCTTTTAATTTAATCAGGAATGGATGCTGAATTTAAAAAATATATTGCTTTAGGTTTTATGGAGGTAATTACATGGTTTTTCTTCTTTGACTTATTAATATGGCAAAGTATGGTAATAGATCTCCTAGTTTGAATTATGCTTGCATTCCTGGAGGATAAATCCTACTTGGTCATGGATTATTATTATTTTAATGAGCTTGAGAATTATATTTGCTAATATTTCATTTAGGATATTTGCAGAGAGAGTCTCATATTCAAGATCGCTCCTTTTTTGTGTTATATTTTCAGCTCCATTGTGCACCCAGATCTTGCCATTCCAGCAATGTGCCACCAGCTTTTGCAGTTTTCTGCATGATGCTTAACATCTGCACATCTCTGTCCTTTTGCAGCTCCGTCCATCCACAAGTCCAGTTTGTGCTGAACTTGACAGCTTTTCAAAAGGGTTACCCTTGGTTTTTCTTGTCTTGTAATTTTCAAGGACATACTTTTCTTTTTGTGTTTTTAATTCTTTAGTGTTGGAGAATAGAGAGAACAGGACCAGATTGCTTGGGTTTGAATCCCTTATTTGGATATTGTGGTAGATTGAATTATGTCCCCAACAAAGACAGGTTCTTAATCTTAATCCACATTTTTGTGGTTGTGAATCTATCATAAATAGTATCTTTGAATACGTTCAGGTGCATCAGGTTGTGGACTCATTTGTGAATAGGATCTTCTGAGATCCTGTTTAGTTGTGGCCCAAACTGAATGAGGTCGGGCCTTAATCTGTAAGACTGGAGGGCTTCTTGAGGGAGGAAATTCAGATGCAGCCAGAGGAGCTAGAAACTGTAAGTAAGAGGGAAACCAGAAGAGTAGACTCCAGGAGAGAGGGATCACCATGTGACGGGAGGCAGAGATGCTACCCAAGGAACCCCAAGGGATTGCCAGCAGCCTGCACCAAAACACAACAAACTTTTGGACTTCTAGCCTCAAAATCGTGAGCTAATAAATCTCTGTTGCTTAAGCCAACCTCATGTGTGGTGTTTATAATAGCAGCTCTGGCAAACTAAGACAGATGTGTAACCTTGAACATGTTTGTTCACCTGACTGTGCCTCTGTTTCCTCATCTCTAAAATGGGGATAATGATCACACCTATCTCATAAGGCTGTTGGGGGATTAAATGAGTTACTAATACACCCAGTCTTCTTAGAACAGCATCTGGCAGACAGCAAATGAGATGTAAATACTTGCTGTTATCAATATGAATGCTATTATTGTTTGGTGAGCTTCGGGAGGGATTAGGACTTGAACGTATCCTTTTGGGTGACACGATTCAATCTGTAAACATTCCTTCAAATAATCCATTTTGCAGGCAAGACCACTGAAACCAGTGGATGTGGTATAATAGTTTCCCTACAGACCAATTAGTGAGTTGGCAGAATTGGAACTAGCCCTGTTCTTGCTGCTTAAAATCCTCTGTCTCTCCTGCCACTTTAGTTCATGCTGGTCCATGCCTGGGTTACTATGGTGCAGACACGCGCTCCCGCCAACCCCGGGAGCCGCGGTTGCCATGGCGATGGCTGCTGTTTCCAAGCGATTGTCGAATTCAGCTCAGTGGCAAAGCCCCACGTCAGTGGATCTATCACAGTCTGGAATAATTCACCAAGGGGCCTTGCTCAGCCTGGAAGAGCTGCGGAATCCAGGGTGAACATCTCACCCCAGTAAACCACGCTGCTCAGGCAAGGCGCCAGGGGCCGGGGCTGGGTGGGTCTCTCCTGGAATCGCCTCCATTGAGACTTCCAGCCAGATGAGCCAAGATCATTTCTAGTCAGAGAAAAATATTTTCACCTGCGCATGGCCATGAGGCAGGGGTTTGAAAGCAGACAGTAAGGGCTGTAGGATACAGGTCAGTTTCAGAGTGCCCGGCTTTGAATCCTGGCTACACAGAGCTCATGTCTGGCTCTTCCTTACCGTCCTAAGTGGGCTTCTGGTCTCCATACACATGGAAAAGGTGAGTGACTGCCAAGACATCAGGGGACCCATGAACATCTGCCAAAGCAGTTTCTCCCCTCTACCCCACCTCCCGATATTCACAGCATCATCATTCTATTAGCTCTTCCCATGAATAAATGATCCCAGGCATTTCTGTTTGCTAAAGCTGCCAGAATCCAATATACCAGAAATGGGTTCACTTTTACAAAGGAGTTTATTAGCTTACAATTTTACAGTTCTGAGGCCACGGAAATGTCCAAATTAAGGTATCAAAAGGAAGATACCTTCTCTGAGGAAAGGCCAATGGCATCTGGGGTTCCTCTGTCACATGGGAAGGCACATGGTGACTTCTGCTGGTCCTTCTCTCCTGGTTCTGGTTTCAGTGGCTCTTTCCAAATATCTCTGGGCATTTCTCTGTAAACTCTCTCTCTGGGCTTTTACTGTCTTTTATCCTCTTCACAAAGGACTCCAGCAAAGGATTAAGACCCATCTTGAATGGACTGGGTCACATCTCAATTGAAATAGTCTAACCAAAGGTCCCACCCACAATTGTCTGCCCCCACAGGGATGGATTAAGAGAACATGGCCTTTTATGGGGCACATAACAGCTACAAACCAGCACACGGGTTAGTTTTAATAGCAACAGCATCTTTTGACCAACATTTTCATTTAAGTTGTTCCTGGGTATGGTGGTTTGAAGCTGTAGGTACCCCAGAAAAACAAATTCTTAAAGTTAGTCCATCCCTGTGGGTGTGGACCCATTGTAAGTAGGACCTTTTGATGAGGTTACATCAGTTAAGGTGTGACCCACCTCAATCAGGATGGGTCTTAATCCTGTTACTGGAGTCCTTTATAAGTGGAATGAAATTCAGACAGACAGAAAGCCATGGGAAGTAAGAAGCTGGGATTCAAGGGAATCTGGAAGAAAACAGAGAGGCCAGGAGAGGTCACCATGTGCATAGCCAAATGACTGAGGAGCCAAGGATTGCCAGCAGCCAGCCCCATAATGCCAGTCTTCAGGAAGAAAGCATGGCCTTGATGATGCCTTGATTTGGACTTTCCCTTAGCCTCAAAACTATGAGCTAATTAATTCCCATTGTTTAAGCCAACCCATTGTATTTGCTTGGGCAGCCAGGGAAACAAAAATGCTCATCGGTTCTATTAATATTTATTGTGGGCTTACTTGGCCCCAGGCTTTGTGCCTGCACTTAGAACAAACATGTTTGGATCCTTTGGCAAGCTGGTGGGTGGGATGGATATCAGACAGGCTGGGGCTGGCTCTCATGCTGACATCTGCCCAGCTCTGCACTCATGACATCACACTGGTTGTTTCAAACAGGCCATAGTGTAGTCTTCAAAGCATGGAAACAGGAATGCACTTCAAATCAGCCAGTCTCTTCACCCTCAGCTGGAGGTTAAACATGCACCAGCACACCCTCTGCAGGGAATCACAAGCATGGCAGATGAAGTGCATTTGGAAATGATACTTATTTCTATGAGGCACCACATGAGGGGTGCCCTACCATCTAAGGCACTCAGCCTTAGGAGTCCTACAGCCCTGAAGGAATAACTCACCCTGACAAAACTCAAGGGGGTTCAGCCTTTGCCTTGTCCTGGTGTTGGAGGGTGAAGGAGAAGACCCTTCCTCTCTTCCGAGGCAGAGCTGAGCTTCCCCGTCCATTAGACCGACATCTTGGGTCTTCCATTCTTTGTGTTATCACAGGAGTGACTGGGGTGGGAGAACAAAGCCCAGTGTCTTAAACAGTGCCCTTGATGTGGTTTTTAGTCTTGGATGTGGAGGCATCTTGGATGCCTTGAAGGGGCCCTGGAGCCTGTGTAACAAATCCCCTCACTGTGCAGATGGGAACACTGAGTCCCTTATGGCTGATGTCAAAGGAAAATCTGCACTGGACAGTGCTATTCAGGGACTGCTATGGCAGGAGAGAGGGTGGAACCCAACTCCATTGGAACAAAGGGCAGCAAGCATTTTAAGGGCAGGGTGTGGGCTGGAGGGAAAGCTCTGGAATATAGAAGGGGCTTGATCACTGGGGCGGGTGTGGAATTTACTGAGGTGCAATTAGAACAGTTTGGCTCCATGGAGATGGATGAGGGATTAATTGAGATTGTGATGAGGACCAATTGGTTCAGAATGTTTTCCTATGTGGTAATTAGGCTGCCTGGAGACCGTAAGGGAAGGGAGAGAAGAGGAGGAAGATAAGGAACCCTTTTAGCATCGCTCAGGTGCCTGGGTAGTCAGGCAAGGAGAGAGAAGGGGGAGAGTGGGGGTGGTTTTGATATTTACAATAGTTAGGGTAAGAAGTTGTCTCTTTTCCCTTTTTTCCCCCTGCATTCTGAGCTGTTTTTCTCTGCAGTCCCACAACTGCAAGCTTAGCTTCAAGGTTGTGGGAGGGGAGCAGGAGGGTGGAGGAGTAAGGCTGGTAGCTAGGTCAAGAGAGAGAAAAACAGTCTTGGTCAGTGAGTTATTTAACAGCCGAGCTGGCACACAAAAGGCATCCTGGCCAACAATCTAAGCTTTCCTGCTGTGTACTGCATATAAAGATGCTGCTGAGTGGTTGCTTTCAGCACCCTGATGGAGCTGTGCTCACAGTCCAGGAGCATCTGAGAATAACTGAACAGAGAGGCTCCACTTGGGGCACGGAGACCCCGAATCACATTCCCACTCTGAATCAGACTTTCCTGAAGGCAGACATTGGGGAAGTGAGGCAGGAGGTCATGATGGGGAAATCTGCTTTCTGATATTTAAATCCACTCATGACAAGCAAGGCGAGAAGCCACTCCAGGGAGCCCGTTTTTCACTGTGGACCTTACCTTTTCCTCCACCTGCCCCCCTCCCCATCCCAATTTGCAGGGTCCCTGTTTTCTTCCTTTTTTTTCTCTTTCATCTAAGTCTGTTTCCAGGTTCTTCATTTATATCAGGGTACAGTATGCATGATTGCTAACAGCTCAACATGTTGCCTTCCTAAGATTTAATTCACTAGGGATCAGAAATCAAAGATAAACTTGGCACTGTTGAATTTTACCTGAGCCCTGGGCTCCTGGAAAACAGTGACGCTTAAGACATTCCTCCATTCTTGCATTCTATGACAAGGCCAGACCCATGCCCTCCAGATTTCCATGCCATGCCTCATAAATTGTGAGCTAAGCTGTTCATCCCCATGGATCCATTGGAACATAATGTTTCTCTGCTTCCCTCAGGCCCTGGAACTTTGGCCCATCCTCACCCCGAGCCAGCAGGCAGCCCCTCCATAGAGCACCTTGGAGAAAATAGGCTGGCCTCAGGGTACAACATTTTCTCACCCACTTCCCCATGCCTGATTCTTTCTAACTTTATTTTCACCTCCCTATAAAAGAAAAGTCCTTTTCTGCCTGCCTAACCTTTGAGATGCTTGCAGATCTTATATTTTTCTTACTGCAATAGTCCCTACCTCCCTCCACCAGTGTACTAGCCCCTATTCCCCTGCTCTCAAGAATACTTTCTATTAATAAAATCTCTCCTTCCCTAAGTCTGCATCTGTCTTTTATTTGACAAAATGAATGGAGTTCTGTGGACAAAAATTCAGATTTCAGCTGCTGGGGAGGGAGTTAGGAATAGGGAAGAAAAATTTTGTTGTGTTTTGTTTTGGGCATTCATTTAGGATTCTCCAGTATCCTTGGAATCATGTGCACAAGTGGTTAACGATGTTGCATGTAAAAATTTCCTTCAGTTGCCCTCAATTCAGCAAGTACTTATTGCACTGCTCTAGTATGCTAATGCTGCCAGAATGCAAAACACCAGAGATGGATTGACTTTTATAAAGGGGGTTTATCTGGTTACAAAGTTATAGCCTTAAGGCCATAATGTGTCCAAGGTAAGTCATCAACAATCGGGTACCTTCACTGGAGGATGGCCAATGGTGTCCAGAAAACCTCAGTTAGCTGGGAAGGCACGTGGCTGGCATCTGCTCCAAGTTCTGGTTTCAAAATGGCTTTCTCCCAGGATGTTCCTCACTAGGCTGCAGTTCCTCAAAAATGTCACTCTTAATTGCTCTTGGGGTGTTTTTCCTCTCTCAGCTTCTCTGGAGCAAAAGTCTGCTTTCAACGGCTGTCTTCAAACTCATCTGCAGCTCCTCTCTCAGTTCCTGTGCATTCTTCAAAGTGTCCCTCTTGGCTGTAGTAGCTTGCTCCTTCTGTCTGATCTATAGTGCTCCAGTAATTTAATTCAGACCCACCCTGAATGGGCGGACCAACACCTCCATGGGAAATTATCCAGAGTCATCACCCACAGTTGGGTGGGGTGCATTTCCATGCAAATAACCTAATCCAAACATTCCAACCTAATCCCCACTAATATGTCTGCCCCACAGGATTGCATCAAAGAATATGGCTTTTTCTGGGGGACACAATACATTCAAACTGGCACATGCACTGTGTTGTGCTCAAAGCTTAGTACTGGAGAGTCAGAGATGAATAAAACAGATGACCTGCTCTCAGGGAGCCTACAGCCTGGTGGGGAGATAAATGACCAAATGAATTCAGTGCAAGACAGGTTACAAGTGTGTAAACATGGACAGCCAGAGGCTCTGGCAGCCCAGAAGAGGAGGGGACCTTCCTGAAGAATGCAGCATGGGACAGCAGCACCAATCTGGGTGCCCAAAGATGTTCAGGGTGAAGGGGTATTCCAAGGGAGGAGAACTGGAGGGGCAAAGGAAGAGTGTGCTTGAGGGGTGGCAAATAGAGTCTGTGGTGGCTGGAGCTGGGGTGCCTGGCAGGCAGTGTTTGGGGGAATATAAGACTAAACACATTGGGAAGCCTGTTACTGCAAAGGAGAGGCTAGGCCTGCTTATAATTGTGCCTAAGTGTCTCCTCCTGAATGCCTCGTTGTTGCTCAGATGTGGCCCTCTCTCTCTAGCTAAGCCAACTTGGCAGGTGAAGTCACTGCCCTCCCCTCTATGTGGGATCTGACACCCAGGGAGTCAATCTCCCTGACAACGTGGAATATGACTCCCGGGGAGGAATCTAGACCTGGCGTCATGGGATGGAGAACATCTTCTTGACCAAAAGGGGGGGATGTGAAAGGAAATGGAATAAGTTTTAGTGGCTGAGAGATTCCAAAAGGAGCTGAGAGGTCACTCTGGTGGGCACTCTTATGCACAACATAGATAACCCTTTTTAGGTTCTAATGAATTGGAATAGCTGGCAGTAAATACCTGAAACTATCAAACTACAACCCAGAACCCATGAATCTTGAAGATGATTGTATAAAAATATAGCTTATGAGGGGTGACAATGTGATTGGGAAAGCCATATGGACCTCACTCCCCTTTGTCCAGTGTATGGATGGATGAGTAGAAAAATGGGGGCAAAAAAGCAAAACAAAATAAAAAAGCACCCAGTGTTCTTTTTTACTTTAACTTTTTTTTCACTTTAATTTTTATTCTTATTACTTCTGTGTGTGTGGTAATGAAAATGTTCAAAAATTAATCTTGGTGATGGACACACAACTGTGTGATGGTAATGTGAACAACTGATTGTACACTTTGTATGACTGCATGGTATGTGAATAAATCTCAAGTAAAATTGAATTATTAAAAAAAAAAAAAAAAAGACTGAACACATATATCAGACTCAAGTTTCATGTGATGAGCCCTGAGTGGCATCTTAGGGCATTTTGAGGCATTAAGAAGCCACCCACATTCAAAAACAAATGAGCAGGGGAATTCCTCTGACCCGACTGAGCCTGAAGACATTTTCTCTGCAGCATATTTGAGGAGTGGTTTGGATCTGCGTGAGGGCGAGGGGAGTTGCAGGGGGCAGCAAAAATCTGATGTGTCCGAATATTTGAAAACTCTGCTACTGTTGGTTATAAATGCATAAGGAAATGAAAATAAATAGCAAAACTAATATTTAGTACACCGTAATTTGACACATTAGAAACATTGATAATGAAAGTATTATTTCTTTGTAAAAAATGTATCAAGAGTCCTTTGAATAGTGTTGGCCTTCTTATTGTATGACTTACAGTATGGAGTGAGCATCTTTTCTATGCCTTGCTGAATTGTCACATCCCTTTCTAAGTTTGAATCAGCTTCCAACATTTTATCTTGTGCACTTTCAATATTGTGAAGCACCTCCAAGAGTTTGTTTCATGTCAGGTTTTTGCCAATCTCACTTTCTGTGGGACATCTTCATCCTTTTTGTCATAACCAACTTTCTTCATTGATATTGGGAACTTCATCTTTACTAAATCCCTCCAACTGCATAGTTAGAGTCACTTGAAAAAGCACCAGTGTTAACATTCCCATAGCCAGCTGTTTCTTTTATGACTCCATTGATACTCAATTCAATTGTCACTTCCAGTATTATCACTGAAATTTTTTTTGCTGCACTTTCATCTTTGTTGGCCAGTTTCCTCTTTCAATTATCCACTTTTGTAAAATGTTCCCTGGATTTACCTTTGGGAGATAGGAGGCAACACAATAGTTCACTCTGCTGTCTATGCATGAACAGAATATACATGTGCAATGACCAATCGCCCACAGACTTTGGAAGAATTGATGTGATTGGTCACTGATCATGGTGAACCTCTATTATTTATGTAGTGACTTGTGGACTCAAGAGCTAGCAGCAAAGTTTTTACTTTATGCAGTTACTCACAGTTTATATACCACAAAAACTGAAAGATGAACTGTGTTGTGGGGGACTTAGGTTGTTTAACCTACTGTGGAAACTGAAATCTGTGCATTTCAGAATGGTGCAAAATGAGGACTGCTTATACAATGAAGAGGTTTTGTTGTTTTTAGTTTTAGTTTTTTTCTTGGATTGATGGATTCAATGAGTCTCCCTGATTAAATATTTTCTGAAATCATTCATTTGAGAAATAATTATCATGTGGGGACTTCAGAAATGGTGCTGTGAGGAGCTTATGAGCCCTCTCCCCAGTGAAAGAAAAGAGACTATCATAGAGAGCCCATCTAAAGCCAGAGTCATCATTTGTGATCAGGTAAACTATGTACATGCCCGAGGCTGGATTCTCCGAGACTCAACATCAGGTGCTACACCCTGAGGTGGAGATAGACTTGCTGAACTAGTTCAGCCATGTCACTAAACAAATAAACAAACCACAACAACAAGCCCTGGGGGTATGGGGAGGCATTGAATCAGGAGAGTGAGACTCATAAACAGGAAAAGAAAGCCTTTGAGGGGACCCAGGTGTTAGACTTCGCAGACAACACTTCAAAGCAGTTATTATAAACATATTCCATAAAATAAATAAATCATGTTTAAGGAATTACAGTAAGATATAATGGCAATGCCTCATCAAATAGAGAGTATCAATAAAGAGAGAAATTATAAAAAAAGAACCAAATGAAAATTCTGGGGTTGAAAAGTACAATAACAGAAATGAAAATTTCACTATAGGGGCTTAACAATATATTTGAAGTAGAAGAAAGAATGATCAAACTTGAAGACAGATTAATAGGGATTATGCAATTTTAAGAGAGAAAAAAGAATGAGGAAAAGGAACTGAGCCTGAGAGAAATGCGGGACACCATTATGCAAACCAACATTCACATAGTGGCAGTACCAGAAAGTGAGGAGAGAGAGAAGCTAGCAGAAAAAAATTCAAAGAAATAATGGCTGAAAAATTTTCAGAATTTGATGAAAAACATTAATCTAGACATCAAAGAAGCTCAGCAACCTCCAAGTAGTTTAAATGCAAAGAGCTCAGCAACAAGATACATCATAGTCAAAATTTGACATTCAAGGAGAAAGAGAAAGTCTGAAAAGTAGCAAGAGAAAAACAATTCATCATGTACAAGGGAACCCCTATGTTTTACCTTCCTAGGGTTGCTGCAAAATATTACTTAATGGCTTAAAACATATATATATGTTATATATATATATAAATATAAATTTGCTCTCTTAGTTCTGAAGAACATAAGTCCAAAATCAAGGTGGCAGCAGGGCCATGCTCCATCTGAAGGCCTGAGGGGTGAATCTTTTCTTGCCTCTTCCACCTTCTGGTTGCTCCTGTTGTTCCTTGACTTGTGGAAGTAAAATGTCAATCTCTGACTCTGTCTTCACATCTAAGGAAACCAGTCATTGGGTGTATGGCCCATTGTAAATCCAGGATGAGCTCATATTGAGATTCTTAACTTAATTACATCTACAAAGACCCTACTTCCAAATAAGCTCACATTCATTGGTATAAGGGGTTAGGATATGTACATACTTTTTGGGGGGACACAAGTCACCACCCTACCACCCATAAAATAATAGCTGAATTCTCATCAGAAACAGTGGAGGCCAGAAAGCAGTGGGATGACATAATCAAAAGAAAAAACAGCCCAACTAGCATCTAGCAAAATTCATATCTCATAGCTAGCAAAACTGTCTTCCAGAAATGGAAATAAAGACATTTCCAGAAAAACACAAACTGAGATAACTTGTTACTAGAATACCTGTGTTACAAGAAATACTAAAGGGAGTTCTAAAAGCTAAAGCAAATGACCCCAGACAGAAATCAGAATCCACACCAAAAAACAGAACAAAGTTTATTAAGACAGTATAATTGCATATTTCTTCTCCTTTCCTCTCAACTGATTTAAAAAGGAATTGCATAAAAATATGCATATAATTGTATTTGGGGGCCTATAACATGGAGAGAAATAATATATTTGATAATTACAGCACAAAGGAGGCAGGAGAAACAAAGCCATATTGGAGTAAGGAAATGATACCAGAAGGTTACTTGGATTCACAGGAAGAAATCAAGAGAACCAGAAACAACAAATAAGAAGGTTAATACAACAAACTTCATAACTATGCATTTTCCATCCTCTCTTATCCCAGCTTCTTTAAAAGACATACAATTACATAAATTAATAATTATAATAATGTATTAGTGGGCTTGTAACATATATAGTTGTAAAATGTACAGCAATAGCAGCAAAATACAGGGAGGAGTGAAAGGGATATATAGGAATAAAGTTTCTCTATTTCAATGGAATTGAGTTAGTGCAAATCTTAAGTACAATCTGATAAGTTAAAATGTTTATTTAAGCCCTAGAAAAGCCACTAAAAATATAATTTAAAAATGTTAAAAAATCATTAAAGAAATTGAAATTTTACTGTAAAAATATTAATTTAATATCAAAGAAGTCAGTAAAGGAAGAACAGAGGAACAATATGTAAGACATATAGAAAGCCAAAAGCCAAATGGAAGACATAAATCCAACCATATGAATAATAACATTAAATGTCAAGGGATTAAAAATCCAATTAAAAGGCAAATACTGTTAGTCTGGATAAAAAAAACAAGTTTCAAACTATATACTGTCTACAGAAGACACGTCAGTTTCAAAGATAGGTATAGTTTGAAAGTGAAAGGATGAAGAAAGATATATCATGCAAGCAGCAACCATAAGAGAGCTGGTATTTGTCTGGTATACAAATACCAGACAAAATGGATAAAAAAATGTCAGGAGACATAAAGATGGACATTTTATAATGATAAAAGGTCAACCCACCAAGAATGTATAATAATTATAAACATATATGTATGGAACAACAGAGCCCCAAAATACATGAAAGAAAAAATGGACAGAATTGAAGACAATTGTGACAATTAAAAAATAATAGTTGGAGATTGTAATATCTGTCTTTCAATTATAGCTAGAACAATCAGGCAGAAGATCAACAGTGTTATAGAAGATTTGAAAATAAATGCTATAAACAACTGGTCCTAATTGTCATCTATAGAATATTCCATCAGTTAGCAGAATAAACATTCTTCTAAAGTGCACATGGAACATACTTCAGGATAAATCATATTTCTAGGCCATAAAACAAGCCTTAATAGACTTTAAATGATTGAAATGTTCTCCAACAATGGAATTAAAATAGACATCATTAACAAAAGGAAACTTGGGGAATTTATGGAAATTAAACAGCACCCTATTACATAACCAATGGGTTGAAGAAGGAGTCTAAAGAGAACTCAAAAGGGAAGACTCAAATTATTAAAATCAGGGAAGAAATGGGGACATTATTACATATCTGGCAGAAATGAAAGGATTAAAAGAGAGTATGATGAACAACTATATGCCAAAAAATTAAAAGATTAAAAAAATTAAAGTTAAAATATGAAAAAATTCCTAGAAAGACCCACAATACCAAAATTGATTCAAGAAGACATAGTCTAAATAGACTTCTGACTGTGAATATTAAGAATATTTAATTAGTAATTTAAAACTTCCCACCAAAAGATTCCAAACCGAAGCTTTCAATGGTGAATTCTACTACATTTAAATAATAAATACCAACCCTTCAGAAATGTTTCCAAAAATAGAAATGAGAACACTTCCCAGTTCATTCTATGAGGTCAGTACTACTCTGATACAAAAAAAAAACAAACAAACAAACAAAAAAAAAAACCATAAAGACATCACAAGAAACCTACAGGCCAATATTCCTTTTGACAAAAAACTAGCACATTGAATCCAGCAATATATAAAAGAAAATTATACACCATGACCAAGTGGTATTTAACCCAGGAATGTAAGGTTGGTTTAACCTTTGAAAATCAGTTAATGTCATATATTACAAAATAAAGGACAAAACCACATGTTCATAGTAATAGAGCAAAACTATTTGACAAAATACAACAACCTTTTATGTTAAAACACTCAACTAGGAATAGAAGAGAATGTCCTCAACCTGAGAAAGAGCAAACATGAAAATAAAACTATGAAATTCATAGACAAGAACATAGGAGTAAATCTCTATGACCTTGAGTTAGGCAAAGTCCTTTTAGATATGACACCAGAAGCAATAGTGACAAAGGAAGAATGAGATAAGTTGGACTTCGTCAAAATTAAAAATTTGTGCTGCAAATGATACCATCAGCAAAGTGAAGAGACAACTCATAGAATGGGAGAAAATGTTTTCAAATTTATCTGATAATATCTGTGTCCACAATATATAAGGAACTGTTACAACTCAATAACTAGTAGACAAATTGCTCAATTAAAAATGAGCAAAGGATCTGATCTTGTTTTCCAAAGAAGGTATATAAGTACCTGTGCTGGTTTGGATGTATTAAGTCCCCCAGAACACCATATTTTTTAATGCAGTCTTGTGGGGTCAGATGTATTAGTGTTGATTAGGTTGGAATCTTTGGGTTAGGTTGTTTCCATGGAGATGTGACCCACCCAACTGTGGGTAATACCTTTGATTAGATTATTTCCATGGAGGTGTGGCCCCACCCATTCAGTGTGGGTCTTGATTTAATCACTGGAATTCTACAAAAGCGCTTACAGACAGAAGGACCTCAGAGCAGCTGTGAGTGATATTTTGAAGAGCAACTGAGAGAGACATTTTGGAGACGGCCATTGAAAACAGACTTATGCTAGCCCAGAGTTTGCTCTGGAGTAGCTAAGAGAAGACAAAATATCTCAAGAACAACACAGTTGCTGAGAGAGGACCTGGAACATGATGTGGGATCAGCAGACACCAGCCACATGCTTTCCCAGCTAACAGAAGTTTTCCAAATGCCATTGGCCTTCCTTTGGTGAAAGTATACTTGCATTGATGCTTTAATTTGGACATTTTCATGGCCTTCATATGGTAGCTTTGTAACCAAATAAACCCCCTTTGTAAAAGTCAATCCATTTCTGGTATTTTGCATAATGGTAGCATTAGCAAACCAGAACAGTACCTAAAAAGATTCTTAACATCATTAGTCATTAGGGAAATGCAAATCAAACCACAAGGAGATACCACTTTACAGCCACTAGGATAACTACTATTAAAAAGACAGTTAATAACAAGGGTTGGTGAGGATATGGAGACATTGGAACTTTCATACATTGCTGGTGGGATTGTAAAATGGTGCAGTTTCTTTGGAAAACAGTTTGGAAGTTCCTTAAAAAGTTAAACATAAGAGTTACTATATAATACAGCAATTCTCTTTCTACATATGTACCCAAGAGAACTGAAAACATATGCCACACAAAAACTTGTATGCAAATATTCACAGAAGCATTATTCATAATAGCCAAAAGAGTGGAAACAACCCAAATGTCCATTGATTGATGAATAGGTGAATAAAGGGTGGTTATATCCATAAAATGGAATATTATTTGGCAATAAAAAGGAATGAAGTATTGATACATGCTACAATGTGGATGAACCTTGAAAACAGTATGCTAAGTCAAAGAAGCCAGACACAAAAGACCACACATTTTATGATTCCATTTATATGACGGGTCTAGAATAGGGAAATCTGTAGAGACAGAAAGTAGATTAATGGTTTCTTATGACTGGATGAGATGGGAAGGGGGAATGTGAGGAAATGGGATAATGGATACAAAGTGTGTCACCCTTTTGGGTGACAAAATGTTCTAAAATTAGATTGTGGCGATGATGGCACACTTCTGTGAGTATAGTAAAAAACACGATTTATACACTTTAAATGAATGAATAGCATGGTATGTAAATTATATCTCAGTAAAGCTGTTTAAAATAAAAATAAATACAAATTTAAAAGAAATGCCATGCATCTACTCTGCTGCAAATTCATGGGGACTGAGACAGATATGTTCTCAATTTATAGGATATAGACTATGGTGGTAGCTACTAAATGTTCAAGAATAAGAAATAAATTGGCTGAACAGTTGCCTATTGTGTGGAGTGTTATCACAAAGAAATGGGCTGCTGAGATGGAGATTTGAGGGTGGTGGCTTTCTTGTACTGTGTAGTCAGGGCAGGTCTCCCCAAGAATAGGATTTTTAAGCTGATCTGAAGGGTAGAAGGAGTCCATCGAGTAGAAGGATTGGGAGGTGTTTTCTAGTACTTGAAAGTGCGATTGCAAAAACTAGGTAAGGAGCTTGGGGTATTTAGGAAACTTCTAAAGGGTGAGTGATTGAGGGATCCTGGCAGTGTCTGGCTAGTGTAAGTACATACATCCCCATATGTAGGAGCTTGTGCTCTTCATCCTGAGAGCACAACCCCCAAGGACAGAGATTTTATTGCTATGTTAGTGTGATTTCTCACCAAAGGACACATGGTCAGATAACTTCTTGAAATTATTCATAATTATTTTTATTTTTAAACCACTTCTTTAAACTTGAAAAAAAGTTTATCCAAGGACTTGATATTAATCCCCCTTTTATTCTCTCACCACAGCTGTGATTTTGGTGGGAGAAAGATATAGAAGAGGAAAAGGACATCCTGCCTCCCCCAGGCAGCACCTGTACTTGTCCACCTGCCCTTAGAATCAACAGAGAACATGTTCAGTCAACCATGGACCAGAGCCTTTCCTGAGGTGCAAACCCACAAGCTATGGAACTAGATGCTATCTCAAGGTTTCTTGACTTCTTTTATACCTCCTTCAACAGCTGTGTTATCCTTTCTTATTTGGGGGACACTTGTCAAGTCTTCATTGAAATGATTTGAAGTAGCCTCTGGCCCTCTGGGTCCTACCTTGGTCATCTTTCCTCTTGACATCCCATTCCTCCCCACATCCTCTCCCTTACAAGGTGAACATGAAAGCATGCCCACAGAAATCCTTTTCAGGGGAGAAGGAAGTTCTTGCTGGAGATCAAGACCCCCACAGGTTTGCCAAAGGGATAATATGCCTCCCAATTTGCTAGCATAGAAAAAGGGAGGCTGTTCCAGTTTGCTAAAGCTGCCATTATGCAAAATACCAGAAATGGATTGGCTTTTATAAAGGGGAATTATTAGGTTACAAATTTACAGTTCTAAGGCCTTAAAAGTGTCCAAACTGAGGCATCAACAAGGATACCTTCACTGAAGAAAGGCCGATGGCATCTGGAACACCTCTGTCAGCTGGGAAGGCACATGGCTGGTGTCTGCTGGTTCTTTGCTCCTGGGTTCTGGTTTCAAAATGGCTTTCTCCAAAATGTCTCTGGGCTTCTGACTTTCTTAGCTTCTTCAGCTCCTGTGCATCTAAGAGTCTGGGGGTCCTCTCTTAGCTTCTCTGGAGCAAACTCTGTACTTCATCTCTTAGCTTAGCATCTCCAAACATCTTTCTGTTTGCATCTCCAAGCATCTGGATCTGTGTCGGCTCTTAGCTGCTCTCAAAATGTCTCTTTCAGCTTCTCTGAGCTCCTTCTGTCCATGAGCTCTCTTAAAGGACTTCAGTGATCTAATTGAGACCCACCTGGAATGGGCAGGGTCACACCTCCATGGAAATGATCTAATCAAAAGGCCTCACCTACAGTTGGGTGGGTCACATCTCCATGGAAACAACCTAATCAAAAGGTCCCACCCTAATCAAAAGACTAATACATCTGCCCCCACAAGACTGCATTAAAGAAGGTGGCTTTTGTGGGGGACATAATAGATTCAAACCAGCACAGAGACCTTTTCATTGCCTCACAGGGATGCAGAGGAGGGAGAGATAGAATGGTTAGAGGAGAACACCGGGACCCCATGTGACTTTTCCCTGCGACCTGCAAATCTGAAAGAATGCTACTCAACTCATGTTTTACTTGATAGGAATAATTTTACTTTATTATCTTTTTCCAGGAAAAGGAGAAGAGGTGGAGCTGTGTTCTCCTTGGAACTTTGGGGCAGACTAGAGGCAGCCAGTGGGACATTGAGGCAGGGAGCCTGTACTGGTATCTGATACTCCCTCCTGGGCTGTCTGAGTGTTCAAATCTTGCTTTCTCTGAGCACCTGGGCCTTTCTGGGGACCCTGCCCCTCCAACACTCCTGCAGGTTTCCACAAATCATCTCTACTTGCCAGGACCACACTTAAGGATTCTCAGTAGTGTTTCCCCTGCAGCCTCCCCCCAGAGTGGGGTTAGCTGTTCCCCTAGGTGGTACATTGAATTTTGTACCTCAGTTGGGACCTGTTCTTAATTTTAATCTGCAATCCTGTCAGTGTGAAGCCATTGTAGAAAGGACCCTTTGAGGATGCTATTTTTAGTCAATGAGGCTTGGTCTTAATCCAGATTGCTGGAGGTTTAGAAAGAGAAAGCCTCAGGGAACCTAGAAGAGAAAGAAGAGGACATGGCCGTGTGATGGGAGGCAGAGATGCAAGCCAAGGAACCCGAGGATTGCAGCAAGCCAGTTCTGGAATGCCACGGTCTTCAGAGAGAAAGCAAGCCTTGCCAATACCTAGAATTTGAATTTCTTCTAGCCTCAAAACCATGAGTCCATAAATTACCATTGTTTAAGCCAAAACCAGTTTGTGGTACTTGTGACAGCAGCTCAGGCAAACAAAGACACCCTGTTTGGCGGTAGGTTAAGGTGTCCCAGCTTCCCAGGCTGAAGTGTGTCATTACATCTAGACCCAAGTCATAGGCCACTGCTTGTTGCTGTGACCTCCTGGGCAGAGGGTGAATTAGATGTCTCTTGACCTTCATTTGATAGTCATGAGGCAGGGTGATATGTCATGGCTGGGGTTGGGGGGAGGCATGGGAGAGCAGGAGAGTGATGGAGAGGGAAGTCAGGAAGGAAAACGAGATCCTGGAGTAGGAAGTCAGAGAGGGAAGAAAGAGAGAGGGAAATACAGAGAATAGTGAGAGGGAGAAAAAATGGAAAGGGGGAGAAAAGAGAGGAGAGGAGAAGAGATGAAAGGAAGGGAGAGGAGGGGATGTGTAGAGGAGAGGGGAGGAGGTGATCATGCAAAAAGACATTGAACCACGTAACAGGCTGCAACTAGGAGAGGGGGTAGGATTAGCCAGGGCTCTGGGGCAACAAAGATTGAAAGCACATGGGTTCTGAGCAATTCTTCCAGGCATTGGAAAGAAGAATTGCTTTTCTTTTATGCTTATTTCTACTATTAATGGCTTTTCCTCATGTTCCGATGGCTTACTGCCAGCCTTGAGGTCCAAGCTATGGCTTAAAATAGGATTCAGTATGAGCACAGCCTTTGTAATAATACTGATTTTATTAGTGAGGAGAAATATAAGTGGTTTTGGCTCAGGGAGGTAAAAACAGCCCTGAGAAAGTGCAGGGGACTCAGTTACTGCCTGAGAGGGATGACTGCCCAGTCTCACCACCATGGTCTGAAGGTTTGCTGGAAAGCAACCTCACGTTGTAGATCCCAGGAACGAGGTTTTGTCATTCACGTGGACGGCGTGTCTATTATGCTTGCAGCTATGGGGGCCATGGTGCTGTGCGGGGGCGCCAGCTCAGTGGGGCAGTGGGAGTGGACGAACTTTCTCCTCCCTTCCAATCCCGACAGCCCAAGAGACTGTGCTTGTCTGGCAAATGTTGAGGGGTGTGCCCTTGGCAAGCATGCAAATAGCCCTGTCACAGGATAATATCTCTACTGAGGAATCTGATAATGAGGACTCTGACTCCTTCTCTCTATGCTGTTCACATATACCACCTGATGCTTTCTGTTCTGATGGTGACGAACCAGTGATTCCTTCTGATACAGAGGCATATTTAACAGAAATTTGACCAAGAAGCACTCAAGCAAAATTTCCAAATGATAAAAAGTGGAAAGGCCTTACTATAATAACTGGGACAAATGATTCATACCCTTTGCATCCTGTATTAGAACATTATACTGAAGAAGAAGAAGATAACAGTTAAAAAAAAGAAGCTATAAATATTTTCAAGAAAGCAGAAAGTCCTTCTCAACCTTCTTAGATACAGATAACGTAACAATCTGGTCCTCTGTATAAAAAGAAAACAGATGGGACTGTAGCTGTTACTTCAGTCATAGATAAGTCGTAAGTAATATAACAAGGCTGAATACGGTTTTAATCAAGTGTATGCTTATCAACATGATGTAATGGCTAAACTAATTATAGGCTGAAATAAGAAAACTATACTAAGTTAGAAATAAGTAATGGTAATCTCTTTTCTAATTTTTAGTTTTACATAAGTAGAAAGTATGTTGTATTGCTCTTACAGAAGCCATAGCTTAATTAGTAGAAATATTATCAGTAAAGTTATGCAGACCTTCAAGGCTAAGTCTCTAACGCTGTGGGTAACCTCCTTTGATCGACCACTTGTGGTCCACAATGCATCGTTTACCACTTATGGTTCAAGTGTAAAAGCAGAATATGATTTGATTAAATGTATTCTAAATCAAAAATGCTATAAATACTCTGTAACTCAGACAAGGGGGAGCTCTCTGATCTCATGTTCAGTTGCATCTGGTGGAGTGTGGGCTCCCAGACTTGGTAATGTATAAATTTATTTTACATTGTAAACTTGTTCCTTTTACCTTAAGTGCTCCTTTAGTAAAAATGTGTTAAAATTGACTTCTCGTCTTGAGTGCTCTTTACTTTTAAACTATTGTCTATCCCTATACTCTTAATTGAGTGGCAAGTTACTTGATGAAGCCCAAACCAACTGAATCACGACCTGATAAGGCTTGAGTTGTCAAGAGATGAAACTATGACAACCCCCAAACTAACTGGGGCCACAGTGGCCTCGGTGTGAGCATCCCAGAGCATCACCCAGGGTTAGAGAGAGCCCTAGGTGACCAGGAGTGGATAATACTTAGAAGAACCCAGAGTACCACACTGCATCCTGGAGCAAGAGGTTAGAACATCGGGCTGTCCCTGCCCCAGCACATCCAGCACAATGTTCTCACTGCACATTGTGTTAGGTGTTATCTACACCATCCGGGTGAATGGGGAGAGTTGCAGAGGCTTCATATGAAAGGATTAAGAATTAGGGAAATAATAGCTATGAAGAAAAGGGGTGGAATGGTAAAGAGCCTTGCCAAAAATTCCTCAAGAATGCACAGGATGGCTGGCAAAACCCCACAAAATGAGTGTCCAGGTCCCCAAGCCATTCACCCAAATTCTTGGGGACACGTGTTTCCAATACAGGCTCTTTTGGTGGTGGTGGTGGGGGGGGGGGGGTTGCTTTTATAAAGGTAATAGGAAACATAACAACTCCTGGAAGGATCTGGATAAGCATTTTGTAATCCAATGGGTGGATATTTCTGGTTAAAATATGAAATAGTCACACTTAATGAAATAATAAAGACACTAAATAGCCTCATGTAAAGAAAAAAAAAAAAAAAACAACAACAAAGAGCAAGTGGTTTGAAGTTGCAAAAGGAAATTGGATTCAGCTACAACAAGAGATAAATTCTTTTCTTAAGGGTGATGGCAATTAGACCACAGAATGAATTATGGAAAGAGACTGGCATAGGGTCTGTCAGATTGCATAAATCTCCCCTTGTCTGGAGTGATCAGTTGGGTGCTGCTTTTCTTGAAGGTAAAGTAGTAGTCTCTTGTTCCTCTCCTTGTGGCTGGAGGGATTTATGAATTTGAAAAATGTGGGTTCAAAGGATGCAGAAAAACGGACAGCCTCTGACTTGATCTCTTTCATTTTTTTCTTTCTTTTATTAATGAAATGTATTTAGTAGTAAAAGTCATTTCATAATTATAAAAATTTGGATAGTACAGAAAAGGACAAAGAAAATAAAAATACTCTGCATCCCCACCACGTAGAGTTGGCTGTTGCTAACTTGTCAGTGAGTTTCCTTCCTCTTTTGGTGCTAGAATCTGGAGGTGGTCAATGAGAGCCCTGCAGCGCTGGCCTGCCGGCTGCTCCTCACTGCCCCCTGGTGGTCATCTGCACTGACTGTTCACCCTCCAAGCCTCAGAACGGTTGGGGCTTAACCACACACTCAGCCATTCTTTTCTGTGAGTCCTCCCTAAGGAGCACTAGATGTGGGGATTCAGACAGGCACTCAGAGGTGGATGGAGCAGAGGGGCTGGGAGGCCAGACCCTTAGGCTTTGGGTCGAACTCGTATCTCTATGAGACAGTCCCTGTTTCTCCCCAGGAAATCAGAAAGGAACCAGTGGGTCATGGGGATCCCAGCAAAGACTGGTTTTCCTGCTTATTAAGTGGGTGGGTTCTCAGGACATCAAGATTTGGGGCATGTTGGCAAATGCAACACTCTTGTTGTCACCAGAAGGGACACCCATATGTGGTCTCAGCTAAGGGGCACCTACAGGTGTCATGTAACAAAATGTAACCTCATGTAAAAAAAAAAAAAAAGAATGCAAAGGGCAGGTGTTTTGAAGTTATAAAAGAAAATGGGTATGACAATATAGCTTACAAAGGGTGACAGGGTGATTTTGGAAAATCTTGTGGATTGCACTCCTTTTATCCAGTGTATGGATGGATGAGTAGAAAAATGGGGTCAAAACACTAAAGGAAAAATAGGGCGAGACTGGGGAGACAATTTGGGTGTTCTTTTTTCATTATTTTTTTTTATTCTTATTACCACTTTTTCTGGTACAAGGAAAACATTAGAAAAATAGACCAGGGTGGTCAATGAACAACTGTATGATGGTAATATGTTCAATTGATTGTATATTTTGGATGATTGTATGGTGTGTGAACAAATCTTACTAAAAAAAAGTAAATGAACAATGGGGGGAGGAGGAGAATGGGATGTTTTGGATGTACTTTTTTTATTTTAATTTTATTTTATTCTTTGGAGTAATGAAAATGTTCAAAGTTTGACTGTAGTGATGAATGCACAACTATATGACAATACTGTGAACAACTGATTGTACACTTTGAATGATTGTATGTTATGTGATTATATCTCAATAAAATTGCATTAAAAAAAGGGAAATGGGATTCAGCTATAATAAGAGATAAGGTGGTCTCAGCTAAGAGGCACCCACAGTGGTCTCAGCTAAGGAGCACCCACAGGTAGTCTCCGCACAGCCACAGGTGGTCTCAGCTTAGGGAGACCCACAGGGGGTCTCAGCTAAGGAATACATACAGGTGTCCTCTCTTCCCCTTCCTCCTGTCCTCAGTCCCCACCAATGCTGCCTCTTCTTGACCCAGGCCTCTGACACCTTGGGTATGTCATTTTCCCTATCTTTTGCTTTTTGATCAGTATAGCAGGCACAGCTAAACATGGCTGTGTTAGTTGCAAGGGGTAACAACCAAGAAGGGCTTTATTAGCTCTTATAACTGAATAGTCCATGAGGTGGACATGCATCAGGTATGGCTTGACCAGGATGTAAATATTGTCCACAGAGCTATTTTCTTGCTCTTTATGTCATGGTTCTGCACCTTCGGAGCTGGTTCCCTTCAGGGCTGGATTTTCTCCTTGCATTGCCCAGTACCGTCTACAACTCTGGCCTCCTTCTTTTCCTGTTCAAGTTCAACAGAGGTGGGGTTGGGAATGAGAGTTGGCCTCCCTAATGGCTTAAAATTCCCAGAATGACATCTTCTTGGATCCGATTGGCTTTCCTTGTGTCATGTGCCCTTTCTTGGAGTGCTCAAGGATATGGAATGTGCTGCTTTGTAGGGTTTGGGTCACAGAGGCAATTTTGCTAGAATCCTACACATTGCAGGGAATGAAAACCTGGCACTATTTATCTGAAAGAGGGAGGGTGAGAGGATGCTGGATGGTCCCAAACAATAAATATCCATTACATGGCTATCCCTTGGCAGTGGGGTTGCAGAGTGAATTTTAAAAATGATAAATATCCCCATTAAGTTTAAAGGAGATAGATATGAGCCAACATTGGCGGTGGCTTCTCCTCCGCCTCCTCCCCTCCTCATCCACCCTCCTCTCTTCCCCCTGCCCCACTCTTCTACTTCTTCTCTTCTCCTTCTTCTCCTCCTCCTCTCCATTGTCCTCCCCCCATGACCACCCCCTCTTTTCCTTCTCCTTCTCCTTCTTCTCTTTTTTTTTGTTAAATTTAAAAAAGACTTTTTATCTTTTAACTTTTTATTTTAAATAATCTTAATAAATGACTTTTATTTTTAAATAAAGGTTGCAAAATAGCACAGAGAATTCCCAAATGCCTTTCCCCAGTGTTAATATCTCATAGTTATGATACAGTATCAAGCTCAGGGAATTTAACATAATACAATGCTATTAACTAACCTACAGATCTTACTCAAATTTCAATCATAGAGAACCTAAGGTGGCAGCTAGGTGAGACAGGGCAAAAGAACACCTCCATGAAAAATACTAGATAAAAGCCAGAAAGTGACCCAGAACACCAGTTCCAGCAATGCACCAGCCGGACAAGTTCTGCTAAATCCCCAGGGACCGTGCATTTGGTGAAACTGGGAGTCTGCATTCTGAAATGAGTGAGTGAGCCGGCTGACAGTTTGGTGGCCATGCTGTGGTGTGGGGAAACCCTGGGTTGGTGTTTGGAGATGGACTAGTTCTTTTTAAAAAAAAAAAAAAAAAACCCAGGAGTGGCTGTGGATACAGTGGTGAGAACTGTGCAGTGAAGCACGGTAGGAGTGGGCCTTGTGAACACCTCAAAACCTGGCATGGAAGATAGCCCTTCCTGCACGTGCTGCTAATTGTCTTGGAGCCAGGAGGGCAGAGGGGAGCCAAAAGGAGAAAGAAACCGTGCCCCTCGCAGCCATCTTCCCTGTGGGCCGGGGATGCTCCTGTCCAGGGCAGAGCCACAGCCCAGAGCCGCGCCAAGGGTCCCAGTGTGACGGGGAGTGTTTTCCCCAACACATGCACATGCCACAATATCGGCTGCGGACAGTGGCCTTTAGTGCACCCACAGCTAATTGTCCTGGAGCTGGGAAGGCGGAGCTGTGCAAAAAGGGGGAAATTAACACACCCTATTCAGCCATCTTTACAGCCAGCTGGGAATGCCCCTGCAAGGCCCAGTGGCCCAGGGCTTCCCTGGAGGGCTGGCATACACTTGTGATGTGGCACAACCTTCCCTCAGCAGAGGTCCTGGAAGAGCACAGCTGGGAAGGGGGACCTGCTTGGAAATCCCAGGGACTCTACGCCAATGCCAAGGACTTGTGGGTCAGCAGCAGAGACAATCTGTGATGAGACTGAAATGAAGGTTTTAACTCTTGCAGCAGCCTTAAATCACACCTGTGAGGTTTGATTATTAAAGCTTCCTTGCCTCCCTAACCACTCAGACACACGCCCCACATTCAGGGCAGATAGCACCAAACTTGGTGCAACAATTGACCCCCACAAGAATCAGACCCCCACACACCACAAAGACAAAGTTGGGGAGAACTGACTTGAGGGGAATAGGTGACTTGCAGATGCCATCTGCGGCTTAGTTAGAGAAAGTGTACGCCACCAAGCTGTAGATCTGACAAATTAGAGATTGGTGTTTTTCATATCATGGAAGAAACTTATCAAGTAAAGCAAATGCCAAGAGGCCAAAAACAACAGGAAATTTTAAAGCGTATGATAAAACCAGACAATATGGAGAACCCAAACCCAAACACCCAAATCAAAAGATCAGAGGAGACACAGTACTTGGAACAATTAATCAAAGAACTAAAGAGAAACAGCGAGATCATGGCACAGGATATAAAGGACATGAAGAAGACCTAGAAGAGCATAAAGAAGAACTTGCAAGAGTAAATTAAAAAATAGATGATCTTATGGAAATAAAAGAAACTGTTGACCAAATTAAAAAGATTCTGGATACTCATAGTACAAGACTAGAGGAAGCTGAACAATGACTCAGCATCCTCAAGGACCACAGAATGGAAAATGAAAGAACAAAAGAAAGAATGGGGAAAAAACTGAATCAAAATGGATCTTAGGGATATGATGAATAAAATAAAATGTTCAAATTTAAGACATGTCCCAAAAGGGGAAGAGAAGAGTAAAGGTCTAGAAAGAGTATTCAAAGAAATTGTTGGGGAAAACTTCCCAAACCTTCTACACAATATAAATACACAAAGCATAAATGTCCAGCAAACTCCAAATAGAATAAATCCAAATAAACCCACTCCAAGACATATTCTGATCAGACTCTCAAATACTGAAGAGAAGGAGCAAGTTCTCAAAGCAGCAAGAGAAAAGCAGTTCACCACATACAAAGGAAACAACATAAGACTAAATAGTGACTACTCAGTGGCCACCACGGAGGCAAGAAGGCAGTGGCATTACATATTTAAAATTCTGAGAGAGAAAAATTTCCAACCAAGAATACTTTATCCAGCAAAACTCTCCTTCAGATTTGAGGGAGAGCTTAAATTTTTCACAGACAAACAAATGCTGAGAGATTTTGCCGATAAAAGACCTGCCCTACTTCAGATACTAAAGGGAGCCCTACCAACAGAGAAATAAAGAAAGGAGAGAGATATATAGAGAATTTTAACAGACATATATAGAACATTACATCCCAAATCACCAGGACACACATTCTTCTCTAGTGATTACAGATCTTTCTCCAGAACAGAGCATATGCTGGGACATAAAACAAGTCTCAATAAATTTTAAAAAATTGAATTTATTCAAAGCACATTCTCTGACCACAGTGGAATACAAATAGAAGTCAATAACCATCAGAGACTTAGAAAATTCACAAACACCTGGAGGTTAAAAATGAGGGGGAGATGAAAACATTCCCAGATAATCAAAAGCTGAGGGACTTCATCACCAGTAGATCAGTCCTATAAGAAATGCTAAAGGGAATTGTGCAGGCTGAAAGGAAGGGACACTAAACAATTGACTGAAACCACATGAAGAAATATAGATTTCCAGTAAAGATCACAAGGTAAATATAAATACCAATACTACCATATTTTTGATTTGTAGCTCCAGTATTTACTTCCTACAGGATCTAAAATACATAAAGTGTAATGATAAATCAGTGGTTTTGGACTCAATGTAAAATATGTAATTTTTGACAAGAACTACAGGGGAATGGAGGAGTATAGGAACATAGTTTATGTGTCCTATTGAAGTTAAATTGGTATGAAAGAAAAACAAGATTGTTATAGATTTAAGATGTTAAATTTAAGCCCCATGGTAAACACAAAGAAAGTATCAGAGAATATGACCATAGAGATGAAAAGTAGAGTATGGGTTATGAGAAGTGGGGGAAGGGACAATGGGGAGTTAAGAAATGAGTGTAGGGTTTCTGTTTGGGGTGAAGGAAAACTTCTAGAAATGGATGGTTGGAAGGTGGTGACATTGCAACATTCTGAATGTGATTAATCCCACTAATGGAATGCTAGGGAGGGGTTAGAATGGGAACATTTAGGCTGTATGTGTTTCCACAATTGAAAAAAAAAAAAAAAAGACAGTCTAGATAGATAATGACAATTAAATGCCAAGGATGATCCTGGATGGGATCTGAGGATGGAGGAGAGGAGGCTCAAAGGGACACAGTTGGGACATAAGAAAAAAAGGAAATATAGAATGTAAGCTTTGTATCAATGTTGAATTTCTTGAACTTTTTAGCTGCACTTAATGGGATTGCATAAAAGAATGCTCTTGTTCATGGGAAATGTATATGTGAATTATAGTGTTTGTTCAAGGATGTGTGCAGCTATCTCTCATATGTTCAGAAGACAGAGCAATAGATGATGGATGATGCGGAGGGAGGGAGGGAAAGAAAGAAATGGTGGTGTGACAGGATGTTCAAGTTGGTGGATTGGGGTATCGGGGGAGGGGGTCGGGGTATGCTGGAGTTCTGTGTATGGGGTTTGTATTGTTTTTGCAACTGTTCCTGTATGTTTGAATTCATTTCAAAATAAAATAAAAAAATTTCAATCATGGTCCCCTGATGTCCTTTTTCTGGACAGGGTCCAGTCCAGTGTCACACATTGGATTTAGCCATCATGTGTCCTTAATCTCCTTTAATCTGAAATGACTCCTCAGCTTTTCATTATCTTTCATGGCCTTCAAGAGTATTGGCCAGGATTTTTGTAGTATGTCCCTACACTTTGGGTCTGCCTGATGTTTTCCTCACAATTAAATTCATGTTATGCATTTATTCGCAAGGATACCATCAAAGTGCTGGTGTATTCTCCTCAGTGTGTCATATTGTAAGGCACGTAATGTCAACATGTCTATTAAATGTGATGCTAAACTTCATCATTTACTCAGTGTGGTGTCTGCCAGTTTTCTCCACTGTAAAGTCACTGTCTCCCCCTTTGTAACTGATAAGTACCTCAACTTTGAGTGGCCTTTGAGTGACTGACATATTGTCTGGCAGTTGAGTCTTTCAAGTTGCTGTGATGGCCCCTGTTTCTGGAGGAGCTTCTGTCTTAAAGCTCACTTGTTGGAAAGGGGCGATGTACAGTGGGGACAGCATGGAAGTGAAGAGGACATAATGAGGTAACTATTATATTAAACCAGTCATTTGTGTATGCATTGTTTTCAGATCAATAAAAGCATATTTTCAAATGTACTTTATGCAATATAAGCAACTGGAATAGGCTTTTCTGGTGTGTGTGTATGTGTATGCTGCATATATATATATGCATAGTATATATAGACACACACATCTGGTGTAAGCTTTTCTCTCTACTTGAGAAGGCTGTATTTTTAAAGGTGAGCCCTAGCCATGGGTAAGCTGCCACCAGCTGTAGCTGGCACCCATGATGGTGGTCTGCAGAAAAAGCTGAGGTTATTTGGCATAGCTCCTTATGGGAAGGCCCTGTTTTCTTTCCCTCTGTTACTCTCATCTCATCTCATCTCCCTTTGTTACTCTCATCCGAGTTCTCATTCATGACTTCCAGTGTCTCTTACCTGGATTCTGGAAGAATATCTGTGTTACAGAAAGTTTGCTGTTTGCTATTCTCTAGCTACATCTTTGCAAAACGAAAGAGAATTTTGGTTGGGGACGGGGAGGCTGTTCTTTATTAGAAAAAACAGTCTAAGTGAGGAATTGTGTTACTAGCTTTTGGAACATAATAAAACACCCCAAAGCTTAGTGGCTTAAAACAACTCCCATTGTCTCCAGCTTCCAAGTCTGAGGGTTGGCTGGGCCTTCCTTCCAGTTTGGCTGACTCGGTGCTCTCCGTGAGACTTCCCATGAGTCTGTACAGGTCAGTTAGCTGTCGCCTCTTACCTTAACAGGCTAGCTTGAGCTGCTTTCTACGGTGGACTCAGGATTCCAAGCTTTTGCAGCACTTTTCAAGCCTCTGCGTATGTCACACTGGCCATTGTTCCACTGGTGGCTCTGCCCAAAGTCAGGGTGGGAGGGCGCTGCCTGGGGGTGTGAATACAGAGGAATTGCAAACATCTATCACTTCTCAGTGCTGCGCAACAGTGGGGAGAATGTCTTAAGTGGCGATTTAGGAAGGTTGCAAGGTGTTGAGCTATCCCTCCTTGTTGCTTCTTTATAGGACATAGAATAAAGACCTATGCTGTTTTTACAGTGTTCTTTTGTGGCTGGACTTGTGTTTTAGACATGAATCTGCTGCTCACAGTAACCAGAGAAAGAGAGAGAGAGAGAGAGGAGAGTGCACTTGCTTTGGTGTCAAACTGCATCAGCACCTCTGACAGGGGACACCTATGCCAGCCATGAATGGGTATGGCATGAAAGAAGGTGATGGTTGCAAATGCTCCACATAGTGAACCTCTTGGTGAGTGTTAGAAAATGCCAACTGCTCTTATATTACCAGTGATAATGTTCATTTGCCCCTGAAGATCCTCAGGCTTGTCGTAGCCTTCAAGGAAGAAACTTTTTGCTTGGGTAGGACATCCAGGAGCAGGGATGTCCCAGCCTTGTCTTCAGAGAAGGTCCTGGTGCCCAGAACAGCCCCAGCTGTGCAGCCTTCTGTGGCTGGAGCATTCCAGGCAGCTGCTCCGTGCTTTGGAGCCGAGGCTAAAAGGACCTC
The DNA here is from genome assembly GCF_015220235.1 of Choloepus didactylus. Taxonomy (NCBI): domain Eukaryota; kingdom Metazoa; phylum Chordata; class Mammalia; order Pilosa; family Megalonychidae; genus Choloepus; species Choloepus didactylus. The sequence continues at coordinate 16,740,498 of NC_051316.1, forward strand.
CGTGTGGTTCTATGCAGACGTGACGCTTGACTCTTTTGCCTTCTGCGGTAGCTTTCCTTTTCCTTATGTCCTGTCTAATAGTTGCAGACCATCCTGAATATAAACTGGCCTTTTTCAAGCAAGTATGGTTCCCCACATTTTGTTATATGAAACCATGTAACTCGATCACCTGTACATGAATCAGAAGGCGAGATAACTTAATGGAAAGACAATCCGTTGTGAAATCAGATGGTTCAAATCGAGTTCTTTGTCTTTGAAGTGGTGGCAACAGCTGGCCCTACAGGTCCATTGTGAGATTGAGATAACGTGTTAAAGCCCTAATGTAAGGCCTGGCACTCAGGACAGATTTACCACACTTTATTATTAGGCTCCTTTTTTTTAATGGCAGGGTTCTCTCTTTCTGCAAGGCATAACTTCCAAGAGTGAGAAATTCCCCCATTCCACAGTCACACTCTCTAGTCCTGAGTGGGAATACTGAAGTTTGAAGCTGCCTGTTAACCCAGCCCTGGGATGGACATCCAGTACCCTGGTCAGCTCCGGTTGGCAACACTGATGGGGTCTCACGGCTCACGGGTGAGCTTCGGCCCATATAAGCACCCCCCACACTTCAGGCATTGGATGTCAGGGTGGTGATGAAATGGAGCTGCTCTGATGCTTTAGGACAGAAGCTACACTTTGGTGGCGGTGGTGGTGGTGCGGGAGGGGGGTTGGTGGTTTGATCTTCTAATATCCAGAGAGAAGAAATCAAGGTTGGGGCTAAGAGACCATCATTTACTCAGGGAGGATGTTTGGGCATCGATCTTCTTGAGTTTGAATGACCCGACCTACCATCCCAGCAGTTCTGGGAACTTGGGAATTCACCATTGGCTGCTCTCTTGAGCTGAAATGAGCTGTGTGGTGGGGCTTAGGCCCACTCAGGGATGTGTATTCTCTCCGATCATATTTCTAAATTGAGTCAGAAGTTTCAACGTCATTCACAGATCCTTGTAGTAAACAGCCTGGGATCCTATTCCTGAATGGTGAGGCACACGAATCACTGCTTCCGTGGCATTCTTGGTGATTGAATCATGCCCCCCACAAAGGGCATTTTCAGGTCCCAACCCCTGGTCCACTGCACAAGGACTCCTTAAAATAGGATTTCTTTAAGATGTTACCTAATTAAGGTGTGGCCCAGCTGAATCAGGATGAACTTTAACCTGCATTAGTGGAGTCCTTTGTAAGCAGAGTGAAAGTCAGATGGAAAGAGAAGCCACAGTGAGCAGGCAGAAGCTGGAAGTCAATGGAAACCAGAAGAGAGAGAAGATGCCGCCTTGTGCATTTCCATGTGATGGAAAAGCCAAGGACCAAGGGTCACCAGCAGCCAGCTCCAGAATGCCCCAGTCTTTGCGGAGAAAGCATAGCCTTGCTGACACCTCCATTTTGGACTTCTCTTACCCACAAAACCAATGAATCCCCTTTGTTTAAAGCCAACCATTGTATGGTATTTGTATTAGCATCTGGGAAACTAAAACAGATATTTAGCACCAAATTGTTAATGAAATAATTAGAAAGCACATTCCCATCTTCATTTTATCATGTGCGTATTACGTATCTACGTCCTTTCTCAAATGTGTGTACATTAGAAATAAAGACACATCCCAGCATGTAAATGGAGTTCTCCATTTAAAAACTATTTCCTTATGTTTCTTGAGTCACACACATCCCTTGAAACACAAACAAAGTTAAAAATCTGACATTACTGTTTTGGAAACTGTCAGTTCCATGCAATCGTCCTGTACGATTTTTTTTTCCCCTAAGAAGTTATGTTAACTTCTCTTTAATCCAGGAATATACTTGATGGTTATATACAGATTTTTCTCCAGAAACCATGCTTATACTTGCCACTAGAAGTTATATTTCTTGAGCTTTTGTGGCAAAAAGTTTCCCTGAAAGTGTCCCAGACGTGTATATAAATGCAGCAACAGTATGTTACAGACACTTTTTTACTCCTGCCTGGTATCCAGAAATACCAGGAGCAAATGTTTATCAGTATTGATTATGAAAGGAAAAGAGAAGAAGTGGCTAAAGTAAAGACATTTCAATTTGAATTGATACCACCCAACCTCTGACATAAAACCTCTCCAGGAAACTGCATCAGCCCTAGTCTTTCCCCTGCTAGCTGGATTTTGTTCCTGTCTCAAAGATTTGCCTCCTCCTAGCTTTCAGAGGATTGGGATCTGTTACTTGCAGCATCATCTTCCCCTCCAGCTGTTGCCCTTTCTACCTCTTTCTGCCCCTTCACAGGCAGTTGTCAGCTTGTTCACTCATCTGGAATATTTATTTATTGAAATTAATAAATATTTAATAACGTAAAACATACTGATGGTATGTAATGGCAAACTAATTAAACAGAACTGAAAGTTTCCACAAAAAAGAAATAGCTCCCTCTGCCACCTTCTCTGAACACTAGCCCTATCCTCAGAGATCATTCTCTTTTAAATTTCCTTAGCTTATTTTCGTGGGAGTCACTTCCATGTTCAGTATGTTCCTATGTTCATACTGCTATTTCTTGATTTTATAAATTGTAGGCATTGTCTACTGGCTTTCTGTAGTGAGATTTTCCTACCCCATGCTTTCACCTCTTCTGTGATATCTTCCAAATCAGTTAAATCAATAATCAATATCACATTACTAGGACGACAAAGTAAATTGTATACTGAGGCATTGAGTGGTGAATATACAATGTGTACATTTCCTTTTTTGTGGAGCATTTTTTTAATTGAAAAAATACTTTATTGCTAAAAAATGTTGACCGTCATCTGAGCCTTGAGTGAATCATAATCTTTTTGCTGGTGGAGGGTCTTGCCCTGCTGTTGACAGCTGCTGACTGATCAGGGTGGTGGTGGCTGAAGGGTGGGATGACTGTGGCAATCTCTTAAAATAAGACAACAATGTAATTTGCAACACGTATTGACTCTTCCTTTCCCCATAGCATGTGATGTTGTTTGATAGCATTTGACCCACTGTAGAACTTCTTTCAAAGTTAGAGTCAGTCCTTTCAAATCCTGCCACTGCTTTATCAACTAAATGTATGTAAAATGCTAAATCCTTTGTTGTCATTTCAACAGTGAGCTTTTTTTTTTAGAGTTTCTAATTGCCTCATTTTTTTTCATTTATGTAATTGAATAATATTGAAAATTGAAAAATAATTTCACATATGCCTGTATTGTCCACAAATGTTTAATTTTATCATTTGCTCTATGAGGGTTCCCCTTTTCTTGAGAGTCTTTTCTTCAGGATATGTCTGTAAGCCCTTCAAGGACAATTTGTTGTCTATGCCTTGCATACTTTTCATCTTGGAGGGTCCTCTTACTCTCCTGGGTTGGACCCACTGTTTCTTGCTCCCATGTCTTCTTAATTTTGCCAATTATCTCCAGTAGCTCCCAAAGGAAGGTGGGGGAAAAAAAGATCAATTTTAGGAATCCTTATATTTTTGAGAATGTTTTTAGTCTGTCTTTACATATAGTTAATACCTTTCTGAATCTATAATTCCACTGTGAAAATAATTTTCCCTTGGAATTTTTAGGTATTAATATCTTTGGGAAGATTCAAGATGACATAATGTCTTCACTTGTCACATAGTGATACAGGGAGGCTGCGTAGGGGAGCCTCACTCTAGGGAATCAGACTTTCCTAATTGCACCCCCTCTAGACGACCCGTTCACGTGGTTGCTGAAATCACCGAGCCAGTCATGCTTCCGGTTGTTCACACTTTACCAGTTTGAGGTCTCTGCTTAGGTGGTTTGTGTCTATCATTAATCCGAAAAAATGTCTTTGCCTTTATAAAAAGCAATATTTTGTTATTTGCTCCGCAGGGTTTTTGTTGTTATTTCTGTTAGAACACCTTGAGATTGTCCTTACTCTTGACCCTTTCTGAAGGGGATCTGAAGAACTGCCTCAGTTTTGCTCCACCGGGCTTCGGTGCACCATCGCTCCCATCAGCGCAGGGTGATACTGCAGGGAGGGGCGCACAGATGGGGGCTGCGTTTGAGCAAGGGCTGCATGCATCGCTTAGGGAGCTGCAGTGAAAAGAGAAGCCAAGAGCCAAAGAAAAAAGAAATTAAAATGTGGCAGGGGAAAGGGCTGGATGTGAGAAGATTCTCGCTGTTTCCTTTTAATTCTTTCATACATGCTCGCACTGCACAGGAGCTGGTCCTTTCTGCTCAGTGAATGGGCGCGGCCCCGGGGGGAGTATGTGTCCCTAACCCAGCTTTACCTGGGAAGGAGAGAGGGGGAGAGGACGGTGTGTGTATGTGTGTGTGTGTGTGTGTAGAAGGAAGAGGAAAGGGAGAGAACATGAACCAATAAAACTTGGTTTGTGTGATGGCATAAAATTAATTTTAATTTTGAATTAAAAAAAAAATGCATGCTCTGACCCTTCAAACACAAGACACTTTCAGAAATGTGCTTCACAAACGTATTCACAACCCAGGCAGGGAAAAGCCTCTTGCGATAGAAGGAAAGTCTTAAGTTCATTTCCCCCAGCAAACAGGCTCTTGCGGAAGTTTCTCCGAGGACCGAGGGCCTCTCAGCGCACAGACCGGGGCGACCATCCGGGGTCGGGTGTGCGGGGTGGAGCCCTGGTCGGTCCTGTGTCCCCGCGTCCCCGGGACGGGCTTGCGGCCCCAGGCTCGGTGGAGCCCCCACCGGGTCTGCGCCTTTCGGCCGCGCCCACTAGGGGGCGCCCGTGCCCCGGAGGGAAAGGGCCGCGCAGGGCCGTGTCCTCCGCGCGGGCTCTCCATTCACTGGCGCTGTCACTCTTCGGGTGTCCAGGACCAAGCGCAGCCCCGACGGGCCCGACCGTCTCTCCGAGCCCAAAGCCGCTCAGTGAAAAGTCTTGTGCATGCTCACGCCCCCGGGGACGTTGCCTGAGAAATTGCAGATTCTCAGCTGGCTGAGTGCATTTCCTTTCTTAGCTGGCAGCTGCTTGGGGAGCGGGCGGGAGTCAGGGACAGGAGGATGACAAGTGGAGATGCCTGCCTGCATCGCCTGGACACAGGCCCCAGGGGGACCCCGGCTTCCAAAGACACTATACGTTTTGGTGTCATTTTTATGCCCTCGCCTCTGGGCGAAATGAAAGTGTAACTTGGCTGGACAAGCCTTGGCTAACTTACCCTTTCAAAGGAGCTTGGAAGACTTACTTTGGGGAACACAAGATCACAGTTCCCTCCAGGAAAAGATATTGTCACCTGACATCCTGGGAAGAAACAGTCCTGGGAGGAGTGGAGGCGTTTCCAAGCCGAGGGTGTGTTGGGCGGAAGCAAATAACCCAGAAAGTCGACGTGGCTTTACTCAACAGTTGTAAAATTAGGGAAACCCGCCGACCTGCTTCATTCCTTATCCTCCATTTAGGTCAAAGGGAATTACTGCTGTAATCATTATTATTGTGGTCACTAATACAGTGCTACTATTATTACAACTAACCAACCAACATTTATTGGGCAGTCACAGCCTGCCAGGTGCTTCCTCAGCATTTTCTACAAGCATTAACACACATAATCTTCACAACAGCCACATGATAAAAATAGTACTTGGTTCTGTATTTTACAGAAGCTCAGAGAGGTTAAGTGACTTGCCCAAAGTCACACAGCTTTATTCCATGGTGGTGTCCAGAATCAGGTGGAGAGGCCTGATTTTGGAGTCCAAGCTTGCTTAGTACTTCCTGCTGCTGGGCTCCACTGTGTTTTTCTAGTCAGGTTGATCAATGCCTGGTGGGCTTGCCTCCCGAAACCCCCAACTTGCTAGCAGATGTGAAGAGGTGTTGGAGAGCAGAGAGCCCCTCAGAGTCTATGCTCACATCCACTTCTGTCCTAGATGTGTTCTCCTGTTGCTTGGTCTCTGGGGCAGTTTAGGGATTGTCTTGGTTAATTTCATGTGTCAACTAGGTTAGATTATGGTGTCCAGTTGTTTTGTCAAGCAAGCAGTGACCTGATGGTTACTGTGATGGTATTTCCCAGAAGAATTTATATCCATAGTCAGTTGATTGCATCTATGGCAGACTGCATCTACAATCAACAAAGGAGATTGCCCTCAGCAATGAGAGGAATCTCCTCAGCCAATCAGTTGGAGGTCTGAAAGTCAGAACTGAGGATTTCAGAGGTCAGAAAGAAGACTTCTTTTCTCTACTTTAGTCAACTGGTTTCATTTGGGGAATTCAACCTCGCTTTCATTGGCGTTTTCAACTTGGGGCCTGCCCTATGGAATTCAGACTTGCCAACCTCCAGGATCATGTGACCCAATTCCTTTAACAAATCTCTTAATGTTTTCATATATATCATCTCCTATTGCTTCTGTTTCTCTGGAGAACCCTGGACTGACACAGACAAAAGGCACATTCTTTGTTGAAAAGCTGCAAACCGGATGTTAGGTGTGCCTGCAAAGGAAAAGTTTTATTTTCTCTCTTCTTCAACTCAGAAGCTGCCCTTCTGTGTTTGTTAACCCTGGTGACGCTAAGCTTTGGCACTGAGCCATTACAAAGTCAGTCTTGCAACATCGCACTTCCCATGAGCAGACACGCTGTCTCCTTGTCTGACCCCACAGGGCGAGAAGCATCCTTTGCCCCAGCTTCTATCCACCAGGGCACAGATCATTCCAGCCACAGAATTGGGAGCTCAGTGCAGCATATCAAGGGTCTTCTCTCTGTTTCCTCTCCCCTCAGGACAGCGTTCAGGCTGCTTTATTATGAAAAATTTTGAACATACAGAAATGTCGAGACCCTCATACCTGCCAGTAGATTTTACAACTAACATTCAAATTTTTTTTCTCGCTTTTTTATACTTCTAGCCATCTATCTCCATATTAACTCACCTGATTTTTGGATGCATTTCAAAGAAAGTTGCAGACATCAGTACACTTCATCTGAACACTTGATTGTGCATTGCTTTCTCTTTTTTTTCCCCCTTATGGATTTTAACTCTATCATCTGGTGAATTTTGCCAATACATACAATTACACTGAGCTATGGAACATTCCCGGTCATGCCAGAAAGTTCTCTCATGTCTGTTCCCAGCCAATCCCAGCCCCCACACCCTGCCACAAGCAATAGCTATTCTTTTTTTTTTTTTTTTTTTTGCCAAAGATGGTTTTTAACCTACTCTGGAATTCTTTAACTCATGTAGGAGTGTGTTGACACACTGAAGGTGATTTTTTATTTACACTGATTTCAGAAGAGGAGAAAAGCCAGGACTTTGATGAGATGTATAAAGATAGTATTAATTACCTTGTCATCATGTTCCACACTAACCTCCATTAAACATATTGGGTTAATTTTGCTGTGAGCTCAGATTAGCCAAAGCACTAAACTCTGCACACTGCATGGCTGAATGTGACATACTGAAATTAACCTCACAAAGGACCCACAGATGGGGCTTCCTAGTTTGTTTCTGATGTGGTTCAACTGTTGACTTTAGGTTAAAAAAATAATGGAAACTGTGAGGCTCTCATTCTCATATAATTCTAATTATAGTACTATAAATACAATGGATAATTAGTATAGTAATATTATTTATTATTTTATAGTATTCATAGTATTCATAAATATAAGTATTTAAATTGACTTATAATAGTTGAATCACTATTATCTAAATTTATCAGTGTGTACATTCTTAGACACCTTCCATCTGCATCTCTTGATCTCCAGAGCCATTCCAAAGCATGTTGAGAACTTTTTGTCCAAATGTCAAGTCCTGTAGATACACAGAAGTGTGTGGGTTACATGCAAATGGGCTCTGCTTTTTTTATTTTACTATTGTTTCCCTTCAAAACTCTCCAAAGTCATTTTATTACCTTGTGTTTAAAGTCTTAAATGATGAATAAAAGTGAATGTAAGCTGAGATTTCCTTGGATGGGGAGGCTAGATTTCCTTAGCGGAAAAGATACTTCACCCAAGAACACTACAAAAAAGAAAGAGAAATTAGACTTGGAGCTGTTCACCCCAATTTTGTGTGACTGGCAGGGCTGTAGGGTGGTTGTCTTGGCCTCTGCAGCTGATGGGAAAGGCCACCCAGCCATCCTGTAGGCAAAGCAATGCCACCTTCAGGAAAATGGTCCTCTGACTATGGCTTTATTCTGTGTCATCCCAGAAGTCTGTTCCTGGTAACCTGGCGATGGGTGTGCCCTGAGGAAAAGCCTGGGAACAACGTGTGGTGGCTTGTTTTCCCTCAGGACTTTCAGTTCAGTACTGAGGGGGACTGAATTTGGGGTCCACATCTCAATTGTACTGTCACTCTGCAGCCTCCTCCCCTGTCCCCAGGTTCTAGGGGTAAGGGTTAAACAGAAAAATGGAGAAGTTTACAAAAAGGAATTCTCTTCGGGACAGAGAGAATGCAAGTGTCTCAGGTAGGAAAGCAAAGCTGGGGGTGTGGCTGTGTATATGGAGAGTCCATAGATGGAGGTTCCACTTTTTTCCTTCCCTCCAGTAATTAGAACCCAGTTTAAAATCTGCTCTAGAAGGAGGATGGCCCATGGGGATCCTCGGGGTGAATGGAGACCAAGGGCAGGGCCAGTGGGGTATGGAACTCTCTTTCCTAAATATGCAAAGCAATGGTGATCCTGGAAAGGCCAGGGGGCAGACATATGGGCAGCAGAGTAAGTGAGAGACAATGGAAAAGAGCTTACAAATTAAGTTCTTTGACACACACATTCGTGAAGAATGTACACCCAACCCATCCCGGAGGCTGAGGCCCTGCTGTGAGGTAAAGCGGCTTGTCCTTTACTTTTGGCATCCTCGCTCTTATGCCTTCATACTGTTTTTGGGTTATGCCTAGGTGAAATCACCGCCTCTGCTGGTTTGGATGTATTATGTCCCCCCAAATGCCATTGTCTTTGATACAGTCTTCTGTGGGCAGGAAACATGTTGGTCTTGATTGGGTTGGAGACTTTTGATTGGATGTTTCCATGGAGATGTGATCACTCAACTGTGGGTGAGATCTTTCATGGGATAATTTCCATGGAGATGTGGTCCTGCCCATTCAGCATGGGCCTTGATTAGTTTACTGGAGCACTATATAGGCTCAGACAGAAGGAGCAAGCTTGCTACAGCCAAGAGGGACACTTTGAAGAATGCACAGAAGCTGAGAGAGGAGCTGCAGATGAGAGACAGTTTGAAGATGGATGTTGAAAGCAGACTCTTGCTCCAGAGAAGCTAACAGAGGGCAGACACCCCAAGAGCAACTAAGAGTGACATTTTGAAGAGGAACTGCAGCCTAGAGAGGAACATCCTGGGAAAAAGTCATTTTGAAACCAGAACTCCAGAGCAGATAGCAGCCACGTGCCTTCCTAGCTAACAGGTTTTCTGGACGCCATTGGCCATCCTCCAGTGAAGGCACCCGACTGTTGATGTGTTACTCTGGACACTTTATGGCCTTGGGACTGTGACTGTGTAACCAAATAACCCCCCTTTTAAAAAGCCAATCCATTTCTGGTATTTTGCATCCTGGTAGTATTAGCAAACTAGAACACCACCCCTGTCACATGAGATTTTTAAAATATTTCATCTCACCCATGCCCTGTGCATTTCCAGATTGAAGCCAACCTGGGAACAGGGAGCCAGAAAAGCGAATCGGAAAGTTTGGTGTGCCTTTAACCTTTACTCAGAGAGATACAGTGATGATAAATTTCCATCAAAGCGGCAATGTTCACAAATGCAACATTCTGCCATAGTTATTGCTGTTTCTTTTCAGTATGCAAGACTAAGAAAACATTTCACTCTATAAATGGAAATAGGAAAGGAACCAGATGATGGGATCCACTCACTGAAAGAGGACTCGGCTGCACTCCTATAGCATTGATTTTTCCTGTAATTATGTTCCAGCTTAGGCCAAATGCAGTCGGCTGAGAGGCAGTAATAGAGAAGGGAGGGGGTATCAACTTTTCTGAAATTACTGCGTCAGTTGCTAAGCTGAAGAAGCTTCTGGAAAGACTCTGCTATGGAAAATAGGACAGGGCAGACTGATTGTCAGCTACTCAGAAGGCTCCTTAAAATAAAAAATTCTCCCCTCTATCCTTGGGTCTTGTGCCCCTTGTCCCAAATCTGTGAATTTTTGGCAAGGCTGAGAGGACTTCTTCTCGGCTGTGAATATTTTTAGAATGGTGTTTTATTGACCTTGAAGATGGAATTCTTTCATATTTTAGTATCTCTGAAATTGGGATGCATAAGACTATTAGCAAAATGGACTTGCTTGTTTCCAGGTAGAGGATAGAGCTGCAACTCTCTTCTCGTTGCCAGGTGCAGACAAATTTAGCCACAGGATGGGGTATGTGTGGACCAGCCAAGGTGTGCACTTTGTTGCTGTCTCGGGTGGGGGAATTTCAGCATAACATTGCATTCTTCATTTTTATATACTACCTCTTTGCAAAAATAAACTAGAAAGCGATGCATTCTTTTTCGTAAGTTTGAAATGAACCCCAGCTCATCTTTAAAACATATTTAATGATGTACTTGACACAGAGCTTTGGGCTTTTGGAGAGAAAAGCAAAGAGGCGATCCTAGCAGCCTTCTTGGCTTGAGGCAAAGCGAGGTGTGGTAGCCTCTTTCACCCTATTCTACAATTTTCCAAGAAAACACTGTTCCGATTTGCTAATGCTGCCATCATGCAAAATACCAGAAATGGATTGGCTTTTATAAAGGGGGTTTATTTGGTTACAAAGTTACAGTCTTAAGGCCGTAAGGTGTCCAATGTAAGGCATCAACAATGGGGTACCTTCACTGGAGGATGGCCAATGGCATCCAGAAGACTTCTGTTAGCTCAGAAGGCATATGGCTGGTGTCCACTTGCTCCCAGGTTGCGTTTTAAAATGGCATTCTCCAAAATGTTGTTCTTGGGGTGATTTGTCCTCTCTTAGCTGCAGCTCCTCTTCAAAATGTCACTCTCAGTTGCTCTAGCAAAATGTCACTCTTAGCTGCTCTGAAGTCCTTCTGCCTGTGAACTCCTTTAAATGACACCAGTGATCCAATTAACACCCACCTTGAATGGGCAGGGTAACTCCTCCATGGAAATCATCCAATCAAATGGTTCACTCACAGTTGATTGAGTCACATCTCCATGGAAACACTCAATCAAAGAATTCCAATCTAATCAACACTAATACATCTGCTCCCGCAAGATTGCATCAGAGATGATGGGGTTTTGGGAGACATAATATATCCAAACTGGCACAGACATTGAAGTGGAACTCAGGTGTGTGAGGTGTGCTACCATGAAGAACTCTGAAATCATGTTATGAACTGAATCATGTCTCCCACAAAGACATGTTCAAGTCCCAACTCCTGGTCCCATGGGTGTGAAGCCATTTGTAAAGAGGACCTTTGAAGATGCTATTAGTTAAGGTGAGGCCAAACCAAATGAGAATGGGCCTTGATCCAATATGGCTGAAGTTCTCATAAGCCAAGGAAATTGGGCATGGACAAAGAGCGCTGGGAAGAGCTGGAAGCAGGAAGTCAGCAGGAACCCTGAAGAGAAAGGGGAGGAGGACACTGCCATGTGAGAGCCAAGGAACCCAAGGATTGGCTGCCAGCCAGAATGCTACTCACCCTGGGAGGAAGCAAGATTTCTAGCCTCTGAAGCCAGGAGACAATAAATTCTTGCTGTTAAGCCAACCTATTGTGTGGTATTTGACATAGCAACCTGGAAACTAAGACACTGTCATAAGTGGGAAATAGAATATTCTAGAACTTAGGAGTGTTATCTTTGGAGACACTAGTTCTAGTTTCCAATGCTGACTCTCCCACTTCCTAGCTGATGGGTGACCTTGGGCAAGCTAATTAAGCCCTCTGAGCTTCTATTTGCTTTTCAGTATGTGAAGACACACTACCTAACTTGAAGTAGCGTTGTGCGGGTTTAACAAGTGAGTATGTCAGGCATATTGGAGGTCAATGAGAAGTCATGGCTATTACTATTGAACAATTAATAGCTGTGCTTCATCACAGAGTAGAGGGAGTAGATTTCCTGAGTGTCAGTGTGGGATGAGGTGTCTTTATGGAGGTTTGTTTGGTTATATGAGATAACATAGTAAGAGCTCAGATTGGTATCTGGTGACTAGACCAGGGTCTTAGTAAAACCACAGATAACCAGCCCTGATTAGAGGCTGCATCTGAGCCAAGAGGCAACCCAAGCTCAGTGCTACCTTTTTGATTCCTCTCTATTACCCTATGAAGTAGGGCTATCATGAGTCTCATTTGGCAGGTTAGGAAGCTGACTCAGGGAAGTGAAATGATGTCCCAACCCCTGTCTGCTCTCCAGGGGAGGTGTCAGATCACACTTTCCCTTCTGGGTGGACTGGGACCCACTCAGTAAGTCCCCTGCCCTGGGGGACCCAGAGCAGGAGATGGAGCTGTGTCCTGAGGATGGGCACAGGGGCTGAGGTCCTGGTGGAGTACATCTTGCCATAACTATATCAAATCTTGACATCCTATAACCTTGGGGAAATGAACTCTCCAGAGAGATGGATTTCTTCTAAACAACTGGATGCTCACCTTCCAAGTGCCAGAATGTCTTACTTCAGTGAAAATTTATGTAGAGACACCTTCTCAGTGCCTGATTTCTAGGGTGCAGGTGTGGGAGTGGGATAACCCACAAAGCTGCTGAGGGCGTCCCAGGAGAAGGGGCCTGAGGAGCTCCCACCCCATGGGGAGGAGGGGGAGTTCGGGTAACCTCTGGGAGACAGAGAGGCTGGAACTTAAAAAAAATCTCTCTCAATGCATTTATTTATATATTTCTCCAGTTGACAACAAGAAGAGTGTTCCCTAGCCTTTGTGTATCATTGTGTGTGTGTGTATGTGTCATGGATTATATAGACAATTGGATGAAAGCTTATGGATCCTCTCTCAAGATTGCACATACACACAATATTCCGGATACAATATTCTGGATACAACATGCCCCCAGATTGCCCTACTATTAACATTGTGCATTAACATGGTGTGGTACATTTGTCACAACTCATGGCCAAATATCAATACATTATTTAATAACTAATTACATCCACAATTTACATTAGGGTTCATTCTTTGTGCTGTACCATTCTATGAGCTTTGACAAATGCATAATGCCCTGTATCAACCATTACAGTATCTGTTCCAGTTTGCTAAAGCTGCTGTTATGCAAAATACCAGAAATGTATTGGCTTTTATTAAGGGGATTTATTAGGTTACAAATTTACACGTCTAAGGCCATTAAAGTGTCCAAACTAGGGCACTCACAAGAGGAGGCCTTCACTGAGGAAAGACCGATGGCATCCGGAACATCTCTGTCAGCTGGGAAGGCATGTGGCTGGCGTCTGCTGGTCCTTTGCTCCCAGGTTCTGTCTTCGAAATGGCTTTCTCCAAAGAGTCACTGGGTTTCTGTCTCTCTTTGCTTCTCTCTCTCAGCTTCTGTGCATCCTTGCTTGTTCTCCTGGGGTATTTCCCTTAAAGTGTCTGGGGGGTCCTCTGTTAGCTTCTCTGGGGCAAACTCTGGGCTTCATCTCTTGGCTTAGCATCTCCAAACATCGTTCTGTCTGCATCTCCCAGTGTCCGCAAGCATCTGGGTTTATGTAGACTCTCAGCTCTCTTAAGGACTCCAGTGATCTAATTAAGACCCACCCTCAATGGATGGGGTCACACCTCCATGGAAGTAATCTAATCAAAAAGTCTCACCCACAGTTGGGTGGGTCATATCTCCATGGAAACAACCTAATCAAAAGCTCTGACCCACAAGTAAGTCTGCCTCCACAAGACTGGATTAAAAGAACATGACATTTCCTGGGATACATAATGGTTTCAAACCAGCACAGAATCAAATAGAATAGTTCCACTATTTACCCTTCTGCCCTTCCCCCTGAGCCCCTGGCAACCACTGAACTCTTTGCTCTCTCTACAGATCTGCCTTTTCCAATTTGGGGGTTCTTATAGATTCCTCCTCCAGCAGGGGACCCATAAACTCCAGATTAAGAATAGCCCAGGAGAAAAATCTTACAAAATTTTTTCAAAACATTTTCTCCTAAAACTTCTTCATAAACTCTTTATGAAGAGTTTAATGGCTAAATAATACTCCATCACCAAACCATAGCTTACTGTTGAATATTTAGTCTTATTGTTTGACTACTAGAAATAACACTGTTGTAACATCTGTATGGATAAATTTTTTTCTCTCTTTCTCAACTAATTTCCTTTGCATGTGTTCTTAAAAGTGGAATTATTAGGAGAGAGGATTTAAAGAATTTTTAATGTTCTTGGTACACATTTTTAAATTCTTTTTCTAGAAATTCTGCTAAATTCACATTTTCAGCAGCTGCAGAGAAAAGTAGTGGTCTTCAATATCCCATCCTTGCTATCATGGAATGTTAGTATTTTCAATATTTACAATTTGGTAGGTAAAACATGCCATCCCAATGTTGCTCAAATCTGTGCTCTTTAATGATGGTGAGGACAAACATTTATATAGATACGTTTTTGCACATTTTTATATCTCTGTTTTGAAGGGTCTGTGCCTCCCTTATTTATTTAATAGACTTTGTTTTTTAGAGCAGTTTTAGGTTTACAGAAAAAGGAAGTAGAGAAGGTTCCCATATGCTGTCCTCCTGCCCCCAGATTGCCCTCCTATTAATGTTGTACATTAGTGTGGTACATTTGTTTCAAGTGATTGGCCAAATATTGATACACTACTTAAAAAATAATTAAGTTACAGTTCTATTAGGGTTCATTTTTTGTGTTGTATGAGTCTACCAACTTGACAAATGTGTATGGGCATGTATCAACCACTGCAGTATCAAAGAGAATAGTTTCACTATTCACCCCTCTGCCCTTCCCCCTGAACCCCTGGCAACCACTGAACTTTTTGCTATCTCTTTATTTTTGCCTTTTACAGAATGTCATATAGTTGGAATCAAACAGTATGTAGTCTTCATAGACTGGCTTCTTTCACTTAGCAATATGCATTTAAGTTTCCTCTTTGTGGCTTGATAGCTCACTTCTTTTAATCATTGCATGATACTCCATTGTATGGATATATCAGAGTTTGTATATCCATTCACCAATTGAAAGGCATTTTTGTTGCTTCCAATTTTTGGAAATTATGAATAAATCAGCTATGAACATTGCATGCAGGTTTTGTGTGGACATCAGTTTTCAACTCATTTAGGTACTGTTTTAGTTTCCTGGATTGCTTGAGCAAATATCATGAAACGGGTTAGGTTAAAAAATGGGGATTTATTAGCTTATGGTTTTGAGGCTAGAAGAAAGTCCAAATCAAGGTGTCATCAAGGTGAGGCTTTCTTTCCAAAGACTGGAGTTCTGGAGCTGGCTGCCAGTGATCCTTGGCTCCTCTGTCACATAGCAAGGCACATGGCAGCATCTCCAGGTCCTTCCCTTCTCTTCCAGGTTTCATTGATTTCAGCTTCTGGCTGCTCCATGTGGCTTTTTCTCCTCTTTGTCTGAGTTTCATTCTGCTTATAAAGGACCCCAGAAATAGGATTAAGACCCATCCTGATTGAGGTGGGTCATGCTTTAACTGAAGTAGCCTCATCAAAAGGTCCTACTTACAATAGGTCCACACCCACAGGAATGGATTAACTTTAAGAATGTGTTTTCTCTGGGGTACATTCATGGGTACATACCAAGTAAGACAATTTCTGGATCATATGGTAGGTCTGTGTTTAGCTTTGTAAGAAACTGCAAACCGTCTTCCAAAGTTGCTGTATAATTTTCAATTCCCACCAGCAATGAGTGAAAGTTCCTTCTGGTCCACCTCCTGATGAGCAGTGTTTGGCGGTATTGATTCTTTGATTCTAATAGATGTTTAATGGTGTTTCATTGTTGTTTTAATTTGCATAAGACGTGGACCATCTTTTCATATGCTTGTTTACCATCTGTATATTTCCTTTCATGCGGTGTCTGTTCAGATCTTTTGCCCATTTTAAAAATAGGGTAGTTTGTTTTCTTATTGTTGACTTTTAAGAGTTCTTTGTATATTTTGAATATAAGTCCTTTATCAGATATGTATTTTCCAAAACTTTTCTCAGTCTGTGGTTTGTCTTTTACCTTTTTTATTTAAATTGATGTCTCATGTAATTTGTGAGCTCTTGAAATATAACAAATATCAACCTTCATCCTATTTAATGCAAACATATTATGTTTATAAATATATAAACATTTCTTATTATATATTTAATTTAATGTTGAATGGTAATTTTCATTTTGTATGTGGTCATTTTTGTGTTTTGCATAGAGAAAGCCCTACCTCATGGCAAGGGAAGATAACTATTTGACCAACATTTTCTTCTAATATTTTTATGATTTCAGTTTTATATTTAACTCTTTAATCCCTCTAACATTTATTTATTTATTTATTTGTTTGTTTATTTATTTGAGAAGTTGTAGGTTTACAGAAAAATCATGCAGAAAATAGAATTCTCATATACATTTATTTGGATATATATATATCATGAAATCAGCCTCTAAACTGATTTTTTCTCAGTGAGAGCAGTAATTTTCCTAGTAGCATGTACTCACTAATCCATTATTTCTTCTTTTTATTTTTGTGACTTTTAAAACATATTAAGTTCTTGTCTATAGAAATGCTGTGAAAGGCAGAATTATAAGATGACACCCAAGGCTATGCAAGAAGTGCACATTCCACAACTGTGAAATAGGATGGATTTTACTCTTGTGATCAGGTTGTATGACATGGTTGACCCCATGACACAGAGACTGCCAGGTGGGCCTGACTTAATCAGATGGGCCTTAAAAAGGCAGGGCATTTTCTCTGGCTGGTCAAGGAAGAAGAAGTCAGAGAGACATGCTCCATCCAGCCCGGAAGAAGGCAGGGTGCTGATGGAGAGGGGTGTCCTCTAATTGCTGGGAGTGGCTGCCAGCTCCAACCAGCAAAGAAATGGGCACTTTAGTCCTACAAAGCTAAAAGGAAGTCAATTCTGCCAACAAGAATTGTGAGCTTGAAAGCAAAAGATCCCCCAGACCCTCCAGACTGGAACTCAGCTCAGTCAACAGTTTGGTTCCAGCCTTGTGATAATCCTGAGCAGAGAACTCAGTTGTGCTGTGCCAGATTTCTTAATGGCAGAACCATGAGCTAATAAATGGATGTTGTTTTAAGCCACTAAGTTTGTGATAATTTCTAATACAGAAATGGAAAGTTAATACAGTGAATATTTGTGCATTGGTGAAACGTGTTTAAATTAAAATCTGACAATTTCCTAGGTGCTGCTGACGAACAGGAAGGGTGGGATTGGGTAATTCTTCCATGAAGAGGAAGAAACATGACATGGTACAGAGACACCAGCTACATGGCATTTTCAAGGGTTGCAAAAGCAGTACAAAAGGTTTCTGTGTGCTTGTAGTGGGTTCCTGTATGAATAGTGGCTGCAAAAAGATGTTGGAGTCCTACGTTCCACCCCCTCCCGGTACCTGTGCTTGTGTCGATTTGGAAATAGGGCCTTTGCAGATGTATTCAAGTTAGAAAGAAGTCGTTGCATTAGGCTGGGCCCTAAATCCAATGACTGGTGTCCTGATTAGAGAAAGGAGAGGAAGAGTCAAACAGACAGACAGACAGGGAAGAAGGCCACATGGCAATGGAGGCAGAGAGTGTAGTGATGAGGCTACAGGTCACAGAATGCCAAGGATTGCTGGCAGCCCCTAGGAGCTAAGAGGGAGGCATAAAACAGTTTCTCCTTAGAGCCTACAGAATGGGCCAACCCTGCCAACATCTTGTTTCAGACTTCTGGCTTCCTGAACTGTGAGATAATAAATTTGCTATAGAAACGCTACAACACCCTTCAGCCAGATTCCCCAATTTTTTGACATTTTACGTTTGCCTTATCATTCCTTCTCTGTAGAGATAGGTGTAAGTGTAAACACACACACACACACAGCCATGTAGTTTTTCTGAACTACTTTCTGAGTCAGATGCTGACCATATACCCTATTATCTCTTAATATTTCAATGTATATTTCCTAAACAGAAGGACACTTACCCATATGACCCCAGCATAACCGGTAAAAGCAAGAAATTAACACAGATAAAATAATACCATGTAACCCGGAGACCTCAGTCAAATATGATGCATTGTCACAATAGTGTTCTCTGTGGATCTGGGATCTCATCAGGAGCAGACATTGCATGTAATTGTCATAACTTTTTTTGTGTTCTTTAATGTGGAAAATTCCTCAGTCTGTCCTTGTCTTATGCCATTGTTGACAGGTACAGGCCAGTCACCAGACAGAAAGGCCCTCAGTTTGGCTCTGTCTCATGCCTCCTCCTATTAAATTCTCATGCTGCATTTGGGGCAAGGATGTGGGGGATGTGGTGTCCTCAGTGCATCTCGTCAGGAGGCCCCTGACTTCACTCTGTCCCGTTACCGCTGATCTTAACTATTTGTGTCTTAAGATGGAGGCTGCCAGTTGTCTCCACTGTGAAGTTCATTAATGCTCTGGATTTAGTAATTCATAAACGGGATGACACTTTGATACAATGTAAACATCCTGTTCCTCATCAAAACATCCACCCACCACCAGTTTCAGCATTCATTTAGGATTCTTGGATGAATCAGTTATTACTACGATGGCTGTCAAATGGCTATTTTAAAACTTAATAATTCCTTCTACACTTATTAGGTGACATCTTACTGTAAAGTAGAGCTTTCCCATTTCCTTCCTTCCTTCCTTCCTTCCTTCCTTCCTTCCTTCCTTCCTTCCTTCCTTCCTTCTTTCCTTCCTTCCTTCTTTCCTTCCTTCCTTCCTTCCTTTCCTCTTTCTATTTCTCTGTATTAGTATAGCTCACGAATTCCTATTTTATTCAATGGGTTACAAACTATCACCGTCCTCATTCATTTAAATGACCAGGTTGTTCTAGACTGGCCAGCGTGAATCCCGTCAAGCTGGCTGCTTTGTCCTTTTGACATGTTCCCCTTATTTTTTGAGCATTTATTTTCTTCCTGGAAGTAGCAAGGTGTTAGTGTTCCAGCTCATCTTGTGGTTTTTCCTGCCCCAGCCCTGGTGGTAACCCTTCCTCCAAGGAGTCCTGGTTTTTATTAGTGGAGAATGATATTAGAAACAAGGATCTGGGTGCTAGGTGTGCCCACTGTACCGAGGTGACATTAATTCTAGCCCCTCGCAGCATTCGGGGTTAGAAAATACACACACCTATATTTAATTCTCTATAATTTTTATCTATGTGTATCTGTGTGTGTGTGTGTGTGTGTCTCTCTCTCTCTCCCTATCTTTCTCTCTCTAGCATATCATATTTATCATATCTATCATATCAATCTATCTACCTACCTGCCTATCTATCCTTCATCTATCACCTCTATCCATACACCTATCTGACAAACCATGAGTTCACACCTCCATTTCCAGTCCACAACCACAGGGTTTATTTTTGCCCCCCCTTCTATATTTGTAATTACCTTCTATGCCAGGAAGAAACCTGGCTTCTATTATCCACAATTTATTTATTTATTTTCTAAATCCTCCTTTTGCAGCCAATCCTCCAGACACACAGGCCATTTCCTAAGCCTGCCCCCACTGACCTCCCACCCCACTGCAACAGTTCAGCCAATTGCTCAGCCTCTACCAAGGGAAAGGAAGTGAGAAGGGAAGTACTGGGTGCTGTTGCAATGGGGTGAGTACTGGAACCATGCCTTGAAATGTTAAGAACATGGTCTGAGTATTATGAGAAAGGGTGTTAGGATGAAGCTAATAAATTCCACACTATCTGCACTCATCTGCTCATACGACACTTCGACCGTGCCTTTCTCCAAAATTTCCTGATTTTGCTGATTATGCTCAGAAATCAAAGCACATGCCATATAATAAATATGAATTTTGAATATCAAAATGAGGTTTAAAATATCTCATAGCACTGAAAGCTATAGTCAGTCTCTCATGAAAGTGGGACTTCATAAGATAATTGACTGAGTAGGAAGACAGCAATAACATGTAGGATCTATAAACTATCATGAAGTAGAATAGCTTCTATGTCATGATGTTGGTCTATCATTCTGAAAGGATCTTCTGTGAAAAGAGCATAGAGATAATGGAAGCTGCCAGAAGAAAAGTCTGTCCATCCACATACTGACTGTCTATCTCTGAATGGGATAGGCAAGTGAATGACCACTTTGAATGCTCTAGAAGGGTGGTTCTAAAACATCAGTGGTTAAGACAATTGTCAGAGAAGTACTTGACAATGTGCAGATTTCTCTATACCCTAACCCAGAGACTCTGATTTTGTGGTTCCAAAGACGAGGCAAAGTAGGTAACACTATCTTAACACATGATAACAATGCATGTAGTTGTCTGTTTCGGTTTGCTAAAGCTGCTGTTATGCAAAATACCAGTTTGCTTCACAATCCTTGGTAAGGCCAGAAAACCAAACTCTGTAGCCATGGAGCCAGGAGCAATTTCCAACCACACTCCAGGGCTCTCCAGCCCAAACTCCAATGCCCCTTGCTTCTTTTGGGCTAGGTGGCAGAAAATCTTTCATTGCTGCCATCAGAGAATTGAAGTTGTAACTGCTGCTTACTGAAGATGACCATCACTGATGCACCCTTGCCTCACATGGGTAGCACATGCAGGGGAGCCTCACAGGACTGCATCCAACTGGTAGAAATTAAGTCACATGCATGCACCATAAATGGAATGTGGTGAGAATGGTCAGTGTGGGAACTGCTCCTTCCTCTTCCAGCCCCCTCTGCTGGCTACAGGAAGCATTACGTGGGTGTGCCTTGGCTGACCCTCATGACAATGCTTTTAAGATTTAAAGTAAATGGAAAGCTAATACAGAATATAGTCATCACATTCTGACCTCTTGGGCAAGCTTCAGAGCTTCAAAAATCAAACAAGGTGGAAAGTGAGTTTTATTTGTTTTGACTATATTGCTTTACGTTTTTGAAGTTGCAACATGGAAAAATCTTATTTAGAATCCTGGAGGTACATCACAAGGTCCTAAGTTTTATGGAAAATGTGGTTTGTAGTAAAATGCCAATTTATGTATTTATTTATTTATATAGCTTTCTTTAATAGTGGATTTTCCCCCCCTTTCTTTCTTTAGGACTTTGAGGAACAGAAATCCTATAAATACTGGACCCACTCTCTACTGGCTCCTGGCAACATGAAAATGGCCTGATATCATTCAGTCTATGATGGTGAAACTTTGAAAGACCCTGGAAACTTTTATTTATCTGAGAAGAACCACTAGACTGTTGAATCATCCCTTTCTCAAATATCTGCTTCTGAGAAGCTACTCTAGAACACACATTTTACATTAAGATCCCTTATCCATTTTGAGTTAAATTTTGTGTACAGTGTGAGGTATGGATCAAAGTTTATGTATTTTACATATGGATACCCAAGTGTTTCAGTGCCATTTTTTCCATTAATACAATTTTATTGCGATATATTCACACACATTTCAATCCATCCACAGTATACATCAGTGGCTCACACTATTGTCACATGGTTGTGCATTCATCACCACAATCAATTTTGCAGCATGTTCATTATTCCAGAAAGCCAAGAAATTTTAAATCTATTATAATTTAGTTTGTGTTGATTCCAACCAACTTCAATATCCTATACCTATACTGTACCCATATCCCCCATCACTCCCTTTTATATTCTCAATACCAATTACATCTTTATGCATTGGGTGCCCAGTAACAAAGATTTACTCTTGTTTTTTATGCATTTGAATTTTCAGTCTCATAAGAAGTAAAAGACGACACTGAAAATGAAAAGTGAAATAATACTGGTTTTAATATTTACCCATGTTGTTACTTTATTTACAACATTTATTTGCATCCAGCATCAAAATACTGTGTAATCTCCTTTACTTTCAACAGAAAGACTCCCTTTAGGATTTCCTGTAAGGCAGGTCTAATGATAATGAACTTCCCCAGTTTTTTTTGGTCAAGTAATGTCTTAATTTCCCCCTTATTTTTGAAGAAAAGCTTTGCTGGGCATATTATTCTCAAGTGACAGATTTTTTTTTTTCTTTCTGCATTTAAACATGCCCTCCCATTGCCTTCTGGCCTCTATTGTTTTTATTCTGAAATTATATATTAATCTTATTAAGGATCACTTACATGAGACATGTTGCTTCTCTCTTGCTGTTTTTTTAATTAAATTCAGTTTTATTGAAATATATTCAAATACCATGCAATCATCCATTGTGTACAATCAGCTGTTCATAGTACCATCATATAGTTGTGCATTCATCACCCCAATCTATTTTTGAACATTTTCCTTACATCAGAAAGAATCAGAATAAGAATAAAAAATAAAAGTAAAAAAGGACATGCAAATCATCCCCCCCCATCCCACCCTATTTTTCATTCAGTTTTTGTCCCTATTTTTCTACTAATCCATCCATACACTGGATAAAGGGGGTGCGATTCACAAGGTTTTCACAATCACACTGTCACCCCTTGTAAGATACATTGTTATACAATCGTCTTCAAGAGTCCAGACTACTGGGCTGGAGTTTGATAGCTTCAGGTATTTACTTCTAGCTATTCCAATACATTAAAACCTAAGAGGTGTTATCTATATAGTGCATGAGAATGTCCACCAGAGTGACCTCTCGACTCTGTTTGAAATCTCTCAGCTACTGAAGCTTTATTTTGTTTCATTTTGCATCATCCTTTTGGTCAAGAGGATGTTTTCAATCCCATGACGCTGGGTCCAGAGTCATCCCTGGGAGTCATATTTTGTGTTGCCAGGAGATTTACACCCCTGGGAGGCAGGTCCCATGTAGGGGGAATGGCAGTGAGATCACCTGCTGAGGTGGCTTAGCTAGAGAGAGAGGGCCACATCTGAGCAACTAAGAGGTACTCAGGGTGAAACTCTTAGGCACAGTTATATGGAAGTCTAGCCTCTCCCTTGCAGTAATGAGCTTCATAAGGGTAAGTCCCATGATAGAGGGCTCGGCATATCAAACCACCAGTCCTCAATGTTTGTGAGAACATCATCTTGCTGGTTTTAAGATTCTGTTTTTGTCCTTGGCATCAGACAGTTTGATCATGATGTGCCTCAGTATAGATCTATTTGGGTTCATTCTGCTTGGTGTTGAGCATCTTGGATTTGTATATTCATATCTATCATAAGATTTGGGAAGTATTCTGCCATTATTTCTTAAAATATTTTTTTCTGTCCATTTATCTCTCTCTTCAACTTCTGGAACTCCTATGATGTGTGTATTGGTACTCTTAATGGTGTCCTACAGGCTCCTGAGGTTCTCTTCTTTTTTTTTCATTCTTTTCTCTTTTTACTCCTCAATATGGACTATTTCAATTTTCTTGTCTTTGAGTTTGCTGATCTTTTCTTTTGTCTTTTCCAATATGCTCTTGAACCCCTTTATTGAATTTTTCACTTTAGTTATTATTCTTTTGAGTTCCAGAATTACCATTTCATTCTTGTTCATAATTTTATTTCATTTTTGAAATTGTCTTTTTTGTTCTTATATTGCTTTCCTTATTTCCTTTAGTTCTTTGTCCATTTTTCCTTTTGTTCATTGATCTTATATCTGAGAGTTGTTATAAGATCTTTGATTAATAATTCCAGAGACTCTTCTTCCTCCAAAATATTTTTCATCAAATTCTTTTTTTCCCATGACTGGGCCATACTTTCTTGTCTCTTTGTATGCTTGTAATTTTTTGTTGAGAAGTGTTATGTTGTGGTCACTCTGGAAATCTAGTTCTTCCACTCTTCAGAGTGCCAGACTAAGAACAAGAAGAAAAAAGGAAGGAAAGAAAGAGAGAGAAAAAAGAAAAAAAAATTAAAAAACATACAAAACACCCACACCCAAAAAACCAAGGGGGAAAAAAGAGGAAAAAATAAAGTTCACTGCTTATCCAGGTCTCTTCTTATGTGCTAATGGGAAGTTGGTAGGTGCTGCTCTCAAGGCCAAAACCTAGGCCAACATCCCTGGTTATCCTTCAGAAATCTTCCAGATCCAAATAAATTGAACAGAGAAAGGGAAAAACCAACCAAGCAAAAGAGGGGGTGGGAAGAGAGAGAGAGAGAGAGAAGAAAAAGAGAAGGAGAAAGAGAAAGAAGTGCCTTGGATCTTTATGTCCCTATAGATGCTGGTGGAAGGCCAGAAGATGCTGCTTCTGAGAAAAACTGAAGTTAATATCTGTACTGTGCACTTATGGATCAAACAGACTAAGCAACACAAGAATGAGAAAGAAACCAGTGAAAAAATGCACTGGAGCATTAAGTTGTGGTAGACACCGGGGTGTGGCCAGAATCTGCTGCTTCAGAGAGGACTGAAACCAAGGCCAGAGTCTCTGCTCAACTTTCAGGGATCTACCAGACCAGGAAATGGCTACACATAGGGAAAAAACAAAACAAATAAGCCCACCAGCTCTTTCTCTCCAGATGCATGCTGGTGGGAGGCTGGAAGGATTGCTGTCCAGAGGGCAGAAACTGAGGTCGGTTTTCACACTGGTTCTTCAGGGTACCCCAGACCCCCCTTGATCCTTAACCCCAACGTTTAGAGGAATAAGTTTCCTCTTCCAGCCCCAGTCCCAGCTGGGTGCTTGCAGAATCTGGGTCACTTCACTTCAGCTGCAGTTATTGCTGCAGTGACTGCCATGGACCTGAGCAGTGGGTGCTTTCCACTGGTTTATGTGGACTCTCCACAACCTCTCACACCCTCCAACCTAGTTAATTCCATTCTCTTTTTCCAGTTTCTTCATTTTTCTAGTGGAGGGAGCAATTTGTAAATTTTCCTACGCTGCCATTTTGCCACTTGCATTATTTTTGATGAGAAATTTGCATCTTTGATCCTCTGTCCATCATTTTCTCTTTTCTCTTACTGCTTTCAAGATTTCATTTTTATCATCTGTTTTGAGCAATTTGATTATGATATGCCTTAGTATGGTTTTCTTCATATTTCTTGTGATTGGAATTCATTGAGTTTCTTGGATCTGTGGGTTTTCATCAAATTGGAAAAGTTTCATCTATCATTTCTTCAAATATTTTTTCTCTCTTCTTTGGGGATAATTTTTTTTTTTAAATCGTCATTTTATTGAGATATATTCACATACCATGCAGTCATACAAAACAAATCGTACATTCGATTCTTCACAGTACCATTACATAGTTGTACATTCATCACCTAAATCAATCCCTGATACCTTCATTAGCACACAAACAAAAATAACAAGAATAATAATTAATGTGAAAAAGAGCAGTTGAAGTAAAAAAGAACACTGGGTACCTTTGTCTGTTTGTTTGTTTGTTTCCTTCCTTCCCCTATTTTTCTACTAATCCATCCATAAACTAGACAAAGGGGAGTGTGGTCCTTATGGCTTTCCCAATACCATTGTCACCCCTCATAAGCTACATTATTATACAATTGTCTTCGAGATTCATGGGTTCTGGGTTGTAGTTTGATAGTTTCAGGTATCTACCACCAGCTACCCCAATTCTTTAGAGCCTAAAATGGGATGTCTAAATTGTGCATAAGAGTGCCCACCAGAGTGACCTCTCAGCTCCTTTTGGAATCTCTCTGCCAGTGAAGCTTATTTCATTTCCTTTCACATCACCCTTTTGGTCAAGAAGATGTTCTCCACCCCATGATGCCGGGTCTACATTCCTCCCCGGGAGTCATATTCCATGTTGCCAGAGAGATTCACTCCCCTGGATGTCGGATCCCACGTAGGGGGGAGGGCAGTGATTTCACCTTTCAAGTTGGCTCAGCTAGAGAGAGAGGGCCACATCTGAGCAACAAAGAGACATTCAGGAGGAGGCTCTTAGGCACAATTATAGGGAGGCCTAGCCTCTCCTTTGTAGCAACAATCTTCCCAAGGGTAAATCCTGTGGTAAAGGGCTCAACCCATCAAACCACCGGTCCCCTATGACTGTGGTCATGTTAGCAACCATGGAGGTGAGGTAGGCCAATACCCCTGCATTCTCCACAGGCTCCTCAAGGGGGCTCTACATATTTTTTCCCTTGTTTTTTTTTTTAAGTTTTTTTTTTAAATCAACTGTATGAAAAATTAAAAAAAAATTAAAAAAAATAAAAAAAACATACAATAAAAGAACATTTCAAAGAGACCATAACAAGGGAGTAAGAAAAAGACAACTAACCTAAGATAACTACTTTACTTCCAACATGTTTTTACTCTACCCCAAGAAAGTTACCTAATATAGCAACATTTCTGTGAACTTGTTCCTACTACACCCTTCAGAAATTAACAGACCATAGTCATTCCTGGGCATTTCCAGAACATTAAATAGCTTATCTGTTCTTCTTGGATTATTGTTCCCCCTTCCTTAATTGCTCTCTATTGCTAGTTCCCCTACATTCTACATTATAAACCATTTGTTTTACATTTTTCAAAGTTCACATTAGTGGTAGCATATAATATCTCTCTTTTTGTGCCTGGCTTATTTTGCTCAGCATTATGTCTTCAGGGTTCATCCATGTTGTCATATGTTTCACGAGATCGTTCCTTCTTACTGCCGCGTAGTATTCCATCGTGTGTATATACCACATTTTATTTATCCACTCATCTGTTGAAGGACATTTGGGTTGTTTCCATCTCTTGGCAATTGTGAATAATGCTGCTATGAACATTGGCGTGCAGATATCTGTTCGTGTCACTGCTTCCCGATCTTCCGGGTATATACCGAGAAGTGCAATCGCTGGATCGAATGGTAACTCTATATCTAGTTTTCTAAGGAACTGCCAGACTGTCTTCCAGAGTGGCTGAACCATTATACAGTCCCACCAACAATGAATAAGAGTTCCAATTTCTCCACATCCCCTCCAGCATTTGTAGTTTCCTGTTTGTTTAATGACAGCCATTCTAATCGGTGTGACATGGTATCTCATTGTGGTCTTAATTTGCATCTCTCTAATAGCTAGTGAAGCTGAACATTTTTTCATGTGTTTCTTGGCCATTTGTATTTCCTCTTCAGAGAACTGTTTTTTCATATCTTTTGCCCATTTTATAATTGGGCTGTCTGTACTATTGTCATTGAGTTGTAGGATTTCTTTGTATATGCAAGATATCAGTCTTTTGTCAGATACATGGTTTCCAAAAATTTTTTCCCATTGAGTTGGCTGCCTCTTTACCATTTTGAGAAATTCCTTTGAGGTGAAGAAACTTCTAAGCTTGAGGAGTTCCCATTTATCTACTTTTTCTTTTGTTGCTTGTGCTTTGGGTGTAAAGTCTAGGAAGTGGCCGCCTAATACAAGGTCTTGAAGATGTTTCCTTACATTATCTTCTAGGAGTTTTATGGTACTTTCTTTTATATTGAGATTTTTCATCCATTTTGAGTTAATTTTTGTGTAGGGGGTGAGGTAGTGTTCCTCTTTCATTCTTTTGGGTACAGATATCCAACTCTCCCAGCCCCATTTGTTGAAAAGACCATTATGACCCAGTTCAGTGACTTTGGGGGCCTTATCAAAGATCAGTCGGCCATATATCTGGGGGTCTACCTCCGAATTCCTAATTCAATTCCATTGATCTATATGTCTATCTTTGTGCCAGTACCATGCTGTTTTGACAACTGTGGCTTTATAATAAGCTTCAAAGTCAGGGAGTGTAAGTCCTCCCACTTCGTTTTTCTTTTTTAGAGTGTCTTTAGCAGTTCGAGGCATCTTCCCTTTCCAAATAAATTTGATAACTAGCTTTTCCAAGTCTGCAAGGTAGGTTGTTGGAATTTTGATCGGGATTGCATTGAATCTGTAGATGAGTTTGAGTAGAATTGACATCTTAATGACATTTAGCCTTCCTATCGATGAACATGGAACATTTTTCCATCTTTTATTTCTTTTAGTAGAGTTATGTAGTTTTGTTTGTATAGGTCTTTTACATCTTTGGTTAAGTTTATTCCTAGGTACTTGATTTTTTTAGTTGCTATTGAAAATGGTATCTTTTTCTTGAGTGTCTCTTCAGTTTGTTCATTTCTAGCATATAGAAACATTACTGACTTACGTGCATTAATCTTGTATTCTGCTACTTTGCTAAATTTGTTTATTAGCTCTAGTAGCTGTATCGTCGATTTCTCAGGGTTTTCCAGATATAAGATCATATCATCTACAAACAATGACAGTTTTACTTCTTATTTTCCAATTTGGATGCCTTTTATTTCTTTGTCTTGCCAAATTGCCCTGGCTAGCACTTCCAGCACAATGTTGAATAACAGTGGTGACAGCGGGCATCCTTGTCTTGTTCCTGATCTTAGAGGGAAGGCTTTCAGTCTCTCACCATTGAGTACTATGCTGGCTGTGGGTTTTTCATATATGCTCTTTATCATGTTGAGGAAGTTTCCTTCAATTCCTACCTTTTGAAGTGTTTTTATCAAAAAGGGATGTTGGATTTTGTCAAATGCTTTTTCAGCATCTATTGTGATGATCATTTGATTTTTCCTTTTTGAATTTTTAATGTGTTTTAATATATTGATTGATTTTCTTATGTTGAAACACCGTTGCATGCCTGGAATGAACCCCACTTGGTCATGGTGTATGATTTTTTTTAATGTGTCTTTGGATTCAATTTGCAAATACTTTGTTGAGGATTTTTGCATCTATATTCATTAGGGAGATTGGCCGGTAGTTTTCGTTTTTTGTAGCATCTTTGCCTGGTTTTGGTATTAGATTGATGTTAGCTTCATAAAATGAGTTATGTAGTGTTCCATTTTCTTCAATGTTTTGAAAGAGTTTGAGTAAGATTGGTGTCAGTTCTTTCTGGAAAGTTTGTTAGAATTCCCCTGTGAAGCCATCTGGCCCTGGGCATTTACTTGTGGGAAGATTTTTGATGACTGATTGGATCTCTTTGCTTGTGATGGGTTGGTTGAGGTCTTCTATTTCTTCTCTGGTCAGTCTAGATTGTTCATATGTTTCCAGGATATTATCCATTTCCTCTACATTATCCAGTTTGTTGCCATACAGTTGTTCATAGTATCCTCTTATAATTTTTTTAATTTCTTCGGGATCTGCAGTTACGTCACATTTTTCATTCATTATTTTGTTTATATGGGTCTTCTCTCTTTTTGATTTTGTCAGTCTAGCTAGGGGCTTGTCAATGTTTTTGGTCTTCTCAAAGAACCAACTTTTGGTGATATTTATCCTCTCTATTATTTTTTTGTTCTCTATGTCATTTATCTCTGCTTTAATCCTTGTTATTTCTTTTCTTCTACTTGGTTTAGGATTGGTTTGCTGTTCATTTTCTAGCTTCTTCAGTTGATCCATTAGTTATTTGATTTTGGCTCTTTCTTCCTTTTTAATATATGCATTCAGTGCTATAAATTTCCCCCTCAGTACTGCTTTTGCTGCATCCCATAGGTTTTGGTATGTTTTGTTCTCGTTTTCATTCATCTCTATATATTTAGCAATTTCTCTTGCTGTTTCTTCTTTAACGCACTGATTGTTTAGGAGTGTGTTGTTTAACCTCCAGGTATTTGTGAATTTTCTAAGTCTCTGATGGTTATTGACTTCTAATTGTATTCCATTGTGGTCAGAGAATGTGCTTTGAATAATTTCAATCTTTTTAAATTTATTGAGCCTTGTTTTATGTCCCAGCATATGATCTATTCTGGAGAAAGTTCTGTGAGCACTAGAGAAGAATGTGTATCCTGGTGATTTGGGATGTAATGTTCTATATATGTCTGTTAAATCTAATTCATTCATCAGATTGTTTAGGCTTTCAGTTTCCTTATTGGTCTTCTGTCTGGTTGATCTATCTATAGGAGAGAGTGATGTGTTGTAGTCTCCCACAATTATTGTGGAAACATCAATTGCTTCCTTTAGTTTTGCCAGTGTTTCTCTCATGTATTTTGTGGCACCTTGATTGGGTGCATAGACATTTATGATTGTTATTTCTTCTTGTTGAATTGCCCCTTTTATTAGTATGTAGTGACCTTCTTTGTCTCTCAAAACATCCCTGCATTTAAAGTCTATTTTATCTGAGATTAATATTGCTACACTTGCTTTCTTTTGGCTGTAGCTTGCATGAAATATTTTTTTCCATCTTTTCACTTTCAATTTCTTTGTGTCCCTGTATCTAAGATGAATCTCTTGTAAGCAACATATTGATGGTTCATTTTTTTAAATCCATTCTGCGAATCTATATCTTTTAATTGGGGAGTTTAATCCATTTACATTCAACGTTATAACCATGAAGGCATTTCTTCAATCAGCGATCTTATCCTTTGGTTTATGTTTGTCATACATATTTTTCCCCTCTCTCTATTAATATCCTTTAATGCACCCATACCAAATCTCTTTAGTACTGAACCTTTCTCCAAGTCTCTCTCTCCTTTCTTTTTTCTCTGTCTGTAGGGCTCCCTTTAGTATCTCCAGCAGTGCAGGTCTCTTGTTAGCAAATTCTCTCAGCATTTGTTTGTCTGTGAAAAATTAAAGCTGTCCCTCAAATTTGAAGGAGAACTTTCCTGGATAAAGTATTCTTGGTTGGAAATTTTTCTCACTCAGAATTTTAAATATATCATGCCACTACTTTCTTGCCTCCATGGTGGCTGC
Organism: Choloepus didactylus; assembly: GCF_015220235.1. Classification (NCBI taxonomy): domain Eukaryota; kingdom Metazoa; phylum Chordata; class Mammalia; order Pilosa; family Megalonychidae; genus Choloepus; species Choloepus didactylus. Next base: position 16,771,016 of record NC_051316.1, read on the forward strand.
TGTCACTACTTAGTCTTATGCTGTTTCCTTTGTATATGGTGAATTGCTTTTCTCTTGCTGCTTTCAGAAATTGCTCCTTCTCTTCCGTGTTCAACAGTGTGATCAGAATATGTCTCAGAATGAGTTTATTTGGATTTATTCTATTTGGAGTTCGCTGGGCATTTATGATTTGTGTATTTGTTGTGTTTAGAAGGTTTGGGAAGTTTTCCCCAACAATTTCTTTGAATACTCTTCCTGCACCTTTACCCATTTCTTCCCCTTCTGGAACACCAATGAGTCTTATATTTGGACGTTTTATATTATCTATCATATCCCTGATGTCCGTTTCGATTTTTTTGTTTTTTTTTCCCTATTCTTTCTTTTGTGCTTTCATTTTCCATTCTGTCATCTTCCAGGTCACTGGTTCATTGTTCAACTTCCTCTAGTCTTGTACTATGAGTATCCAGAATCTTTTTAATTTGGTCAACAGTTTCTTTAATTTCCATAAGATCATCTTTTTTTTATTTAGTCTTGCAATGTCTTCTTTATGCTCTTCTAGGGTCTTCTTGATATCTGTTGTATCCCATACTATGGTCTCATTGTTCATCTTTAGTTCTTTGAGTAGGTGCTCTAGGTGCTGTGTCTCTTCTGGTCTTTTGATTTGGGTGCTTGGGCTTGGGTTATCCATATTGTCTGTTGTTTTCATATGATTTATAATTTTCTGTTGTTTTTGGCCTCTTGGCATTTGCTGAACTTGATAGGGTTCTTTTAGGATTTGTAGACCAATTGAAGTCCTTATCTCTAATTTATCAGATCTACAGCTTCATGGAATACACTTTCTCTAAGTAACCAGCAGGTGGCATCCACGTGCCACCTGTTCTCCACAAGCCAGTTCTCCCCTGCTTTGCCTTTGTGGTGAGTGGGGGAGTGAGTCTTGTGGGGTCCAGTTGGTGTGCCTAGCTTGCGTGTGTAGTTGGTGTTGCTCACCCTGTATATGGGGCGTGTGTCTGGGCGGTCAGGGAGGGGGGGTGGCTGTAACAAACAAATCTCCCTGGTGTTCCTGGAGTTTTAAAGCTGCTGCAATAGTCTAATCCTTCAGTTCAGTCCTGCCACAGTTTGTCTCTGCCACTGACCCCCAAGTCCTTGGTATTGGCGTATGGCTCCTGAGACTTGCGAGTGGGTCCCTCTTCCAGGCCGTGCACCCCCTGGTCCTCTGTTGAGGGATGACTGTGCTATGTCACAGGTGAGTGCCATCCCCCCAGGGCAGTTCTGGGCTACTGGTCTGTGTAGGGAGGCTCCCAGTCTGCTGAAAGTATTGCTGAATGGGGCTTTGTTAATTCACACTGCTCTACCTTCCCAACTCTGGGACAACCAGCTGAGGGTGCAGGGAAGGCTAATGTCCACACCCAGTTTTGTGGTGTGTGCCTGTTATTTGAAGCACTTCTGTCACTCTGGGTGGTCTGGGGCAGCTCTGGCCTATGGGGCTGGTGATGGGCAATAGTGTTTCCTGTCCACCAGGATGATGGCTGTGAGCGGACACCCCCCTTTTCTTGGGAAGTTGTGGTGTTTAGTGAATGTTCTCAGCCACTGGATTATTGCCTTTTGTCTCAGAGCTCTCTTAGTTCTGCTCTGGTCTTGACCTGCCCAAATTGCAAGTCTTTGAGGCTTTCTGTATTGGGCTTCTTAGAGTAATTGTTTTAGAAAAAGAAAAAAAGATTGAAAAAAAAAAGGAGGCCCTCCTCACAGATCTAATGGGTTATTGAAATGCTAAGAGACAAAGCAATTAGGGCCATTAAGGGAAGGTCCACTGGGCAGAGAGATCAGTTTTTCTTTGGGATTTGCATATGAGCCTCAGGGCCTGAGCTCTGCCCTTCCCCTTTCTATGTTCACCAGAACTCCAAAAATCCTCTGCTTTTATTTTGGAGTTTTTCTTGCTGTTTTTTGCTATGCCTGTCTCCTCTCTGCTGGGCTGGCTTCTCTCAGATTCTCTGGTGTCTGGTCTCAGTCTATCTATGGTTGGAGTTTGGATCATTAGAATGAGTTTACGATAAGAGCTGCCACTTAAGTTCTCCCTTCTCCTTCCCAGTGCTGACGGCCCCTCCTCCCATGGGACTGAGCATGGCAGGGAGGGGCGCGGGTCCCCTGGCCACAAAAACTTACAGATTTCACTGATCTCAGCAGTTCGACATGTTCATGAGTGTTGTATGAAGTATGCCCAAAGTCAGATTGCTCTGTGGTGTCCAGTCCACGCAGTTCCTGGCTTCCTACCTACTTCCCTGGAGGAGTAACTAAAACATACAGCTCACCAATCCGCCATCTTTCCCTGCCCCCTGGGGATAATATTTTCATACTTTTTGATTATTTTTCACTCTGTGTTTCAATTTAGATAGTTTCTATTGGTGTGCCATCAAAGTCACTAGTCTTTTCCTTTGCTATGTCAATTCCACGGTTAATTCCATTTAATTTATTTTAATTGTAGTTTTCATGTCTAGAAGTTTGATTTGGATTTCTTAGAAAATATTTTCCATATGTCTAATTAACTTTAAAAACATATGGAATACTGTTTATAATAGCTGTTTTAGTATCCTTGTCTGCTAATTCCACCATATGAGTCAGTTCTGCATCGGTTGAGCGTTCTCATTCTGAATAGTATTATCCAGCTTTCTTGTTAGGATTGATAGTCTTTGATTGGATTCCAGTTATTGTGAATCTTACCATGTTGGCTGCTGTATATTTCTGGATTCCTACAAATATTCTTGGGCATTATAATAGGACACAGTTAAGTTTCTTGGAAGCAGTTTGATTATTTTGAACTTTTAACATTTATTAAGCACAGCCACAGCAGTGCTTAGTCTAGGATTAATTATTCCCCACTACCAAGCCAAGACTTCTCTGACTACTCTACCTGTGGTTTATGAGACTTGCTGAAGAAAACACAAAGTAGTCCTGGCTCTGTTTAAGAGCTGGAACTGTTCCTTTTAATCCTCTAAACAACCCTGGGATGTTTCCTCCTACACATGTGATGAGCAGTCTGCTGGTAACTCAGGAAGACTCTGCAGATCTCTAGAATTCTCTGTGCAGCTCTCTCCTCTCTGGTTCTCTCTCCTATGAACTCTAGTTGTCTTCATCTCCCTGGAATTTCAGCTCTGTCTTCCTAATTGGGAGTCCACTGGGTTGTGCCTGTGTTCCCTTTCTCTGTCCCATGGCCCGGTAACTCTGTTTAGTAAGCTGGGGCAATTTTATGACTCATCCTGTTTGTTTGATTTTTCATGGACCTCTGTACTTTATTGCTTTTTTCCCAGTATAGATAAACTAAGAAACTTTTCTGAGAACACATAACTTATAAAACACAGAGCAATATCAGACTTAGCTCTATCATTTTCAATGGCCCACACTTGTAAACTCTGTGCCATAAAGCCTGGGAGAGTGTATTTTTTAAAAAATAGAAATGATACAAGCACATCGCTGTGTAAATTCTGGCCCCTGACCAAGTTTTTCAGCCCAATTGTGCCACAATGAAACTCATCTTGAATTCTTACATGCAAGATAAAAACCAAGATGAAGCAATAATATGCTTCCTTATGAATGATTATCCCAGGTAGCCAGAGTAATATGATAATAGGCCTGCAATAAGGTAGTCAAGTCAGCAGTTGCCATATCTTGTCAGGCATCATTGTGTGACAAAAGATATGGTCTTCATTCCAAGACTAGATAAGATCTAGAAACCCTCTGTCCACCCCCCCACCACCAATCTCCACAAATGTCCTAGGCTGAGATCCAGGGGCTCTGGTTCAGAAGTCTCAGAAGGCCTGATCCCATTCCTGAAACTCTCTAGTTACAGCTGTCCTCAAACAGAATTCCACAAAAGAATTAGACTACAGACCAATAATTTTAGTGACTATTTTCTTAATTTCTTCAAGAATGCCGCACAGCTATACGGCATATTCTACATGGAGAGGTGATAAGCTAATTTATTCTGCATGATGGCTGCTTTATGGGATTGGAGTTCCTTCTACTGGGAATCCTTGTTGAGAGGGATAACTGAGGTTTCCAAGCTAGCTTGACTTATGGAGGAATAAACAAAATGGGACTCTGCATCCTTATCTGGTGTTCTGGATTGAACCATACTCTCCACAAAAGACATGTTCAAGCTTTAATTCATGTTCCTGTGGATGTGAACTCATTTGTAAATGGGATTTTTTGAAGATGTTGCTATTAGTTAAGGTGTGGCCAAATTGGGTCTTAACCCATATTACTAGAGGACTTATAAAGAGAAGAAATTTGGATGCAGTCCGTCAGAGAAAGCCACAAGAAGAAGCCAGGAGTTGGAAGATGTCAGAAGCCAGAAGTCAGCAGAAACCAGAAGAGAAGATGAAAAGAGAGAGATGTCACCATATGACAGAGGGCTGTCATTACCAGAATGCTACTGACTCCAGAAGAAAGATCGGCTTTGTCAGCATCTTGGTTTTGGCCTTCTAGCCAAACCTTCTAGTGGTTTAAAGCTGTATGTGCCTCAGAAAAACATGCTCTTAAATCTAATCCATTCCTGTAAATATGGACCCATTGTCAGTAGGACTTTTGATGAGGCTACTTCAGTTAAGGTGTGACCCACCTCAACCAGCATAGGTCTTAATCCTCTTACTGGAGCCCTTTATAAGAGAATGAAATTCTGGCAGAAAGTAGAAAGCCACAGAAGCAAGAAGCTGAAATCAACAAAACCTGGAAGAGAAGGGAAAGACCAGCAGACAATGCCAGGTGCCTTATCAAGTGGCAGAGGAGCCAAGGATCACCAGCAGCCAGTTCTAGAACACAAGTCTTCAGAAAGAAAGCATCACCTTGATGATGCCTTAATTTGGAATTCCTCTTAGTCTCAAAACCATAAGCAAATAAATTCTTGTTGTTTATGCCAAACTATTTTATGATACTTGCTTGAGAAACCTAGGAAACTAAAACACCTTTCAAACCATGAGACAATACATTCTTGTTGTTTAAGCCAACCCATTGTGTGGCATTTGTCATAGTAACCTTGGCAAACTAAGACACCTGGGAAGAAATATCTAGCTGGCATCTGAGCTCCCTAAATGGGCATAAAATACACACTGCACAAGCACAATGAAAAAGCTTGGTCTCATCCTATTCAGGCTCAATCTGTCCCTCTCTTATTCAGTGCTGGGAAAGGGTGCTCATCTCCAGGAAGAGGATGCAGAGCTGTCTTAGGTAGGGTTGTCATCCATCCTCAGCCTGGGGTGGGAGAGGGAAGGCTACATTCCCTGGAATGCAAACATCGTTGAATGTAGTCACTTCTAAGATATGCCTGCCCCCCTTCCCCAGCTCATTCAATCACCATAAATGGACAGGGAGTTGCATTTCCCTGGCTTCCAGGGCACTGTGTTCCTAAAGTCCAGCTTGGCCCAAATATCTTTATCTACTAGGATTATTTTTCTGCGTCTGTGTTAAGATTGCCATTTTCAGTAGCTAAGAGTATTTTAGAATTTATTTCTCACAGTGAGAAGTCCACAGAGAAGTGAGTGGTTACTGGAAGCTGTTTTTTATATTGCATGGACCCTTGAATGGATGACATAATTAATAATATTTTAAAAGGATTAATCTTGTTCTACAGGATGCAATCAGTGGACCAATTTAATACACTGCAAATATATCTTTAGACACAGAATTCTGTATTTTCTAATCCTATATATTTATAGTTCTGGAGCATAATATAAACAGACAAGGAACCTAGGCAGCAGCAACTAAATAAAAATCCAACAGGGAGATTTATTAATTCCTCTGGAAGTAAATCATAGCTGGTATTCTGGGCTGAGCATACTCTAAGCATGTGATCTCATTCAATCAGATCATGCTAAATATAGACTCAGAGAAGAGTCATGGCAGAATGTTGCAAGCGCCCATGAGCTGCCACCTGTGTTTTTTGTGATTTTTTTTGAAAGAAGTGAGCTCATTGACGGCTTTCAGCCTCCTTGAGATCAAGCAGAGGGGTCATCCTTTGAAGATTCCTGCAGTGAAGCTCAACTGATGTGAAAATATATCTCCCCAGTTGCATTTGGGTTTCTAGAATTTTAGGACAAAATTATTCTATCATTTTACAAAAAGTCCAGTCTCTCACACAGTCACTCACTCTCACACATACACATTGGAACACACTGCTTAATCATACACAATTATTCTGATGGCAAGAAGCACTAATGATGATTTCTCTTAGTAATTGTTTTCTATATGCCCAGAGGAGTTGGTGAAATCTTTCTGGAAAGCAAGGCCTTCTTAGATGTGTAATGTTTATCAAAATGTCAGAGAGGTTCTGGCTCAATTCCCCTGCCATCTCCACTCCAACCTCCAAGAAGAACTCAACATTAATCTTCTGTGATGATTGAAAATGTGCCCTGCTCACAGGGTATTTCAGCAAACAAGTCTCCACAACTCCAAGCAGTCATTCCACTCCTAAACCAGTTTTGTTCTCAGGAAATGCCTTCTTGTGTCTAACAGTGTTCCTTGTGCTGACATTTGTGTATTTTTGCTTTATTCTATTTTAGATGCATGGTATAAAATCATAGAGTGCTAGTGCTGTAAGGGAGCTTAGAGCCCAGCCTTGTAATTTAACAAGAGAGGAAGCTGGGGTCCAGAAAATCTATGTGATAAGGGCAGGGTCCCAGAGCTAGTTAGAGACAGACTAGAGGCCTGTTATGTGGAACAGAAGAACATTTCTTTTCTACCATAAGACATGGCCTTGTTTGAAGACATAATTAAATCTCTGCTAGGTCTCAGTTGTCAAGCTGAGATGATCCTTTAGCTTTTCCTAATAAGTATAATTTTCCAAACTTTAGATATTTCCTTTTTATTTTCTCCTAGTTCTCCATGTACAGATTAAACTGTGATGTACAGCACTGGTCTTATAACAAGTAGCAGGCCATTATTAATACTGTCCGGGATAAAGAGAAGACTTTTTAAAATTCATTAATTTTGCAACACATAGAGTGAACCCTAATGTAAACTGTGGACTCTAGACTCTAGTTAATAATACAATTGTAATAATATTGTTTCATCAATTGTAACAAAGTTACCACCTAATGCAGTGTTAATAATAGGGAAAACTGTATGCATGAGGGGGAGTACATGAGAATTCTGTACTTTCTGCATGCTTTTTCTGTAAACCTACAACTGCTCTAATAAAAAAATGAAAAAAAAACATTAATTATGTAAAAATATCTCTTGAGTCTCTAATGCACTGAGAATATAGAAAGAAGCCACTACACAGTCCCTCCTTTAAAGACCTTAGAATCACTTAGGAGAGATAGATATTAAATGGTAGACTACAGCTAGGTCCAAAATGTGGGACAAGGAGAGGTTGGGGCACAAAGAAGGGTGTCATCATGTCCTTTGGGTTTTGAAAAGAGTTGTAGGGAAAGTTTTTAAGTTTTCACAAAGAATGGGGAGTTTTCACTGAGTCCAAAAAAATGTATAGGCACTATCTGGCAGATAAGTGCAGCAAACCAATTTTAGCCTTTCAGTATTCAGCAGTTTAAGCACTGCTGCTATTTCTGTATACGTGTGTGTGCATGTGGGTAGAATAACATTATTTGGAATAACAAGATCACATTAGCTTTGTGGAAAGATCAGTTTGGTTGCAAGGTGGAGGATTAATTGAAGGGAGAAGAGAGAGGGAAATCTATTTAGGAGAAAAAAGTAATAGTCCGGGAAAGAGATGAAGGTTTGTATCAGGGCAGAGCTGTGTCAGAAGAATAATCCTTAGGATTCTGTGACCCCTTGGATTTTGAGTGCTGAAGAAGAGGGAGAGACCAGAAGTGACTCCAAAGCTATGCCTGGAAAGACTGGGTTGTATTGTTGAATAATTGTTGAATATATCAGAGAATGTAGGCAAAGGAGAGGGTTTGGAGTGGAAGTGTTTTAGTTTCCTCATTGCCAAAGCAAATACCATGCAATGGGTTTGCTTAAAAATGGTAATTTATTGGCTCACAATTCAGAGGCTTGGAGAAGTTCAAATCAAGGCATCATCAAAGCAATGCTTTCTTCTTGAAGACTGGCACTCTGGGGCTAGCTGCCAGTGATCCTTGGTCCTTGGCTCCTCTGTTATATGGCAGTGCATATGGAATCCTCTGCTGGCCTCTCCCTTCTTTTCCAGGTTCTGTTGACTTTCAGCTTCTGACTACTCCCTCTGTGGATTTTTGCTTTCTCTGTGAACTTCTCTATGAGGCTTTTAGTAATAGGATTATGACCCATCCTGGACCACAGTTAATCTGAAGTAACCTCATCAAAAGGTCCCATTTACAGGCTTCAAGGGAAAGGATTAAATTTAAGAACATGTTTATCTGGCGTATATTTCCCCAAACTACCACAATGAGGAATCCAATTTTAGCCACAGTGAACTTGAAAATTCTGGGAGTTTCCATTGTCCAGTGGGCAGAAAGATAGATGGTTCTGGAAAGTAAGAGAGGAAACTGGGATAAAGATATAAGATAGGTGGTAGGTAAACCAAGAAGTGGATGATTACATCCAGGGACATCTCAGAAAGTGTGAACAGAAGATCACTCAAAGGAACACTGATATTTAAAGGGTAGGCAGGAAGAGGAGTGCTTGGAGACTGGAAATACATTCCTGAACAGGTAAAATGTGAACCACAAGCATGTGGTCAACAGGGCCAAATGGCCAGGGCTCAAGTAAGAGAAAGACTAAAACCTATTCATTAACTTCTGCAATGAGGAAGAAATTGTTGATCTTAGAGCAGTTTATAGATGAGTTGGAAAGCACTGAATCCTGAATGCAACCCATTGAGAAGTAAATTTCTTGCCTTACTATATTAATATGATGTACTATATGGCTTGATTTCCATGTATCAAGCCAAACTTGCATCCCTAGGAATACCACATGGTCAAGTTGTGGAATTCTTTTAATATGTTGCTAGATTCAGTTTGCTAGTATTTTCTTGAAGATTTTTGCATCAATATTAATAAGGGATATTGGTCTGCAGTTTTATTTTCTTGTGAAGTCTTCTTCTTGCTTTGGTATCAAGGGAATATTGGCCTCATAGAATGAGTTAGGAAGTGTTCACTCCTTTTCTGTCTTTGGATGAGTTTGAGAAAGATTGGTATTAATTCTCCCTTAAATGTTTTGTACAATTCACCAGGGATGCCATCCGGCACTGTGATTTTTGTTGCTGGAAGTTTTTGGACATCTGGCTCAATCTCTTTACTTTCATAGGCTTATTCAGATTTTCTATTTCTTGAGTTAGTTTTGGTAGTGTGTATGTTTTGAGAAAGTCATCCCTATTTCATCTAGATTATCTAATTTTTGGAATACACATAGTATTCTTTTATATCTGTTTCATTTCTGTAGTACCATATCCTCTTTCATTTTTTATTTTAGTAGTTTGAGTCTGCTCTCTTTTTTCTTTCTCAGTTTATGTAAAGGTTTCTCAATTTTGTTGATCTTTTCAAAGAACCAACTTTTGGTTTTGTTAATTTTCTCTATTCTCTAGTTCATTTATCTCTGCCTTAATGTTTATTATTTCCTTCCTTCTTGTTTGGGGTTTAGTGTGCTCTTATTTTTCCAGTGCCTTAAGATGGAAGGTTAGGTTATTATTTTAAGCTTTTTCTCTCTGTTTTTGTAGGCATTTACAGCTATAAACTTCCCTCTGAGCACTCTCTTCACTTCATTCCATAAATTTTGGTATGTTGTGCTTTAATTTTCATTCATGTGTATGTATTTTCTAATTGCACTTGTGATTTCTTCTTTGATCCATTTTTTTTGTTGTTGTTTATTTTCCACATTTTTGTGAATGTCCTAATTTACTTTTAGTTATTAATTTCCAGCTTCATTCTATTGTGGTCAAAGAAGATATTTTTTATGATTTCAATCTTTTAAAATTTTTTGAGAATTGTTTTGTGGGCTAACATATGGTCTATCATGGAGAATGTGCCACGTGCACTTGAGAAGACCGTGCAGTTTGCCATTTGAGTATTCTGAAGATGTCTCATAGGTATAGTTGGTTTATTGTGTCATCCAAGTCTTCTGTATTTCCTCATTGATCTTCTGTATAGATTGTCTACCCATTATTGAAAGTGGATATTGGAGCCTAAATATTATAGTTGAGCTGACTATTTCTACATACAATTCTGTCAGTTTTTACTTTGTATATTTTGAAACTTTGTTACTAAGCACATATATATTTATAGTTGTTATATCTTCTTGATGAATTGCCTATCATTATATAATGCCTTTTTTTTGTCTCATAACAACTTTTGCCTTAAAGTATATTTTATTTCATGTTAGTGTAGCTAATCTTACTCTCTTTGGGTTACTGTTTGAATGGAATATCTTTATCTACATTTTATGTTCAAGCTATCTCTATCTTTGAATCTAAAGTAAGTCTCTGGTAGACAGCATATAGTTGAATCATGTTCATTTTATCCATTCTGAAAATCTCTGCCTTTTGATTGGAGTGTTTAATCAATTTGCATTAAAAAGACCTACTTCTGCCATTTTGTTCTATTTGCTTTCTATAGGTCTTACATCTTTTTGTTTCTCAATTACTTCATTACTGCCTTCTTTCATGTTAACAAAGATATTTTCCATGGTACCATTTAAATTCCTTTGCCATTTCTTTTACCATACACTTTAAAAGTTATTTTCTTAGTGGTTATCCTGGGGATTGCAACTAATATTTTAATTTACAGTAATATAGCTCAGTTCAATACCAACTTAATTTTAATAATATACAAAAATTTTGTGCCTATATAATTCCATCCTCCATTTCATGCTGTTTTGTCACAAATTATATATTTATGTAATGTGTGCCAATCAACATAGTTATATAGTTGTTTTTTAAATCAGTTAAGTAAAAAGAAGAGGTGCAAACAAGAAATAATATTTTATACTTATCTGTGTAATTTCCTTTCTCAAAGATTTAAAATTTCTTTGTGTCTAGGTAAGTTACTGTCTACTGTCATTTCATTTCAGCCTGACAGGTTCCCTTTAGAATTACTTATAGGGCATGCCTGCTAGTGACAAACTCCAAGTTTTTGCTGACAGGGACTCTGTCAATTTCTCCTTCACTTTTGAAGTATAGTTTTGTTAGACATAGAATTCTTGGTTGACAGGTTTTTTTTTTTTTTTCCTTCAGCATTCTGAATATGTAATCACACTGTCTTCTGGTCTTCATGATATTTAGTGAGAAATCAGCTATTAATTTTATGTAGACTCCCCTGTACAAAATGAGTCAGTTCTGTCTTGCTGTTTCAAGATTCCTTTTCTGTTTTTGGCTTTCAACTGTTTGATTGTGTTATGTCTTGGAGTACATCTTTTGAGTGTATCCTACTGGAGTTTGTTGAGCTCCTTGGGTATGTAAATTCATGTCTTTCATCCAATTTGGGAGGTTTTCAACCATTATTTCTTAAAATAACATTTCAGTCCTTTTCTTCTCTTTCCTCCTCTTATAAGACTCTCACTAGTATATGTTGATACTCTTTATGGTATTCCACAATTCTCTGAGGCTCTGTTCATTTTCTTTTATTCTCTTTTCCTTATGTTCCTCAGATTGGATTATCTCAATTGACCTCTCCAAGTTTGCTGATTCTTCATGATGTCTCCTTAAATCTGCTGATGAACCCTTCTAGTGAATCTTTCATTTCAGTTATTTTATTTTCAACTCCAGATTTTCTATTTGGTTTCTTTTTTACTATTTCTAACTCTTCATTGATGGCCCCTATTTGGTGAGACATTATTTTAATACTTTCCTTTAGCTCTTGTCCTGGTTTACTAAAGCTGCCAGAATGCAATATATCAGAAATGGGTTGGCTTTTACAAAAGGGATTTATTAGGTTGCAAAGTTACAGTTCTAAGGCCATGAAAATGTCCAAATTAAGTAACCAAGAGGTATATACTATCTCTGAGGAAAGGCTGATGGCTTCCAAGTTTCCTCTGTCACGTAGGAAGTTACATGGGAAAAATATCTGCTAGTCCTTCTCCTGGGTTCTGGTTTCAAAATGGCTCTCTCTCCAAAACATCTCTGGGCATTTCTCTCTAAGCATCTCTGAGCTCTCTCAGTTTCATCTGTATTTTATTTTCTCACAGAAGACTCCAGCAAGGGGATTAAGACTGACCTTGAATGGGCCGGGTTACATCTCCATAAAAACAGCCTAATCAAAAGGTCCCACCCAACAATAGGTCTGCCCCCACAAGATTGGATTAAAAGAAAATGGCTTTTCTGGGGTACAGAACAGATTCAAACCAACACAGTTCTTTAGGCATGATTTTCTTCTTCTTGAACTTATTTAGAATACTGATTTAAAGTCTTTGTCTGGTAAGCCCAATGTCTGGGCTTCCGCAGGTAGTTTCTAATGATTGCTTGTTTCACTGTGTATGGACCATGTTTTCTCATTTCTGTGCATGCCTCATATTTTTTCTTGGTTGAAAACTTGACATTTTTGTATATTACAATGTTGCTACCCTGCAAATTATCCCCTTCCCCAGGAATTGTCATTATTGCTTGTTGTGGTAGTTGTTGTTTAATGATTTTTGAAATAATTTTGTAAACTCATGCTTTTTGTCACGTGTGACCACTGAAGTCTCTATTCTACTAGCCTAGTGGTCAGCTAATGATTCAACAGAGATTTCCTTAAATGCCTAGAGACAAAACATTTCCCAGTCTTTGCAGAAGGGCTCTATGTGTTTGTTTGAGCACATAGTCAATACTAAGCCAGGAAGTTTATAACTTTGCCATAGTTGTCACTTCTGCTTGCACAGAGCTTCAAGGTTAGTCAGAGGTGGGACCTTAGGCCCTTACCTCAGCATGTGTCAGGCATATCTTGAAAACATCGTGGCTTCAGTTCCAGACTACTGCAATAAAGCTAATATCACAATGAAGTTAGTTAAATGAATTTCTTTTTGTTTCCCGGTGCATATAAAAGTTATGTTTATACTATATTGTAGCATAAGTGTGCAATAGCATTATATCTAAAAATCAATGTATATACATTAATTAAAAAATACTTTATTGCTAAAAAAATGGTAATCATCACCTGAGCCTTCAGTGAGTCATAATCTTTTGCTGGTGGAGACTTGCTTCACTGTCGATGGCTGCTGACTGATCAGGGCAGTGGTTGCTAAGGTTGTGGAGGTTGTGGCAACTTCTTAAAGCAAGACAACACACAATGAAGTTTTCCACATTGATTGACTCTTTCTTTCATGAACAATTTCTCTGTAGCTTGTGATGCTGTTTGATAGCATTTTACCTGCAATAGGAATTCTTTAAAAATTGGAGTCAGATCAGACCTCTCAAACTCTACTGCTGCTTTTTCAATAGAGTTTATATAATATTTTAAATCCTTTGTTGTCATTTCAACAATGATCACAGCATCTTCCTCAGGAGTAGATTCCATCTTAAGAAACCACTTTCTTTGCTCATCCATAAGAAGCAACTCCTCATCCATTGAACTTTTTTATGATATTGTAGCAATTCCAACACATCTTCAAACTCCATTTCTACTTCTAGTTCTCTTGGTATTTTTACCACATCTGCAGTTGTACTTCCTCAACTGAAGTCTTGAATCCCTCAAAGTCATCCATGAGGGCTGGAATCAACTTCTCCCAACTCCTGTTAATGATGATATTTTGACCCCCTCCCATGAATTGTGAATGTTCTTAATGGCATCTGGAATGGTGAGTCTTTCCAGAAGGTTTCCAATTTTCTTTCTCCAGATCCATCAGAGGAATCACTATCTATGGCAGCTATTGCCTTACAAAATGTATTTCTTAAATGATAAGACATGAAAGTCAAAATAGCTCCTTGATCAATGGGCTGCAGAATGGGTGTTGTATTAGCAGGCATGCAAGCAATAGTCATCTCATTGTACATCTCCATCAGAGCTCTTATGTTAACCAGGTGCATTGTCAATTAGCAGCAATAATTTTGAAGGGAATTTTACTTCTGAATATTAGGTCCCATGCAGGGGGCTTAAAATAATCAGTAAACCATGTTGTAAACAGATGTGCTGGCATTCGGCCTTTGTTGTTTCATTTATAGGGGACTGGCAGATTAGATTTAGCATAATTCTTGAAGGCCCTAGGATTTTCAGAATGGTAAATGAGCACTGGCTTCAACTTAAATTCACCAGCTACATGAGCCCCTAACAAGAGAGTTAGCCTGCTCTTTGAAGCATTGAAGTCAGGCATTGACTTCTCTCTAGCTATGAATGTCCTATATGGCATTCTAATAGAAGGCTGTTTCATCTACACTGAAAATCTGTTGTTCAGTGTGACCGTCTCCATCAAATTATCTTAGCTAGATCTTCTGGATAACTTGCTGCAGCTTCTACATCAGCACTTGTACTTTTATGTTATGGTGATGGCTTCTTTCCTTAAACCTCATGAATCAACCTCTGCTAGTTTCAAACTTTCTGCAGCTTCCTCATCTCTCTTGGCCTTCACAGAATTGAAGAGAGTTAGGGCCTTACTCTGGATTAGGCTTTGGCTTAAGGGAATGCTGTGGCTGGTTTGATCTATCCAGACCACTAAAACTTCCTGTTTATCAGCAATAAGGCTGTTTTGCTGTCTTATCATTCGTATGTTCTCTTGAGCAGCAATTTTAATTTCCTTCAAGAATTTTCCTTTTCATTCACAACTTGGCTAACTTTCTGGCACAAGAGGCCTGGCTTTCAGTCTATCTCTGCTTTAGACATGACTTCCTCAATAAGCTTAATCATTTCTAGCTTTTGATTTAAAGTGAGAGATGTGAGACTCTTTTCACTTGAACACTTAGAGGCCATTATAGGGCTATTAATTGGCCTAATTTCAATGTTGTCTCAGGGAATAGAGAGGCCTGAGGGGAGAGATCATGGATGCTAGTGAGTGGATCAGACAGAACACACACAACATTTATCAATTACCTTTGCCATCTTATATGGGCACAGTTCACGACGCCCCAAAACAATTGCAATAGTAACATTGAGGATCACTGATCCCAGAACACTACAACAGGTATAATAATAATGAAAAAGTTTAAAATATTGAGAGAATTACAAAAATGTAATGTCATTTTGTCATGTCAGAGACATGAAGTGAGCACATGCTGTTGGGAAAATGATGCTGGTAGACTTGTTCCACACAGGGTTCCCACAAACCTTCAATTTGTGAAAGTTGCAGTCTCTGCAAAGTGCAACAAAGGGAAGCACAATAATATGAGATTTACCTTTATATCCCTGGGCATGTGCCTGGTCTTCTAATTTCCCAGGAATAGGTAGGAGTTTCTCCTCAAAGCGTCTCACCTTTTATGGTGCATTGTATAGTGTTATCCATTGCCTTAGGCAGCAGTGACTAAAGCATTTGCCTATAAAAGTTTTCACTAAGAGGTCCCCAGCTAGAAGCTTTGGTGCTGGGCAAGGGCACAGCCAGGGGAGATAAACCCAAGCCTTTTGAGCAGGTCTTCCAGGGATTCACCAGGTAGATTAAATAAGGCCACTTCCTTGTGAATGAGATCCATTTTGCTCCTTCCAATAGATGTACAGGGATTGCAGTTGTTATTTTCAAAGCGACTGCTCTCTTGGGAATTGGTACATGGGAGTAGGGTAAGTTAAGGTGCCGCAAAGATTACTTTTCTTACTAAGATTCAAGTGTTTTTCTTGAATAAGTGCTCCTTAGGTTGTTGCAGGGTTTTAGTTAGTTCCCAGATTTCCAAAAATGTTGACTCAGACAACTGTTCCTAGTTTTGTCTTTACTTTTTGGAGAGGCAGGCTTTTGTAGCTCCTTACTCTTATTTTTGTTGACATCACTCAGGTGAGTTTCTTAAGAGTTGTGAGGGACTGTGTCTTATTCATAAATGTGTTGGGCAAATATTGATCATGTGACATTCACATGATCACCTGTTAAATGAAATAGATATTCATTTGCTGAATGAATGCATAATCAGTGGAAATTGGATATGGAGATAGTTGAATGTAAATTAATCTTTGAGAAACTTAGCTATGACAGGAAATAGATATATTGTGCCCAGAAGGTGTGTAGATTTGAAGGATTTTTTTTAATTGAACATATTCATAGGATGTGGGAAAGAGAGGGAAAGATTAAAAATCTTTAATATACAGTTGTGTTCACCATCTTTAGAATTTTTTTCCATCAAACTTTATATTTTGAAATAATTTCTAATTTACAGGACTGTTGCAAAAATAATACAAGCATTATAGAGAACACCAACATACCCCTCCCCCCGAGATACACCAATTTTAACTTTTGCCACATTTGCTGTATTGCTCTATGTATCATCATCTTTATTCTTAACAACAGTGTGATTCTGCTGACTAACTTGGTCTGTGGCTTGTCTCTTTTATGCCTGTTTCCTTAACTGTCCCTCTACTAGATGTTTTTGGGAAAATAAGTTCTTTTTTCTAATGCTTTTTTGAAGGTATAATTGACATGATAAAATTAGCTCATTTTAAGGGCATAACTAAATATTTTTTGGTGACTTTATAGAGTAGTTCAGCTATTAATTTTATAACATTTCATAGCAATTTTATAACACAACCAATTTTAGAACATTTCTATTACTTCAGAAAAATCTCTTATGCCCATCAACAATCACTCCGCATTCCACTCTCCCCCAAGCCCCTGACCACTTTCTGCCTTTATACTTTTGCTTTCTCTAGACTTTTCAAATTAGTGAAAGCATGCTATATGTGGCCTTTTGAATTCTGATTACTTTGCTTAGCAAAATGATTTTGAGCTTCATCTGCATTATAATAATTGCAGCAGTTATCAGTACATGTTAATTTTTATTGTCAAAGAATATTTTATTATATGGATATAATACATTTTGTTTTTACATTCACCAGTTGATGGATGTTTAGATTAACACCTTTTGACTACAAACATTGTATACACATACTTGCACAAGTTTTTGTGTAGACATGTTTTCAATTCCTTTGGGTAGAGACTGGGTCACATGACAAATTTATACTAAAATTTTAAAAAGCTACCAAATTACTTTTCAATGTGACTGCATTATTTGAATTTTCCACCAGTGTCTGTGAAAGTTCCAGTGACTTCACATACTTATCAACACTTGGTATTGTCTAGTGTGCAGTGGTATCTCAATGTGGATATAATGTGCATTTCCCTAATGACCAATGATGTTGACCAAATTTCTATGTGCTTTTTGACCATTTGAATACATATGTATAGGAAATGTCTATTCAAATATTTTGCTCATGTTTAAATTGTGTTTTTGTCTAGTTATTGAATTAAGGCGTTTCTCATATTTTCTGGATATGTCTTTTGTCATACATATAATTTATAAAAATGTTTTCCCAGACTGTGGCTTGCCTTTTTATTTTCTTAATAGAATATTTTGAAGCACAAAAGTAGAGAAAATTTCTTTTTTCCCATTAAATTTTTGTGGCTATGTATCCATATCATCAAATTTGCCATTGTTACCATTTTTAAATGTACAATTCAGTGCAATAACTACATTCACAATGCTGTACAACCATCACCATCATCCATTACCAAAAATTTTTATCAACCCACACAGAAGCTCTCTACCCATTAACCAATACCCCCCATTACCCCTCTCCCTAAGCCCTAGGGACCTCTGATCAACATTTTATCTCTAATAATTTGCCTATTCTAGATATTACAAATAAGTGGAATCATACAATATTTGTCCTTTTGTGTTTGGCTTGGTTTACTTAGCATAATGTTTTTAAGGTTCATGTTATAACATGTGTCAGAACCTCATTCCCTTTTATGGCTGAACAATATTCTATTGCATGTATGTAGATACCACATTTTATTTTATCCATTCATCTGTTGATGGACCTGGGATTGCTCCACCTTTTGTTGTTTGTGAATAATGCTGCAATGAACATTGGTGGGAAAGTATATGTTTGAGTCCCTGGTTTCAGTTCTGTGGAGTATATATCTAGGAATAAAATTGCTGGATCATATGATAATTTTATGATTAAGTTTTTGAGGAATATCCTGTTTTCCATAAAGGTTGCCCATTTTACTTTCCCACCAGCAATGCATAAAGGTTTCAGTTTATTTACCAACACTTACTATTTCCTGTGTGTGTTTTTAAAAATAATAGCCATCCTACTGAATGTGGAGGGTTATCCAATTCCCATTTTGATTTGCATTTCCCTTATGACCAGTGACACTGAGTATCTTTTTATGTGCTTATTGGCCATTTGTTTATCTTTGGAGAAATGCCTATTCAAGTCTTTTGCCCATTTTTAAATTGGGTTATTCATGTTTTTGTTTTTGAGATGAAGCAGTTATTTACATATTCTGGATAATGAACCTTATCAGATATATGATTTGCAATCATTTTCTCTCATTCTGTAAGTTGTCTTTTCACTTTATTGCTAATGTCCTTTGAAGCACAAAATTTTAAATTTTAATGATGTCCATTTTATCTATTTTTTTCCTGTGTTGCCCATGATTTTGGTGTCATAGCTAAGAATCCATTGCCAAATCCAAGGTCTAAGAGTTTTATGGTTTTAGCTTTAATATTTAGGCCATTGATCAAATTTGAGCTAATTTTTCTTATGTGGTGTGTGGTAGGGGTCCAACTTTCATTCTTTGGAGTGTGAAAATCTGTTTTTCCCATCTCCATTTGTTAAAGAGATTATTCTTTCCCCAATCAATGGACTTGACACCCTTGTCAAAATCAATTGACTGTAGATACGAGGGTTTATTTTTGGTTTCTTAAGTCTATTCCATTGGTCTATATTTCTATCCTTATGTCAGTGCCACACTGTTTTGATTTCTGTAGCTTTGCAGTAAGTTTTCAAATTGGGAAGTGTGAGTTCTCCAACTTGGTTCTTTTTACAAGATTGCTTTTGCTATTCAGTACCCCTAGGAATTCCATATGAATTTGAGGATTATCTTCTCCATTTCTGCAAATAAGGCAGGTGGGATTTTGATGAGAAATGTGTTAATCTGTAGATTGCTTTGGGTAGTTCTGGCATCTCAGCAATTTTAAGTCTTCTCTCCAGGAACACTGGATGTCTTTCCACCTACTAAGCCTTTTAAATTTCTTTAGCAATGTTTTGTAGTTCTCAGTGTGCAAGTCTTTTACCTCCTTGGCTAAATTTATTCCTAGGCATTTTATTCTTTTAGAAGCTATTGTTAATGGAAATTGTTTTCTTAATTTCCATTTCAGATAGTTTGTTACCTGTGTACAAAAACAATTGAGTTTTGCACATTGAACTTGTCCTCTGCAACTCTGCTGAGTTCATTTATTAGCTCTCATAGTTTACTTGTGGGTTCTACAAGTAGGTTTTAGACATGCTCTACTGATAATGTCTTGAGAACATGTCTTATCAGGAGGAGTGGCCAGTTTATTCCAGTGCTTTAAGGATGTCAGAGCAGGCAAATATTGCATGCTCTTATTGTTCTGTGAAATTAAGCACAAATGGGTAGACATTATATAAGAATAACATTAGAGGGAAATGCCCCAAAGTTACCAACTTGGAATTAATTATAGCCAATCAGTCAATTAATTAAACATGGTCATTTAATCTAACTTCTCTATTTCAAGTTACTCTGTTAGGTGCTGTGGGATGCTAAGGATGCATTATTCCTACCCTTTAGGAACTAACAGCTCCTCAGTGGTTGTTAAAGACAGGTAGGTGCACCATATCAAAAGGTAAGAGAAAGGATTTCCAGTTTACCAGGAGGACTTTCTTCCCCTTAGAAGTCTCACTAAGAAGAAAGCATAGCAGCCTTGGTTCATTTCTCCCAGTTCATTTAATGAAACATACATGTTAGAAATTATTTGGAAAATATGTTTGATTACATGAAATAATATCACTGTGACTGAACTGGATTCACTGCCCAATGCACATATAAACCCATCTATGGTATCCAGCTTTCAAAGAGAGGAAAAGTTTGATTACAGAGTGCACCATATAGGAAGACAGGAAGAAAAAGGCCCCATTTCTGTCTCTTGAGTCATAAGGGTTGGAGGTTTTTATGGAATTAGATAAAGGGAGGTAGCGATAGTGACATTGACAGATATTGATTAATTGGTTATGGTTAACTGGGAGTGTGTAAGACTGAAAAGAGCCAGGGTAAGCATTTGCTAACAGTTTACAGAATTAACATAAGTCTAAGAAGTTCTTTGCATTAGGTTATAGTTTACAGCAGTATCATATACAGTTTGATTAACATAAGATAACAAAGTTAAATAAACAGACTAACAACAACAACAAAAACTGGCTGGGACAAATAAATTGCTACTGGTTATAGGGTGTTGTAAAACATAAGATAACAAGTAAGGGGTGAAAGCAAACTAAAATTACATTTGAGATTAAAATCCTGCATAGGGAAATGGGCTAATTGGCGACCACAGTGGCTATATTACATCAGCACACGTGAAATACATTTAAAATACAGCAAATCATTTAGCTAAATGTGCTGGCTGTGTCTAGGTTTTTCTGTTAACAGTCACTTGCTTCTTATTTATTTTGTTTTCCATTAGCTTTCACTGGATAGTTGGTACCAGACTCCAAATTTTAAGAGAAACTTAGGGGGGGAAATTTAAAATGGAAAAAAATTCTAACTCCTATTTGCCTATGTATGTGAATTGGTAAAAACTGACACCTGTCAATCTAGCAGCAGGACACGTTTCTCAGGGTGGGCTGGGGGAGCATGTTTTGAAAACCACTAATTTGAAAGTCAATAGGGAGAATTGTGTAGGAAATTCTCCTCAGCTCACAGAAACCCTCTCCATTTCCTGCTTGCTGGCTGTTCTTGATTCTTTTCCATGGAGAACTTTATTCTGGACTCTTGTTACCTCTCTCTGTGATGGGGAAGCAGAGAGGAAACCCCACTCAATTAAGGTTTCTACAAGCTGAAGACTTCTTGTGTTTCATTTTTCTCACAGATTTCAAATCTTTAATGCTACCTTAATAAGCTAACAGCTGCATTCTCATATCTGCTTCTGTATTCAATCTGTTAGATTTGTCATGTATCCTCTGGAAAATTCCATTATTCACTCAGAAGAGAACGAGGGTGAGAAAGGCAAATAATGTCTTAGTGTTATAATGAAAATAGTTTTGACTTCATAAACCTCTTGAAAAGATCTTGGAGACACCAGGGATTCCTGGACCACACTTTGAGAAACACTAGACTTGGAGAAAATACACTGTCCTCTAATTTCCAGGAAGTATTGAGGATAAAATTGCAAACTGGAAGTGTTATTTCTAAGCCTGTAAGAGAAAGCTATACAAAGTCTACAGTTACCCACAAGTTGAGTGAAGATATGAGCAATTATCTGAATAACTTAAGTCCAAGTAACATGCTAATGACTCAATTATTGGGTAATTCCAGTAATACCCTCTGCAATTCAAAAATTTGCTGTGATATTCTACTTCATTTTGTCTCTGCAGGCACTAATAGGAAGAGAAAAAGGATTTGGAAAGAGAGAGGGCTATAGAAAGAACTGGGACAGGAGGAAAATGGAAAGAGGAAAAGGAAAATTAGTGAAGCAAGTGCTTATTTTCACAGACTCACAATATTAATTTTCTTTGACAGAAGCATGTTCTGGAGTATGTGTATGTAATCGGAAGAGGTCAACCTTAGAAGCAGTCTCACTGGACTCTGGGACTGATTTTAATGCATTTCCCAAAGTTGCACACAATAATTGTGAGGCCATAAACCAAAGAAGCCATAAATTCCTAGATAAGCCACCCCGTCACTCCCATAGGTACATCTTAAAGCACATGTGTGTCTTCCTAAGTATGGTAGCTATCTGTGCTAGAACTACTCCTGCCATGTATCAGTAACTTCCAAGAAACATGTTTACAATCCTGCAAATCCTGACTTGGCTCTGTGCCTTCCCTATTCTCGTCCTATATAACTGTGAGAAACAAACGAAAAGGAATAAACACTCACCCAGTTGTGGAGGAGCAAAGAGTTTATTCTCAGGATCTTGCAAGAGCAGATGCACAGCCTGAAAAGTGGCAGGCACACCGAACAATAGAACACAGCAAAAATTATATCCTAGGCCTAACATGCAAATCCCTCCCCTGTTTCTCCATTGACTGGTTACTCCAGAGGGTATAGCTTATCTGAGAGAGCTAACTAGCCCGCCTTTGGGATTTTGAATTGTACAGCCTATGAGAGAGAGTTAACTAGTATAAATTTCTCACTGAGAGTTCCCATCTTTGATTATACCCCCACATGCATTTACATTCCAGTAACCCTGGTTATTTTCCCATATAAGGAGCTGACGCTGGCTCTAGGCTTACATCATGGCTCTCTCTCTCCTTCCCTTTACCACAGGGCCAGTTTAAGCCAGTTCTGCCACTGAGTCTACATTTTCCCTATTCCATGTTGCCTTTATGTGAAAGCTAAACTTAACCCTTTCTTACAATAACCCCCATAAGCTCTGGGTGGCATGGAGTGCTACTCTGAACATCCTGCAGGTGCCCAAGACAAGCTTCCTGGTTCCTTAATCAACTGCTACTATTTTGCTATATGAGATGGTCTGCTTCATTTTTCTGTCTTAAGTGCCCATCAAACTTTGGTGGAATCTATTGTATAGGTTCACAGTCACACAGTATCCCAAGAAGATCTTAGGGTGGGAGAAGAGACATCATTTTGAATTTTTACACATTTTCAATGATCCTGGTCCATTTCTGGTGTGCTGACTAAGGGAATATAAAACTAAATGTTAGCGCCATTTGCCTGTGTATTATTAAGCTTTGCATGTGACTCAAAATGTGTTTGCACATTTTTTACAAGCATTATTTCTTTTCAAGTTGATTATAAGACAAAATTCTTTGCTCCCAGAAAATATGAGCACATTTATCAAGAAGCTAACTATTGCTCAAAATAATAATGTAAATTCTTGCAGTATCCTTTTAATAAATCAAAGTCTTTATTTGGAATATGAGTGCTCTAGAAGATCAACAGTTTATTTTTACCAAGCCCTGGTCACCAGCCCAGTTTTCAGAAATGTTTTGGAAAAATACTCATCCAGACATTATTTGGAGATTGCCACTATTTTTATGACCATTATACTCTCAATGAACCTTTATGGAATGAAGATACTGTCATGATCAATGTTTTCCTTAAAACAAATTTTTTTATGCAACATGATTTTCTTTTAAATTAAAATTATGGATATTTTTATATCATTTCTTTTCTTATTACAAAATTATTATGTATTTATTGTATCAATATTGGATAAAACAGAACATTTAAAAATCACCAGTAAGCCTACCACCACCCAAATCAAACATTTTAGTATATTCCCTTTCAATAATTTTTTGAAACCTCTTTGTATATATCTATGTCCATATCCATATCTATATCATCTATATCTATGTCTATATATAGTATAGACACATATGCATTTACATATATGTATATGAATTTTTAAACAAAAATAAGTATAAATCAAAGTGCTGATAAACCCAGCGCATCTATTTTAAGCATCTCAGTGAGCTGAAATTTTCTTTGCTTGAGAGGAAGGGCTGGTTTTTGTCACTGTGCTATGATGTGGTTTGAGAAGTGACTCTAGTCCTAGGCACCGCTCTATGAGAATCTTTTGTCTGCCAGTGTTTCCTTGTTGGGAGGAGTACTGGTGCCTAGAGATAAAATGGCTTTGAGTCCCAATGTGTCAGTGCAAGACACAGGGGTGAGGAGGGGGTTGGCACTTTGAGCATCGTTGATTCTCACCAGGAGGAAGAGAGACCCAGACCCAACTCTGCTGTTCACTGGCAAGATGTAGGGCTGGGTATTCTGCCTTGGAAAGGTGGTGGGGTTCAGAGAGGATGACTAGGCCAGATACAGGAGGACCAGCCTCAGTTTCCCCTCTGAAAGTCTCCACTTTATAAGAACTGAGGAAACTCTCTGGAAACTAGGAGGGAGAGGGGAAGAGAGACTGTAAGTAGAGGAAGAGAAAGCAAGTGGGCAGAAGAGAGAAGGTGTGTGTGTGTGCATGCATGTGCACGTGTGTGATGAAATAAAAATCCAGGATTCAGAAGTGGGCACCATGGAAAGGCCATTCAAGGCCCAGTATACCCAGAATGGAGGTAGAAGACCCCAGGAGTCAGACAAACAGCCACCAGGGCTCAGATTCCAGAGCTTGGTCCCAATCTGCTTGTTTCTACAGTCCTTCTGTCTTGACCTACACTGGTGTCAAAGGAATCTGAGCCATAGGTCAAGGGAAGGAGAAACCAAATGAAGAACAATGCTTGGAGTGGAGGGTGAAGAGTGAGATGGAAAGTCTTCAGGATCAAAGCCAAACTCCTTTAGGCAGCCCACACAGTGCTGCAGCTCCTTCTATAGGTCCCCTCTTCCCACAGCCACATTCAGTGGTACCCTGGTCTCTCTCACCTCCAGGCTGCTACAAATCTGCCACCTTGAAACACTCTTCTGCATGCTCCTCATTTAGCTGGGTACCACTCATCCACCAGGACTCTGCTTCAAGGTTGGTTTTCTCCAGGAACTCTTCTCTAACACCCCAAAGTCTGGGTTGAGTGGCCCTGTTATGTGCTCTATCGCACTCCAACAAGTTCTCTAGTCTTGGTCCTGCTCTCCAAACAGCTATATGACTTTGGACAAGTGGTTTTGTTCCAATGGGCTTCTAGCTTTTATATCTGGAAAATGAGAGAGTTAGACCATATGAGATGTAGGACTCTTCTTGTCTGAAAACTATATGATTCTCCAAATCCTTTTTTTTTAATTTCTTACTTAGCCAGTGTGTAGCATACACTCATCTAAGCAGCTCAAGGAGAGAGAAGAATGAAGGTGACCTTCAAATTCACCTTTGCAAATTTTTCCCAGCTCTTTGCCCAAAGAAGGGAATTTGTTTCTGGGCAGCCGTGTCACAGTCATATGACCTTAAACTCTGTTGGACTGATCTGGCATGACTTAGAAAATCAGGAGGTAAACAAAAGTATGTTATCACCACTAATTTCCCAATTGTTCTCTTTTCATGCCTGGAGGGGCAAGATGTGGGAATTCACCAGCTGCTTTGGAAGGAAATCATCTCTTTAGAAACCAAACCTTCCTGTATTTGGGCTCAGCTGGTCAAGGATACCAGGTCCCAGAGACTTCTGCTATTGACTCACTTTAAGTCCAGTGAGGAATGGTTTGGGCTTTTAAATAATAACTCAAGAAGAAAATGTACCAAATGCCTGCCATTTAATGCCTAAAACAGAATTTTGTTTAAATTCTAAGAAACCATTGTTCCATTATCGCTCCATCCACATGACAAACCACCGCAGTTTGGGAGCTAGAGCAATGCAAGAGCTCACCCAGGTTCTTTTTACCATATTGATTGGTCTGTTGTATTTCTTCCTCAACCACAACCATCCTGGTGCACACATTGGAGAGAGGACTTGGAGAAGACTGATACTGAAGTTCACAGGAGCTTTGTCCATCTCCTCAGTCTGTCTGCTGTATCTCCTCCACTCAGCCCTGGGTTTTTGTTTGCTTCTTCTTTTTCTACTTTCTGTTTTGAAATAATTTCAGATTTATGAAAAAGTTACAAAAAACAGTATAAAAATATGGTCATATTTGCTTTCCACCCCCTCCCCTCTTTCTCTGGGGAGTTTTTTCTCAAATGCTTTAGACACTGACATGATGTCCTCTTACTTCCAAGTACATCATTATACATGTCCTAAAACCTCTTTTATAACTGTCATACAATTACCAAAATCATGACATTTACACTGATACAATTCTTTACCTAATCAATGGATCTTATTTGAATTTTGCCAATTTTTCTACTAATGGCTATTTTCTGATCCAGGGTTCAATCCAAGATGGCATGTTGTATTTACTCTTCATATCTCCTTAGTACCTTCTAATCTGGAACAGCTCCTCAGCCTTTTAAACACTTTCCTGACCTTGACGCTTATGTAGCAGTCAGTTATTTTGCCAAATATCCCTCAATATGGGTTTCCTTATGCTTACATGTTTCCTCATGCTTTAATTTAGTTCATTCATTTTTGGCAGGAATACAAAAGAGGTTACGTAGCATATCAGGAGGCAGAAAATGTCTATTTGTTCCATTACGAGTGATGGTAATTTTGGTCATTTGGTTAAGGTGCTGTCTGTCCAATTTCTCCATTGTAAAGTTACTATTAATCCTTTTTTAATTAGTAAGAATCTTGTGAGGAGATACCTTGAGACTATGCAAATATCCTGCTTCTCATCATAATTTTGCCTATTAATTTTATTATCTAACAATGATTCTTTCCTGAAACAATTATTAACAGTGGGTGCTGAATGGTGATTTTCTGATTCTGTCATTCCTTGTGCATATATTAGTTGGCATTCCACTATAAGGAAGAGTTGTTTCTTATCCCCTATTTGTTTACCTATATCTTTGTGGGCTCATGGATTCCTGTTCTATGCTATGATTTATAATCCTTCATCACTGCTATTTAGTTGCTCAGGTTATCCCAAATTTGACCAGTGAGAGCCTCTTCAAGAGCCTTCTGCATCTTTTTTTTGACATGTCCCCAACCTTTTTTGGCACTTTCTTACTTTCTGGCAAAACATGATACTCCAGGCTTATCTTATGCTTTTCCTGCTGCAGCCCTGGGATGGGTTATTTCTCCAAGAAGCCCTCATTACTTTCTTCAGAGAATGGTATTGAGAAGCCAGGATCTTGGTGCTGAATGGACTTTTGGTTCTGGCCCGCACTCATTTGTTATGGATTAGGGTTTCCCACAGCATCTGCCCCTCTGACTCTACCCACTCTCTTAGGCTCCCTGACAAACCCCAGGCCAGCCCTCTCTTCTGACTTCAAGACCTGATCACACCACAGCCTGCTCAACATTTCCACTTATATCTCACAGGCATTGCAAAAGAAATATGTCCTTAATAGCACTCACATCTTCCCTTTCACCCTGCTTCTCTTCTAGTGTGTCTCACCTCCAGAAATGACACCACACCATTGACCCAGTTATTTGTATCTGAAACTTGGGACCCTTGCCTGATGCCTGGCTTTCCAGCACTTCCCACAGCCAGAGGAACATCAAGTCCTATGGATTTAACTTTCAAGTTAGATTTCAAATCCATCTGTTTCTCTCCATCTCTGGGGTCATCACCCTAGTTCAAGCTGCCACCATTTTTCACCAGGATAATTGCCCTTCTAACTGGTCTTAGAGTCTTCTTCTAAAACTTTTACTCAACACCGTTTCTTACTCTCATCCATGAAACAACCTGACTGACTTTCTTTCCTAAACTTCTACTTCTCCAGGGAAGCCTTTCTAACTGTCTGAGGAGGTCAGATTCTCCTGATATTTATCCTAACATATAGTAATTGTGGTTATACAAGTTAGACTGAAAGCTCTACGAGGGCATGGGAAGTGTTGGTTTTGTTTACCACTGGACCCACAGGATGTAGTACTGTCCGTGGAACAGAGTATGTGTTTACAAGTGCATTTTAAATTAATGAATAAAGTCCTTGGGCTGTGTAGGACACTGTTCCAAAATTCTGGGATATAAAAGGGATGAAGAAGCTTAAGCACATTTACTTCTTTGACATTGACATGATGAGGTTGTTAAAATCTCGAGGGCAAGTTTCACCGCTTGGATTCCTTTGCAATATCTCTACCATCTCCTAATCCCTAAAAGAGTTTCAAGCATGTGAACGATATTCCTGCTATGACACATGTTATGTTTTCATAAAAAAAAAACCTTGCTTTCTGCCATAATCACACACTAACAATAAAAAAGATTATTGGAAAAATCAGATTGAGACAGACAACACAAATCTATGCAACTTTGTAAACCAAGCACTAAGAGAAACATTAATTGTGCATCTGGAGATAATGCAACTCAGTGTGGCTGCAGGTAGTCTCAGGAAATATTAAAAATGCACAAAAGCAGTAGAGTGAAGTGCTGACTTGCTGTCACTGAGAAAATAATGTGTAAGGAAGGTACAGGAGGAAGTGCAACCTACTGCAAGCTGAGAGTCTTGCAAGGCTGAAAAAAGGTGCACCTTTCTGGGGAGGGAGCTCTGGGTACAAGCACTCAATTTCCTTTTTGCTTTTTTTTTTTTTTTTGACTTTTTATTATAGAAAATTTTAGACATATGCAAAAGTAGAGTGAACACCATAATAAGCTTCTATGAACTAGATCACTCAGGTTCAGTAATTACCAGCTCATGGCCAGTCTTGTTTTATCTATAGTTCACCTACTCTCCTCATCTGTATCTAAATCATGGATTATTTTTGAAGTAAATCTCAACTGTCACATCATAGCTTTTGTAAATATTTCAGTATGCGTTTGTGAAAGATAAGTCTCCTTTTTAAATAAAGCATTTACTTAATACCTTTTTTTTTACTATATAATTACAATTCCTTGAAGTCATCAAATCCAAATGTGCACATTTCCCCATTAAGCATTGTTTTCTTTATTAGAGAAGTGGTGGGTTTATAGAACAATCACGCGTAAAATGCAAGATTTCCATATACCACCCCACCACCAATACCTTGGTGTGAAACATTTGTCACAATTGATGAAAGCACATTTTAATAATTAATACTATTAATTAAAATCCATGCTGTTTAATGTTTATGTAGTATAGTTCCATGGATTTAAAAAAAAACATTTTTATTCTGGTACCATATATATAATTTAACATTTCCTCTTTTAATCATATCCAAATATATATGTCAGTGCTGTTAATTGCATTCACAATGTTCTGCTACTATCACCATCATCCATTACCAAAGCATTTCCATTGTTTCAAATAGGAATGCTGTACATTTTAAACCTTGACTCCCCATTCCTTTTCCCATCCCGTCCCCTGGTAACCTCTATTCTATATTCTGACTCTACGAGTTTGCTTATTCAAATTGTTTCAACTCAGTGAGATTATACAATATTTGTCCTTTTGTGTCTGGCTTATTTCACTCAAGATGATGTCTTCAAGATACATCTACATTGTCACATGTATCAGGACTTCATTCCTTTTTTATGGCTGAATAATATTCCATTATATGTATATACCACATTTTGTTTATCCTTTTCTCAGTTGATGGACACTTGGGTTACTTTCATCTTTTGGCAATCATGAATAATGTTGCTATGAACATTGGTGTGCGATTATCTGTTTGTGTCCCTGTTTTCAATTCTTTTGGATATTTACCTAACAGTGGAGTTTCCGGGTCATATTGTAATTCTATACTTCACTTTCTGAGGAACTGCCAAACTATCTTCCACAGCAGCTGCACCATTTTACATTGTGACCAGCAATGAATGAGTGTTCCTATTTATCCACATCTCCAACACTTTTTATTTTCCATTTTTTAAAATAGCAGCCATTCTAATGGGTATGAAATGGTATCTCATTGTGGTTTTGATGTGCATTTCTCTGACAGCTAGATGATGTTGAGGATTTCTTCATGTGCTTTCTAGCCATTTGTCTATCTTCTTTGGAGAGATGTCTGTTCAAGTCTTTTGCCCATTTTTTAATTGGGTTGTTTGTCTTTTTGTTGTTAAGTTGAAAGATTTCTTTATATTATATACTGGATGTTAATTCTTTATTGAATATGTGGTTTCCAAATATTTCTCCCATTGTGGAGGTTCTATTTTTACTTTCACTATAAAGTCCTTTGAGGAACAAAAGTTTTTTTTTGTTTTGATGAGTTCCTATTTATCTATTTTTTATTTTGTTGCTTGTGCTTTGATTATCTAATTTTTAAAAATAACTTGCCTGCTTAAATCAGGATCCAAAAGACATCCTTAGATTCCAGTTGGTTAATATGTCTCTGAAGTTTCTTTTAGTCCATAGTTCCTTTATATTTCTCCTTTTTCTTGCTATTTTTGTTTGAAGAAATTGGGTCATCTGTCCACAGTCTCGATTTTGTTGATTGTGTCCCAATAATGTCATATAATGTGCTGCCTTAGTCTTCCATATTTCCTGTAAATTGGTAATTTGATCTGAGATAGATTCAGGTTCAATTTTTGGCAAGAATATTTCCTAAGTGGTCATATGTACTTCCATCAGGAGGCACATAATGTGTGATACTCCTTTGCGATGTCAGGAGACTTTGGTGATCATTGCCTGGAACCATCAATTCATTTGATATTTCAATATGGTGATATTTAGTCCTAGCATTTCTTCTCATTCATCTTTCTTTTTCCTTAAAGCTGGAATAATTCTATAAAATGAAACTTCCCTAGCCAACTTTTTGAGGTAATCAGTTATATAAGAAGGCAGGGTTTTAAAAATGCTTTATTCTTACTCTTTATTTGCAAGATTTAAAAATGAGTTGATTTCTTAGCATCCCCTGAATATGACAAATGAGATTTTATTATTATTATGAATTCATGGGAGTAAAGATATTTCATGTACTTTTGTATTTTTCTGTTTTTATTCTTACGATGATTAAATTGCCTCATTTTTAGTGTATGAGAGATTAACAAGTTGCTTCCTGGGGTTTTTAAAATTAATTAATTTATTTTTTTAATTGAGATTGTTCACATACTATACAATTATCTGAAGATCCAAAGTGTACAATCAGTTGCCCATGGTACCATCATACAGCTGTGAATCCATCACCACAATTAGTTTTTTTCAATTTTTAGAACATTTTCATTACTCCAGAAAAGAAATAAAGACAAAAAAGGAAACTCAAATCCTCCCATACCCCTCCCCCCCACCCCCATTATTGATTCATAGTTTTGGAATAGTACATTTGTTACTATTGATGAAAGAATGTGAAAATACTGTAGTATATAGTTTGCAATAGGTATATATTTTTTCCTATATGCCTCTCTATTATTAACTTCTAGTTATAGTGTCATACATTTGTTCTAGTTCATGAGAGAGATTTCTAATATTTGTACAGTTAATCATGGACATTATCCACCACAAGGTTCACTGTTTTATACACTCCCGTCTTTTAACCTTCAACTTTCCTTCTGGTGACATACGTGACTCTGAGCTTCCCCTTTCCACCACACTCACACACCATTCAGCACTGTTAGTTATTCTCACAATGTGCTACCATCACCTCTGTCCATTTCCAAATATTTAAGTTCACCCTAGCTGAACATTCTGCTCATAACAAGCAACCGCTCCCCATTCTTTAGCCTTGTTCTATATCCTGGTAACTTATATTTCATGTCTATGAGTTTACACATTATAATTAGTTCATATCAGTGACCCTGCAATATTTGTCCTTATGTGTCTGTCTTATTTCACTCAATATAGTGCCCACAAGTTTCCTACATCAACCTTTTATTTTAAGACTTTTTTTCCCACACACCATACACTCCATCCTAAGTAAACAATTGTTGGTTCCCTGTATAGGCTTGTATTTATGTATTCAGCATCATTGCCACTATCTATATAAGGACATCTCCATTTTTTCCACAAAGGAGGAGGAAGAGTCAAAGAAGGCAGAGGGACAAAAGAAAAAGAAAAAAGAAAGAGAAAGAGAAGAAAAAAACATGACAGTTAGGAAGCAACAAAAGGAAAGATAGCATTAAACTAAAGTAGAATAAAGAGTCAGACAACATCACCAATGCCAGGAGTCCCATACCCTTCGCCTATATCTCCCCCCACCCCATATGCATTTTAATACAATGTTTCTGTTAATTATACTCTCTAATTTGCATTGATTGTATTTTCCCCCAATCCCAGCGTATTTTTAACACCTTGCAATGTTGACATTCATTTGTCCTACCTCATGTAAAAACATATTTGTACCTTTTATTATGATCATTGAGCACCCTACGTTTCACTGAGTTATGCAGTCCTAGTCTTTATCTTTTGTCTTTCATTCTGGTGTCCTAGAACTCCCATGCTCACAGTCATCTTTGTTCAGGGTACTTACATTGCTGTGCTACTATCTCCCAAAATAGTTTTCCTAATTTCTCACTCCTGTCTTTTCCTTTCTATCTGTAGTGCTTCCTTTAGTGTTTCCTTTAGAGCAGGTGTCTTTTCACAAACTCTGTCATTGTCTGTTTGTCGGAGAATATTTCAAGCTCTCCCTCATATTTGAAGAATAGTTTTGCCAGATATATCAGATTTTTGGTTGTGTGGTTTTTCTCTTTCAGTATCTTAAATATATCACCACACTTCCTTCTTGCCTCCATGGTTTCTATTGAGAAATCTGCACATAGTCTTATCAAGCTTCCTTTGTATGTGATGGATCACTTTTCTCTTGCTGTTTTCAGGATTCTCTCTTTATCTTTGACATTTGATAATCTGATTATTAAATTTCTTGGCATATGTCTATTCAGATCTATTCTGTTTGGGGTATGCTGTGCTTCTTGGATCTGTAATTCCATGTCTTTCATAAGAGATGGGAAATTTTCATTGATTATTTCCTCTGTTATTGCTTCTGCCCCTTTTCCCTTCTCTTCTCCTTCTGGGACACCAATGATATGTTCATTCCTGCATTTCATTTTGTCCTTAAGTTCCCGGAGACATTGCTCATATTTTTTCATTCTTTTCTCTATCTGTTCTTTTGTGTGTAGGCTTTCAGGTGCCTTGTTCTCCAGTTCCTGAGTGTTTTCTTCTGCTTCTTGAGGTCTGCTGTTGTATGTTTCCATTGTCTTTCATCTCTTGTGTTGTGCCTTTCATTTCCATAGATTCTGCCAGTTGTTTTTTCAAACTCTCTATTTCTACCTTATGTACGCCCAGTGTTTTCATTATATGGTTCATCTCTTTTGCTACATCTTCCCTAAACTTTTTAATTGATTTAGTATTAGTTGTTTAAAATCTTATATTGCAGTTGAAGTGTAATTTTGCTCCTTTAACTGGGCCATAACTGCATTTTTCTTAGTGTAGATTGTAGTTTTCTGTTGTCTAGGCATCTGGTTTCCTTGGTTATCCCAATCAGGTTTTCCCAGACCATAATGGGCTCAGGTCTTGGAAGGAGGGAATAGTATTTGGTTTCCCCGAGGGTGTCTTAGAAGACTGGTACAGCCTGTGAGGCCTCAAGTCACTGTGCTTTTCTGCCCAGCAGGTGGCACCTGTCAGCCTGTAGCTCCAGACCAGTGTAAGGAGGTGTGGCCCATGGCTGTTTTCCCCCAGGCTCTGGGATCCGGTTCTGAATGGAAGGTGGGTAGTAGAGCTAGGCACCACCTTCTTCCTCTTAGGGAAGATACACCCCTAGGGAGAGGTCATTTACATTTGAATCTGCCTGTGCTATCTTTCCTCTTGCCTGGGTCAGAGTGCTGGGAACTGAAAATGGCTGAGGCTTTCTTCACTGAGCTGAAAAAGGGATAGAAAGCCCCCTTCAGGGCCAGTCCATGGCCACCCTCTGGCTCTCCAAGGTCAGTCATCACCAAAAACCTCTGTCTGCTTGTTGGGAATTCATATCTTGTGTTGAGCAGTCCACATTTGTTAATTAAAACCCCAGCTGGAGCTCAGTGGAGCAATATTTGCTTGCTTGGGAAGTGTTTCTCTCTAGCACCAGGAGGCTTTGCAGTTTGGATCCTGGGGGGAGGGGGCTCCTGGCTTGGATCTGCAGTTTTTACTTACAGATTTTATGCTGCAATCTCAGGCATTCCTCCCAATTCATATTGGTGTATGATCACATTTGGTCACGTTTGTCCCCCTGCAGTTATTCCAGATTATTTACTAGTTGTTCCTGGTTGTTTATTAGTTGTTCCAGGGGGACAACTAGCTTCCACTCCTCTGTATGCCACCATCTTCTTCTATCTCCCTGAGTTGTTTTGACATGAGTCTAGTTGACCTATTGAGAGCTTTTCAGCTTTTTCTGACAAGATGTTCCAAGTTAATACTGCACATTTCCTGCCAATCCCTTAAATTGGTCATTTCTCCAAGGTCCCCAGTTCCTTTTTGGAGGAAATGGTATTTAGAGACAATTTAGGGGCTAGGGGTATTCATTGCTATTGTGTTGGGTTTTGTTCTTAGGCCTTTTCAGTGGACAGAGCTAGGGAATACAAGCATAAATTGTAAAGATTAAAAACATCATGAATCCATACTGCTACTTCAAATTCAAAGCCAGACTTTTTTTTTTTTTTTTTTTTTTTAACACATATTTGCAACCTTACATCCATATCTCCTTTAAACTACACTGAGAATCCTGGTTCTCAATAACCCCAATCTCATTTCAAATTTCTTTTATCCTGTAATGCACATGAAACAATCTCTGAATAACAATGCCCAAAAATACTCCTACTTATGTGATTAGGACAATAGATTAAGATTCTTTTCTCTTCCTCTAGTTTTTAGGGTATAGCCCCCTAGGAATGTATAGTCAAATTACTGTTTTTCAAAGTCACATGGAACAGTTCATTTTTGGGTAGTCATGTCATCGATTAGATACACATTTAGTTTTTGATTAGTCTTACTTTAATTTTGATTTTTAGGAGGTGTGTCATTTTGTTTTATAATTTACATAAAATCTGTACTTGGTTCCAAAGTCTACAAAAAAAGTTATATCCTGAAATCAGCAAATGACCTCTTCTTTCTCTTCACTCCTCTCTCTCCCAGAAGCTAATTCAAATTAATATCCTTTTCTTCCCCGTTAATATCTAAACAAAAATCAGGAGCTTATTCCACTTTTCATAATACCCTTCCCATTCTTCCTCCACATTTGGTCTTTGTACTGTACTGTGTGTATACTATTTGAGCATATAGCCATTGCATAGTATACTGTCTAATATGTAAATAAGATTTAATCTTAGCTCTGCCAGTAAATATAGATTTAATGCTCACCACAAGTCTTCATTCTAATACCTCTGCAGACATGTTGTACACAAACATACACACACAGTACACTTTTCTCATTTATCAATGATATGTGAGATAATTGATATGATAGAAAAATTTATTGTAGTAGAACAGACTATAGGACAGTGGTTTTCATTGACTGTTCTCGGAGCAGAGTGGGGGGAGGGTTAAAAATTCTAATGCCTGTGCCCCATGAAAATCCAATTATATTTAGGAGACACTCCAAATAAAAGTGGTTGAGTTAAATAGAATTCAATTCTGTTGGTGTGGTGACAAACTGGGTGTAAGTATAGATTTTATAACTTACTATCATCATTACTTTAGGTAAGTTACAGTTACTGTGTCTTGGTTTCCTTATCTGTAAAACTGGGAATAGTAAAGAATTAGTTGACTTTTGTCTTATTATGGTGGCTCAATATTTTTGGAACATTTTTCCAGTTTGGAGAGCTTCCCATGTTAATGAGTCCTGTCTCTCAATGTAGAAGTCAAAAACCATTCTCCCAGCCTCCTGTGCTGCTCAGGTGCAAGCAGGTGACCAAGACCCCACCACTCAGATGCATTCATTGCAGGTTTCCATTTGTGAGGGAGTTAAAATGAGGAAGTTGATCTGTATGGAATCCACGTTTTGTCAGACATGGTGTTGGAGTGGTTCTGATCTTTGTGGGTGGTAGTGTTGTAAATTCTGTCCTCCAAATGCAGGGATATTGGCCTGCCCCACTGTGATGCTTGCTAACATGCCCACAGAGATAGGGGACTGGTGTTTTGATGGGCTGAGCCCTCTACCACAGGATGTGTCCTTGGGAAGACTGTTGCTGATAAGGAGAGGCTAAGCCTCCCTATAATTGTGCCTAAGAGCCTCCTCCCAAATGCCTCTTTGTTGCTCAGATGTGGCCCTCTCTCTCTGGCTAAGCCAACTTGGCAGGTGAAATCACTGCCCTCCCCCCTACGTGGGATCAGACACCCAGGGGAGTGAATCTCCCTGGCAACGTGGAATATGACTCCCGGGGAGGAATGTAGACCCGGCATCATGGGATGGAGAACATCTTCTTGACCAAAAGGGGGATGTGAATGGAAATGAAATAAGCTTCAGTAGCAGAGAGATTCCAAAAGGAGCCGAGAGGTCACTCTGGTGGGCACTCTTACACACAATATAGACAACCCTTTTTAGGTTCTAATGAATTGGGGTAGCTGGTGGTAGATACCTGAAACTATCAAACTACAACCCAGAACCCATGAATCTCGAAGACAATTGTATAAAAATGTAGCTTATGAGAGGTGACAATGGGATTAGGAAAGCCATAAGGACCACACTCCCCTGTGTCTAGTTTATGGATGGATGAGTAGAAAAATAGGGGAAGGAAACAAACAAATAAACAGACAAAGGTACCCAGTGTTCTTTTTTACTTTAATTGCTCTTTTTCACTTTAATTATTATTCTTGTTATTTTTGTGTGTATGGTAATGAAGGTGTCAGGGATTGATTTTAGTGATGAATGTACAACTATGTAATGGTACTGTGAACAATCGAATGCATGATTTGTTTTGTATGACTGCATGGTATGTGAATATACCTCAATAAAATGAATATTAAAAAAAAAAATTCTGTCCTCCAGTCTCAAGCATCTGTGGTGTTTCCACAGGTGGATACTGGGACTGGAGAGTTACAGCAGTGGGTTTTTACCAATGTGGTTGTGTATTTTTCCTGCATGTATGATTCCTGAGCCCAAACCTGTGGTCTTGCTGAGACTATGCATTGGCTGTACCTTTCTTTAATTATTTTTCTTTTTAAACCAGCCAGAGTATCTGCTCTTATTTGTTACAAGGATGTTGATACAAAAGCCAAACATTTACCTCAAATACTTTACCTGCCCCTTGTAAAAAAATGTTGTGAACTTTGAGCCCTTATAATGCTATTGAATTTCTACTGATGATTAATAATGATAATTGTTAACTCATAGAATAGTTAATCCTTGGTTGTAACTTTCAATATTTAATTACCTACTTATTAATTACTTAGAGCATGTTTTAGGCAAAATGATTTTTCCTCATGTTGATTGGCCTTTACTCTGCCTAATCTTCTAAGAGGTTGGGGTCAATTTAGGGTGAAAAAGGAAAAGTCAAAGCCAGCTTCTTCGTATTTGTTTTGTTTGCATCAGACCCACCCCCACCCTCAACTTTCAGAACATTTTCTGGAACTTCTACAAAAAGTTAGGAGAAGCTCTTTTGTTTCTACAACATGAAAATATATGATTTCTTCCTGAAGCCTCTTGAATAAATCCAAGGTGACCAACTGCATTAATGGTTCAAAAGGAAAGTGTAATAAGTAAAATGAACTAAGAGAAATATTTTGTCCCTAACTAGTTTCTCAAACTGAGGAGAGTCATGTGACAGGATGAAAAGGGGAGACTTTGCATCAGGCCCACCTGGCTCAGACGCTTGCCAGCTGTGTGACTTTGGGCACATTAACTAACTTTTTACGAACCTAGATTGCTCATTTGTATGGTAGAGATATTAACACATTTCAACAAGACATGCAGAAAAAGGTTAGCTATATTTTATAGCTATATTTATAGCTATATTTAAAAATATAGTTCATCTAGCACACTGTCTGAATCAGGGAGATGCACAAATTGTAGTTTTCCATTTTTATGAGTTACGATGGACTACAGTTTTTCAGTTACTAATCCAGAAATCTCAGTAACTTAATGCAATCAGAATTTATATATCATTTACCACACTGTACAACATGAATTGAGTTATTCTCCTCCATCTTGTAGCTACACAGAGTAAGAAAAGCCTGTGAGGGATGATTTTAAAGATCATGAGTGGAAGTATGTCATTTCTACCAACTTTTGATTGGCCAGAACTCAGTTACATGGTCTCAACCTAATCACAGAGTAGGACGGTGTGCTGGTTTGAATGTATTATGTCCCCCAGAAAAAGCCATATGCTTTGATGCAATCTTGTGGGGCAGAGAGAATAGTGGGGATTAAGTTGGAACGTTTGAATTAGGTTGTTTGCATGGAGATGCGCTCCACCCAACTGTAGATGATAACTGATGGGATATTTCCATGGAGGCATGGCCCCACCCATTTGGGGTGAGCCTTGACCAGTGGAGCCATATAAATGAGCTGGCTCAAGGAGAGAAAACTCAGTGCAGCTATGAGTGACGTTTTTAAGAGGAGCAAGCTTGCTAGAGAGGAACATCCCAGGAGAAAGCCATTTTGAAACCAGAACTTTGGAGCAGACGCCAGCCACGTGCCTTCCCAGCTAACAGAGGTTTTCCGGACGCCATTGGCCATCCCCCAGTGAAGGTACCTGATTACTGATGTGTTACCTTGGACACTTTATGGCCTTAAGACTGTAACTGTATAGCCAAATAAACCCCCTTTCTATAAAAGCCAATCCATCTCTGGTGTTTTGCATTCCACAGCATTAGCAAACTAGAACAGATGGGAAATGTAGTTTTTTCTTTCAGCCCGGTAACTCTATCTGGTCTCTCTGCCGTGACCTCTCATATGTTTGCTATGTTGAATTGCTAGCTTTGTATATTGACCAAAGTGAGAAATAAGTGCAACTGAATATTTTGAATAAAGAAGCTATTAGAAAAAAAGAGACATTGGAAAACACCTTATAGTTTTATCAGGTGTTTAGTATTTTACTCTTCATCTCCTTACAGATTATAAGATTATAGCTCATTCATTCCTATTGCAAATATAATTCTGTTTATTGGTGTTATTTTAATTTTATACAATTTATATTAAATTTATATAATGTATTTTAGTTGCTACTTTCTAGGGGGAAACATAAAAGGAAACATCAAGAAGTGGACTGAAGAGAAACAATGAAAAGAGGTCAGGGAGAGGAAAGAAGAGTGGAAGGCAGAAGAAGGACAGAGGAAGAAAGGAGGGGAAAACCACAGCAGGTGCTGCTCCTAGGCTGATGTGTCTGTTTCAACAAAGCACCCCGAGTCCAAAGGGAAGAAGGCAGTGGTGAGCTCCCGATGTATGCTGGTTTGGTTTGGGTGGTAAGAGAGGAATTGAGAGAAAGCTGTGCCTAGATCTTAAGAACCATTTCTGTAATTTACAAAAGATTTCCAAATGGAAGGATTTGATTAATATAAAAAATACTGGGATTGCATAAGAATTCAAATATGTCATTCAAAAAGAAGTCAAAGCTGTACATACTTTGTCACCAAGGCACTACAATGCCTTCACCTGAGGTGGAAAGCAAATCTTAGTGGTGCCTTTGCCTCAGGAAGACCCCAGATTCTCACCTTCCAGAAGGTAACTGCAAGGAATTAGCATTTTTCTAAGGATCAAGCAAGTTTACTCAACCAGAGCCTCTCACTGGGAAATCACTGTGGCTCCCTGATTTCCAAAATACTTAAATCAGTACAGGGAACACACCGCTGATTCCCTTATGCTTTTGCTACCTTATCTTCCCGGTGCCTCTACCTGTGGGTTTAATGAGGTTGAAACATTCATGACATGCATTTTCTTTGGTTCCTGCATGCACCTGCATAATGCAGAACATCACCCCTTTGTAACTGCTCCCTCCCAACCCACCTGTCCAGCAGGTGCTTACGGACAGCCCTCTTACTTCTCTTTGATTGGATGCCAGGAATGTGTCTTAAAGTGAGGTTTGAGCTGAATTTTGAAGGATATATATGGATTAAACAGTGAAATGAGGGGAAAGCATTAAAGAAAGATCAGCACGTCCAAATGCCCTGAGTAAATGAGGCTTTGTGGTTTTGAGAAAACAAAATAACCCTAGTGCGACTGGAGCAAATAAATGAAAAGATTTATGTCATGTCTCTGGGGATAAAGGCATGGGCAGATCAAGTTCCACTTTCTTAAGGGATTTCATTAGATATTTTGGTCCTTATCTTATGAGTAATAAAATCCTTTAAGGGTTTTAAGCAAGTTCAGATTTTCAGAAATATCACTTTGTCTTCAATTCAGACAACAACTTGAATGGCATTTCAGAATGGGGAGGGGGCAAACAAGTTAAGAAACTACCGTGGATTTCCAAGTGAGAGGTTAGTGTGGTTTGGACTGGAGTAGAAGAAAGGGGGGATGGACAAAGGTAAACTGACCTGAGTCAACATAATGTAGGAATGATTCTTGATCCATCTTTCTCCCTATATGCAACCTATGGAATCAATCACCAAGTTCGCACAACACCCTTTGTAGAAGGGAAATATTATTTTCACAAAGTGAATACATTTCTTAATGATATGTTCATAAATATATTTTCTTATTAGAATTCTAACATTGCACACATCATCTTATAAAAGGAACCCATTTACTAAAAAGGACTCTGACCAGTGTCTTTTGATATTTGCCTAAGAATTCCCCTAAAATACTCATACTGAAAAACCTCATTCCAAAGTTTAGTTCAATGGTTCAATGCATGATTAGCATGCATCAGAAACATCTGATGAGTTTGTTCAAACACAGATTTTGGGCTCAACCCAAAGATTTTCTGATTCAGTAAGTCTAGGCTGTGGTCTGAATTTTGCATCTCTACCAAGTTCCCAGGTGATGTTGATGTTGTTGGCCTGGGTACCACAGTTTGAGAACTGCTAGTTAATTAGAGGTGGTCTAGCCAAGTGGTGAACTTCTCAGATTTGACACCCTTTCTATGATGTGACTTGAACAAGTTACTCTCTGTGCCTTTGTTTTATTATCTGGGTTTTGATGAGGATTAGAATTATTAATGTTTGTAAAGCATTAAAACAGAAACATAATGAGTGTATACATGTTTGTATAAATAAGGAAATAAAGTCTATGCACCTAATATGCTTCAATTCTCAGTGTGAAGAACAGACAACACTTTCCATTCATTCTTGGAAAACACTAGTCGAATTAAATGTGGTATCAAAATGGAAATCTTCACAAAATAAATCTTATATCAGCCAGCCTTGGAGAGGGCCCAAGTTCTGCTCCATCTACCTACATCCTCAGTTCTGGCAAAGTTCTAGCAGAAACATGCCTCTTCTCTACCCTCTGGAAACCCATGACCTTGGAACTGTCCCTGTCCCTGAACAGGGTGTCACATCTGGGGAAAAAGCAATCGATGAGACAGTCAATGAGCTGACTCACTCATGGCTGATAACTGATTGCTCTTGGAAGGCAAGCTGTGGGCTAGTTTTCCCAAGTTGCACAAGCCATGGGATTACTGAAATAAATGAAGACTGACTCTGCTGGCTGTTGGCTGACCTCAAGGAGGCAGTCGTAGCTTATTGAGAAAAGACGTGGGGAGGACAATGACCCAGGGAAACCCAGTCATCCAAATTGCAGATCCTCCCAGATTCTTTAACAATAAGCAATGCATGGCTCACTTACACATTCTCATTAAAAAAATTTCCATGGATAAAAGCTTGAATTTCTTTAACATGGGCCTGTACATGGAAATCAAGTCATTTTCCAGAATAATTCAAGGGACTGGGGTGGAGAGAAGCTGGAACCCCAACACACTTCAGCTTCTGCAGAAATCCCCCATCAGTGAGCCTGCATGCTCTGTAGTAAGGTTGGAGGAGACAGCACAGATTCAGTTCAAATTCATTTTGACCTTTTGAATAAAGTGTGAAATGCAAGCTATGGGCTGTAGATAAGAAACATTGGGTTGGATAATTATGAAGCATCTGTCCACTATAAAGTTAAGTTAAGTCAGAGGTGGGTGCACCTTTACCTGGCTGAAGTCCAAATTCTGGGTCCTTCACTCCCTGTGCTTTCTTTGGATGACACTGAAATATGACAAGTCTTCGAGTCTTCTTTGTGAATGATCTTTCACCATGTGGTTAATATTTAACATTTATTGAGTACTGGTGAGGGGAACATCTATAAAGCTAGGCATGACTTCTGTCTGGGGGATTTGAAATATATATTTGTATTTTTTTCAAAGGGCAAAGGATATTAATATTTCTCTTACTTTGTCTGAATTGATCTGTGAAAGCTAGCTGAACCTGGGATTTCAGAGATTTTTGTTAATGAGTTTAGTCAGAGAAATCCTATACTTCACTCTTTGTTTTTATAGAGAAGTTGTTGGTCTATGGAAAAGTCATGCATAAAATTCAGAATTCCTGTATACCATGCGGTTATTAACATCTTGCATTAGTATAGTATATTTGTGGCACTTGATGAAATGGCATTTTTATCATTGTATTATTATTGATAGTCCATGGTCCGTCTTAGAGTTCACTGTTGGTGTTGTACATTCCTATGGGTTTTCTTACTTTTAAAAAAATTTTTATTGTGGTTATATATATATATATATTTTTTTATTGTGGTTATATATATGTACATATACATATATATATATGTGTGTGTATATATATATATATATATATATATATATATATATATATACTATCCCAAATTTCCCCCTTTAGCCATATCTGATATATGTGTTAGTGGTGCTAATTACATTCACAATGTTTTGCTACCATCACCACCATCTGTTACCAAAACACTTCCATCATCCAAAATAGAAACTCTGTACAATTTATGTATTAACTCCCTATTCCCTACCCCCACCCTGGTCCCTGGTAACCCATATTCTAGTTTCTGACACCAGGAATTTGCTTATTGTAATTATTTCATATCAATGAGATCATAAAATATTAGTCCTTTAGTGTC
Organism: Choloepus didactylus; assembly: GCF_015220235.1. NCBI lineage: Eukaryota > Metazoa > Chordata > Mammalia > Pilosa > Megalonychidae > Choloepus > Choloepus didactylus. The sequence goes on from NC_051316.1 coordinate 16,813,351, forward strand.
TGACATTTCACACTACATGATGTCTTCAAGGTTAATCCATGTTGTCACATGTATTATAACTTCATTTCTTTTTGTGACTGAATAATATTCCACTGTATGTATATACCATATTTGCTTTATCCATTCATTGTTGATGGGCACTTAGGTTGCATCTATCTTTTGGAAATCGTGAATAATGCTGTTTGCATATTGGTGTGCAGATATCTGTTTGAGTCCCCGCTTTCAATTCTTTTGGGTATACCTAGAGGTAGGATTGCTGGATCATATGACAATTCTATACTTCAATTTCTGAGGAACCACCAAACTGTCTTCCACAGTGGGCATACTGTTTTATACTCCCACCAATGAAGAATGAGTGTTCCTATTTCTCCATATCCTCTCCAACACCTGTACTTTTTCATTTTTTTAATAGTAGCCATTCTAATGGGTGTGAAATGGTGCCTCATTGTGGTTTTGATTTGCATTTCCCTAATGACTAATGATGTTGAACATCTTTCCATGTGCTTTTGAGCCATTTGTTTGTCTTTTTTAGAGAAATGTCTATTCAAGTCTTTTGCCCATTTTTAAATTGGGTTGTTTGTATTTTTATTCTTGAGTTGTAGGATTTCTTTATATATTCTGGATATTAAACCCTTATCAGATATGTGGTTTCCAAATATTTTCTCCCATTATATGGTGTTCTAGTTTGCTAATGCTTCCAGAAAGCAAAACACCAGAAAAGGATTGGCTTTTATAAAGGGGGTTTACTTGATTACAAAGTTACAGTCTTAAGGCCATAAAGTGCCCAAGGTAAGTCATCAACAATTGTGTACCTTCACTGGAGGATGGCCAATGGTGGCCGGAAAGCCTCTGTTAGCCGGGAATTCACGTGGCTAGCATCTCCTCCAAAATTCTGGTTTCAAAATGGCTTTCTCCCAGGACATTCCTCTCTACACTGCATTTGCTCAAAAATGTCACACTCAGTTGCTCTTAAGGTGCTTGTCCTCTCTTAGCTTCTCTGGAGCAAGAGTCTGCTTTCAACAGCTGTCTTCAAAGTGTCTCTCATCTGCAGCTACTCTCTCAGTTTCTGTGCATTCTTCAAAGTGTCCCTCTTGGCTGTAGCTCCTCTTCAAAATGTCACTCACAACTGCGCTGAGTTCCTTCTGTTTGTCAGATCATTTATATGGCTCCAGTGGCTTCATTTAGACCCACAATGAATGGGTGGAGTAACACCTCCATGGAAATTATCCAATCAGAGTCATCACCCATAGTTGGGTGGGGTGCATCTCCACGGAAACACTCAAAGAATTACAATCTAATCAACACTGATGCATCTGCCCACACAAGATTACATCAAAGAAAATGGTGTTTTGGGGGACATAATACATTCATACCAGCACATATGGGTTGTCATTTTAGTTTCATGACAAAGTTCTTTGATGCACTAAAGTTTTTTATTTTAATGAAGTCCCATTTACCTATATTTTTCTTTTGTTGCTGTGTTTTAGTTGTAAGGTCTAAGAAACCATTCCCTAACACAAGATCCTGAAGATGTTTCCTTATGTTTTCTCCTAGAAGTTTTATAGTTTTGGTTCTTATATGTAGGTCTATGATCCATTTTGAGTTAATTTTGTATGTGATGTGATGCATAAGGATATCCAGTTTTCCCAGTAACATTTGTTGAAGAGACTGTTCTTTCCCAATTGAGCAGACTTAGCACTCTTGTCAAAAATAAGTTAGCCAAATATGTAAGGGTTGATTTCTGAACTCTCAGTTCAATTCCACTGTTTGATATGTCTGTCCTTGTACCAGTACCATGCTGTTTTGATTACTGTGGCTTTGTAGTAAGTTTTAAGATTCAGAAGAGTGAGTCCTCAAACTTTCTTCTTTTTTAAAATCACTTTGGCTATTCGAGGCCATTTACCCTTCCATATAGATTTGATGATTGGCCTTTCCATTTCTGCAAAGAAGGCTGTTGAATTTTGATTGGGAGTGCATTGAATATATAAATCACTTTTGCTAGAATTGACATCTTAACAGTATTTAGTCTTTCAATCCATGAACATGGAATGGCTTTCCATTTATTTAGATCCTTTTTGATTTCTTTAGAAATGTTTCATAGTTTTCTGCATACAAGTCCTTTACATCCTTGGTTAAATTTATTCCTAGATATTTGATTACTTTAGTTGTTATTGTAAATGGATATTTTTTCTTTATTTCTTCTGATTGTTCATTACTAGTGTACAGAAACACTACTGATTTTTGTGTGTTGATCTTTTACCCTGCCCACTTTGCTAAATTTATTTACTAATGCTAGTAGCTTTGTGGTGGATTTTTCAGGATTTTCTGTATATCAGATCATGTCATCTGCAAGTAGGAAAAGTTTTACTTATTCCTTTCCAATTTGGATGCCTTTTATTTCTTTTTCTTGTCTAACTGCTGTATCTAGAACTTACAGTGCATTGTTGAATAACAGTGGTAACAGTGGTGACAGTGGGCATCCTTGTCTGGTTCCAGATCTTAGACGGAAAGCTTTCAGTCTTTTACCACTGAGTATCATGTTAGCTGTGGGCTTTTCATACATGCCCTTTATCTTGTTGAGGAAGTTTCCTTCTATTCCTAGTGTTTAAGTATTTTTTAATCAAAGAAAGGTATTGTATTTTCTCAAATGCCTTTTGTGCATCAATTGAGATGACCATGTGGTTTTTTTCCCCCTTCATTCTGTTAATGTAGTGTATTACATTAATTGATTTTCTTACGTTGAACCACCCTTGCTTACCTGGGGTAAAACCCCCTTAATCATGGTGTATGATCCTATTACTATGCTTCTGAATTCAGTTTGCTAGTATTTTGTTGCAGATTTTTGTGCATATATTCATATCATAAGGATATTGGTTTGTAATTTTCTTTTCTTGTGGTGTTTTTTACTGTCTTTGGTGTTAAGGTGATAGTGGCCTCATAGAATGAGTTAGGAAGTATTCCCACTTCTTCACATTTTTGGAAGAGTTTGAGCAAGATTAGTGTTAATTCTTTTTGGAATGTTTGGCAGAATTCTCCTGTGAAGCCATCTGGTTTTTGACTTTTCTTTCATGGGAGGCTTGCGATTAGTGATTCAATCTCTTTACTAGTAATTGTTTGTTGCGATCTTCTATTTCTTCTTGAGTCAATGTAGGTAGTTTGTGTGTTTCTAACAATTTGTCCATTCCATCTAGGTTATCTAATTTGTTGGCATACATTTGTTCATGCTTATGATGATGTCCATTTAAAGGATATTTCCTGTGGTGTCAGTAGTAAAGTTCCTCTTCATTTCTGATTTTAGTTATTTGTGTCCTCTCTCTTTTTTCTTTTTCAGTCTAGCCTAAGTTTGTCAACTTTATTGATCTTCTCGAAGAACCAACCTTTGGTTTTTTTATAGTCTCTCTATTGTTTTTTATTCTCTATTTCATTTATCTACACTCTAATCTTTATTATTTCCTTTCTTCTTCTGGATTTCAGTTTTGTTTGATCTTCTTTTTTCTAGATCCTTTAGTTTTGAGGTAAGGTCTCTAGTTTTAGACCTTAAAAAGAAGATTTTTAATGTGTGCATTTAGAGCTGTGAATTTTCCTGTCAGCATGGCCTTTGCTGCATCCCATAGGTTTTGGTGTGTTGTGTTTTCATTTTAATTTGCCTCAAGATATTTCCTAATTTCTCTTGTGATTTCTTCTTTGACCCATTGGTTGTTTAATAGTACATTGTTTAATCTCTACATATTTTTGAGCTTTCCCTTTGTTCCTCTGACATTAATTTCTAGTTTCATTCCATTGTGGTCAAAGATACATTGTAGGATTTCAATATTTTTGAATTTATTCAAACTTGTTTTGTGACCTAATATATGGTCTACCCTGGAGAATGATCCATGTGCATTCCAAAAGAATGTGTATTCTGTTCCTGTTGGGTGAGGTGTTCTATATCTCTCTTCATTCTAATTGTTTTCTTTCTCTCAGCACTTTAAGTATTTCAACCCACTGCCTCTTTGTTTCCACAGTTTCTGAAAAGAAATCAACACTTAATGTAATTGGGGCTCCTTTTTTTCATAACAATTGCTTTTCTCTTGCAGGTTTCAGAACTTTCTCCTTGTCCTTTGCATTCAGCACTTTGACCACCATATATCTGGGTGTATTTCTCTTTAAGTTTATATTGTTTTCTATTCAGTGGGCTTCTTGGATGTGTGTATTCAAGGCTTATGCCAAATTTGGGAGGTTTTCTGTCATTATTTTTTTGAATACTCCTTCTGTTCCTTTCTCTGCTTCTCCCTCTGAGACTCCGGAAATGTCTATATTGGTATGCTTGATGGTATCCCACAGGTCTCTTAGGCTAATTTTGCTTTTTCTATTATTTTTCTTTCTGTTTCTCAACCTGACTCATTTTAATTGTCTTGTTCAAGTTCTCTGATTTTTATCTCTGCCATTCTCCAATCTGCTGTTGAAACCCTCCTGGGTATTGTTCTTTTCAGTTATTGTGGTTTTCAAATCCAAATTCTGTTTGGTTCCTTTTTTAAAAAAATCTATCTCTTTATGAAATTCTCACACTGTTTATTCATTGTTTGCCTCATATCCTTCAGTTCTTTCTCTGTATTTCCTTCATCTTCTTGAACATAGTGAAGATTTTTTTTTTTTTAAAGTCTTAGTCTGGTATGTCCACAGTCTGGTCTACTTTGTTGATGTATTCTGAATTTTTATCTTCTTCCTTTAGATGTGCCATCATTTCCCATTTATTTGTTTGTCTTGTACTCCTTTGTTTCACACTGTACATTTTAATATTTAAAAATGTTAACTCTGAAATTCAGTCTCTGCTATTTCCTGAATTTTTTTCCAGCTAGTGACATGTTAAAGATTTTCTTGAGTGCAAGGAGTGCCCCATTTTCTTGAGTGTGTGCAGAAAGTGCAATGCACTGGTATTTATTGTGCTGTACCAGCCCCTTCCTTCCACTGTTCCCTGGATGATGCACAGTGTTCTACTAGATTCCAGATTTTTAAAATAGTTGTCTTAGACAGTTCCTGCCTGTTTAATATTGTTCTCATGAGAGAACGGACTCCTGGAGCTTCCTACCCAATCCCACCACCCATCTTCCCACAATCCTCCTATACTTCATTCTTAATGTAATCTCATTTTCACTTTCATATTGGCATGACCAAAGCTAACCAAAACTACATTTGATTAAATGTTAATTATCTAAATATTAAATGTTAAATAAATATTAAATATATTAAATATTAAATATATTAAATGTTAATTATCTAAAAGGGTGTTTTTTGTTTTTTTTTTTATCTTGGCCAAAATACAGCCTAAAGCATCCAGTGCTTTGAGCCAAGGCAGAGATTTTAGAATATTTAATCTATTATCTAATGCTTATGATGATGTCCTTTTAAAGTATATTTCATCTAAAATGTAGAAGAGAAGTCTTTGGGAATTGACATTCTTATTTTTTCATGGTCTCTACTTAATGAACCACTCCTGATGGGTTTCCTTTCAGCGAATGAATGCTTCATATATCTTGAATTGATGGATAAATGGAGGATCAGTGATCTCTGATAGACTGACAGAAAGGGCTTGCCAGCAGACAACTGAGTCTTGTATTTCTCTGGAAGCACAGGGCAACAAAGCATCCACCCATGGTGCTTCAAGATTGCTACAGGGCATTCTCTAGATATTGATGCCCCAGCCCTAGGTCTGTTGGATTCCCTGGTGTGGTCATCTCTGGTTGTAACTCTTCCCGATAGGCCAGTCATTCTGCAAACATTTTTTAAGCACACACTTTGAGCCAGACACTGTCCAGGACTTGGAATGCCTCAGCAAACAAAGCAGGTGAAGATTCCTGCCCTCCACTGGGGGACATGGATAGTTATAATAAACCCAATCACACACGCATTGTCAAATATTACCATTGTTCTCTGTGTGTCATGATATGGATGAGCTGGGAATGACCGGATTACTCTAACCACCAGTGAGCAACTTACCTTACATGCTTACCCCAGAGTCCATCCATGGCTCACTGGTCTCATTTCCAGCAGTCAGGGCCTCTTGCTTTCTACTGTGTATTTAAGGCAGTTATCACTCTGACCCTGGGGAATCTTGCCAAGAGTGGAGCCCACATTTGTCTCTGTCCTGATTACAAGTGGACATCAGAGGGGCCTAGAAAGGAGAGCCAATGTTTAGGGGTTAGAGAGGGTGGATTACTGTTTGACTACTTGCCCATTTTGTTCTTCCATTAGAGACAGGGTCACCAGTTGGGCTGAACCTGTCTTCAACTTCAACAACCAACTTCTTAACCCTTCAATACATTCTGGGGTCATTCCTAGGTTGGGCATGCAAACCATCTTTCAAAGGCTTGGGATGTCCTCTTTGGACAGTGATAGCCAGAGATAAGCAATCATTCTTTTAAATCTATATGTTTTTGCCCTATCATCAGCTGTTATTTTAAATATCCATGAGTTTGGGGTTAATAAAAGAAACATAAACCATATTTAAACCCTTTGAGATATGGTTGAAGATCTGTATCAAACTTTAAAACTAAAGTAACTTTGAAATGAGGTCAAAGTCAGAACACTTATGGAGGGAATTTAATTAGAAAAGTATGATGCAAGGCTGGGACAATTCTAAACTAATGATTTTACTGCCAGAAATGGTCAAGTCAAAGAAGCCAAATTAGCAATGAGCTGCATAGATGGTTGTCTAAATAAGACCCAGGCAAGGTTTATTTTTCTCATTACTCAATTGCATTTCTCATACAAGGCAGACAAATGTTCTCTCCTGTAATTTTCTTTTTATACTAGTGATTCTTTTTGTTTTTCTTTGCCCATGCATCTCAGTATGGGCAAAACAACTTTTTTACCTTCTTATTTTAGTTCTCAAAGTGTATTGATTTTTAATTTCCTGGAGTCAGTTTTCTATGCAATAATATTTTATTCAGCATGGAAAGTAGTGCCTGTTTTAAACATTTATAGAGTCCTTTCCCCAAGGAAAAGAGCAAGCTAGGAAGAAAAACTAAAATTTCATTTGATGAGACTCAATGGCATTTGGGATTAGATGTAGAAGTGCTGTTTCTTATCCAGAACAGTCCCTGGGAGTCCATTTATGAAATGATATCTGGCCAATTTCTGTCCACTTTTGGTAGGGAGGACATTTTCCAAGGAAGCAAAACAAGTGGAAATTCACCAAGTGTAAAGTCTTGTGGGCCTGATATAACAGACAATGAGGGAAAAGACAATACATAAAACTAAAGACTTCCCTTTACACATGTAAGTGCACATATATTTTTAAATTAATAAATCAATGGCTCATACCATAATGTTGCTTTTTAAATATTTTCTTTTTGTGTTTTGCCTGTCTACTCCCCTTGATCCTACTCAAATCCCTTCCTGCCTCCTACATGGATAACTGTGATAATATTATGTAGTCTGCCTTTTTCATTGTAAACATACTTACCTGCATGTGCGTACACAAATATAGAGGGAATTTTTTCATTGTCTTAAAAGACAGGATCATATAATAAACACTTTTCTGTGTTTGGTTTTACTTACTCCATAATGCCCCTAAAAGTCTCCCAAAGTCATTCAATGTGAGTCTAATTTTTCTTTTGAATGACAGTGGTATGGGTGAACCAGAATTTATTTGACCATTCCTCTGAGAGTACGTGTTTGAGTTCTACTATGGATAATGCTGCAATAAATCCATGTGTCCTTGTGTTTTTATTTCTATGGGAAAGATGAAAGTGGATGTAGCTTCAGCTTTTGGCCTCTTTTGCTCATCTTTCTCTGCTGTAATTGTTGGTAAGGTGAAAACTTACCTCCCAGATCCCCCTTATAGCTGAGAATGGCCACAGGGATGTTTAAGAAGGGGAAGGGGCCATTTGCTGGGCCTTTTCTGATACTTCCTTCTTCCTGCTGGGAGTGCTGGTGTCTGATGTGTAGCAGCTTTGGCTAAGAGTGGCAGAGTGGGGGAGAAAGGAGGAGGCTGTTCTATGATTTAGCCCTCATTTCAGCAGGTACTCATGGAGCATCTATTATGTTCTAATAGAAGGTTTGGAGGATGTAGATATAAACCAGAGAGATGGTCACTGGCTTCATGAAATATGCAAGTGCTTTGAAGGAACAGAACAAGGCACTATGAGCCATGATACACAAAGAAATTTTGAGAACTGGGGGAGGTCCTAAAGAGGAATAGGAGTGGGTCCGGAGTGGGAAAGGGAAGAAACATTCAGGACAGAAGGAGCCCTGCCAAAGGGAGGGACTTGGTGTATTTCTTGAAATAGAGAAAAGGGCAGTATGGCTAAAGCTCAGAGCTGGAGACCCATAGAAGGGCTAGATAGGGTTTGGCCTGTCTGCCTTGTTAAGAACTTTGAAGGTGGTTGTTGTGTAGGAAAGGATGTGTGGGTTGAGGGAGGCAAGAATGCGCATATCATTGCGACTGTATCAGATGGGGACTTGGACCAACAAGGTGGACTTGCATTTAGAGAAGTGTTGATACTTTTGAGATGTAGCTTTCCCCCATTTTTTTTAAGCTGTTTTAATTGGAACATAAGGATACTGGTTAATACACTTGAAGGTCAGCTAAGAAGGTCACTGTAGTAAAGAGATTGATTTTAGGCAATTTAGTGTAAATATTAACTCAGAATGATGGAGGCAAGTAGTATGAAAAATGAGCAAGCAGATCTCAGAGCTCTGAGACTGTGTTTTATCTCATTAGCTGGACAGTCACAAGATTCCCAATAACCTGCAGATTAGAAAAGCCATCACCTCCACTGAGCTCTAAGAAGCAGCCTGACTAGGTGGGGCTCAGTTTCTTTATCTGCGAATGTGGAGGTGAGGAGTGGAAGAAACCTAGTGAAAGACAGAGCAAACATTCTTCATGCAGTGATGGATTTCTGGCTAGGCTTGTGATAGGGATTGGTCTAATCATAATGTAGCCCAGCATTTTTGTCTTACTGTAGGTGAAGGGGCAGGTGTGCCTTCTCCCTCTGGTCTGAATGAGGAGGCATGCAGCTCGGCTGCTATTGGCAACCCTCTTCTGTGACCACAAGGTCACATGACAATGTAAACCCTTAGATATGTTGACTCAGGAAGGATTTGGGGGGCATGCTAAGTTGCTTGTAGTGACAGCAATGGATGCAAAAGCCAGCCTCGCCGTGGTCAGAATGCATAGGGGTGGGCTGATTGTGAAGGTGGCACCCACGTCCAGCCCAGACAGTGCAGTAAGAGGCTTCTTGGAGCAGTGGGGAGATGTTACTGACCTCCAGCTGGGGTATTGTTGGTGCTTTCTACTATTTTAAGACTATTATAAAACAATGTTACAATGAAAACCACTTTACATTTTTTCCAGATTTGCCTGATTGTCTTTTTAGATTAAACTCTACAAGGTACTTCTGGACCAGAATAAATGCTGTTCTGGTTTGTTAATGCTGCCTTTTTGCAAAACACCAGAAAAGGATTGGCTTTTATAAAAAGGTTACACAGTTACAGTCTTAAGGCCATAAAGTGTCCAAGGTAACCCATCAACCATCAAATATCTTCACTGGAGGATGGCCAATGGCGTCCAGAAAACCTCTGTTAGCTGAGAAGACATGAGGCTGGCATGTGCTCCAGAGTTCTGGTTTCAAAATGGCTTTCTCCCAGGACGTCCCTCTCTCAGCTCCTGTGGGTTCTTCAAAGTGTCCCTCTTGGCTGTAGCAAGCATCCTACTTCTGCCTGAGCTTATATAGTGCTCCAGTAATCAAGGCCCGTTCTGAATGGGCGGGGCCACACCTCCATGGAAATTAACTAATCAGAGTCATCACCTACAGTTGGGTGGGTCACATCTCCATGAAAACACAAAGAATTACAATCCAATCAACACTAATATGTCTGCCCACATGAGACTGCATCAAGGATAATGGTGTTTTGGGGAACATAATACATTCAAACTGGCACAAATACCTATCAAAAATTTTCCACCTATCATCAGACTATCTTCCTAAACTGCAGCCAGTGAACACTCCCACTAGCAGCATGATACAACGGCATTGCGGACCCTCGTCAACACTGAGTGTCACCAAATTTTTAAATATTCCCCATCTAATAGGTGGACAATAATGCTTCATTGTTACTTGTATTTCTTTTATTACTACAGTGGTTGAATTTCTCAGTAATGTTGCAACATAACAAAACATTTGCTTTCCTAAAGTGACATGCAGGACTGAATAAAAAGCAAAAAGAATGATAGTGGGACTTTCCATCTTTTAAAAACACACTTTCTACTATTCACCTTATGAATCACTCTTCTCTATAGATGAAGTATGTACCCAGAACTACAGTGAAATGATGATGGCAATGAATAGAGCCAATCAGGAAAATGCCTTCATACATTGACTACCATTGCTACTGATTTTCTCCCAGAGTTAGAAAGATGGCTAAATGAGAGGATATAGGTAAAGTATCTAGTACAACACTCTCACTTTAAACAAAGTCTCCACCCAAAGCTACTTGCTTCTTTTCTGTTACTTGTTCTCCAGCTATTTCCGTGGAGATCTATAAACCAATGAACCAGGACCCTAAATAAGCCAAAAGAAAATCTTGTAGCAGTACATGAGACAGGCACATCATCATTAAAAACAAGGTGAAATAACAGAAGTGGGAAAGAATTTTAAATGAACAATTTAGTATGATTTCAGCTGATGTTCTCACTGGGCTGCAGGAATGACCAAAAGAGACAATGGGCTTTGAAAATACTGAAAGTATGAACCATATCACATGCTATATGCTGCACAACTTATGGGTATTGGGTACTGTTTGATGCACGAACACATCTCCGCTTCTCAGGTTAATTCTCCATCTTCCCCCTGAGGTAGACCCACTAGTTAACAATGCAGGAACTGGGCACACATCTGGAAACTAAGGAACACCAGTACAAGTGGTGAGTTGAAGCCAAGACTCTGACAACTTACATATTCCTGGTTGTCTCCATTGAGAATTCCATGGTGAACTGAAGCACTAAATGACCAAAACATGTCTAAAGTTTCAGGATATATAGTGGTTGATATAAATGAGACAGGTTTTCAAGAAAAATCAATTCCTTTCTCTTAAGAAAAGCACAGTTATTCAGAAAATTCATCGTTTCCTTCCCCAAACACCATTCTTCAAACATTTAGGTTACCACTGTCCAGACTGAATGGGATTGCAAGGTAGGAAAGTAAACAGGGATGTGGGGCCAAAGGCATGTTTGCTTATGATGAGTCCTGAAGGTTCAGGGTCACAGGTTCAGGAAATCCTTTACTATTCGTGCTCCTACTCATCTGAGAGTTACCCCACAGGAGAGGCACGTCTATGCACAGAAGCTACTAGCCATATCAACATCACAAAGCCCTGCTTTCCTCCATACCCTAAGGAGCTGATTAGGTTATAGATGTGCCACTCTTGGTTTCCTTATCTTCAGTGTGCTTTGAAAATTAATGAGGCAATAGCATGCTGTGTTAAACCCACAAGGGACAAAAGGTTCAAATATTCTTTTTGTCATGAACCCAAGAAGAACAGTTAAATTTCCAAATACTTATATTTTCAGAGAAGGGCCAATATTCATTAGTAATCTTGGAAATACTGCTCAGGACTGGAGATAATGAACTATTTTATTGTGTGCTCTGGGGACTCAGTTATTGCCAAAAATCTGGGTTTTCACTGACAAAAATGCAGCACACAAATTAAAGAGTGATTTTTAGCCAGTCCCCAATGCCATTACATCAAAAAGAAGAATTGCTTCTCAAGAGTTTATGTTCTCTTGGCTCCATTTGGGGGGCATGGCAAGATGTCAAACAAGCAAGTGGATTCAAAGCAGGAGCTTCATTGTACTTCTATCAAGGAAGACGCAAGGATGACATTTTAACCTGGAAATGAACCAGTCTGGGAGGAGAAGAAAATGAAATTAAATCTAGAGTAAACTTGGTGTCCTTTCTACATAAGATGCTTCTCATGCTATCAGGAACCAACAAATGAGGAGGGCTGGACACTTAAGGACCAGTTTAATTTGGGACATTAAAAGAAGCCTCCTAAGTGGATGATAAAACACAGGGGGTCAGCCTTCTCCAGGAACTTCAATAATTCAATCTTTTATTCTAGATTAGGGCATCACTTCAGTTGGCTTATCAATTCTGAAGAAGAAAAGGTAAATAACTTTTCTTTCATTTTTCTTTGATTTGCTTTTTTAATATTGTGCTAATAAAGAAGGAGAATAATAATCTATATGGTTTGGACTTGTAAAGAAACTAGTGTTCATTAATAAACATTCTCTAGCCTGCACATACTAACCAATGCCTCTCCTTCACATTGGTTCTCTGGAGGAGCTGAGCTCTTCTGTCAAAGCTGCTGGCAGAGCTCATGGCATTCCTGGGTGTCTCTGGGAATTATCTTCAGAACTGGCGTGAATTGGCCTGAATTGACCAACAGTTCACCTTCATTCTGAAAAATGAGTTTGCATTTTTGAAACAGTCAAATATTGCTAGGTATCAAACTTTTATAACAAGGATCATCACAATGCAAAGTAAACAAACTGAAGCCAAACAAGCAGACTGATGTTTTGTCCTTGACCTATAAGCTGGGTGTGTGAGGAAGCCCATGGATGTCGTACCACATTTGGAAGGGAGGAGTTCCTTCCAGTGGGTGTTCAGTAACAATTATTTTGCAGCCAGAATGTAGCAGAACCCTTAATGTCTATGACTCATTTGATAAGTCCAACGTGTCATTTAAAAGACACTCTTACCTGGTTATTTCCAGGAGAGCTGCATAACAGTTAGTTAGTGGAGACTTTTATCATCTCAAGATAAACTATGGAGAATCATGGAACAAACCCAGCTGTTAGTTGAATTGTGTGTGTAAATCCTAATTTCCTCACAATTATACTCCCTATGAGTGGATACGTGGCTCCTGATGGGTGGAGTTGGACTATAGATTGCTCTCAGCAGCCACCTGGAGATGCGGGGTAGGGAAAAGGGGCAAAGACTGTGTGTGTGTGGGAGAAACTAAGATGGCTGTTAGGTGAGACAGGGCAAAAAAACACCTCTGTGAAAAATACTAGATAAAAGCCAGAAAGTGACCCAGAACACCAGTTCCAGTGATGCACCAGCTGGACAAGGTCTGCTAAATCCACAGTGACTGTGCATTTGGTGAAACCAGGAGTCTGCATTCTGAAATGAGTGAGTGACCTGGCTGAAAGTCCGATGGCTGTGCTGTGCTGTGGGGAAACTGTGGATTGGCATTTGGAGATGGGCTAGTTCTTAAAAAAAAAAAAAAAACCCGGGAGCAGCTGCGCATATGGCAGTGAAGCACAGCAGGAGTGGGCCTTGCGAATGCTGCAATATCTGGCGTGGAAAACAGCCCTTCCCACTCCTACTGCTAATTGTCTCAGAGCCAGGAGGGCAGAGGGGAGCCAAAAGGAGAAAGAAACCACAACCCTTGCAGCCATCTTCCCAGCAGGCTGGGAACACTCCTGCCCGGAGCCAGAGCCACAGCCCAGAGCCACGCCAAGGATCCCAGTTTGACAGGGAGTGTTTCCTGCAACACTTGCAAATGCCACAATATCAGCCATGGATAGTAGCCTTTAGTGCACCCACAGCTAACTGTCCCAGAACTGGGAAGGCAGAGCTATGCAAAAAAGGGGAAATTAACACACCCCATTCAGCCATCTTTACAGCAGGCTGGGAATACCCCTGCACGGCCCAGCAGCCCAGGGCTTCCCTGGAGGGCTGGCACACATTTGTGACATGGCACAGCCTTCCCTCAGCAGAGGTCCTGGAAGAGCACAGCTGGGAAGGGGAACCCACTCAGAAATCCCAGGGACCCTACGCCAATACCAAGGACTTGTGGGTCAGAGGCAAGACTGAAATGAAGGTTTAGACTCTTGCAATAGCCTTAAATCTCTGGGAACACCTGGGAGGTTTGATTATTAAAGCTGCCCTGCCTCCCTAACCACTCAGACACATGCCCCACATTCAGGGCGGACAGCACCAACAACACACCCAAACTTAGTGCACCAATTGAACCCCACAAGAATCAGACTCCCACATACCACAAAGACAAAGTTGGGGAGAACTGACATGAGGGGAATAGGTGACTCACGGACACCATCTGCTGGTTAGTTAGAGAAAGTGTACACCACCAAGCTGTAGATCTGACAAATTAGAGACTGGTGTTTTTCATATCCTGAAAGAACCCTATCAAGTAAAGCAAATGCCAAGAGCCCAAAAGCAACAGAAAATTTTAAAGCATATGATAAAACCAGATGATATGGAGAACCAAAACCCAAACACCCAAATCAAAAGATCAGAAGAGACACAGTACTTGGAGCAATTAATCAAAGAACTGAAGACAAACAACAAGAGCATGGCACAGGATATAAAGGACATGAAGAAGACCCTAGAAGAGCATAAAGAAGAACTTGCAAGAGTGAATAAAAAAATAGATGATCTTATGGAAATAAAAGAAACCGTTGACCAAATTAAGAAGATTCTGTATACTCATAGTACAAGAATAGAGGAAGCTGAACAATGACTCAGCATTCTTGAGGACCACAGAATGGAAAATGAAAGAACAAAAGAAGAATGGAGAAAAAAAATTGAAAAAATCAAAATGGATCTCAGGGATATGACAGATAAAATAAAACATCCAAATTTAAGACTCACTGGTGTCCCAGAAGAGGAAGAGAAGGGTAAAGGTCTAGAAAGTGTATTCAAAGAAATTATTGGGGAAAACTTCCCAAACCTTCTACACAATATAAATACACAAAGCATAAATGCCCAGCAAACTCCAAATAGAATAAATCCAAATAAACTCACTCCAAGACATATTCTGATCAGACTGTCAAATACGAAGAGAAGGTACAAGTTCTGAAAGCAGCAAGAGAAAAGCAATTCACCACACACAAAGGAAACAACATAAGACTAAGTAGTGACTACTCAGTGGCCACCATGGAGGCAAGAAGACAGTGGCATGACATATTTAAAATTCTGAGAGAGAAAAATTTCCAACCAAGAATACTTTATCCAGCAAAACTCTCCTTCAAATTTGAAGGAAAGCTTAAATTTTTCATAGACAAACAAATGCTGAGAGATTTTGCTAGTAAGAGACCTGCCCTACTTCAGATACTAATGGTATCCTACCGACAGAGAAACAAAGAAATGAGAGAGAGATATAGAGAAATTTAACAGACATATATAGAACATTGCATCCCAAATCACCAGGACACACATTCTTCTCTAGTGATCACAGATTTTTCACCAGAATAGACCATATGCTGGGACATGAAACAAGCCTCAATAAATTTTAAAAAATTGAATTTATTCAAAGCACATTCTCTGACCACAATGGACTACAAATAGAAGTCAATAACCATCAGAGACTTAGAAAATTCACAAACATCTGGAGGTTAAAAATGAGGGGGAGATGAAAACATTCCCAGAGAATCAAAAGCTGAGGGACTTAATCACCAGTAGATCAGTCCTATAAGAAATGCTAAAGGGAATTGTGCAGGCTGAAAGGCAGGGACACTAAACAATTGACTGAAACCACATGAAGAAATAAAGATTTCCAGTAAAGATCACATGGTAAATATAAATACCAAAACTACTGTATTTATGATTTGTTACCCCACTATTTACTTCCTACAGGATCTAAAATACATAAAGTGTAATGATAAATCAGTGGTTTTGGACTCAATGTAAAATATGTTATTTTTGACAAGAACTACATAAAGGTGGGGGAATGGAGGAGTATAGGAACATAGTTTATGTGTCCTATTGAAGTTAAGTTGGTATCAAAGAAAAACAAGATTGTTATATATTTAAGATGTTAAATTTAAGCTCCACAGTAAACACAAAGTATCAGAGAATATGACCATAGAGATGAAAAGCAGAGTATGGGTTGTGAGAAATGGGGGAAGGGGCAATGAGGAGTTAAGAAATGAGTGTAGAGTTTCTGTTTGGGGTGAAGGGAAATTTCTAGTAATGGATGGTGAGTAGGTGATGGCATTGCAACATTCTGAATGTGATTAATCCCACTAATGGAATGCTAGGGAGAGGTTGGAATGGGAAGATTTAGGCTGTGTATATGTTTCCACAATTAGAAAAAAAAAGTCTAGATAATGACAATTAAATGCCAAGGATGATCCTGGACGGGATCTGAGGATGGAGGAGAGGAGGCTCAAAGGGACACAGTTGGGACATAAGAAGAAAAAAAGGAAATATAGAATGTAAGCTTTGTATCAATGTTGAATTTCTTGAACTTCTTAGCTGCACTTAATGGGACTGCATAAAAGAATTTTCTTGTTCATGGGAAATGTATATGTGAATTACATTGTTTGATCAGGGATGTGTGCAGCTTGCTCTCATATTTTCAGAAGACAGAGCAATAGATGATGGATGATATATAGGGAGGGAGGGAGGGAAAGAAAGAAATGGTGGTGTGACAGGGGTATCGGGGGAGGGAGGCCGGCATATGCTGGAGTTCTGTGTATAAGGTTTGTATAAGTTTTGCAAGTGTTCCTGTAAGTTTGAATTTATTTCAAAATAAAATAAAAAAAAATAAAAAAAAGAAGATATGGGGTGCTGGTTCTCCAAGTGCCCCAACCCAACTTTGACCAGAATAGCTTTACTTTTATTAGTTTAATGCTTCTTTTTTCATATTGAAAATTCACGTACATTTTTGTCTGAAAAAAAGAAATGAAAGGGTTTCACCAATAGAAAAACAAGAATCTTAAATCAAAACTAAAAAAAAAAAAAAACTAAAAAAACTTTGAAAACCACTTGTGTAGTAGAAAAAGCTTGCATTTTGAATTTAAAATCCAGGACTGACTTAAGAGTCAAGATTCTGAGCAAGAGTAACAATTCTGAACCTCAGCTTCCCTACCTGTAAAAGAGGCACACAACATACATTTGCTATGAGGATTAAATGAAATACTGATGTGCACAAAATTCTTTGCATGATATACAGTAGAAACAAATTATATTCATTAGAGTTCAGGCAAAGCTTTTGTAAAAATGACACTCCCAAATTCAGTGGTTCATAAAAGATAGAAGACTATTTCTCTCTCCCATAACAGCTCAAGATTGGAGATTCTTGGATGGCTTTTCTCCATAGGCTCTCCTGGAGTACAGGTCTCTTCTATCCTGCTGCTCCACTTTCTACTTGGGTCCTTATCTGCATGGCCACAGGTGGCTCTGAAGCACTATGTCCTCATTCGGGTGCAGTACTTGGAAAGGAACAGGAAGAGCCAGCAGCTTCTTCTGCATAGGGACCTGTCCTGGAAGAGTTGCCTACATCACCACTGCTCTAACGTGGTCCCAGGGTCACCTGCAGCAGCAAGGGAGGTGGCGAAGGTAGTCTCCAGTCTGGAGACTGTGCCCAGGGAGAACTCACTGGGGTGAGTTCTATTACTAAAGAGAAGAAGGGGAGAGAAGGTGCAGTCTGATTTTGTGGTTATTATTTGTTTTTCATATTTTTTTATTAGAGAAGTTATAAGTTTACAGAAAAATCACAAAGAAAATAAAGTGTTCCCATATTACCCTCCCATGTTATTAACTGTTTGCATTAATGTAGTGGTGGTACAGTCTGTTTTTAACAACTCTTCATCTCCCTTTCCAAAAAGCATTTCAATATGAACAAATCTAAGTTCTTGTTGTTATTTGATGAAAAAAGTGAGAATCAAGCAACACAAAACTAAAAAAGAACCAATACCATTTCTTCTATACCAGCAGTAACAATTACAAATGTATAGGAAACAAGATACCATTTACTATGGGCATCAAAACATAAGCACTATCTCGTAAGAATGCAGAAAGTCTTCTCATGGGGAAAGTTCACATCTCAGATCTGCTGTTTACTAGCTGCTGTAGTAAGTTGATTACTATCTCTAAGCTTCAGTTTTCTCGCTGAAAAATGGAGAGTTCCCTTGCCCTTTCAGAGCTCATGTATGGACAAAATGTGGTAAAATGAAAAGCACTTAGCATATAGTAATACACATAAAAAGAGCAGCCTAGTCATACTTATGAACATGTAAGTTAGTATTAAAATTCTCAGGAAATAGATATTCATAAGGAACATTACTTGGCTTTTTCCTGGCATGATGTCAAACATTACCTTTGTTACCAAGATAAACTGCAAAGTCCATAAATGTTGCTCAGTTACTGGTCACACAGTATGCGTAGTGTAGATTGTGCAAATATTTCTGAATCAACAAATTCTTCATCGAGCATCAGAACCCACATCACTTTTAATGATTCAACCATTGGTCTCCTGTTGTTTCTTTGGGGAGGTTATTTCAGAATTAGACAGATCACTTGGATTGGCTCTTAAGAAAAAAAATTTCATTTTATCTTTGTTGGTTTGTATATATTATGACACCCATATTCTTTAATGCAATCTTGTGGGGGCTGAGATATTAGTGTTGATTAGGTTGGAACCTTCTGATTGAGTGTTTCCATGGAGATGTGACCCACCCAACAGTGAGTGACATCTTTGGTTAGGGTGTGACCTCTTTATTGAATGTTTCCATTCAGGGTGGGTCTTGATTAGTTCACTGGAGCCCTATAAAACTCAGAAAGAAGGAGATTACTGCCAGCTGCAGCTGAGAGACACATTTTGAAGATGGCTGTTGGAAGGTGACATTGACATTTTGGAGAATGCCATTTTGAAATGCAATGTAGGGGCAAGCATACGCCAGCCACGTGCCTTCTCAGCTAACAGAGGTTTTTGGATGCCATTGGCCATCCTTCAGTGAAGGTACCCTGTTGCTGATGCCTTACCTTGGATACCTTATGGCCTTAAGACTGTAACTTTGTAACCAAATAAAGCCCCTTATAAAAGCCAATCCATTTCCGGTATTTTGCATAATTGCAGCATTAGAAAACTGGAAAATTATCCTTCTCCTTTTTCTATTGTGTCAATCCCTTCCCATCATTTAAATGAACAATTTCACAAAAGGTATAGAAAATTACTGTGGTTGCCAGATGAAAGATGAACAAACAAGAACACCCAGTGGTATTCTTCTATACCAGCAATAAACAATTAGAAAATGAAGCCAATCCATGCACATGAAATAGCTAGGCATTATCTAGTAAGAATGCATAAAACCTTTATGGAGAAATTTTTAACTGTCTATCAAAGGACATGAAAAAGGACCTGAATAAATGAAAAAACAACAGCAACACCAGTTTATTCTAATTAAATTGGCAAAAGTGAAAAAGTTGAATAATGAAAAAACTTCTGTTTAAAGTACATTTATCACTTCATTTCCAAAACCCACTGATATGTTAGAAATTTATAGTTTACTCTTAGTTTTATTCTTTACTAAAAGAATTGGATGAATTAATAAAGAAATGGACAAACACAAACACATAAATAAAGGGAATGGGTCAACCCACAAGAGAAAAGGGAACGGAAAAAAAAAAAAAAAACATAGATGGAAGACAGGAAAATTTTGTGAGATGCAAAATGGATCCAGGAGTATAACTAACTTATCAGAAAAGATGGATGCACCTAATGTTTACAGAGTGTAGACTAAAATAAAAGGTGAGAAAATTTACCCTGCAGAGACCCACAGGTACAGCAGTGAAAACAACAGGTACCATGGCAGGTGAAGTGGATTATGAAGTTGAAAAATAGCATGAAAGTTTAGAAATCTATAAAAGGAGCACTTGGGTTTCCTGGGTCCCTTCTTCCACCAAGCCATGCAGCAGATGTCTATAGCTCTCATTGTCTTCTACAGGATCCAAGATATTTATTCTAAAGACATTAAAAAGAGAGACTTTGGACATTAATGCTCCTAGAAAAAAGAGTGACAGATACTGACATGGGAGTCTCATAAATAAAATGCTGCTTTTTTTTTTAACATGAGGTGCACATATACATGGATTCTAATTAATCTTCTAGTGCCTCACTCAAATGTGAATGATAAAAATGAAACAAGTGCTTGAGAAAAATCTCCAATATGAAAGAGAAAGATGAAAAAGTAATAATAAATAAAAGGAAATTAGAAGAGGTAAATCCATAGAGAAAAAAATAGATTAGTGATTTCTTAGGGCTGGAGGATTTGGGGAAAATGGAGCGTGATTGCTAATGGGTATGGGGCTTCTTTTTGCAGTGTTAAGGGAGAGATGTAAGGTGTGTGTTTATATGACAAAGGACTCTATCCAGAATACATAAAGATCCCCCAGAAAAGCTTCCCCTCAGAATCAACTAATAAAAGGACAAATCCCAATTGCTTGGAATTCTGGAGTATGACAGAGACCGGAGAAGGATTCCACAAACACCAAACCAAAGAAAAAGGGAAAAAAAACACACAAAAATCAGTAGATTAACATCCTGGACCCACTTGTCCAGATCCCTCCCCCTCACCCAGTCCCATGCAGCTAAAGTCACACAGATACAGTACAGCCCAGGCCCCTCCTGCTACAGATACAGACTATAGAGCTACTCATAGCAACAAGTTAGAACCTCCCACATGTCCAGGTACAGGGGCCCAAGTCTGCAGAGACCCAGGGTGGAACACAAGTGAGTGAGGAGCACTGTGTAGAAAAGTGCCCCCCAAAGAAAATAAAGGTGATCATGGCAGAATTATTAGCAGGAATCTCTGCTGGGTCACCTAAACACAAAGCAAATCTATCTGGATTGACCATCTCTGAGTCCCTAGGGAAGGAAACCCTAATGGGGAAGAAACTAGAGGCAGAAAGCCTCATGGAAAAAAAGGAGGGTGGTACTGAACTGCTGTAAGACAGGACAGGTCCCAGAACATGAAAGTGTAATGAAAAGAGTGCACTGAGTTAGGGAGAGAATTTAAACAAATTATGGGAGCTGGGGAGAAAATTCTGCAAGGGTTCTAAGTCTGCTCAATTGAGAAAGACCAGTCTCTTTCACAAATGATGCTGAGAAAACTGGATATTCATATGAAAAAGAATAAAGGAGTACCCCTTTCTCACACCATATAGAAACATTAACTCAAAATGTGTCAAAGACTTAAATATAAAAACCAGGACTATAAAACTCCTGGAAGACTATATAGGAAAGCATTTTCAGGATGTTGTATTAGGCTATGGTTTCCTAGACTCTACACCCAAAGCGTAAGCAACAAAAGAAAAAATAAATAAGTGGGACCTCAACAAAAGTAAAAACTTTTGGGGATTAAAGGATTGTATCATGAATGTGAAAAGATAATCTATTGAATGGGATAAAATATTTGGAAACCACATACCAATAGGGGTTTAACATCCAGTATATATAAAGAAAACCTACAACTTAATAATAAATAGACCAAAAGCCCAATTAAAAATGGGCAAAATACTTGAATAGACATTTCTCCAAAGAGGATATACAAATGGCTAAAAAGCACACAAAAAGATGCTCAACATCATTAGGTATTAGGGAAATACAAGTCAAAACCACAATTAGATATTATTTCACATCTACTAGAATGGCCACTATGAAAAAAAAAACCATAAAATTACAAGTGTTGGAGAGGATGTGAAGAAATAGGAACACTCATTCATTGCTGGTGGGGTTGTCAAATGGTGCACCTGCAGTTGAAGACAGTTTAGCAGTTTCTCAGAAAGCTAAATATAGAATTAGCATGTGACCTGGCAATCCCTCTTATAGGTAAATAACCAAGGAATTGAAAGCAGGAACTCAAAAAGATATTTGCACACCAATGTTCATAGTGGCATTATTCACAATTGCCAAAGGATGGAAGCAACTCAAATATTCATCAACCAATGAATGGATAAACAAAATACATGCAATGGAATATCATTCTGCATAAAAGTTAATGAAGTTCTGGTTCATACAACAAGACAGATGAACCTTGAATGCACTATGTTGAGTGAAATAAGCCAGACATAAAAGGATAAATATTGTATGATTTCACTGATATGCAATAATTAGAATAAACAAATTGATAGTGTTAGAATCTAGAGTATATTTTACCAGGGGCTGGGTTATGGTTAGGTTCATGTGTCATCTTGGCCAGGTGATGGTACCCAGCTGTCTGGTCAAGGAAGTACTGGCCTAACTATTGCTGCAAGGTCATTTGTGGCTGCTTGACAAACCAGAAGGCTGGTTTGTTAAATCATCAGTCAATTGACTGCACCATGTCTTCCACAGTGAGAGAATGCAGTTGGCTGGATTTAATCCAATCAGTTGAAGACTTTTAAGGAAGACAGACAGAGGACCTTCACTTCCTCTTCCACTGACCAGCAAAGTGTTTCCTGAGGAATTCCTCAAAGTTGCCAGTTCATTTCCTGAGGAGTTCATCGAACACATTCATTGAAGTTGCCAGTTTGCTGCCTGAGGAGTTCATTGAACATCTTCATTGGAGTTGCCAGTTTGCTGCCTGCCCTATGGATTTTGGACTCATGCATCCCCACAGTTGTGTGAGACACTTTTATAAATCTTATATTTGTAGATATCTTTTGTTGATTCTGTTTCCCTAGAGAACCCTAACTAATACAACTTGGTACCAGGAGTGGTTCTTGAGAAACTGAATCTTAAAATGGGCTTTTACAATTGGTTTTCTACTCTGATTAGATTCAAAGGCACTAATGACTCCATTTCAATAATCAAGATTGCACTGACAGTCCATGGCATGAGTTGGCAATGGAGATAGGCAAAACAGCACCGTTTGATTCCCCTAATCATATTCTTGTATGAAGCAAGGCTCTGGGTGACAGTGTTTTTGACACCTTCACAGAGTTTTGCAGAGTTAAGAAGTATAATGATGTTGGCTGGTTGTTCTTAGATATGCTGGATAAAGTTATAAGAGGAAGGGATGAGCTAAAGGCTTCAAATTTTAAACTTAGGCACCATAGGACAGATGTAAAGGTTTCTATGTGTGCCCTGAAAGAAAATCTTGTTTCCTGTGGCTGCAGACTTGAAAATTCTGAAAACCAGACCCAGAGTCTCATTGCGCAAGTAGCAGATTTACAATGTAAACTAAAATCTTAACCTTACAGGGTGTCTGCTGTTAAAGCAAAGGCATTGATTGGAAAAGAATGGGATCCAGAAACTTGGGATGGGGACATATGGATTGACAATAATGGCAGTGAGGACACTGGAAACCTAAATTCTGCTGAGTCTTTGTTAGATACACCTGTGGTGGTCTGTCCTGAGGAAACAGCCTCCCCATCTCCAGTCTGCCCTGAGGAAACAGATTCCCAACCTCCAGTTTGCCCCGAGGAGCCTGCCATCCAAATTCCATCTAAAGAGATTAACCCTTCAGTGCCTGCTAAGCCTGTTATCACCTCCCCTGAGGAAGCAGCCCTCACTCCTCTGTCTGGAGAGATTAATTTCCTGAGATGAAATTGCAAAAGAATGTCCTGAGGTAAAAGGCTTCAGGGATACTTCTAATTCTTTTCATGACCCACCTCCACCACCAGTCTTTGCTTCAAGACCTATAACTAGACTAAAGTCCCAACAGGCCCCAAAGGGTGAGGTACAAAGTGTGACCCATGAGGAAGTACACTATACTCCAAAAGAACTGTATGAGTTTTCCAACTTACATGGACAGAAACCAGGGGAATATGTGTGGGAATGGATATTAAGGGTGTGAGATAATGGTGGAAGGAATATAAAGTTGGGTCAGGCTGAATTTACTGATATGAGCCCACTAAGCAGAGATTCTGCATTCAGTGTTGTAGCTTGAGGGGCTACAAAGGGCATTAACAGTCTGGGTGGCTGGCTGAAACATGGATTAAAAGGTGGCCAGCATTACTGGAGGTTGAAATCCCAGAATTGCCCTGGTATAATGTAGAGGAGGGGATTCAAAGGCTTAGAGAGATTGGAATGTTAGAGTGGATTTATTATGGAAGACCTGCTCACACACCCCTGGAATGTCCAGAGGACACACCTCTTACCAGGACTGTGAGGAATAAATTTGTGAGACTTCATCATCCTTGAAGAGCTCTGTAGTCACCCTTCTCTGTAGGTTGGATATTACTGTGGGAACTGCTGCCACAGAGCTGGAATCCTTAAACACAATGGGGATAATCAGGTCCTGAGTTGGCAGAAGCCACATGGCTGCAGTTAATAGCCAAAGACAAGGTGGGCATGGCTACTATAATGGAACACAGGCTCAAAGCAGCAGTCAAAATAATCTGACTCACAGAGACTTAAGACATTGGCTAGTAAATCATGGAGTACCTAGTAGTAAAATAGATGGGTGATTGACTAAATTCTTGTTTGAGCTGTATAAGCAGAAGAATTCTAGGTCAAGTGAATAAAAGTCCACCTTGATTTACAAAAGCAGAGAATCACGGCCCCTTAATCAATTCCCAGACTTGAGGCAGTTTACAGATCCAGAGCCCCTTGAATGAGGGGAAGGCTGGGTACCCTTGGGGAAGGATCCTGTTACATTGCCAAAAATTTATACTGTTAATATTCCTCCCAGCCTTCCCCAGGAGGACCTATGGCCTTTTACCAGGGTAACTGTGCATTGGGGAAAAGGAAATGATCAGATATTTCACAGATTATTAGACACTGGTTCAGAAGTGACATTAATTCCCGGAGACTCAAAAACGTCACTCTGGTCCACCAGTCAGAGTTGGGGCTTATGGAGGTCAGATGATTGATGGAGTTTTAGCTCAGGTCCATCTCACAATGGTCCATTCTGTGGTTTTTCCCCAGCGCCAGAATGCATAACTGGATTAGACATACTTAGCAACTGGCAGAATCCTCACATTTGTTCCCTGACTCGTGGACTGAGGGTTATTATGGTGGAAAAGGTGAAATGGAAGCCACTAGAACTGCCTCTGCCTAGCAAAATAGTAAATCAGAAGCAATACTGGATTCCTGGGGAGATTGGAGAGATTAATGTCACTCTTAAGGACTTGCAGGATGCAGGGGTGGTGATTCCCACCACATCCCCGTTCATCTCTCCTATTTGGCCTGTGCAGAAAACAGATGGGTCTTGGAGGATGACAGTGGATTATAGTAAGCATAACCAGGTGGTGACTCCAATTGCAGCTGCTGTTCCAGATGTGGTATCATTGCTTGAGCAAGTCAACACATCCCCTGGTGCCTGGTATGCAGCTATTGATCTGGCAAATGTTTTTTTCTCAATAGCTGTTAGTAAGGACAACCAGAAACAGTTTGCAGTTTGCATTCAGCTGGCAAGGCCAGCAGTTTACATTCACTATGCTACCTCAGGGTGATATCACCTCTCCAGCCCTATGTTATAATATTGTCCGCAGGGATCTTGATCATTTCTCCCTCCCGCAAGACATCACACTGATCCATTATATGGATGATATCATGTTGATTGGATCTAGTAAGCAAGAAGTAGCAACTGCTCTAGATTTGTTGGTAAGGTATTTGCATGGCAGAGGATGGGAGATAAATCCAACAAAAATACAGGGGCCTTCCACCTCAGTAAAATCTTTAGGTGTCCAGTGGTATGGGGCATGTCGAGATATCCCTTCTAAGGTGAATGATAAACTATTGCATCTGGCCCCTCCTATGACCAAAAAAGAGACACTATGCTTAGTTGGCCTCTTTGGATTTTGGAGACAACGTATTCCACATTTGGGTGTGCTACTCTGGCCCATTTACCAAGTGACCAGAAACGCTTCTAGTTTTGAGTGAGGAGTGGAAGAAATGCTCTGTGACAGGTCCTGGCTGCTGTGCAAGCTGTTCCACCTCTTGGGCTATATGATCCAGCTGATCCAATGGTGCTGGAAGTGTCAGTGGCAAATAGAGATGCTGTTTGGAGACTTTGGCAGGCTCCTATAGGAGAATCACAACGCAGGCCCTTAGGATTTTGGAGTAAAGCTTTACCATCCTCTGCAGATAACTACTCTCCATTTGAGAAACAACTGTTGGCCTGCTACTGGGCCTTAGTAGAGACAAAATGCTTAACCATGGGCCACCAAGTTACAATGAGACCTGAGTTATTTACCATGAGCTGGGTGTTGTCTGACACACCAAGCCATAAAGTTGGGCATGCACAGCAGCACTCCATCATACAATGGAAATGGTATATACAAGATAGAGCTTGAGTGGGTCCTGAAGGCAGAAGTAAGTTACATGAAGAAATGGCCCAAATGCCCATGGCCGCCACTCCTTCCACCTTACCTACTGTTTCCCAGCCCACAGCTATGGCATCTTGGGGAGTTCCTTACAGTCAGTTGACTGAGGAAGAGAAGACTCGGGCCTGGTTTACAGATGGTTCTGCATGATATGCAGGCACCACCTGAAAGTGGACAGCTGCAGCACTGCAGCCCCTTTCTGGGATGTCCCTGAAGGACAGTGATGAGGGGAAATCCTCCCAGTGGGCAGAACTTTGAGCAGTGCACCTGGTTTTTCACTTTGCTTGGAAGGAAAACTGGCCAGAGGTGCGTCTGTAAACTGATTCATGGGCTGTTGCTAATGGTTTGGCTGGATGGTCAGGGACTTGGAAGTAACATGATTGGAAGATTGGTGACAAAGAAGTCTGGGGAGGAGTATGTGGATAGACCTTTCTGAGTGGGCAAAAACATGATGATATTTATGTCCCATGTGAATGCTCACCAGAGGGTGACTTCAGCAGAAGATTTTAATAACCAAGTGGATAAAATGACCCGTTTGGTGGATACCAATCAGCCTCTTTCCCCAGCCACTCCTGTCATTGCCCAATGGGCTCATGAACAAAGTGGTCATGGTGGTAGGGATGGAGGTTATGCATGGGTTCAGCAACATGGACTTCCACTCAACAAGGCTGACCTGGCCACAGCCACTGGTGATTGCCCAATCTGCCAGCAGCAGAGACCCACACTCAGTCCTCGATATGGCACCATTCCTCGGGGTGATCAGCCCTACCTGGTGGTAGGTTGATTACATTGGACCACTTCCATCACGGAAGAGGCAGTGATTTGTTCTTACTGGAATAGACACATACTCTGGATATGGGTTTGTCTTCCCTGCATGCAATGCTTCTGCCAAAACTACCATCTGTGGACTTACAGAATGCCTTATCCACCATCATGGTATTCCACACAGCATTGCTTCTGACCAAGGAACACACTTCCCAGAAAATGAAGTGAGGGAATGGGCACATGCTCATGAAATTCTCTGGTCTTACTATGTTCCCCATCATCCAGAGGCAGCTGAGTTGATAGAAGGGTGGAATGGCCTGTTGAAGACTCAATTACAGTGCCAACTAGGTGGCAATACCTTGCAGGGCTGGGGCAGTTTGCAAGTTTGAATGTGTTATGTCCCCCAAAATGCCATTATCTTTGATGCAGTCTTGTGTGGGTGAACATATTAGTGTTGATTAGGTGGACATATTAGTGTTGATTAGGTTGTAATTCTTTGAGTGTTTCCATGGAGATGCAACCCACCTAACTGTGGGTGAGAACACTGATAGGATGATTTCCATGGAGGTGTGGCCCCATACATTCAGCTTGGGCCTTGATTAGTTTACTAGAGCACTATATAAGCTCAGACAGAAGGAGTGAGCTTGCTGCACCCAAGAGGGACACTTTGAGGAATGCACAGGAGATGAGAGAGGATCTGCAGATGAGAGACAGTTTGAAGACAGCTGTTGAAAGCAGACTTGCTCTAGAGAAGCTAAGGGAGTAAAAATGCCCCAAGAGCAAAAGAGAGTGAAATTTTGGAGAGAAGCTGAAACCTAGAGAGGAATGTCCTGGGAGAAAGCCAATTTGAAACCAGAATTCCAGAGCAAATGCCAGCCACATGCCTTCCCAGCTAACAGAGGCTTTCCGGACATCATTGGCCATCCTCCAGTGAAGGTACTTGATTGTTGATGCATTACCTTGGACACTTTATGGCCTTAAGACTGTAACTATGTAATCAAATAACCCCCCTTTTATAAAAGCCAATCCATTTCTGGTGTTTTGCTTTCTGGCAGCATTAGGAAACTGGAACAGGCAGTGTATGCTCTGAATCAGCATCCACTCTATGGGGCTGTTTCTCTCATAGCCAGGATTCATGGGTCCAGGAATCAAAGGGTGGAAACAGGAGTGGCACCTCTCACTATCACTCCTAGTGATCCACTAGGTAAATAGTTGCTTCCTGTCCCTGCAAGCTTAAGCTCTGCTAGTCTACAAGTCTTTGTTCCAAAAGGAAGAATGCTTTCACCAGGAAACACAATAATCCCACTGAACTGGAAGTTAAGACTGCCACCTGGACACTTTGGGCTTCTTTTTTTTTTTTTAAGTTGAGTTTTATTTAGATATATTCACATACCCCACAATCATCCACAATGTACATTCAATTGTTCATGGTACCATCATATAGTTGTGCATTTATCACCACAATCATTTTTGGAACATTTTCTTCACTCAAAAAAACTCACAACATTCCATAATCCTCATTATTGACCTTTAGCATTTATACAGTACATTTGTTGCTGCTGATGAAAGAATGTTAAGTATTACCAACTGTAGACCATAGATTGCAATAGGTACATTTATCCCATATATCACTGTATGATTAACTCCTTACAATACTGACGTACATTTGTTCACAGTCATCATCCACCACAGGGATCATTGTGTTACACGGTACCACGTTTTCTCCTCTACATTTCCTTCTACCAACATACATGACTCTAAACTTCCGCTTTCAACTGTAATCACACACATAACTCAGTGCTGTTAGTTACAGTCACCATAACATGCTACCATCATCTCTATCCATTTCCAACCATTTATAATGAGCCTAGTTAAAAATTTTGCAAACATTAAGCATCCACTCCCATTCTCTACCCTCCTTTTATCTCTTGGTAACCTATATCCTGGACTTTAACTCTATTGGTTTACTTATAATTGGTTAATATTACTGAGATCATACCATAGAATAATAGGAGAAAACTTTCCCACATAGATGACACTGATAAGGCTTCTCTCCAGTGTGAGTCCTTTCATGGTTTCTAAGGTTAGAAGAGAGAGTGAAGGCTTTACCACATACATGACATTCAAAAGGTTTCTCTCCAGTGTGAGTCCTCTGATGTTCTTTTACGTGAGAAGAGTAAGTGAAGGCTTTCCCACACAGATGACATTCATAAGGTTTCTCTCTAGTGTGCAATCTCTCATGTTGTCTAAGGTTTGAAATGTTGCTGGATGCTTTCCCACATAAATGGCATTTGTATGGTTTCTCTCCTGTGTGAGTTCTCTCGTGTAGACTAAGCTTAGAAATTTTTTTGAAGGCCTTCCCACATAGATGACATTCATATAGTTTCACTATAGTGTGGTTTCTCTCATGTTTTCTAAAGTTAGAACAACGGGTGAAAACTTTCCCACATAGATGACACTGATAAGGTTTCTCTCCAGTGTGAGTTCTGTTGTGTGTGCTAAGCTTAGAAATTTTATCAAAGGCTTTCCCACATAGATGGCATTCATATAGTTTCACTATCGTGTGGCTTCTCTCATGTTTTCTAAAGCTAGGATAATGGGTGAAAACTTTCCCACATAGATGACATTGATAAGCTTTCTCTCTAGTGTGAGTTATTTCATGATTTCTCAGGTTAGAACAGAAAGTGAAGGCTTTCCCACATAGATGACACTGATAATGTTTCTCTCCAGTGTGAGTTCTCTCATGATCTCTTAGGGAAGAACAGGAAGTGAGGGCTTTCCCACATAGATGACATTCATAAGGTTTCTCTCCAGTGTGAATTCTCTCATGTATAGTAAGTTTAGAAATTCTATTGAAGACTTTCCCACATAGATGGCATTCATATAGTTTCTCTCCAGTGTGACTTCTCTCATGCTGTCTAAGGCTAGAATAATGGATGAAGACATGTTGAGACACTCTGGAACTGTGAGTGAAGTCCTTGGGAAATTCACTACATGTAATGCCATTCTTTTGCGTATGAGAGTTGTGTTTCAATGACATGATGGATAAATGGGTATATCCTGCAGATATCTTGCATGGATAGCACTTCTTGTTCTTTAAGACCACTCTCCTTGCCTGAATTCTGGGATTGGAAAAATCTAATTCCTTCTCTCCACAATTCCTCTCCTTCCTCCAACTGGGAACCTACATCTGCTTTATAGACCTGATGTCCCACTGAAACCAGATGACTAATATTCTCCAGCATCACATCTCTGAATAGCTTTCTCTGGGGTATGTCCAGCAGGGCCCACTCTTCCTGAGTGAAGTCTATAACTACATCTCTCAAGCTCACTAACTCCAGTGGTTGCATTGTCAATAGCTCAGCTGACAACTGTCTTCTTCTAGATTTTCACTCAGAACCAGAGAAGCACTAAGTGAACACAGCTTTGGGGACTCTCTTCTCTTCTTCTCCATCCTGCTCCTCTCCATTTCTTCTGCTCTGTCCAGTGTTGATTCCTCCTCCTCTCTCCTCCATCCTCCCACCTCAGTTTCCCTCCACAGTCTGCCGTGTGTGTGCCAGACACAGCCAGCTATCCTGCGTGACTAGGCCGCATGCCGCCCCCGCCGTCAACCCCGCTTTGGACCGCCCGCGCCTGCCGGGGTCGCCTCTCCGTCCCGCTCACAGGCTGTTCCTGCCCGCGGAGACCGCCCGCAGCCACTGCCACCGCCGAGGTGGCTGGACTCCCCCACTTTGGGCTTCTTATGCCTCTGAATCAATGGACAAGAAAGGGGATTACTGTACTGACTGGGGTGATTGATCCTGACTATCAAGGGGAAAAAGCACTGCAATCACATAATGGACACAAAGAAGAGTTTTCCAGGAATACAGGAGATCCCCTAGGGCATCTCTTAGTACTACCATGCGCTGTGATTAAAGTCAATGGAAAACTGCAACAACCAGTTCCAGGCAAGACTACCAATGGCCAAGAAAATTCAGGAATAAAGGTTTGGATCACCCCACCAGTGACAACATTCAAAGTATGATTTAACAAGTAGTTAGAAGGCAAATTTCAAAGAATGTTATGGGTTACAGTTCCACAATTTCAGTTATTTACTTATTGTGAAATACAACATATATTTTAAAAATATAAGAAAATTAGAGGACACTACAGGACACTCAACATCTGACTATTAAAAGTTGAAGAAAGACAAAATAAAGAATGTGAAAGGGAAGAAATAGTCAAAGAAATAAAATAGGAGGAGCGGCTCCTGGTTATGGGAATGGCAGGCTAGGTTACTCACATAGTTATCTAGCTGAAAACTATAAATCACTTTATTTTTTAGAGTCCTTAAAATATTGAAGAAGAGGAAAGATAGTGGGGGACATGCAACAACTTGGATGAGCATGAAAGGAAGTATGCTGAGTGAAGTAAGTCAATCCCAAAATGTTACATACTATATGATTCCATTTATAAAATATTCTCAAAATGACAAAATTGTTGAAATGGAAAGCAGAGTAGTAGCTGCCAGAGTTTAGAGATGGGCTGGGGGTGAGGTAGGGTGCAGATATTGATTGTGGTTACAGAAGGGCACCATGAGGGATCCAGTTGATGATGGAACTATTCCATATCTTTACTGCAGTGGTGGATAAATGAATCTACACATCTGATAAAGTTGCCTAGAATTAAATATATACACATGCAAATGAGTAAAAGTAAAATCTCCAGTTTGCAGATATGGAGATATATGAATAAGATTGGTGGATTGTAACAAAGTCAATATTCTATAGTTTTGCAAGATGTTATGACTGGGAGAAACTGAGTGAATGTTATATGGGACCTTTCTGTATTATTTCTTAGAACTGCATATGATTCTATAATGATCTAAAAATGAAAAAATAACTAAAATAAACTTATGGGACATGTTTGGCAGAAGATTGAACAGGGCAGAAATGAGAATGAGTAAACTGGAAGATAGAGTAGAAGCAGGTATCCACAGTGCAGTATGTAGGAGAGAGGAGAAGAGAAGTGGAGGATATAATAAATTGGTCCAACAGGACAATTAGAATCCCACTGGGAGAGGAGTGAGAAAATGAGGCAGAGGCAATATTTGAAGATCTGAAGTCTGAGATTATTCCCAAACTGATGAATGACAGCATTCTTCCCAGCAAGTCCCAAGTAACAGTTATGCAAAAAGACAAACAGGAAAAAGACAACCACACCCAGACACAATGTAATGAAACTCCAGAATCCCTAAAAAGTGCTCAAGAATGAATGCCAGAATAGTTTCAGATGAACAATACTTGGACTGACAACTATCAAGAACTAACACTTAGACATAATGTTAAAATCTAAGACTTGAAAACAACCACATTACATTATTTATATATATATATATATATATATATATATATATATATATATATACACACACACACACAACTTTTTCCTGAAGATCAGCACATATCTAAGAAACATGTATGGAAGATGGATTGGAATAAAATGCATTAGAATATGATGGAGTGAATGTGTATTAGAGAAGAGATGTGGACCTGTCATGAGAGATAAAGAGGGAAAAGCAATGGTATAAAATAATCCAAAGAGGAGACTTGCAGGGGCAAAAGTAAGGGGCATAATTAGGTGAACTCTATATACCTTCTATCTTAAAAAAAAATAAAGCAAGCAAATTAGGCATAATGCAGATTATTATAAAAATTGAAGCAATGGGGAGCCATCTTAATTGCGTTCCCTTGGAAGGGAGAGCATGAGATAAGGATTTGAGTATGAGTAATATTTAGGAGGTGATTCCAGGAAATGCCCAAAGAAGAGATGGTAAGCAAATTAGGGAAGTGAAGGAAGCCATTAAAGGTGGGTGGCTGAACACAAACACAACTGAGGACAACTGGAGGGTAAACCTTGGGGTATGTATGCACCAACTTCTATCAGTCACTGGTTCAGAATTGCTTCTAGAAGATGTGAATTCCTCAAGACTTCTACTCTGAAGCACTCTTGGGCTGAGTGGACTATGGTGGTAGAGAAATTCCTTAGGCAAAGCCATGCCTTACAGGCCATTGGGACTGAGCCAGCAACACTAACATGGAGCCCCAGCAGATTTGGATGGATACCCATGTATTTGCCACAGCAGATTTGGGTGCCAAAATACAGAGTGAACATTTTCCCAACTCTCCCTTGCCTGGTACCCAATGCCCTAGGGTAACTATCATGAGTAATTTGTTGCATTACCTCCCAGAATTTTTCTACATCATTGCAAATTATATACATATGTGTATATGTAAATGAGTGCTCATGCATACACAAATGTGTGCCTTGTATGTATTTAACCAAATGGAATCTCTGCACTTTGTTTTTGCAGCTCACTTTGTATTTTCACTCAACCATATATACAGACCTCCCTCCATGTCATTAGAATTGTATCACTTTCCTTTTAGAGTTGTATAACATTGCAAAGAATGGCTGACCCATAATTTATAAACAGAGGCCTTATTGATATGGGCATTTAAGTTGTCATCTTTTTGCCTTTATAAACAATGAACAGCCTCGTGTATTTAGCCTTGAGGACTTGTACAAACATTCTGTATTAAAAATTCCTTGTGTCAAATTACTGTAAAATTGCCCTCCAAAAGACTGCTTTAATTTACACTCCCACCAGCTATAGTATCTCTTTCCTCTCACTCTTGTCAACACTAGAGACTATCAGTCCTCTACATTCTTGCTAATCTGATCAAACAAACAATATCTTCTCACTTTAACTTACAGTTCTCTAATCATTAGTAAGTTTCCTGATCATTATCATCCCTTTACATTTTTTTTTCCTCTGTAAATGGCTTGTTAGCTCATTGGATGATTTTTATTAAAAAAGTTTACTACCCAGAGCTTATTTACTAGACTAAGATTTCTCATGGGTAGACTTTGAGACTTACTATCTAATGTTTAATTATGCAGTTCTTTTTTAGGGTTAACATTTATTGAGCACACAAGTGCCAGGCACTTCAGAAAGTATGTCTCATGCATTGTTTAATTTTATGAAATAATAATTCTTATGTGAATTGCTACTTAGTCTTTGTTTACAATGGGGAACTAGGACCTAGAGAGACTAATTTTACCAAGGTTAATACCCCAGAAATATTAACCACTAGCAACTTAGTAATGTTAATGAGACCAAAATGACTCCGATAACATGGTAAGATAATTTATTGACATGTAACTTCTGTTTTGGGCTCATGTTTTTCCTCTTCTTTCCCCCAAAACACCATTCTCAAGACAGGCATGATCTGTTTGTACTCAGGGGCCTGATCTTCCTGGTTTGTATGTTATGTCCATGTTTTAAACAAGGCTTGTTGAGGAGATCGTATCCCAAGCTCTCTCAGGAAGTAGGTTGTAGGCAGAGGGACTGTGCTTTTTGAGATGGAGGAGGAAGCTCTGAGTCTGCAGAAAGAGCCATTTTCCTAGACCAAGAGAGTACAGGTAATTTGGGGGGGGGGGGGGGGAGGACTGTCTTGGGGAGCACCCAGTTCCCTCACAAACCTGAGGAGAATAACTGTCCACTCCCCTATTCTTATGGGCCTACCCTATGAATTTCAGACTTCCCTATCTAGCCTCCACAATCATGTAAACCAATTCCTTGCAATCTCTTAATGGTTCTGTTCTGTTTCTTCTGTTGAACATTGACTCACCAGCACCCTTGCCATCTGCCTCCTCTTCCATTCCCCCATCCTTCTCCTTTACCTGTGCAAAGCACCCCTAACCTTTCTTTTCTGGAAGGATTTTCCTTACTCCCAACTTCCAGTCTTCCCTAGAGCCATAAGGGCAGATACATCACAGAGAGAGAAAAATCAGCTACCAATAAAGAACCGTAAACCAAGAGGCATTTAAAAACTTTTCCACCTGTCTTCCTTCCCACCCAACATTTCACTACAAATGTTTTCAAACTATGGGAAATGAAAAAAAAAATTTCATAATGAACACATGCACAATCTAGATTCCACTATTAGCATTTTGTTACACTTACTTCATCCCATCTCTATTCAACCATCAATCCATCTCATTTTTGATGAATTTCAACATAAGGTGTAGACACCAACATCCTTATAAGTACTTCAGCATGTACATCACTAATTAGAATTCAATTTTATCACTTTTTTTTTTGAGGAAGATTTCATATAATGAAATGGCTAAATCTTAGTGTATCATTCAATGAGTTTTTAAATACAGTTTTACTGAGTTATATTCACATACCCTACAGTCATCCACAGTGTACAATCCATTGTTCATAGTACCATCATATAGTTGTGCATTCATCACCAGAATCAATTTTTGAACATTTTGCTTACTCCAAAAAGTAAAAAAGAATGCCTAAAACATTCCACCTCCTGCCATCCCATCCTATTTTTCATTTAGTTTTTGTCCCCATTTTTCTACTTATCCATCCATACACTGGATTAAGGGGTGTGAGCCATGAGATTTTCACAATCACACGATCACACCATGTAAGCTACATAGTTATGCAATTGTCTTCAAGAATCAATGAGTTTTGACAAACGCATCCATCCATGCAACCTGACCTTAATCAACAGGACATTTACTAACTACATCACCCCAAAGTTCTCCTGTGTTTGTTCACAGTTGATCCTGGCACCCGACTGGAAGCAACCACCAATCTGATTTTCTTCCTCCATAGATTAATTTTGCTTGTTCAAGAAATTCATAAATATGGAATCATAGACTAATTGTTTTTCATTCAGCATAATGTTTTTGAGATTCATCTCATGTTGTTGCATGTATCAGTAGTTTCATCTGTTTTGCTGTTGTGAAGCATTTTGTTGTATGAATATATCTCAGTTTGTCTATACATTTTCCTGTTGTTGGCTATCTGGGTTGTTTTGGGTTATTATGAATAAAGATGCTAGGGACATTATTTTTAAGTCTTTTTCTAGATGTAAATTTGGTAATTTGAAGCTGTATGTACCCCAGAAAAGCATGATCCTAAGGCTAATCCATTCCTTTGGGTATGGACCCATTGTAAGTAGGATCTTTTGGTGAGTAGGGCCTTAACTTAAGTTGAAATGTGACCCACATACTCCAGTATGTGACCTATACTGGAGTCTTTTCTAAGAAGGTAAAAGACAGAGAGAAGCTCACAGAAAAAATTCCCGAAGAAGCATACACAAAAAAACCTGAGAGAAGCTGCGAGAGAATAGCCAGAGAAGCTCAGAATGAAAGTCACAGATGGAGCAGCCTGAAGATGAAAGCAACAAAAACCCAGGAGAGAAGGACCAGCAGATGTCACCATGTGCCTTGCCATCAATTTCTGATTTCTTTGTACCCAAGAGTTCAGAAGAGTCCCAGATTGCCATCAACCTGTCTTCAGAGTCCAGGTATCATCTCAATGATGCCTTGATTTGGACATTTTCATGGCCTTAGAACTGTAAGCTTGTAAATTAATAAATCTGCATTGTAAAAGCCAATCCACTTCTGGAATATTGCATTTCATCAGCTTTAGCAAACTAAATAATATGTTCTACATTTCTCAAGTAAATATCTAAGATTGACATAGTTTTATGTGAAGTTGCCAGATCTTTTCTCAAAGTGGTTGTATTATTTTATATTTCCACCACCAGTGTATGTGGGTTCTGATTTTCCAGATCCTTGGAAATACTTGGTATTGCCAGTCTTTTATTTTTAGACATTCTGGTGGGTGTGATAGTGGTATCTCATTTTGGTTTTAATCTGCATTTCCCTGATGACTAAAGATGTTGAGTACTTTTTCATGGTGGCACTGCCTTTTGAGCATATGTTTATGAATCTATGAATCATCCTTCCACCCCCTCTTCAGCTTTCTGGGGTTAAGAGTTCTTCCTGGAATTTTATCATGATTAGTGCCTCAATGAAGTGTAGGCTGTATTCTCAATGCAAGTGGGGAATCTGAAGCCAGATAGGCCATTTACAAATGCCAGGTTCCCAGTGAGTGGGATCCTAAAAGGACAATGGAACCAAGGTATGGAACTTAATGGGAAGCAGATGAACATGGGGATAATTGAGGACCAGGGAGGCTAATGAGGACCAGATTGGCCAGTGAGGACATGGGGTCAATGAGGATCAGGGAGGCCAATGAGGAACATGTGGGTCAATGAGGACATGGGGGGAGGGGTATCAATGAGGACATGGGGCCAACTAGGACATGGAGGCCAATGAGGACCATAGGGGCCATTGAGGACCAGATTGGCCAATGAGGACATGGGGGCCAATGAGGACATGGGGGTCAATGAGGACCACTGGCCTTGAGATTTCTGAGTGTGTCAAGTGCCTTCATACATCCGTAGTGGATATACATGGATATCTTGGTCTGGGCTAATTTATCAGGGAAAATTTTTACAATTAGACCGTTATATTTTTTTCTTATGCATAAGCATTTTATCTTCATGCAATAAAAATATTGAACGTTTTTCTTTTGCATTTACTCCCAGCTTGCATATTTAAGATGTTTCTTAAATAGTTATTACCTAGTGTGTGTGGGTGTTTATACATGTGTAAGTGTGTTGGAATTATGATAGTGCTTATCAGAAATTAATGTATAACTTTTTTTAATTAGAGAAGTTGAGTTTACAGACCAATCATGCATAAAACACAAAATTTCCATTTACCACTCCACCCTCAACACTTTGCCCTGGTGTGGAACATCTGTTACAACTGAAGAGAGCATTTAAAAAATAATTTTCAACAGCAGTTTCCTTTGTAACAATTGAGGAAAGATGGTTAAAATTGTACCATTATCTATCATCGGCAACTTACATTAGATGTATATTTTCCCATATACTACCCTATTATTAAACCTTGTTTTAGAACCATACATTTGTTATAATTCATGAAAGAACATTCTTATACTTGTACTATTAACCATAGTCCATTGTCTATGATAGGTTTTACTGTGTTGTACAGATCTATGTTTTATCTTAAAATTTTTTTTTCTAGTAACATATATACATCCTGAAGTTGCCCCTTTAACCACATTCACCTCTACAGTTCAGTGCTGTTGATTACACTTGGAATCATGTGCTACCACCATCACCATCCATTTCCACAACTTTACTATCAACCTAAATAAAAATTCTGTACATGTTAAGCATAAACTTCCCATTTTCTAACCACTATCTATCTCCTGGTAAATTATATTCTAGATTCTAATTCTTTGAGTTTGCTTATTATAATTAGCTCATAACAATGAGATCATACAATATTTGTCCTTTTGTGTCTTGCTTATTTCACTGAACATAATGTCCTAAAAGTTCATCCTTGTTGTCACATACATCAGGACTTGGTTTGTTTTTATGGCTGAATAATATTCCGTTGTGTGCATGTACCACCTTTTGTTTATGCATTAACCAGTTGCTTCCAACTTGGCAACTTGAATTGCTTCCATCTTTTGGCAATTGTGAATAATGCTGCTATGAACACCAGACTGTAAATATCTGTTCAAGCCCCTGATTTCAATTCTTCTGGGTATATACCTAGTAGTGGGATGGTCAGGTCATATGGTAATTCTATACTTAGGATACTGAGGAACTGCCAAACTGTCTTCCACAGCAGCTGCACCATTTTACATTCCTACCAGCAATGAATGAGTGCTCCTATTTATCCACATTCTCTCCATCACTTGTAATTTTCTGTATTTGTATAGTGGTGATTCTAAAAGGTGTGAAATGATATCTCAGTGTGGTTTTGATTTGCATTTACCTAATCACTAGTGATGTTGAGTGTCTTTTAATGTGCTTTTTAGCCATTTGTATATCCTCGTTGGAAAAGTGTCTATTCAAGTCTTTTGCCCATTCTTTAATTGGGTTGTTTGCAGTTTGATTGTTGAGTTGCAGGATTTCTTTATATATTCTGGATATTAAACCCTTATTGGATATGTGGCTTCCAAATACTTTCTCCCATTCAGTAGACTGCCTTTTCACATTTGTGGCAAATTCCCTCAATGCACAGCTTTTAATTTTGATGAGGTTCCATTTATCTATTTTTTCTTTCTTGCTTGTGCTTTGGGTTTAAAGTCTAAGAAACCATTGTTTAACACAAGATATTCATGATGCTTCCCTGTATTTTTTTCTAGGAGTTTTATAGACCTCATCCTTATATTTAGGTTTGAATGCATTTTGAGATAATTTTTGCATATGGTGTGAGATAGGGGGTCTTCTTTCTTTCTTTTGCATATGGGTATCCATTCTCCCAATACCACTTGTCGAAGACTATTCTTACCCAGTTGAGTGGATTTGGCAGCCTTGTCAAAAAACAAGGGATGGAATCTAAGATGGTGGCATAGAGAGGAGTGGAAGCTAATTAGTACCCCTGGAACAACTAATAAAAAAACAGGAACAACTAGTAAATAATCTTGAATAACTGTGGGGGGACAAATGTAACCATCCACCCATAATGCACCAACCTGAATTGGGAGGAATGCCCAAGATCACAGCATAAAATCTGTAAGTAAAAACTGCAGATCCAAGCTGGGAGACCCATCCCCTCCACAGCCCGAGCTGCAAAGCTCATGGTGCTAGAGAGAAGCTCTTTCCCAGCAAGTGAATATAGCTCAGCTGAGCTCCAACTGGGGTTTTAATTAGTGAGTGTGAACTGCTCACTATGAGCTATGAATCCCCAACAAGCAGACAGAGGCTTTGGGTGAAAACCAACCTTGGAGAGCCAGAGGGTCACCATGAACTAGCCCTAATGGGGAATTTCTGTCCCTGTTTTGGCTCAGTGGAGAAAGCCTCAGCTGTTTTCAGTTCCCAGTGCTCTGACCCAGACAAGGGTGGAAATAGCACAGGTAGAGAGAGACCATTGAAATGCTAATGACCTCTCTCTACGGGATCTATCTTCTCTAAGAGGAAAGGGGTGGGGCCCAGCTCTACTACCTGCTTGCCATTCAGAATCAGACCCCAGAGCGTGGGGGAAAAGAGTCATGGGCCACACCTCCTTACACCAGTCTGGAATTACAGGCTGACAGGTGCCATCTGCTAGGCAGAAAAACACAGTGACCTGAGGCATCACAGGGTGTACCAATTTTCTAAGACACACCCTCAGGGAAGCCAGATACTGAATATTTCCTCCTTCTGGGACCTGAGCCTATTCTGGTCTGGGAAAACCTGATTGGGGTAACCATGGAAACTGTGCCTAGACAACAGAAAACTACAACCTACACTAAGAAAAACAAAGTTATGTCCCAGTCAAGGGAAGAAACTTATAGTTCAGCTGAGATACAGGAATTTAAACAATAAGTCAATTCAAAAAGTTTAGGGAAGATATAGCAAAAGAGCTGAACCATGTAATGAATACACTGGGTGCACATAAGGTAGAAATCGAAAGTTTGAAAAAACAACTGGCAGAATCTATGTAAATGAAAGGCACAACACAAGAGATGAAAGACACAATGGAAACATACAACAGCAGATCTCAAGAGGCAGAAGAAAACACTCAGGAACTAGAGAACAAGGCAACTGAAAGCCTATACACAAAAGAACAGATAGAGAAAAGAATGGAAAAATATAAGCAATGTCTCTGGGAACTTAAGGACAAAATGAAAAGCAAGAATGTACATGTCATTGGTGTTCCAGAAGGAGAAGAGGAGGGAAAAGAGGCAGAAACAATAATAGAGGAAATAATCAATGAAAATTTCCCATATCTTATGAAAGACATAAAATTATGGATCCAAGAAGCTCAGCATACACCAAACAGAATATATCTGAATAGGCCTATGACAAGAAACTTAATAATCAGATTATCAAACATCAAAGATAAAGAGAGAATCCTGAAAGCAGCAAGAGAAAAGCGATCCATCACATACAAAGGAAGCTTGATAAGACTATGTGTGGATTTCTCGATAGAAACCATGGAGGCAAGAAGGAAGTGGGGTGATATCTTTAAGATACTGAAAGAGAAAAACCACCAACCAAGAATCCTATATCCAGCAAAACTATCCTTCAAATATGAGGGAGAGCTTAAAGTATTCTCTGACAAACAGACAATGACAGAGTTTGTGAACAAGATACCTGCTCTACAAGAAACACTAAAGGAAGCACTGCAGACAGAAAGGAAAAGACAGGAGTGAGAGGTTTGGAAAACAATTTGGGGAGATAGTAGCACAGCAATGTAAGTACACTGAATAAAGATTACTGTGAATATGGTTGAAAGAGGAAGTCTGGGACCATGTGGGACACCAGAACAAAAGATGAATGATAAGGACTGGAACTGTGTAACTCAGGGAAACCTAGAGTGCCCAACAATTGTAATAAAAGATACAAACATGTTTTTACATGAGGTAGAACAAACGAATGTCAACATTGCAAGGTGTTAAAAATACGCTGGGACTGGGGGAAAATACAATCAATGTGAACTAGAGACTATAATTAACAGAAACATTGTCATATGCTTCCTTTAATATAACAAAGGCAATATACCAAAGCTAAATGCATATGGGGGGCTAATAGGGGAAGGGTATGGGACTCCTGGCATTGGTGATGTTGTCTGACTCTTTATTCTACTTTAGGTTAAAGCTATCTTTCCTTTTATCACTTTCTAGCTATCAAGTTTTGTTTTTTTGTTTGTTTGTTTGTTTTCTTCTCTTTCTCTTTTCTTTTCCTTTTGCCTCTCTGCCTTCTTTGAGTCTTCCTCTGTTTTTGTGGAAGAAATGGAGATGTCCTTATATAGAAAGTGGTGATGGTGCTGAATACATAAATACATGACTGTGCTGGTTTGAATGCCTTATGTCCCCCAGAAAAAGCCATATTCTTTGATGCAATCTTGTGGGGCAGACATATTCATGGGGATTAAGTTGGAATGTTTGGAATAGATTGTTTGCATGGAAATGCACCCCACCCAACTGTGGGTGAACACTCTAATTGGTTAATTTCCATGGAGGTGTTACCCCACGCATTCAGGGTGGGTCTAAATTAAATCACTGGAGCCATATAAATGAGCTGACAAACAGAAGGAACTCAGTGTAGCTGAGAGTGACATTGTGAAGGGGAGCTACAGCCAAGAGGGACACTTTGAAGAACACACAGAAGCTGAGAGAGTAGCTGCAGATGAGAGACAGTTTGAAGATGGCCATTGAAAGCAGACTCTTGCTCCAGAGAAGCTAAGAGAGGACAAACAACACAAAAGCAACTAAGAGTGACATTTTTGAGGAACTGCAGCCTAGAGAGGAACATCCTGGGAGAAAGCCATTTTGAAACCAGAACTTTGGAGCAGATGCCAGCCACATGCCTTCCCAGCTAACAGGTTTTCCAGACACCATTGGCCATCCTCCAGTGAAGTTACCCATTTTTTGAAGACTTACCTTGGACACTTTATGGCCTTAAGACTGTAAATTTGTAACTAAATAAACTCTCTTTTAAAAAAGCCAATCCGTCTCTGGTGTTTTGCATTCCAGCAGCATTAGCAAACTAGAAAAGTAACTATACAGGGAACCAATGGTTGTTTACTTAGGATGGAATGTATGGTGTGTGAACAAAACCATCTTGAAAGAAATGGGTTGATGAAGAAATCTTGAGGGCACTATATTGAGTGAAATAAAACAGACACATAAAGGCAAATATTTCAGGGTCTCACTGATATGAACTAATTATAATATGTAAAATCATAGACATGAAATATAAGTTTCTAGGATATAGAAGGAGGCTAAAGAATGGGGAATGGTTGCTTATTATGAGCAGAATATTCAACTAGGGTGAACTTAAATGTTTGGAAATGGACAGGGGTGATGGTAGCATGTTGTGAGAATAACTAACAGTGCTGAAAGGTGTGTGAAGGTGGTGGAAAGGGTAAGCTCAGAGTCATGCATGTCACCAGAAGGAAAGCTGGAGGTTAAAAGATGGGAATGTATAAAACAGTGAAACTTGTGGTGGACAATATCTGTGATTAACTATACAAATATTAGAAATCTCTCTCATAAGCTAGAACAAATGTATGACACTATAACTAGAAGTTAATAATAGAGAGGCATATAGGGAAAATATATATACCTGTTGCAAACTATATACTACAGTTAGTAGTATTTTAACATTCTTTCATGAACAGTAACAAATGTACTATACCAAAACTATGACTCAGTAATGGCGGGAGGCATGGTTAGGGGCATGGGAAGATCTGAGTTACCTTTTTTGTCTTTATTTCATTTCTGGAGTAATGAAACTGTTCTAACAATTGAAAAAAATTAGTTGTGTTGTTGGGTGCACAACTGTATAATGGTACTGTGGGCAGTTGATTGTACACTTTGGATCTCTGGATAGTTGTATGGTGTGTGAACAATCTCAATTATATATATATTATATATATATATGAATATATATAAAATGAAACAATTGGCCGACAGTTGATTGCACACTTTGGATCTCTGGATAGTTGTATGGTGTGTGAACAATCTCAATTATATATATATATTATATATATATATATGAATATATATAAAATGAAACAATTGGCCATGGAGTTCAGCATCTATTTCTGAACTCTCAATTTCATTCCATATCTATTCTTATGCCAGCACCATGCTGTTTTGACCACTGTAGCTTTTGTGATATGCTTTAAAATCAGGAAGTATGTGTCCTTCAATTTAGTCCTTGTTTTTCAAGATGTTTTCATCTATTTGGGGCCCCTTACCCTTCCAAGTAAATCTGATAATTGACTTTTCTCTTTCTGCAAAGTAGGCTGTTGTATTTTGATTGGGATTGATTTTTAAGAGTATATTTTTTCAATTCCATAAAGTTTTGAATTTTCCAATTCTCCATCTGTTGTTGATTTCCAACCTTATTCCATTATTGTCAGAGAAAGTGCTTTGTATGATTTCAATATTTCTAAATTTATTGAGGCTTGTTTTGTGACTCGACATGTAGTCTATCATGGAGAATGATCCAAGTGCAATGGAGAAGACTGTACATCCTGCTGCTTGGGGGTGAAATATTTTGTACATGTCTATTAGGTCTAGTCATTTATCATATTTTTCAAGATCTCTGTTTCCTCATTGATCCTCTGTCTAGATGCTCTATTGTTAAGAGTGGTGTATTGAACTCTCCAACTATTGTAGAGATGTCTGTTTCTTCCTTCAGTTTTGCTAGTCTTTGCCTCACTTATTTTGGGGCACTGTGGTTAGGGACATAAATATTTATGATTGTTATCTCTTCTTGGTAGGTTGTCCTTTTTATTAATTTATAGTGTCCTTGTTTGTCTCTTATAATAGTTTTGCATTTAGAGTCTATTTTGTCCAATATTAGTATAGCTACTTCAGCTCTTTTTCGGTTACTATTTGTATGGAATATCTTTTTCCAGCCTTTCACTTTCAACTGATTTGTGTCTTTGCATCTAACATGAGTCCCTTGTAAACAGTACATAGTTGGGTCACGATTTTTTATCCATTCTGCCAATCTGTGTCTTTTGATTTGAGGGGTTTAATCCATTAACATTCAATGCTATTACTGTAAAGGCTGTACTTACTTAAGCCATTTTATCCTTTGAATTTTATTTGCCATATCATTTTTTTTGTCTCTTTTTATCCTTTTAGTTACCCTTACTGATTATC
Organism: Choloepus didactylus; assembly: GCF_015220235.1. Lineage (NCBI taxonomy): Eukaryota > Metazoa > Chordata > Mammalia > Pilosa > Megalonychidae > Choloepus > Choloepus didactylus. The sequence goes on from NC_051316.1 coordinate 16,857,721, forward strand.
TTCATTTCTTCACAATACTCCAAGCCACTCTCCACTGTCTTCTTTTCAGTCTGCAGGACTCTCTTTAGTGTTTCTTATAGGGAAAGTGTGTTGATAAACAGTCTCAGTTTCTTTTATCTGTGAATATTTAAAACTCACTGTCATTTTTGAAGGACCGTTTTGCCAGATAAAGAAATTTTTGCTGCAGTTTTTCTTTTTCAGTACCTTAAATATATTGTACCACTGCCTTCTTGCCTTCATGGTTTCTGATGAGAATGACACTTAGTCTTATTGTGGATCCCTTGTATGTGATGAATTGCTTTTCTTTTGATGTTTTCTGAATTGTCCTTGTCTTTGGCATTTGACATTCTGATTAGCATATGTCTCAGAGTAGGTCTTAAGGTTTTATTGTGTTTCAAGTATGTTACAGTTCTGGACATGTATACTTATGTCTTTCATAAGAGTTGGAAAAAATTTGGCCTTTGTTTTCTCAAATATTATTTCTGCCCCTTTCCCTTTACTTCTCTTTCTGGAGCACCCACAAATGTATGTTTGCATGCTTTCTGCTGTCATTTAAATCCCTGAGACACTGCTCAATTTTTTCGATTATTTCTTTATGTGTTCTTCTGTCAGATTTCAATTGTCCTGTCTTCCTGTTCACTGATTCTTTCTTCTGCCTGCTCAAATCTGCTGTAGTATGCCTCTAGTGTATCTTTAATTTCATCTATTGTGTCTTTCATCCCTATGAAAGACACAATAGATGTTGTGTCTATGTTTCTTGTTATACTTTCAAATTCTTTCAGCTCACACATTATCTTCTTAATATCCTTTATCTCTTTAGCCATAGTTTCCTCCATCTCTTTGAATTGATTTAGGAAATTTATTTGCACATCTTTGATTAATTGTTCCAAATTTGTGTCTCCTCTGAACTTTTAATTTTTTCCCTTGACTGGGACACATCTTTCCATTTTTTTAGAATGGCTGAGGTCTAGGCATCTGATTGTCTTGATGAGTTTGCTCTGAAGTTCAGTTTCTTCCACTTGTCTAGGGTTGTTGGTTGTCTTTGTGTTAAGGGTCTTCTTTGACACTTTGTCTATATATTAGGATAGCCTGTGTTTAACTTATCAGATTTTTTTCAGCTTTTCTTCATCTGATTCTTGCCCTGGATGTGCAGTACAATTTTTAAGATTGCAATTTTTGTGCAATTGTTTCACCTCCAGGAGAAAGCTTCTTTTCCTCTCTTCCTCCTCTGAGAAACTTGATCTGTTCTGTTTGTTTTTGCTTTGCCTTTACAGATTTTTACTCTCCTGTTGCTTCTAGCTGCTTTTGCTTTGAGGGCAAATTCTGGGAGGAGGGTAACCTTAGAGAGGTCTTTCCCAAGTCAGTATTTCCCAGTCAAAGCAGGGTCAGGGGCCCATGACCAACTCCAAAGTGCCCTGGGGAGGGGACCAGGAAGGGTGCTCAAAGCCTTTTTAATAGCTGTCAAAATATGTGCTTTCCTGACCTGCTCAGCAAATACAGCCCTTCAGCTAAAAGTCTCCCTTAAAAGTCTCCCAGAGCCCTGAGAAATCATTTGACTTTAAATCTTCACCACCTCCACCTCTGTTGAGGGGATGGTTGAAACAATGGCTGACACTGCCTTTATCTGGGGTGTGTTGAAACTCTAGCTCAGAGCTGGGACCCAAAGATCCAAATTCATTAATCAGAAGTCCTGATCAGTGATTCACTGTGTCCACCCGTTTTCTTGAGGAAGAGGATTTTTATGCCTCTTTCTGTCCCCAGTGAGCTAGCCAGGGACTGGACCCTAAGGCAGCCCATTGCATGAGTGGAGGGGATGGGCACTAGCAGCTGCCATGTGGAGAAAGCAGCTCACTTGTTCTTTACCGTAGTTTATTGGCCTCTTCTTCTGCTCTTTCCTGGATGCTGTGGTGTTCCTCCAGCCTCTGGAGCCCCAGAACTATTGTTTCAGTCACTTCCTCTCTGTTTAATAGATGTTTCAGTGGAATGACTAAGTCCTGGAGCCCCTACGCCACCATCTTCCCCCACTTCCCCATCTCCCCCAGAAGTTCTAAATAATGTGTAATCTTTAATCATCTGCCGTTCTACTGTTACTGACAATTGCAGTAAAGTTAAGGCTTTAACTTAAAGAGATGAATGCCCCACACAGCCACTCAGGAAAGACAAACTTGATGGTAAATGTTCCTCAAAGCTGACCTTCAAGCTGACTCTAACCAAGTCAAGCACTTGAATGACAATGATTTGCCTTTCTCATTACTCTAAATCATTTGCATACAGAGCAGTCAGTGGGAGCTGCTGGATGTTATACCCTGCTCCATGGAAAACTGGTAATATGCAAAGCTGGACTTTTTCAAAAGATACAATATGAGGGATTATTTTTTATTTTAATTAGCATTTGTTAGATAAGTGATCTCTTCAGAATTCTTTCAAAGTTCAAGTCCTTCTCCAGTCAAAATAAAATTTGATTGTCAAAAATTCAGCTGAGGCAAACCATTCCATGATGCAGGCACACTTTCTGAGCAAGAACAGATCCTGTGGAGCCACCTTCTTTTCAGAAAATGCGGCATAAGGAATCAGCAAGCATGCTGAGAACATCCCTTTGTGTGTCTGGGTCTTGCATGGCTGGTGCAGACCAATGTGGAACTCATTAGGGGTCTTTATGCTTTTCTGCCTTAGTCTTTGCCACACTACAGTGACTCAGGGAAGTTGTGAGGGAGTAAGTGATTGACTTAATGAAGGAACGAATGATATTGAAAAACTCATGAGGCTGTGAGAGCTATAAGAACAGAGCTACAGGCTTCCCAGGGAATCTCAGTTAATCCTTTGAATTCCTTAAATCAACTTAGATGGTTTCTATGGCACCCCAAAAAGACCCCTGGCATGGTGGCAAGGGCAGCTTTAAACTTAGTGAGGAAGAGGTGAGATCAGACCGGGGGTTGGAGGAATGGTCATGAGGTTACCCCTCTTAATTTGATTTTTCCACAGTAGCTTTTAAAGAATATTCTGTGAGTTTAAGACAAAACAAACAAACAAATAATGCACCAAGTTTTCTCTGATTTGTTGTAAGGTTGCATTCTTTACCTTATCACTTTCTCTATGTTTGTATACAGGCTTTGGGAGAGCATTATGGCTGTAGACTAAGTTCTGCCATTATCCACCTCCAATTTGCCAAATAATTGGCTTGTGTTTTTTCATATGTAAAAAGAGTGGGTTAAGTTAGTTGGTCTCAAGGACTTATATTCTAAAAATTCTGTGATCCTTTTTTTGTCCCCTTAATGTCTCCTTGTTTCCTCAACTAGAATGTAACTTTTGAAGGCAAAGACTGGTTTCCCACACTTTTAAATCCCACATCATTTTACAGCCCCGAACAAAGATGCACTTTTCCCTTGTGTTTTTACTGGATTAGGACATGTCATGGCTTCCAATGAATCCTGGTATTGGGATGATTGGAAAGTTTCACTTCTTTCTAAGGGCAAAAATGTGATTGGGAAGGAAAACTCAACTGATATGGGAGAAGGCAGCAAGCAATCTAAAATAAGAAAATTTAGGACACAGATCAGAATGGTGAAGTAGTTTGGATTCAGGCCACTGCCTTCCACCATCACTAGTATATTCCATGGAAAAATATGCATATTATCACCATCTCTTGCTTTAATTTATATCTATATCTATATCTATCTATATCTATATCTAGCCATCATCTATCTACCTATATCTATTTACCTGTCTGCCTACATACCTATCTACTTATCTATTAATTAATCCATTTTCTGAACACTTGAATGTAGGTTGTGTACATCATACTCCTTGAACACTGCCGTGTACCTTTCCTGAGAACAAAGATATTCATTTATATAACTACTTTACATGCAATTATCAAGTTCAAGAACTTTAACATTGATATAAAGTTTACAGTCTATATTTCCTTTTTCATATGTCCTAATAATATCCCTTTGAGCTTTCTCTCCTCCCTTTTTAGTTCCCATCCAGATCACAAGTTGCATTTAATTGTCATTATCTCTTTAGTTGCTCTTCCTTTTTTTTAAAAAAAAATAATGGGAACAAATATGCAATATAATATAAACTTCCCCATCTCAACCACTTCCAAGCATGTCTTTTAATGGGATTAATCACATTCACAATATTGCATTACTCTAACAAACTTCCATTACTGAAACTATCCTGTCTCTTCAAACAGAAACCCTCCAGCCATTATGCATTAACTCCCCATTTTCCCTGCCCCATTCCTTGGGTACCTGTACTCTAATTTGTGCCTTTATGAGCTTGCATATTATCTGATATTTTCCTTGTAGTTACTATGGGGCTTAATTTAACATCTTACATCTATAGCAATCTCATTCATTTTGATACCAACTTAACTTCAATAATATACACAAGCTATGTTCCTATAGCTCTCAGTCCCTGTTCCTTTATGTAGTTCTTGTCACAAGTTATATGTTTATATATCATGAGTCCAAAACTATTGGCTTATCATTACATTTTATGTCTTTGCCTTTTAGATCCTATAGGAAGTAAAAATCAGAGTTACAAATTAAAAAAAAATGCAAAAAAAATGTGTGGTAGTTTGAAGCTGTAATTATCTCAGAAAAGCATGTTCTTAAAGTGAATCCATTCCTGTGGATGTGGACCCATTGTAAGTAGGATCTTTTATTGACTAAGATCTTAACTTAAGTTGAGATGTGACCCACCTCATTCAGGGTAGGTCTTAATCCTCTTACTGGAGCCCTTTATAATAGGATAAAAGACAGAGAGAAGATAAGACACAGAGAAAGTCAGAGAAAAAAAAAGCCAGAGAAGCTTAGAGAGAAGGGCACATAGAAGCTAAGAGATACAGAAGCTAAAAGAGAGAAACATATTGAAGCTCAGAGAGGAATCCACTGAAACCAGAAGCTGGAAGCAACAAAGCCTGGGAGAGAAGGGCATACCAGATGCCTTCCCATGTGACAGAGGTGCTGAGGATGCCAGCATTCTGATTTCAGAGTCCAGTTATCATCCTGCTGATGCCTTGATTTAGACATTTTCACAGCCTTAGAACCATAAGCTTGTAAGTTAATAAATCTGCATTGTAAAAGCTAACTCATTTTTGGTATATTGCATTTCCTCAGTGATAGCAAACTAAAACATGCTTGTACCTATATTTACCCATTTAATTAACTTCACTTGGGATTTTTATTTATTTGTGTAGCTTCAGTCAATTGGTGGTGTTTACTTTCAATCTGCAGAACTACCTTTAGCATTTCTTGTAGGGTCAGTCTAGTGGTAATGAAGTCCTTCAACTTTTGTTTATCTGGGAATGTGTTAATCTCTCCCTCATTTTTGAAAGATAGTTTGCCAGATACAGAATTCTTTATTGATGGTTTATTGTTTTCAGCACTTTAAATATGTCATCCCACTACCTTTCTGTCTCCATGGTTTCCAAAGAGAAATTGGAATTTAATCTTATTGAGACTCCCTTGTATATGACACATTGCTTCTCTCTTGAGGCTTTCAGTTCTTCCTTTATCTTTGGCATTCTACGGTTTGATTATAATATGCTGCAGTGTGGGTCTATAAGGGTTCACCCTGTTTGGAGTTTGTTGAGCATCTTGGATGTTTATATTCATGTCTTTTGCTAAATTTGGGGAGTTTTCAGCCATTATTTCTTTGAATATTCTCTCCATCCCTTTCACTCTTTCTTCTCCATCCAGGACTCCCTCAATGCATATATTGGCATTCTTGATAATTTTCCACAGGTTCCTCAGGCTCTGTTTACTTTTCTCCATTCTCTTTTCTTTCTGCTCCTCAGACTGAATGATTTCAATTGTCTTCTCTTCAAGTTCTCTGATTCTTTTTCTGCCGGCTCCAATCTGCTGTTGAATCCCTCTAGGGAATTTTTAATTTCTGCTACTGTGGTCTTCAGCTTTGTTTGGCTCCTTTCCATAAATTACACCTCTCTATTGATATTCTCTTTGTGTTCATCTATCATTTTCCTGATTTCCTTTAGTTCTTTGTCCATGTTTTCCTCTAGCTCTTTTAGCATATCTAGAACTTTTTCCTTTTTAAGTTTTGTTTGGTATGTCCCAGGTCTGGTCTTCTTCAATGATAGATTCTAATACTTTAATCTTCTCCTTTGCCAGGTCATCACTTCCTGTTTCTATGTCTTTTTTGTGACCTGTTGTTGAAACACGGACATTTTGATATTTTTATATGTTATTTTTGGAATATAGACCCTAAAGTGTCTGTTCCTTAAGTTTGTATCCAGATAGTATTTTTTTTTCAGAGCTTTCCTTGATTGTCAGGAGCTACCCACCCCCACCCCCCACCCTCCCAAAAATAAGAAAAAAGAAAAAGAAGAAACACCTTTTCTAGTCTTTGCAAGTTGACCTGTGCCAGTGCTCTCCTTCAGGGCTTATCTATACAACGAATTTGGAGACTACCTCCAGGCCAAAGTGTAGGAGCATCCCTGATCCTTTGGATATATGTATCTTGTCTTGGGTATGCATAGGTGTCCCTATACATACCCTCATTTACATAATTTTGATCACTCCCTCTTCCCTAGGAAACAAGTTCTTCACAGTCCTGGGCACTGCATTGCACATTCTAAAGCCAACAACCTCTTGTCGCAGGGAACACAGCTTGACTGCTCTCCCACAGCATCCTGTAAGAGAGTTCTGAGTTGCCTTCTGCATGCATGGAAAGTTCTGGAATGGCAAGTCCCTCAGGTCACCACCAGGCAGATTCGGCCAGACATAACATTCTCCTAGTATGCACAAAATTGTTACTCTTCCCCCTTTAGACCTAGGACCACAGATCTGTACTGGGAGCATGGATTGACTCTGCACTTAGCTAGTGAGGGGTGGGGGAGAGGCCAGTCAGGTCACCAGGCAAGCTACTTTTTAAATATTATTTTTCTTGAATTGGTCCTCACCCTATTACTGACATCCTTTAACTGTTTTCTGGAGCTTGCAGAAAGATATTTCTGCCAGTTTTTGCTGGTCTGTGTGGTGGTGGTGGTGGTGGTAGAGCCCTGAAGCATATCGTTCTGCCATCTTGAATAAAGCAGTATTTTCCATTAATTTTTTTTGGGGGGGGAATAATATAGACATTTATTATCAAATTAAATGAAGCATAATCATGAGGCTTTGATAAAACATATTCCCACTAAACAACTGATAAAATCTTTCAGAAAATATGTTTAAGGAAATCTCTGCTCTGTTTGGATTTAATTTTTTTAATTTAGTTTTCTTTACTCTTGTTTATTTATTGAATAAACACTTATTTGTTGAGTTGCAAAGATTAACAAGATAAAATTCCTTCCCTCATGGAATGTATCCTGTTTTGGTTTGCTAAAGCTGACGAAATGCAATCTGCCAGAAATGCATTAACTTTTATAATGGGAATTTATTAATTAACTGACAATTTCCAGTTCCTAGACCATGAAAAATTTCCACATTAAGACATCAACACTACAATACCTTCTCTGAAGATCAGCTACTGGTGAGCTTGGGCTCTTCTGTCAGATAGCAAAGCCACAGGCAATGTCTGCTGCTCCTTCTCTCCCAGGTTTCATTGCTTTCAGCTTTTGGCTTCAGTGGCTTCCTTTCTGTTTTCTGTGTGTCCTCTCTCAGCTCCTCTGGGGGCTTTTTCATTAAATTTCTCTGGGCTTTTTTCTAGCTTTTATCCTCTTAAAAAGGACTCCAATAAGAGGACCAAGACCCACCCTAAATGAGGTAGGTCTCACCTCAACTGAAATAACCTAATCAAAAGGTCCCATGTATAATAGGTCCACACCCACAGGAATGGACTAAAAGAAAGTGATCCTTCCTGGGGTGCATGCATCCTCCAAATCACCACACACTGTCTAGTGGGGAAGGTAGAAAGTAAATACCTACTTTAAAGCAGTGTATTAAGGGTTATGAAAAGTGACCTGAGGAGTCCCAAGGGAAGAATAGATAATCAGAAGGCAAGGGAAGAGAAGATATTTCAGACTGATGGAAAAACCATGGGCATGGACTGAATCATGACCCACTTAGAGAACTGGAAATAGTTCTGTATGTGTAGAAGGCAGAGGTGGCTGCAGAGGAGTCCATTACCTTTAATTGTAAACATTATGAGACATGAAGCATTTCATTCCAGCCCAAGATATCCAACAATTTTCACATATAGAAAAACATGTCAATTGAATAATGAAAACAAGTTATGTAAGTAGTAAACAATCATTTGAAAGCAAATAGAGTTTGAAATTGAAATATAATTTGTGGAAGCTCTGTTCTCAATAAAGGAGGACAAATTTTTTTTAAACAATATTTCAGCATTTTCAACTCTCTTCCTGCACTTAAAAATAAGGTTATAGCACAGAAAAACATACTTTAGGGCAAAATAATTTGTAAACACCAGAATGCCTCAAAGCAAGTGGAAATAGTATATACCAACTGACAAGTGAAGGAGTCACAGAGATTCTGCCTCTTTGCCCCCAACCTTGGCATTCATACAAAGCAAGACTTTTGGTTTCTTCTAACATGGAGTGCCATCCAAATTTTTTCCACATGATATTCTCTGACAGGAAACTGGTATCAACAGAATTGATGGGTTGTATATTTGCTTGAAAATGCAAGGTCAAAATATCACTCCTTTTATATTAAAATATCACTGCTTTTATATTAGTTGAGTGTTTGGAGGTGAAAAAGTCATATCAATAAACAATGTCATTGTCTGTAAGGTGGTCTGACTTTCTTGGAGTCATAAGTGAACAGTTGTGTGTTAAGTCTGTATGTGGAAAAGTGCCCTGTGACACCTGAAGTAGGAAAGCATGGGGGCTAAATATATTGAGTGCCTACCAGGGGTAATATTGGAGAACAGGACCCTGGATTTGTGGTTCTAACTCCAACTGGAGGTGGTTGACTATCATTCTTGGCAAAGACCTGCTTCTCTGTAAGGATGGGTAGGTTTAGCTCACAAATTCTGTAATGTTTTTAATTGGTTGGTTTTTCTTGGTCAGCAGAAAACTCAGAATCTATCTGTGTCCATTTTAATGACTTTGGAGGCTCTTATAGCACATCACTCAGCACCTCAAGTTCCTGGCCTTGACTTCATGTTAGTGCTTCCTTTCCCCTTCTTTCTGATTGCTTTACATTTGTGTCCTGACCCATTATTTTGAATATGTTTCCTTAAGCTTCTTTGATTCCCTTTGGAATTGGTAAAACAGACCCAAACCCTAACGGAGAAGTCTCTCTCTTTAGAGAAAAAACTTTTCATTAATTAGCAGAAGTTAGTATTATCTGTGGAAAGCAGTGATAACAGGAAGTAGCTGTGTATACTTAGAATGAGTAATTAAACATCATGGCTGAAAAAGAAATGACTAGGAATAGCAAAATGCAAGCTATTTTCAGGACACAGCAGAAGTTGCTGAATTTGTAGAGTAAGACCATAATCTGCATTAAGCAGGGAAAAATTCTAGTTATGTAAGACCAAAGGCTTGTCAGTGCCATCTCTGTCTACTCAGCAGAAATATTCTAAAATTTCCCTTTGACTTGAATAATCTTCCTTATTCACTTCCCAGCATAGTCAACACAGCCTGGTGAGAATCTAAGTGTCTTGCATTAGCCCTGGAACTTACCCAGAGGCTTAGACCACTAATGTTATTCCATCCAGGGACAACATCTCTAGCTGCCTCTCTTTCCCATTTTGTTTTTATCAATGCCAGCCATTTCTTCCCCCAGTTGGATATGAAATATTCCTCCCGACCTCAGCAGTGCCCCGTCATCCTGGAGGCCTGTGCATTGTGGTGGGTTCCACAAATCCCCATAGGAACGAGCCCCCAGAATGTTGAATGGGAAGGTGGGAAGGACTTGGGGAACCAGGAAGATCAGATGAAATAGGGGTGTGTCACATAGAAAGGAGACATCTCATTTCACATTGTGCTCCTCACTTTGACCTTTCAAGGCTTACTCACTCACACACAATCTGACAAAGCAAGCCTGACTAGCAACAGCATGAGTGTCTTTCAAGGGTGTCTGTAAGTCATACGTAAGGATTGCTCTTGTCCCGTGTATCTACAGGACAGAGATGACCTGGGAGGGAGTCCTATTTAGTTCCACGTGAGGAAAAGCTTTCTCAAGTGACAGCACTCTTACCAACAATGACTGGACAATCTTACAACATGGTGTGCAACTTTTGCAGAAGATATTTAGGGAAGGGTGTTGAGGGAATTCCTTCTAAAGGTGAAATAGATAACCAAATGACCTCAAATTTCCTTCTACGATGTTTAAACTTGATTCTGTACAAATATTTACAAACAAAAAAATTAAACCATTGCAACAATTATTTTAATAAACAATGGAGACCACTAGCAGGACCAAACTTCAATGATGACAAACAAAGGCCTTAAAATATATTTGGGAAACAATGGAAAGATAATCTTCAAGATAGACCCTTTAAAAAAAAAAAGAGAAGTTGAAGGTATAAAATAGAGTCTCTCCCCTTCTATTGGTTTTGTCCTAGTGAATATAACTTTTGATACCAAAATTTTCAGTAGAGTATATGTGCTTTATGATTTACTTTTAGTTGGTTTCCCGAGAAAATTATGACAATCATTCTAAAATTGGAACATTTGAAAGTATGGTATTTTATTACAACTTGTGGCTAAAACTGTTTTCCTTGGGAAAATATTTCTGATTTTATCTTAGAAATCAGTGCAGAAATACGGTTTAACTTACTGAAATTTGCTTTGCCGGCATTTCAGAGCAAAGCTAATCCCAAAAGCCAGTCATAGAATTCCTGTATCTCAGCATCAGCACCTGGAGACAATCTGATAGACATCAAATGCCTCACCTGTGGGATGTCTCAGTCTTGGCAGCTTTGATGGCAGCTGAATCATACACTATCTATGCAACGTGGACCAAAAAAAAAAAAGCTAATGTACAGCTTCCTTCAGATGTGAATACTTTCTCACCCCTTACAAAGCATCAAGAATGAACTTGGGTTTTCTTTTGAATAATTTTGTGTGTCTCTTTTGGGTGCTGGGAGAAGGAAATGATTTGGGGAGAGAGGGTAAAAGTAAACCATTCAGAGCCTCTAAAATATTCTGAATTAATGCTTTCTTCATCCAGGATATGCTGGTATTTCAAGGAGACCAATCCAATCAAAAATCCTTCCAAATTGAAGGATGTAGTTGGGCAGACCTGTGGCTACCCAACTGTATTAGTCAGAGTTTTCTAGGGAAACAGAACCAACAGGAGAAATCTATAAATATGAGACTTTATAAAAGTGTCCCACACAACTGTGGGGATGCACGAGTCCAAATTCCGTAGGGCAGGCAGCGAGCTGGCAACTTCAATGAAGGTATTTGATGAACTCCCCAGGAGAGGCTGGCTAGCTGAAGAAGTAAAAGTTCCCTCACCTCTTCCTTAAAAGTCTTCAACTGATTGGATTAAATCCAGCTGATTGAATTCTCTCATTGCAGAAGACACTCTCTTCATTTATGTAATTAGCCACAGATGCAATCAATTGACTGATGATTTAATAAACCAGCCTTCTGGTTTATTAACCAGCCACAAATGACCTTGCAGTAACTGCTAGGCCAGGGCTTGCTTGACCAGACACCTGGGTACCATCACCTGGCCAAGTTGACACTAGAACCCAATCATCACACCAACTTAACATCATCTGAAGTGCAACAGAGTCATCAAGAGGTGAGGAACCATCAACCCAGGTGGAGGTGGCTCAGGGTGCCTCACTGTCCGACCTAGGAAACATTCGAGGAACAGGATAAGAGATTTGATTTTTGGACTATAAACCTCAAGCAAAGAAGATTTGAGTCTAAGGTTCAGGCATGGTTATCTGTCAGTGTAACACACTAATGGATATTATAATAGCACAGAAACCTTAATATGAAGCATTTCATTTTCTCATTTGATTATTATTAAAGACCAGCTTCATATTAGAATACTAATTAATCTCTCAGAAAAATTAATTTGGTGAAGTGATTGCTGAATATAGAAATAGTGATTGGCATCACAAGGTGCCTGGCTGGGGATCAAGCACCTTGAACCAAGGGACAGTGACAGCATCACCTATGTTTTTGTGCCCAATCACAGGACCTAGGCATGTCGTGGGTGGCCAAATTTACAGCACAAAGTGTGAAAAATACCAGAATGAGTGGTTGAGATATCAAATGCATATTAGTTTAGAGAAGGAAGTGATTGGAACAGGCTGAGGTTTAAAAAAAGATTGCATTTGAAAAATCAATGGGAATTAAATCACAGAATCTCAAAATTTCTGGGTGGAAGGCTCTGGAAACCTTATTTGTTCTGGGTCCCACCTGGTGGGTATTCAGTCCATTTAATTTAAGATAAAATTTTTCTTCATGTAGCTTCACCCATTGAAACTTACTCTGCCCCTTGGAATTTTATAAATAGAATGATATGTCTGGATGACAGTCATTTAAATATTTGAACCAAGAAATTATATCTCTCACTCACTCTCTGCAGGCCAACATCTTTGGTTTCTCCAAATTTGTCCATATGGCATGTTGTTGAGATGCCTCATCACCTCCTTGTCTCCCTCTGGGTGAGTTTGCCTCTGTGTGTCAGAGCGTGGCCATTCCTAGAACTGAACACTCTCACAAGAGGACTGACTCATTTGAAGCAGAGAAGGATGCTTGTCCTTCATGGCCATATCAGTAGATAGCAATATGGTGGCCTTCACACAGCTAGGAGAGCTATGGGCACCAGTCTTGAAGGTTCCCAGGTAAATAGTCTGGTGGGGCTGGGTGTATTATGAGCTCTTGACCAAACTTTCTGCCTGGCACTTCACATGGGTTATCAGTGGTGTGTTTTTCAGTATAAAAAGCAAGTGCAGCCTTTTATCCTTCTCGTTCCTGTAAAGTGCTTCCTAGCACAGTAAGAAAATCTTTGCCGTGAAGACTGTTCTTGCCCATTGAGGCATGTCTAGTCTATTTGCGAGGGAATTGGGAACATTACAACTCCTGGCTTCCCTTATGTCAGGCACCAGACTGGTTCATCTCAATGCCCTGGGACCTTTCAACCCTCCAAGTGTGTCTTACTCAATCCGCCTCATGGTGGATAAGACGGGCTTTGTCAAAGGCTTGCCTCGTTTGCCACTTCAGAGCATCGAGTCTGTTGACATTGCAAAATAGCATAAGGATTCAACAACAGTCCTTTTCAGAATGTTCATCATGAATGGACAAAGCACAAGTCCTAAATGGGTCAAGCAGCTGCCCTTGGAGAGTTTTCCGGGTGAGAAATCCCATCTGTTTATTCAGCCTTAACATGACCTCCATTCCGTCCTCCTCTGCCCGATTGCTCATTCAACTGACGCAAACAGACAAAGGCAACTGGAGAATTCCCTTCTCTCATTTTGTTACCATGCAGCTCCAGTCCTGTGATGGGGTCTGCGTGGGAAGTTTTTTATGATGGGATCTGACACTATCCCATTCCATTGCATTGAGTATGAATAGTCTACTAACTTGTCCATTGTTGCAGAAGGCAGAGATCAACGGGCTAAAACCAGAGATTAAAAAACAAAGGCATTAAAACCTTCATGCAATATTTTGCATCCCTCCCAGTCCTATCTACAGGGCCTCACTGAAGCTGGCTTCTGTTCGGCTCTAGCAGCATGCAAGGGATTGGGAGAAAACATCTGTAGAGGATTTGCTGTGCCCAGGGAGAGGGGCTTCGCTGTCCTGGGGAGGGCAGTATGAGGCATATTGCTGTTCTGCAGGTCAGTGGGGGAGGCAGGGGATGGGGGACAATTCACATCCTCACAATCAAGGGGCCATTTCTGGGGGGAAGCACCGGAGGGTTTGCAATGCACAAGCTTCATCTGGGAATGTGATGAATGCATCATCACTTCATGTAGCGAAATCTTCTTGCAATTAATTTGTCCAGAAGAGAGTGTCAAGGAGATTGAGATTCTCAACAAGTTTTCATATTAGCCCAGAGTCGATATTCCTTTAAAGAACCAAAGGGCAAAACTGTGGCACTTGGATGATGAGCCACAGAGCCCTGGTGAAATGGTTTTCTTACAGTAAATTATATATAAATTGGTGCTTTTTCTGCAATAAACATATAAATAGGCAATTCATGCCAGAAATGAAAACATATAGGATCATAGGTCTGCTTTATTTGAAATTAAATGAATTCATATTAAAACAAAAGATAATTTAATTGAATTTTTTTTTTAAATTATAATACTTGAGTTGATAATCATGTGGAAAAAAGACCTCTATCATATATTGCTGGTGGGAATATATTTGGTACAACAATTTTGGAGGACAATTTGGTAGCACATCCCAGAATCCTTAAATATTTTTATATCATTTGACCCAGAAGTTCCACACCTAAAAATTATCTTGAGGAAATCAATACGAATGTGAACAAAACTTCAGCTCTAGGGAAGTTCATGGTTGATAATTCCAATGTTCAGTAAATTATGGTATATCCATGTAATGGAATATTGAAAATGATGATGTGGAAGAGAAAATGTGTATGTATAGCCAAGAAAACTCAAGAACAAAGCTAAATGAGAGGGATTTGTTTCATGAAGACATACGACAAAGCTCGAGTAATTAAAACAATGTGGTGTTGATTAAGGAATGATAGATACATAAACAAAATAAAAAGACTGCATAAATAGAACCATCTGTATATGGAAATTTTGTCTGATCAAAAAGTGATATCAAACAGTAGGAAGAGGACTGTTTAGTCTATGGGGATAAGTGATTATCCACTGAGACCCTTAGCACATTCCCAAAAGTAAACTCCAGATTCCATTAAAGAGGGGAAAACCATTGTAAACAAAATAGACAGGAATATAGGAGAAAAAACTTAGTCCTTTGAAGGTAAGGAAGGATTTCCTAAGATAGAAGCAAAGCTAGAAGCTGTGGTTGAAACAGGCTCCATGTTTCCCCAATTATCCCACATTTCTTCTGGCTCACAGACTACTACATTTCCCAGCTTTCCCTGCGTCTGGGCAGGAACATGTAAGTGATTTCTGACAGGTGGAGGATAGGAGAAACAGCACAGTCCATACCAACTCTGGGCAGTCTTGCCTACTCTCTCCCATTCATATGGTTGAAGCGAAGGATTCTGGGATGGCAGAGACACAATTTGAAAGAACCCCAGATCCCTGAGTCACTGCAGGGAGGAGAGCACTCGAGATAGGTTGCTGGGCTGGAAACATCTGCTTCAGAAATAAAAATAATTGCTTGGTGTGTCAAGCCACTGAGATTTTGGATTTTATATAGGCCTCCATAGCATATAACAGCCTACCAGGACTAACACAGGAAAAAAAAATGAAAAGATTGTCAGTTTTGGTCACATGAAAATTTAGAACTCAAGTGTAACAAAATATATTATAAACAAAGTTAAAAGACAAGTAACAGATTGGTAAAAAAAAAAAATTGCAACGGATGAATTGGTAAACAAAATGTGATCTTACAAACTAATAAAAAAAAAAGGAAAACAATTCAATTGGAAAAGAAGCAAAGGGTATAAAAAGTATATTCACAGGAAAAAGTAAATGAAAAGATGCTCAACCTCATTTCTAATCATAAAATGAAGCAAAAATAATCCACTATTTGCTTAATCCATTGAGAAAAGTTTTTTAATTGATAACTTATGAGGTTTTGCAAATATAGAGAGAAAAAGACATCTAAGTGTTGTTTTGGTTTTGTTCAGCATGTAAAACATGCTGCCCTTGAACACAATTTCACTTCTCAGCGACTCCAGTAAAGGAGAAACTTAAATAATTTATGATATTTCCATACTTGGAATACAAGGTAATGGTGTAAAAAAGTTCTCTAACCCAAACTGTTACATGAAATACTTTGCAAAGTTATTTGTACAGAATGGTTCCATTTATGTAACATTTTCAGTTAAATATATGTATCAGAAATCTGTAAAGAAATACAAAGGGTGTGGAGGAAGAGCCATCAAATGGATGAGGAGGGAACCAGGATGGAGAAGGGGGTGCTATGGGTCTATATACTGCTGGACTATTTGAATTTTGCTAAAATAATCTGATTATGTATCACTTGTATAATTTTTAAAAAATCAAAGAACCCTCTAAACTTTAATGAAAAAATGTCCCAAAGTAGACAAATTGATATTAAAATGATAATTACTAAAACCATGTAGAAAACTTCTTCTGATGTGATGTAAAAAAGTAGTAAAATTTACAGATAAACTGTGATGGTTAAAGGAAGTGTTTGCCTAGAACAAAACTGGGGGGGAAATACTGCAGGGTCTTGTCTGACTTTATAAATCTATTTTCTAAACTTTTATTCAAGTATTAGGAGGCAGTTTCCTCCTCCCACATGCTGTTTCTTGGAAGGGGAGCAGAGATAAATGTAAATGTTTATGTAAATGCAAATGGTAAATGTTTAACAACCCTCTGAGTGCGGATTGTAGCACCTGCCAATTACCATGGCTCAACAACTCCCACTAGGGCTGATTGCAAGCTACCACCGCAATGTTAACCAGCTGGCAAAATTCCTGGCAATTTAAAAATAGGAGCAGGCTCTAGCACACCACTGGAGCAGGTGTGGGTGAGTAGTGTCCTCCAGTGATGTAGGGAAAGGGACACAGGTTGGCATGAAAACATACATGATAGAAGAGATGGTCAATGTTAGCAAGAAAGACTTGGGTGTTACATCTTGATCTCTGAAGAATTTCCAGCGAAGCATAGAACCTGAAGAACTTCCTCTGGCCCCTACAAATCTCTCCCATCGAGGGGGAAACTGTGCAGATTTGTTTGACTGAGATTTGGAAGGGTGGTGGGAGGAAGGAAGGGTAAAAAAGCCAGAGGGGCTTTAGGAAGCCAAGCATGAGAGACCAGACAGGAAGGCTCCACTGGGTCCACCCAAGGTGGACTAGTAAGTGAAGATTAATGGAGGATTTAATCCTCTAGACAGAATATAATCACAGACCTCTGAAAGGGTGAGTACAGAGAATGAAATCTAGACATTTTTTCTGGACAGCTGTCACCTCAGCTCATCCCGGCACCCTTAGGATAGAAGCAAGGTGGGAGGAGAGTCCATGAACCATGAGAAAGTCACTCTCTTTGCAAAAGTGGGATGAGGGCTGTGGAAAAGAGGACCACCTCTGAATGGAATCTTAAGCCCCAAGACTTCTGTGGCACCATCTAGAGTCTAGGACGGGCAGTGGTCATTGTGTAAGCACCACATTATGGAACTCGAGATAGAATAACAGTCATTCTTGGAGTCCATATGAATCGGTGATTGTAGTCAACATGAGAAATCTGGAAAAGGCAATACCTGCATGGACTACTGAACACTGAGCAAACAGATTTAGGTAGACAGATACCCATGTCCCAGCTTTGGGGTTCAGCAGAGTGCCTGGTGGAGGCGCTGTGGTTTACAGGGTTAGAAAAGGAAAAAGACAATCTCCATTGCTTCTTGGACATGTATTCTCCTGTTTTCCCGTTTAAGAAGTTGGCTCAGGGCCGCTCTGGAGTGTCAGCTAACCTAAGCAGCTCATGTGGAAAGTGGCGGTGCCAACACTTGAAAGACCTGAATAGAATACTTAGACAAGTAGGAGGGATAATATTTAAAAATATTTTTTCAGATCTATCTTGTGAATGTTTTTGCCCTGAAGATTCTCAGCCTTCAAAGCAATGGAGAAACTGTGTTGGAGAAAGGCCCAGACCTGGCTAGAATCAGTCATCATGGATGATGATGATTATGATTTTGAGTTCACATCAAGACAATAAGCTGGGAGCCAGCTATTTTGAGACAGAAAGGATAGGCTACATCCACTTAATGTGTCAAGAGCTAAGCTTGGTGGACTACTTTATAAAATCTTATGTGTAGGAGATTCCAACTAGAAAAAAAAGGGACAGGGTATTCCCTCCTTGTCCTTGTGCCTTATAGGAGAAAAGAAAGAGGGAGAGGGAAAGCACCTCTTTGTGCAAGGAAGCAAAGAGACAAAGGCAGATAGATGAGTCATATTTCAAATTAAAAACGGGAGTTCAACTGTGAAAGATCTGAAGCAAATATGACAAAACATTATCCTTTATTAAATCTGGGTGGTGAGTACATGGGTGTCAATTATAATTGATGTGTTTCAAAATGTCCTAATTTAAACTATGAATCACATAAAGAAAACAACTCTGCAAATTCACCATATTAATGCATTACATCCAAGGGGGGAAACATCTAATATTTATAATTCTGAAAATCTCCCTATGACACTATGCATATATAAACCAATTCTGCTGCAATGAGGTAAAGCAAGCTGGTAAGCAGCTAGGTAAAAGCGATATCTCAATTACTGCTTGCAAAGAAGTTTGAACCTGAACTTTGTATGTCCAACATTGTTCAAATCAGTTTGCATGGACTAGAAGTGAGAGGGAGCTGAGAGTAGGGCTTTAGGCACAAACGTGAGGCTGGACGTCCCATCAGTGCTCCCAACAGACAAGAGGAGTCATGCAGGAAGCTTTGATGGAGTCCATGTGCCCAACTCCTGAGTGCAAGAACTCTCTGAGGGTCAGTCGTCAAAGCAAACATCCTGAGACTACAGAACATGGGCTGAGGAGCAAAGCCATCTGGAAATCCTAATATGGTCAACGGGGGGTCTGCTGGTGTGCTCTGTTGGTAATTTGTGTGCTTAAAAAAAAAGTCACCCCTATTAATTAGTCAATCACCATAGCCACAACACACAGAGATGACTGACATGGAGAAGAAAGGGTGTGTGCATGTGTGTGTCTGTGTGTGTATGCATGTGCACACATGCATATTGGAAAATCATTCTTTCACACATTTCCTCTTCTTCATTCCCTACCCACTAGTTTTGACATAACAGCTCCAGTGTTCCTTGCTGTTCAGCTTTCCATCTTTTTCCAGGGTTGGACAACGCCAATTTGAGTGGCACATGCAGAATTAGAGGAAATGAAACTGTTACTTTTTCTATCATGGAATTGGATAGAGTTCAAAATGGCTCACAAGGAGAATGGATGTTTTCTTTCTTTCTTTCTTTCTTTGGTAGTTTCCATTTGAGAGTAAGTAAACATAAATATTTGTTTTGACTTGATTTGGTTTAGGGCTTAAAATGTAGTTGAAATAAAAGTCAGGGATTTACTTTTGTGATAAGGAAAAAAGAAAAGATGCTAATTTACAGGGGCACATAGTCTCTGTTATCACCACCCTCACCATCACCAACACAAGGGAGAGGGAGAGAGAGGGCAGAGAAAGATTCTTGGGTCGGATCCCTGATCTTTTGCTGTTGATGGTGTTTTTCAATAGAATCCAGGGGAAATGTGGAAAGAGGAAAACTGAAGGAAAAAAACATGCACATACACAAAATAATGCAAAGCAAAACAAAATTAAAAACCCAACTCTAAATGGAAACCAGGAAAGATAAAGATCTGAGAAAGGAAGGGAGAAAAATAGGAGCCTGTTTGGGCTGGGTTTGGTAGAGTTTGAGGGAGCTTGGAGTGAAAAAGGAGAAAATCTTTGGGGAAACTCAGGTGTGACCAAGACATTTCAAATGTGAGAGATGGAGAACTTTTAAGAAGTTTTTGAGTAACATGATTGAACTCTCCTTTTGTAATTTTCAATAGATTGTAGTAAAGTGTTGACTTTCTTTTAAATTATTTTGTGGCTGAATAAATTTTTTTAAATGTTACATTCTGCTGAGGTGGGATCATAAGATGGCTAGGATGCATTTAATTTTATTTCAAATCATCAGCATTTATTTAGCTCTCTTCACATGAAGATGGAGGAACTAGGCATTGTAGACGGTTAGAAAACTATTTTTTTAATGTCAACATTGGCTGCAGCAAACAATTAGCAATCATCATTGAATCCTGCCTCTCTCCCACTTCCTAACTCTAGGCAGGTATTCAGTTCCACCTGGTCTCTTTCGAGCTGGCCCACATTTCTGGATCATTCACCATTTTCATTGACCCTCAGAGCTGACCCAACGTTGCATCCTGCTCAAACTAGCACCTCTACCAATTTACCATGGATGCAGACTCAGGTACACGAATTTCTTTAAACTGCTGCTCTGTGCTTTTTCTCCCCTCTTCCCACATCCTCCTATAGTGCCCTGTTGTCTATCGAATTATAAAAATACCATGACATGGTCACCATAGAAATGATAACGATAGCTAATAACACAGAGTCCCCACCATGTGCCATGCACAGATTCTCCCACCTGCCCTTACAGTTGGTGCTATTTTCATCCCCATTTTACTGTGGGAAACTAAGGCACAGTATGGTTAAATAACTTGCCCAGAATTGAGGAGGAAGAGCTCAACTTTGAAAATAGGCACTGTGGCTTGAGATTCCACCACCTTTGTTTCATCTCATACATCCCCCCACATAAGCTCTCTGCTTTCCTTACAATGCCCCAAACACTCTAAACAGTTTTCTTTGTGGTGACTTTATTCATATTATTCCCCTTGCCTGAATGTATCTCCTCCTTTTCCCCCATTTATCTGAGGCTGGACTTGAAGCACATTCAACCCAGCCTTCTCCAGTGCCTTCCAGTGGCTTCTGCTCAGTAGATATTTCCTCCTCAAAGCAATCTGTCTTGAGTGTAAATTACCTTGTAGACACAATTGTCTTTCCATGTCTATATTCTTTCCTTATCCAGTCTGTGAGATTCTCGAGGCCAACACCCATGTCCTTACACCCATTTTATTTTTAACATCTTGTGCAGAATGTGTCACAAAGCAGTAGTTGTACACAGAGGTTGTTTTGGAGGGAGCTGGCACTTAGCTAAATAATCTCCAACCTCTGATATTGGATAATTGTCCTTTTTCTCTATCTTATCCAAAGTATTATATAAAGAGTTATATAAAGTTCCTTTCCAACAAGATTGCCACCTATAACACTGTCCTAAGTAGAAATTCTGGAGACATGACTAAATAGCAGGTATTTATGACAATACTTGACTGTATCCATCCAGTTGTTGAGTAGTGACAAAGTCCTCAGAACTGTGCTAATAGCAACATGATGCAATAATAGCGCAGTAAGCATGGGGAAACTGCCTTTATTATAGAGTTTACATTTTAATGGAGGAGACACATAATGTAGGATGATCAGTGCCTGTGATGGAGAATTACAGGTTACTAAGGGAATATGGTGGAGGAAACCCCAAACATGGCGTATCACAGAAGATATTTTCACAGAAGTGACGTATAAGCTGAGTCCCTAAGCACAAGAAGGAAGCTACTATATCAGCAGTTGGGTGGGCACAGTCTATTTTCATGTATGCACAATGGATAGGGGCTAGAAAAACTTGTTAAATCCATGGAATGGAGGTCTCTGGTAATCACACACGGCAAAGCAATGTCCAAGTGACTCCAAAAAATAAAGATTTGAAAGCAAGTAGGTTTCTTTGTTTTTGTTTTTGAGAGGTGGGGAGGTGAATCTAGGAAGCACTGTGAGGGGTGTGAAAGTGCGATAAGGAAGAGAAAAAAAGCCAGTAAAGTGTATGTTAATGAGCAGAACATCTCCATGGGCAACTGGAGCTCAAGCCCATTGGAGACCACATAAGCGACTGTATAGAGCATGCCTCAGAATTGTCCCACTGGAGGGCAGGAAGCTGGGTCGAGGGTTGCTCCTGGGATGATGTCTTCCTGGCATTTACAGCCTGCCCTACACATGTGCTGAGCATGCGTCTGCATCCAGAGAATGACCTCAGGCAGAAAGCTACAGAAAACCAGAGCCATGCAGGGAACTGTTGCAGGCAGCCTTTCGGATAGGACAAGGGCACTGCCTTTATCTACTATAGCCAGTTACTCTTTCCCATTGCTCTGCTTACTCTCTGGTTGATGTTTATCATAGGCTGTTATTGACACGTTATTTATGTATTATTATTAATTTTGCTCACTGCTAAATCTCAATACCCAACACTGTACCTGGTGCATAGTGTATGTTTAACAGATAAATGCAACTCCCTTGAGTGTTGCTGATATCTTCAAGACCTGTCAATGCATCTATTGCATCCCACAGCTGCCTTTCCTAGAGGTTGTTCCCTGTGCCCTCGTTTCTACTGGAGCCAGCAATGGCTTGGCTACCCATGGCTTCCCTGCAACCCCTGGTTTCATCTTTTGACCTGAGCTGCCAAAGAGATCTGCTGTAGGTACCCCAGGTTCCCAGGAGCCAGGTGATTCTTGTATCTCTTCAACAGCTGCACACCTGGGCATTCTCTCTGCACCCACTTCTGACACTGGCTCAGTGCCCCCAGACCCCTATTAAGTCCTGAGCCCAGTGAACCCCTTTCAACTAAAGTCAATGTTTCTATTTGTACCAGATCCCATTTAGGCACCCACCTAGATTTGCTCATCCATTATTGTAACCCTCCAGGAAGATCCCCTGGCAACAACTAAATTCTCACAGACTATGAAGTGGAGATTTCTCTCTTTCTTAAGGAGAAAGGCTTGTTGAGCTCCATTGCTGTCATGTGGTGGGGTCATTTGTTTGTGGCATTAGAGGTGATAGTACCCCCCTCCTGGGGCTTCTCAGTTGTCCCCGAGGTCCATGATGCTGTAGAATAGCTCAGCACCCATCCTAAGACATTGGCTTCTCTGGACGGGTGGGCAAGGTGGCTCATGGCCAGAGGGAAGGCTTGAAGAAATGCTAGTTCAGCCCCTAGGTGGTGGCTTACACCGGGGATACCCTTGCAGCTGCTGGAGGAGGAGCCTGGTGGTACAACTCGGTGGTGAAGGAGTTGGTACTCCATGCAGTGACTGTTGACCAGTGAGAGACGGGAGCCAGTGGAAATGTCCTTCCTCCTTCCTCCCCTGATGGACTGTTTAGGGAGGTGGTTGTCTCGGGCAGCTTCCTTGGAAAGCATCTGGAGAATTAGAGACAACAGTTATGCTGCTATTGGGGATTGAATTAGGTATCCTAGAAAAATATATTCTTAATTTTAATCCATTCCTGTGGGTGTGAACCCATTGTAAGTAGGAACTTTTGAAGATGTTACTTTTAGTCACTGAAGCAGTTTGCACTTTAATTCAGATTACTGGAGTCCTTTGTAAGTAGAATGAAATTCAGACATAGACAGAGAGCCATATGGAAGAGAAGAAGCTGGAAGGCAACAGAATCCAGAGGAGAAAGGAGGAGAAACCACCATGTGCATTGCCACATGACTGAAAAGTCAAGGACCAAGGATTGGTGGCTGCCAGCCCTATAACAAACACAACAGTCTTCAGGGAGAAAGAATTTTCTTGCTGATGCTTCAATTTTGTATTTCTCCTGTCCTCAAAACCATGATCCAGTAAAATCCAGTTGTTTAAGCCAACTCATTATATGGTATTTGTTTTAGCAGCTGGGAAACTAATACAGCTGCTTAAAGAGGTGAGGGCAGCCTGGGCAAGCACTTGCTTCTATTTGTTCTTTCTATGACACTCTACTCACCAGCCCCCCACCCTCACCCCAATCTGACTCTTCTCTTCTTGCTGGGAACTTGGGCTGGATACTGCTGCTGATTTTGGTATCAAGGAATTTATAAGTGTGGGGAGGCCCTTAGGACCCTTCTCTAATTAGAGCCTAAGATTCCCCCATTACTACTTAATAATGTTTCCCTCTCCTGGGAGGCAAATGGGGTCATCATAATGGGGTTACCATCTAGTATTGTTAAACAAGATAGTTTTCGAAAGATAGGTTGCATATCTTCTTTAAATCAGGATCAGAGAGAACATCTATAAATTCACTGCCTAAGGTCTCTTTGCTATAAATTTCTATTCCAATATGTAGATTTCAATAAATAATTATGATACATTATATTAAACCCAGCACATTACATTAAATAAGTACATTACTTCCCAAATAAATGGAGGGAAAGTCATTACTGAACAATCTGAGCAGCTACAGGGGCAAGGTAATAAAAGTGGTTAAATGCAGCCCCCCCCCCAATATATTTATGCTCTTTGCTCTATCAGTTGCTTGGTTGCTTCTACAGGGGTGGGAAGTAGGTTGAAAGCAGAGCCCCTCCATTTTCACCCCTATTGACACACAAAGTCACACCAGGTCAGTGGTTCAGGAGTATTTTGACTGAAAGCAGTGCTTTTAATTATTCATTACTCAGCATTGCTTCTGACAAGAAATAAAGGGAAAATGAAACCTTTAAACTTGTCTCTGCCTCTAGGGGAAGATAGTCCCCAAAGGTTAAACATCTACAAAAAGAAAGCAAGAGTTTTCCCATTTGCCCATCATGGTAGGCACCTTCCAAAATGGCCCCCAATGACTCCCACCTTCTGATATTTACACCTTGTGTGACTCCCTCTCTGAGTGTGGACCTAGTGATTTGCTTCTGAGAGGAACACAGCTAAAGTAATAGAATGGCATGGCCAATATTAGATTATAGAAGTCTGCGGCTTCCATCTTGCTTTCTTTCTGCCTTTTATGCATACTTGCCCTGAGGGAGAGGAACTGAGGGTGTTAACTATCAACAGCCAGTGAGGAACTGAGAGCCTCAGTCAAAAGGCCCTGGAGGAACTGAATGCCGCCACCAGCCATATGAGTGAGCTCGGAAGAAGGATCCTTCCCCAGTAGAGCCTACAGATGAGACTGCAGCCCTGGCAAGTGCTTTATTGAAGCCTTGCTTGACAGCCTGAAGCAGAGCACCCAGCCAAGCTATGCCCAGAGTTCTGATTCTTCGGCACTGTGATATTAAATGTGCATATATTAAGCCACTAAATTTTGGAGTAATTTGTTACTCAGCAATAGACAGCAAAAACACAGTGTTTTCTCAAAGGTTCATGAAATGGAAGCATAAAAATACTAAATAAGTGCACAAACAACTTTATGAGAGAAATGCTGAACGAGAGTCATGATGTATGTCGCAGACATCTGGGTAACTACAGAAAGAGATTTTCCCATACACACATAAATCACTAGTTAGATGGTTTGATTTTATAGGGGTTAACCCTGATTACACAAGTTTATATGGGAGATTTGCCTCTTTGGTTGACTTCCTATTTCTATCATTATTTATATTTTTCTGGACCTGATTTTTTTTTTAGTTTTAATTTAACTATGTTGTGCTGTACGCAAAGTGAAACCTTTTATGGAATAATCTGAAAGAAATAAAATATTTATTGACATGGAAACTTATTTTTGAGGACGGATTGGGACCTGGTTGCCTTCCAAGGTCTAATAGCAAGTCAGAAAAATGTGCCATTTTGGTTCCACTCAAGTTGGCACAATCTTTTGAATGTGATTAAAAGCCAGTGCAGAGCTCTAAAAAGAATTCCGTGTCCTTATAGCTTACATTATGTTATTCTACCTCCATTTGGATGGATTGGTGTATAAAAATACCCCAGTTGAAAGTAAACATTTCCCAGCCACAAACAATGTGTGAAGACCTATTTCTTGGCAAAGAATGAAATTGCCCATTCTTTCTATAGATCTAAGGGATAATGGGCAGGACAGAGAGCAATTTCAATATTGGCTTAATACAGGGTTTCTCCACCTCAGCACTATTGATATTTTGGACAAGATAATTCTTTGTTGTGTGGGGCTGTCCTGTGCATTGTAGGATATTTAGAAGCATCCTGGTATCTACCCATAAGATACCGGTAGCATCCCCAGTGATGACAATCAAAAATGTTTCCAGACAGTGCCAGATGTTTCCCGAGGGCAATATCTCTCCCAGTTGAGAACCACTGGCTTACTATTACCCTTTAAACTGTCTTCCTCTATTCTGATTTATTTGACAATCAAGGATAGTAATGGCTATTTCTATTACTAGTCCAATAGTACATTTACAGAAGCTTTCTTATAGATTTTTGAGAATGTATATTTCTTCTTTAGGAGGCAGGGGCAATGTGTTTCTCTGGCATACCACATTCAATTGGTATTTGTATTTCAAACAAACCAGCAATGATCAAAAATCCTGAACACTGATTTAAATGAGAATATATATTACTCTCTTTATTAAATGATATTTAGACCTTTTTTTTTAAGGTTTGAAAGAATCCTGTGTACTCATACCTGCTGGGGACGCACAAAATGTCTGATTTTTTCATTGTTCACTGTATTCAAGGAAAGCATTCTGGGATGTCTTCATTGGGTAAATGAGCTCCATTTGACTGAAATAATTGTTTGGCTTGAAGACAGTTTCCACATGACTCTTAAAAAACTCCTAGTTTCTGTTTTCAAAAGTCATTTCCATTAGCAGTTAAGTAAACAAATATAAATAAACAAAAATAAATGTTTAGTGCATTTTCCTAGGTTTTTGTTCTTGATTTAGTTCATTTTTGGTTTGCAGAAAAAAAATATATTCTGTAAGGAGTTTTGCCCTTTCCGATTTGCCTTGTGCAAATTTTCTAAGATGCATCATATGGAATTAGCATCCTGCAAAAGAGACTTTGGGGGTAGGGTAATGGAAAATCAAGAGCTTTAGCATCACATGGACCTGGATTTCAGTCCTCACTTTCCTTATCTGTAAAATGGGACAATATTGTTTTCCTCACAGTGTTTCTGTGATGGTTAAATGAAAGTCACAGCCATTGTGAAGTCATCTCTGTCTTTGTCCTACTTTTTGACTTCATAGTCCTCTGAATATACTCTGAACATACTTGCGTGGTAGGAAATGAAAGAATCTTCCCTAATGATGTTGTTGTTGCTTTTTAACTTGCCAATGTGTCCTTACTGGTCTATGAGGAATCTGAGACCAGGGACTTTGTCTTACTCAAGTTTATGTCCTCGGCAGTTAATTGATGCTCAGTAAAGACTGCTGAATCCTTGATGACTTAGACTAGCAAATTATTCAACTGATGAATGTAAATGGAGATTTTGGCATAGAGAAGCCATCAATAAATATAATGTCTTTTCCTTCTAGAGGTTAGGATCATGAAGATAGAATTATAACAAATACAATGCATAAACATCATTACGTAATGTGCTCTCCATTATATTTATGCTACAGAAAACCTCCTGTGTCTGAAAAGCAGGTTTTGAAATATAGAAATACATTCTGATAAAAAACACTTTTTAATATATATATACTTCAATAGGATAAGCAATCTCACAAAAGGGATAACCAATTAAACTCCAATACTTGGTTAAAGGAAGACAGGCAACATGCTTAACTGAAATATTATTTAAGTTTTTGACAGGGAATGAGGCAATATAGAGGGCTACTGGCAGTAATTTTTTTAAGTTTGAATTTAGTTTTGTTTAATTGACATAATTAACATAAATAAAATTCCCCAATCCGTAAAGCATTATAACCACCATCATGACTATGGTGTAGATTGTAGAACATTTCCATAATTCCAAGATGTTCCTTCATGCCCCTTTGTAGTCAATTCCTTCACCCTGTCCTTTAGCTGGTAGAAGCCACAGATATGCTCTTTGTCACTACAGTTTCCAGAATTCAAATAAATGGAAACACACACCATGTGCTCTTCTGTCTCTGCTTCTTTCACCTTGCACAGTGCTTTTGAGACTCATCCATTGCTGGTGTAGCAATAGCTCATCTTTTGTTTTGGTGAATAGTAACATTCCATTGCACGGATGTATGACAGTTTGTTTATCCATTCATCTGTTGATGGACATTTTGGTTGTTTCTAGTTATTGGCCATTACAAGTGAAGCTTCTATGAACATTCTTGTACAAGTCTTTGTATGCACATGTTTTCAGATCTTTGGGGTAGATACTTAGGAGTGGAGTGGCTGGGTCATATGGTAGGAGGTATATGTTTAACATAGTAAGAAACTGCCAAGCAGTTTTCCAAAGTGGTTAGACCATGTTACATTCCCTCAAGGACTAAAAGAGAGTTTCAGTTGCTCTATCTCCTAGCCAGCACTTGGTATGTTCAGTCTTTCTAATTTCAACCATTCTAGTGGGTCTGTAGTAGTGTTTGGATAATTTTGGGTGAGTGACCATCAGTTTTTCTCAAATTCTACAGAAATAACAATGAAAACTTCAATGGAGGGTAGTTTAGCATCATCTGGGAAGTGTGAGTAAAGGCTTTTTCATAAGATCTTCTGGAAATCATCTGTATGTGGTTCACACTCTCATTGATATTTAGATTTCAAAAAGGTACAGTGGCTGGGAGAAAACATGTAGGCAGTTCTGGATAAATATTTGTCTACTGCAAGGATGAAAGAATGAATACATGAATAGATGCAAACCTTCTGTGTAGTATTCAATTTGGCGCCCAAAAAGAGGTCTGGCCTTTATCCTGGAGCCTGGGATGATAATCTCTACATACTTGGAATTTCCCATGATAGGAGTGATTTTTATTATTCACGGCGGGCCATGGACCATACCTGATAGTTCATTTGCTAATGAGATGTTAGGGTAGGGCTAGCCACAGCTGTAATCTTAGCTGTAGATGTTAGGGTAGGGCTGCCCACACCTGAAAGGCCAACCTTATGATTTGGGGCTTTGATTGAGCTCAACCAGAGGGAGTTAATTCCATCAGTCATGCCTAGGTAACAAAACCCCATATAAATTCAGGGCACTCAAACTCAAGTGAACTTCCATGATTGAGAAAGATATCATTGTGCTGGGATGATGTACTCTAACTCCACATGGAGAGGACATAGAAGGTTGTAGTTGAGACCATCCAAGACTTTGTCTGATGTGTCTATTCTTTGGCTTTTCCTGATTTGTATCCTTTCATTAAGAAAAAATTATAGCCATTAGTATATGATTTATAACTTGCTTTCAGTGAGTTTGGGGAATTATTCTAGTCAATTGTTAAACCCAATGGACTGGTGGGCATCCCTGAATTTGTAGCCAGTGTCCAGGTGGCCAAACTTGTGGCTGGTGCCTGAAGGTAAATCATGTAGAGGATTGCCCTCAACCAGTGAAGTCTGACCAAACTCCAAGTGGTGAGAGTCAGAATTGCTTGGGATTGACTTGGATTAAATTGAATTGAATTGAGTTGGTGTCAGAAGTTTTTGCAGTCTACATGCCTTCCCTGACTTAGCTGTGAGGAGGCCTACATGTGGGGTAACTTAATCCCCAGGTTTGTGCTATATCTATAAGGTACTACCAGGAATTTCCTTTTCTGTAAGAGCAATTGGTTTCTTCCTTGAATGGAATTACAGCAGCCACAACTGAATCCAGTATTTGAGAAAAGATGGCATCCATTAAATATGCAATTCCCTTTAACCTCTCTTTTGTTTTTGTTTTGTTGTTTTATGTAACGTGGCACTGCTTGGTACTGCCTGGCACTCTGCTGCCCTGTGGTATTTATTTCAAATGTTTTAGCTTGCTTCTAACACATGTAATTAAAGAACAGCCATACTGTCTTCTAACTGACCAGAAGCATGCCACAGAATGAAGATCCTTTGCAAATTACAACCTTGAAACCAAGGAGTTGTACTGGGCTTCTTTGCTGGTGGCGTGGGGTCAGTGCAGAAGTTTGCTAGGGGTTATCTTATGTGAAACTGATGCTGATAATCTTTATAGCAAAAGTGATATCATTGTAATAAAAACACTTTCCAAGTGGATACTAACTTATACTTCACAAAGCAGTTTCCCTATCTCATCTGATCCTTGTAGCACCCCTAGGAAGTAGGTTCAGACCTCAGGGGAGTTATGTGACCAAACCCATGCTCTTTACTTACTTGTCAGCTTAGGGCTGTTAGAAGTGTTTGGGTAACTGGCCCAAGTTCACTCAACTAACAGGAGGATAGCTTACCTTGTGACAACAAGTACGTTGGATCCAAACAGATCCAAGTCCAAATGCCTGCTTAATTGCTCATATGCTCTGTAACTTTGTCAATTTCTTAGCCTCTCTTAGCTTCAATTTCTTCATCTACAAATTTGAAGTATAGCAGTTAGTCTGCAAAATTGTTTTGAGTTTGAAATGAAATAACATCGAGAACGTAGCTACCCTGAGGAGGACTTAACCATGGAAGTTCCCTTTTCCTAGCCCAGGTTGGAGTTGGGATCGGGCCCCAGGTCATCCAGCTCCTTCTTATTTTTTCATAGGGGAAAATCCCATATTGCAGAATTGACAAGGTAGAATAAAAGAGTCCTATACTCCTACTTCCCTCAGCTCTGCTTCTGAACTTCCGTTTCCAATACACAATAAACATGGGTGATTGAATTTGCACTGACAAAGATTGAGAACACAGGGATAATAAGGTCTTCTTTGCATGATTTTATTTCTGTAGGATTTGGAGGGTTTTGCATGAAAGTATACAGTGATTTTCCCTGGAAGCCTAAGCTAACTTTAGTTGCAAACAGAAAGCATAGAGATACTAAGATCTTTGGCACGTAGGATAGTATAATCAACGCAATACAATAATAACTTTACAATAGAACATTGCTCATTAAATATGAGCTTAGGGCCAACACTATTGAAACATCCATTTCTTCTGGGCATGTTCAGGCCTGCCTGGGTCATTTTTCATATCTTAAATTGGGTTCTTTGGAAACAGATTCTGCATTGGAGATTTGTGCACATGGAGTTTAATGGGGTGTGCCTTCAGGATCAACGCATATAATGGAGTGAGTGAAGCAGGTTTAAGCAGGGGGAGAAGTTGAGCCATGATGCAATTGCAACAGAAGCCTCAGCAGACCCCACAGGAAACCCTGGAGCTGGGATGGCTTGTCAGGTTGTCCTGAATTGAGGTAAGGGGCCAGGCCCTTGTAGTCCCATAGTCACCAGTCATTGTCTGTGCTCAAACTTAGACAGGGGAAGAATCTTGGGCCAGTTGGTTTCTTTCAGCCCAGGGAAATTCCAAGGAGGAAGACCTCGGCAGCCTGGCAGCTTTGGGAATGAGTACCTCAGTGTTCAACAGAGGATCTGTTTGGTGCAATACGGCCCCTTCCCTCCCCAGTCCTCTTTCTAGAATTTGCTACTGTGTTAAACAAGTCCTATCTGCCGTCACCCATATGTCTAGCCCAGAGGCAGCTCAGGTAGGAGAGAGAAGTCAATGGGTAGATGGTGGAGATTCAAAAATAATTTAATCCAGAGGTCTTCTGAGCCTTTGGCTGTAATTCAGCACATGCTCATGATGACTGGCTGGCACATATTTCACATGATCACAATAGCAAGTCATTAACTCCTCTTCTCTGTATATGTTACATTTATTCTTTAATAGCCATCAATTTTCCATACAGATGAGCAAAGAATGATTTCCAAAATGAGTTACGTGAGATGTATTCTATGAAATCCAATGATTATAAATTTAGGGTTTGTCTCAATCAGCAAGAATATCTAACAAAGTAGCAAGTTCCTATAACAGTAATAGCAAACCATGGGGAATGAGAATCAATCTGCTCCCACATCTGAAAACATTTAAACATTTGAAAACCCAGGGCTGCAAAATAGGTCTTTTCTTCACAGAAAGGCAGTGAGAAAGGAAAGAAAGCAGATGATGGATGTGATGTTTCCAATTTAGGAGAAAAAATCAGGATTCAGGGATAGGAGAATATTTTTTCTATGCAGCTTCTTTTCTGAAAAGCATCTTATTCCATTTGGGATTCAGGTTCTCCATTCTAAAGTGAGTACAAATGCAAAGTTATTTCTACGAGACATCACCAAGTGTTTTGGAAATTAGAAAAGTCATTCAGTCACAGATATTTGCAATTATTTTCTCTCTCCTGTGGTAGATTGAGTTACCTACCCCATAGAAAAACATATTCTTAATCTAATCCACTCCCATGGGTATGGACCCATTGTAAATAAGATCTCTTAAAGATGCTATTTTTAGTTAAAGCATGACCCAAATGAATGATGTTATAAAGGACTGGAGTCCTTTATAAGCATAAAGAGAGTCCTTTTTCTCTCTTTATAAACAGAGAAAGAAAGCCACAGGGAGAATCCTGAAGCTGAAAATCAGTGGAACCTGGAAGAGAAAGGAGGGGTCAGCACCACGTAACAGGAAAGCCAAGGAACCCAAGGATTATCAGCCAGCCAGAGAGCTCCCGAAGCTGGGAAGAAGCAAGCCTTCTAGCCTCTGAAACCCTGAGCCTATAAATTCCTATTGTTAAACCAACCCATTGTGTGGTATTTCCCACAGTAGGCAGGAAACTAAGATATCTTATTAGCTCCAGGACTTAATGGAAGCTGTGACAGGAATGGGTCTGCTTCTGTTAAGTCCTCAGTTTGGCTGATTATTGCTACCTCAGACAAATGGAGATTATCATTAAGTTAAAGACCTAACAATGAAGATCTGACTGCTTCTCTAATTGGGAACAAATGGAAGTGTTACCAACAGGCAGAAGCTTGCTAAGTTGGATGCTGTGTGACCAGGGGAAGAAAACCCCATAAAACCAGTCCACATCTTTCCAATCTAGTCTCTCTTCCCTCTGTGCTTAAAGGAAGAGCTTCCTGGAAAGGCCAAGGGAAGTTGAAATGGGCGAATTCCTTCATCTCAATTCTTTCCAAATAGATACTGTAGAAGAAAAGCTACTTGTCTGGCCAAGTTCCTAAATCATTTTTGTGAAACCACCAATGATTCATACGGGACAGAAAGTGAGTCGCCTGATGTCTTAGCATGACAGGCTGCTATGACAAACACCATACAATGGGCTTTGGCTTAGTGACAGGAATTTATTGGCTCATGGTTTTGAAGCTAGAAGAAGCCCAAAAATCAAGATATCAGCAAAGTTTGCTTTCTCCTGGGTCTGTAGTGTTCTGATGCTGGCTACTGGTGATCTGTGTGAAATATGGGCAGGAAAAACTTGTTTGCAGAAAATTGTAATAGTCAACTACTGTGAATTTACTAATTGTAATTTATATCCACAGGGGGATTTATTACATTGCTATAACCAAATGCTTGTCTCTTATTTATAGCCCCAACACTTACATCATGTTTGTTTACCTTATTTAATTTCTTTACTTATGATCTTACGTTAAGTGAACTATTTACAGCTGTTGTAACCAGTAACCATACCTTTGGGCAGCTGGCTTTTGTCAGATATTATAGCCCCTAGTTTAGCTTCTTTCTTTTACTTGCCATCTTTTGTTAATTGAGCTCATTTGTTATCTTGCACACTACAACACTGCAGTAACCTGTAATCTCGGTTCCTCAGTTCCTTTACTTGTTATCTCATGTTAATTAAGCAATTTACAACCCTGTTGTAAATTGTAACCTAATGCTTACCCTAACTGGCTTTTGTCAGTCTTCAAGAGTTTCTTGGACCCGTGCTCACACACTTCTAATTGATCATAACTAATCAATATCTGCCAACATCATCATCTCCACCTCCCATTGTTTAAATCCTGTAAAAGCCATAAGCTCTTTAGAGTTGGGGAGACAGATCTGAGCTTGGCCTCCTATCTCCTTATGGGCAGCTGTGTAATAAACCTCTTTCTCTCTCTGAAACCCTGGTATCCTAGAATTGATTCCTGTACACCTCGGGCAGTGAGCCCATTTTGTCTGCCAACACTAGGGGCTCTTTGCCTTTTATCTCTGTCTCTGCTCACATGGCCATCTCTCTCTCCTATGTCTGCTCTTCTCATTTCTGCTACTTTCAGCTTCTTCCTATGGTCTTGTTTGACTTCTGATTTCTGGTTTCTTCTTTAATGTAACGTCTCCAGTAATATGGATTCAGACCTACCCTCATTCAATTTGTACACCTTCACTAAAAACATCTTCAGAAGGTGCTGTGTATAAATGGGTTCACAATCATAGGAATTTGGATTAAGATGAAGGACATGTATGTCGGGGTACATAATTCATCCACCACACCTTGAACATATTACAGTGGAGATTTTTAATAACTCCAGGTCATTAGAGGAGTGTTCTGTTTGGGCTTCTCTAGAGAGAGCATTAGGTTGTGTTTAAAGTCTCCCTGTGGAGCTAATTGGAGCCTAGATCTTTATGGGTCCCTCTGGCACCTGGATATTCAGCTGAACAGCACAGTTGGAGCTTGGTGGTGGATTCTATGACATTTTAGATTTAATTGGGTCTTGGATCAATAAAATGAACTTTATAAAGTATGTTTTATGCAATCCTGGTTCCAGATGCATTTGTGTCAGTTTTATGAAGCTATTAAATCATTTTTTTTAACTGAGATTAAAAAAATCTGGAAACCTTTTCTAGACTTTTTTAAATCCAGAGTTGCCTATTCTATAAAATTTTTTTTTCATAATAGGAGAGCAATAATAGGACCTGAGTAGTAAATGCTTTGTTTTATAACTTATTAGGCACAAATCCAAATATTCAAAATAGAACAATATTAAGAAAAATAGACAGTTTTCCTCCCTTTATTTAAAATTCATAATTGGTGGAGCTGTATCTTTAAGTGTTCAGGTTTGATTCTTTCCAAATTGTTGGCAGAGAACTTGCCATGCAGTTGAAAAAATACTCCATTCTTTTCCCATCACACAGAGACAAATGTTCATCTATCTATATAGTGAAGGCAAGTGCAAAAAGTCTTCTCAAGGTGATACAAAATAAAGAGCCACTGAAATCTGAAGTAGTTTTGGGGTACATAATGAAGAAAGCATCAAAATGTAAAATTTAGGATTATATTCCTTGTACTTATCAAAATCCAAGGTAATAATTTTTAAAGAAAAATTTTTAAAAAATCTACTAGACTGAATTAATTTTATAATAAAAAAACTGTTGAAATTGTTTTGATTAGCCTAATATAAATCTCTGAATCAAATTTGACTTTTAAATTCTAAAACTTACAGGTAAGATGTGATGTATTTTATTTATTTATTTATTATTATTTTTTTTTAATCATCATTTTATTGAGATATATTCACATACCACGCAGTCATACAAAACAAATTGTACTTTCGATTGTTTACAGTACCATTACATAGTTGTACATTCATCACCTAAATCAATCCCTGACACCTTCATTAGCACACACACAAAAATAACAAGAATAATAATTAGAGTGAAAAAGAGCAATTGAAGTAAAAAAGAACACTGGGTACCTTTATCTGTTTGTTTGCTTCCCCTACTTTTCTACACATCCATCCATAAACTAGACAAAGTGGAGTTTGGTCCTTATGGCATTCCCAATCCCACTGTCACCCCTCATAAGCTACATTTTTATACAACTGTCTTCGAGATTCATGGGTTCTGGGTTGTAGTTTAAAAGTTTCAGGTATCCACCACCAGCTACCCCAATTCTTTAGAACCTAAAAAAGGTTGTCTAAAGTGTGCGTAAGAGTGCCCACCAGAGTGATCTCTCGGCTCGTTTTGGAATCTCTCTGCCACTGAAGCTTATTTCATTTCCTTTCACATCCCCCTTTTGGTCAAGAAGATGTTCTCCATCCCACAATGCCGGGTCTACATTCCTCCCCGGGAGTCATATTCCACGTTGCCAGGGAGATTCACTTCCCTGGGTGTCTGATCCCACGTAGGGGGGAGGGCAGTGATTTCACCTTTCAAGTTGGCTTAGCCAGAGAGACAGGGCCACATCTGAGCAACAAAGAGGCATTCAGGAGGAGACTCTTAGGCACAAATACAGGGAGGCCTAGCCTCTCCTTTGCAGCAACCGTCTTCCCAAGGGTAAAACTTATGGTAGAGGGCTCAACCCATCAAACCACCAGTCCCCTATGTCTGTGGTCATGTTAGCAACCATGGAGGTGGGGTAGGCGAATACCCCTGCATTCTCCACAGGCTCCTCAAGGGGGCACTACATCTTTTTTTTTTTTTTTTCCTTGTTTGTCTTTTTTCTTTTTTTTTTTTTTAACTTTCCCTTCTTTTTTAAATCAACTGTATGAAAAAAAAAGTTAAAAAGAAAACAAACATACAATAAAAGAACATTTCAAAGAGACCATAACAAGGGAGTAAGAAAAAGACAACTAACCTAAGATAACTGCTTAACTTCCAACATGTTCCTACTTTACCCCAAGAAAGTTACATAATATAGCAACATTTCAGTGAACTTGTTCCTACTACATCCATCAGAAATTAACAGACCATAGTCATTTCTGGGCATCCCCAGAACGTTAAATAGCTTATCTGTTCTTCTTGGATTATTGTTCCCCCTTCCTTAATTGCTCTCTACTGCTAGTTCCCCTACATTCTACATTATAAACCATTTGTTTTACATTTTTCAAAGTTCACATTAGTGGTAGCATATAATATTTCTCTTTTTGTGCCTGGCTTATTTCGCTCAGCATTATGTCTTCAAGGTTCATCCATGTTGTCATATGTTTCACCAGATCGTTCCTTCTTACTGCCGCGTAGTATTCCATCGTGTGTATATACCACATTTTATTTATCCACTCATCTGTTGAAGGACATTTGGGTTGTTTCCATCTCTTGGCAATTGTGAATAATGCTGCTATGAACATTGGCGTGCAGATATCTGTTCGTGTCACTGCTTTCCGATCTTCCGGGTATATACCGAGAAGTGCAATCGCCGGATCGAATGGTAGCTCTATATCTAGTTTTCTAAGGAACTGCCAGACTGACTTCCAGAGTGGCTGAACCATTATACAGTCCCACCAACAATGAATAAGAGTTCCAATTTCTCCACATCCCCTCCAGCATTTGTAGTTTCCTGTTTGTTTAATGGCAGCCATTCTAATCGGTCTTAGATGGTATCTCATTGTGGTCTTAATTTGCATCTCTCTAATAGCTAGTGAAGCTGAACATTTTTTCATGTGTTTCTTGGCCATTTGTATTTCCTCTTCAGAGAACTGTCTTTTCATATCTTTTGCCCATTTTATATTTGGGCTGTCTGTACTATTGTCATTGAGTTGTAGGATTTCTTTGTATATGCAAGATATCAGTCTTTTGTCAGATACATGGTTTCCAAAAATTTTTTCCCATTGAGTTGGCTGCCTCTTTACCTTTTTGAGAAATTCCTTTGAGGTGCAGAAACTTCTAAGCTTGAGGAGTTCCCATTTATCTATTTTCTCTTTTGTTGCTTGTGCTTTGGGTGTAAAGTCTAGGAAGTGGCCTCCTAATACAAGGTCTTGAAGATGTTTTCCTACATTATCTTCTAGGAGTTTTATGGTACTTTCTTTTATATTGAGATCTTTGGTCCATTTTGAGTTAATTTTTGTGTAGGGGGTGAGGTAGGGGTCCTCTTTCATTCTTTTGGATATGGATATCCAACTCTCCCAGCCCCATTTGTTGAAAAGACCATTATGACTCAGTTCGGTGACTTTGGGGGCCTTATCAAAGATCAGTCGGCCATAGATCTGAGGGTCTATCTCTGAATTCTCAATTCGATTCCATTGATCTATATGTCTATCTTTGTGCCAGTACCATGCTGTTTTGGCAACTGTGGCTTTATAATAAGCTTCAAAGTCAGGGAGTGTAAGTCCTCCCACTTCGTTTTTCTTTTTTAGAGTGTCTTTAGCAATTCGAGGCATCTTCCCTTTCCAAATAAATTTGATAACTAGCTTTTCCAAGTCTGCAAAGTAGGTTGTTGGAATTTTGATTGGGATTGCATTGAATCTGTAGATGAGTTTGGGTAGAATTGACATCTTAATGACATTTAGCCTTCCTATCCATGAACATGGAATATTTTTCCATCTTTTAAGGTCCCCTTCTATTTCTTTTAGTAGAGTTATGTAGTTTTCTTTGTATAGGTCTTTTACATCTTTGGTTAAGTTGATTCCTAGGTACTTGATTTTTTTAGTTGCTATTGAAAATGGTATCTTTTTCTTGAGTGTCTCTTCAGTTTGTTCATTTCTAGCATATAGAAACATTACTGACTTATGTGCATTAATCTTGTATCCCGCTACTTTGCTAAATTTGTTTATTAGCTCTAGTAGGTGTATCGTTGATTTCTCAGGGTTTTCTAGATATAAGATCATATCATCTGCAAACAATGACAGTTTTACTTCTTCTTTTCCAATTTGGATGCCTTTTATTTCTTTGTCTTGCCGGATTGCCCTGGCTAGCACTTCCAGCACAATGTTGAATAACAGTGGTGACAGCGGGCATCCTTGTCTTGTTCCTGATCTTAGAGGGAAGGCTTTCAGTCTCTCACCATTGAGTACTATGCTGGCTGTGGGTTTTTCATATATGCTCTTTATCATGTTGAGGAAGTTTCCTTCAATTCCTACCTTTTGAAGTGTTTTTATCAAAAAGGGATGTTGGATTTTGTCAAATGCTTTTTCAGCATCTATTGAGATGATCAATTGATTTTTCCCTTTCGAGTTTTTAATGTGTTGTAATACATTGATTGTTTTTCTTATGTTGAACCATCCTTGCATGCCTGGAATGAACCCCACTTGGTCATGGTGTATGATTTTTTTAATGTGTCTTTGGATTCGATTTGCAAGTATTTTGTTGAGGATTTTTGCATCTATATTCATTAGGGAGATTGGCCGGTAGTTTTCCTTTTTTGTAGCATCTTTGCCTGGTTTTGGTATTAGATTGATGTTAGCTTCATAAAATGAGTTAGGTAGTGTTCCATTTTTTTCAATGTTTTGAAAGAGTTTGAGTAAGATTGGTGTCAGTTCTTTCTGGAAAGTTTGGTAGAATTCCCCTGTGAAGCCGTCTGGCCCTGGGCATTTATTTGTGGGAAGATTTTTGATGACTGATTGGATCTCTTTGCTTGTGATGGGTTGGTTGAGGTCTTCTATTTCTTCTCTGGTCAGTCTAGGTTGTTCATATGTTTCCAGGAAATTGTCCATTTCTTCTACATTATCCAGTTTGTTGCCATACAGTTGTTCATAATATCCTCTTATAATTTTTTTAATTTCTTCAGGATCTGCAGTTATGTCACCTTTTTCATTCATTATTTTGTTTATATGGGTCTTCTCTCTTTTTGATTTTGTCAGTCTAGCTAGGGGCTTGTCAATCTTGTTGATCTTCTCAAACAACCAACTTTTGGTGATATTTATCCTTTCTATTGTTTTTTTGTTCTCTATGTCATTTATTTCTGCTTTAATCCTTGTTATTTCTTTTCTTGTACTTGGTTTAGGATTGGTTTGCTGTTCATTTTCTAGCTTCTTCAGTTGATCCATTAGTTCTTTGATTTTGGCTCTTTCTTCCTTTTTAATATATGCGTTTAGTGCTATAAATTTCCCCCTTAGCACTGCTTTTGCTGCATCCCATAGGTTTTGGTATGTTGTGTTCTCATTTTCATTCGTCTCTATATATTTAGCAATTTCTCTTGCTATTTCTTCTTTAACCCACTGATTGTTTAGGAGTGTGTTGTTTAACCTCCAGGTATTTGTGAATTTTCTAAGTCTCTGATGGGTATTGACTTCTAATTGTATTCCATTGTGGTCAGAGAATGTGCTTTGAATAATTTCAATCTTTTTAAATTTATTGAGGCTTGTTTTATGTCCCAGCATATGATCTATTCTGGAGAAAGTTCCGTGAGCACTAGAAAAGTATGTGTATCCTGGTGATTTGGGATGTAATGTCCTGTAGATGTCTGTTAAATCTAATTCATTTATCAGATTGTTTAGGTTTTCAATTTCCTTATTGGTCTCCTGTCTGGTTGATCTATCTATAGGAGAGAGTGATGTGTTGAAGTCTCCCACAATGATTGTGGAAACATCAATTGCTTCCTTTAGTTT
Organism: Choloepus didactylus; assembly: GCF_015220235.1. Taxonomy (NCBI): domain Eukaryota; kingdom Metazoa; phylum Chordata; class Mammalia; order Pilosa; family Megalonychidae; genus Choloepus; species Choloepus didactylus. Next base: position 16,897,146 of record NC_051316.1, read on the forward strand.
TGCCAGTGTTTCTCTCATGTATTTTGTGGCACCTTGATTGGGTGCATAGACATTTACGATTGTTATTTCTTCTTGCTGAATTGCCCCTTTTATTAGTATGTAGTGGCCTTCTTTGTCTCTCAAAACATCCCTGCATTTGAAGTCTATTTTATCTGAGATTAATATTGCTACACCTGCTTTCTTTTGGCTGTAGCTTGCATGAAATATTTTATTCCATCCTTTCACTTTCAGTTTCTTTGTGTCCCTGTGTCTAAGATGAGTCTCTTGTATGCAACATATTGATGGTTCATTCTTTTTGATCCATTCTGCGAATCTATATCTTTTAATTGGGGAGTTTAATCCATTTACATTCAACGTTAAAACCGTGAAGGCATTTCTTGAATCGGCCATCTTATCCTTTGGATTATGTTTGCCATATTTTTCCCTCTCTCTATTAATATCCTTTATTGTACCCATACCGAATCTCTTTAGTACTGAACCTTTCTCCAAGTCTCTCTGTCCTGTCTTTGTTTCTCTGTCTGTAGGGCTCCCTTTAGTATCTCCAGTAGGGCAGGTCTCTTGTTAGCAAATTCTCTCAGCATTTCTTTGTCTGTGAAAAATTTAAGCTCTCCCTCAAATTTGAAGGAGAGCTTTGCTGGATAAAGTATTCTTGGCTGGAAATTTTTCTCACTCAGAATTTTAAATATATCGTGCCACTGCCTTCTTGCCTCCATGGTGGCTGCTGAGTAGTCACTACTTAGTCTTATGCTGTTTCCTTTGTATGTGGTGAATTGCTTTTCTCTTGCTGCTTTCAGAACTTGCTCCTTCTCTTCTATGTTTGACAGTGTGATCAGTATATGTCTCGGAGTGGGTTTTTTTGGATTTATTCTATTTGGAGTTCGCTGAGCATTTATGATTTGTGTATTTATGTTGTTTAGAAGATTTGGGAAGTTTTCCCCAACAATTTCTTTGAATACTCTTCCTAGACCTTTACCCTTTTCTTCCCCTTCTGGGACACCAATGAGTCTTATATTCGGACGTTTCATATTATCTATCATATCCCTGAGGTCCATTTCGAGTTTTTCAATTTTTTTCCCCATTCTTTCTTTTATGCTTTCATTTTCCATTCTGTCATCTTCCAGGTCACTGATTCGTTGTTCAACTTCCTCTAGTCTTGTACTATGAGTGTCCAGAATCTTTTTAATTTGGTCAACAGTTTCTTTAATTTCCTTAAGATCATCCATTTTTTTATTTAGTCTTGCAATGTCTTCTTTATGCTCTTCTAGGGTCTTCTTGATTTCCTTCATATCCCGTACTATGGTCTCATTGTTCATCTTTAGTTCTTTGAGTAGCTGCTCTAGGTGCTGTGTCTCTTCTGGTCTTTTGATTTGGGTGCTTGGGCTTGGGTTATCCATATCGTCTGGTTTTTTCATATGCTTTATAATTTTCTGTTGTTTTTGGCCTCGTGGCATTTGCTGAACTTGATAGGGTTCTTTTAGGGTTTGTAGACCAGTTGAAGTCCTTATCTCTAATTTATCAGATCTAGAGCTTCGTGGAGTACACTTTCTCTAACTAACCAGCAGGTGGCGTCCACGAGCCACCTGTTCTCCACAAGCCAGATCTCCCCTGCTTAGCCTTTTTGGTGAGTGGGGGAGTGAGTCTTGTGGGGCCCAATTGGTGTACCAAGCTTGCGTGTGTAGTTGGTGTTGCCTGCCCTGTATGTGGGGCGTGTTTCTGGGCAGTCGGGGAGGGGGGTGGCCCTAACAATCAAATCTCCCTGATGATCCTAGAGTTTTAAAGCTGCTGCAATAGTCTAATCCTTCAGTTCAGTCCTGCCACAGTTTGTCCTTGCCACTGACCCACAAGTCTTTGGTATTGGCGTATGGCTCCTGAGACTTGCAAGTGGGCCCCTCTTCCAGGCCGTGCACCCCGGGTCCTCTGTTGAGGGATGACTGTGCTATGTCACAGGTGAGTGCCGTCCCCCCAGGGCAGTTCTGGGCTGCTGGGCTTTGTAGGGAGGCTCCCAGTCTGCTCAAATGATGGCTGAATGGGGCTTTGTTAATTCACACTGCTCCACCTTCCCAGCTCTGGGACATTCAGCTGAGGTTGCAAGGAAGGCTAATGTCCACGCCCAGTTTTGTGGTGTGTGCCTGTTATTTGAAGCACTTCCGTCACACTGGGTTGTCTGGGGCAGCTCTGGGCTATGGGGCTGGCGATGGGTAGGAGTGTTTCCTGTCCACCAGGATGGTGGCTGTGAGCGGACACCCCCCTTTTCTTGGGAAGTTGTGTTGTTTAGTGAATTTTCTCAGCCACTGGATTATTGCCTTTTGTCTCAGAGCTCTCTTAGTTCTGCTCTTGACTTGCTGTGCCCAAATTGCAATTCTTTGAAGCTTTCTGTATTGAGCTTCTTAGAGTAATTGTTTTAGAAAAAGCAAAAAGGATTTTAAAAAAAAAACAAAAAAAAAAAACGGCCCCCCTCAGAGATGTAATGGGTTATTGAAATGCTAATAGACAAAGCAACCAGGGCCATTAAGGAAAGGTGCACAGGGCAGAGAGATCAGCTTTGCTTCGGGATTTGCATATGCGCCTGAAGGCCTGAGCTCCGCCCTTCCCCCCTCTGCGTTCACCAGAACTCCAAAAATCCTCCGCTTTTATTTTGGAGTTTTTCGTGTTGTTTTTTTTCTATGCCTGTCTCCTCTCTGCTGGGCTGGCTGCTCTCAGAGTCTCTGGTGTCTGGTCTCAGTCTATCTATGGTTGGAGTTTGAATCAGTAGAATGAGTTTCCGATAAGAGCAGCCACTGCAATTCTCCCTTCTCCTTCCCGGAGCTGACAGCCCCTCCTCCCCCGGGACTGAGCCTGGCAGGGAGGGGCGCGGGTCCCCTGGCCGCAAAAACTTACAGATTTCGCTGATCTCAGCAGTTCCACGTTTTCATGAGTGTTGTATGAAGTATGCCCAAAGTCAGATTGCTCTGTGGTGTCCAGTCCACGCAGTTCCTCGTTTTTTACCTACTTTCCTGGAGGAGTAGCTAAAACTTACAGCTCACCAGTCTGCCATCTTGCCCCGCCTCCGTGATGTATTTTAAATATTCAAAAACAATCATCACAATTCTCCCTGAAATCTCTGAGCAGGGCGTCAGCATACTCTCCAAGGTTAGAAAAATCTTCCTTTATTCTCTCTCCAGACATCTTCTGCTGATTTCTGTGGGGGCCAGTTGCCTCCCTCTCCATTGTCCACCTTTTTCCAACCAATAAATCTACTATGTGTCAAGTCTTCATTACACTAGATATTGAGGATACAGCATTAAGCATGGCAAAGGCAGTTCCTGCCTCACATAGTTTAGAGTAAAATGAGAGAAAGAGGTAATTATGCAAGTAATTTCAGACTATTCATTATGATAGTGTCATGATAGGGAAGCACCGTGAGCAATGAAATTCACGAAGGGGACTTCTATTGTGGATTTGTGGGATCAAGGGAGGCTTCCCATGGAGGTGACATCTAAAGTAAGACCAGAAAGAGTTAGCTAGGTGAACTGGACATTTTGGATAGCCTCCCCAACATGCATTATTCTACTGGATAGTGTCAAGCACACACAAAGCAAGGCAAGGCAAGGCATGGCCAATGCCAAGTCCTGACTGATTGGATAGGTAAAGATACAATGGACCACTCTTAGATTCAGACAGCTTATTATTTACATCGACAGTTAAAAGAATAGTCAAAGGGACCAGTTTTAAATTGGGTCATTTGTCTTTTTATTGTTGAGTTGCAAGATTTCTTTATATATTCTTGATATTAAAGCCTTATCAGATACGTGGCTTCCAAATATTTCCTCTCATTGAGTGGGCTGTCTTTTCACCTTCTTGACGAAATCCTTTGAAGTACAAAAGTAGTCAGTTTTTAGGAGCTCCCATTTATCCATTTTTTCTTTCATTGCTTGTGCTTTGGGTGTAAGGTCTAAGAGAAACCATTGCCTACCACAAGATCCTGAAGATGCTTCCCTATATTTTTCTAGGAGTTTTATAGTCCTGACTCTTATATTAAGGTCTTTGATCCATTTTGAGTTACTATTTGTATAGCATATGAGATGGGGCCCTCTTTCATTCTTTTGCATATAAATATCAAGTTCTTCCAACACCGTTTTTTGAAGAGGCTATTCTTTCCCAATTGAGTGGACTTAGCAGCCTTGTCAAAAATAAGTTGGCAGAGGTGTGAGGGTCTATTTCTGAACTCTCAATTCTATTCCTTTGGTCGATATATCTATCCTTGTGCCAGCACCATGCTGTTTTGACCACTGTAGCTTTGTAATATGCTTTAAAGTCAGAATGTGTGATTCCTCCAACTTCATTCTTCATTTTCAGGATGTTTTTAGCTATTTGGGAGCTCCTTACCCTTCCAAACAATTTGACAATTGGCTTTTCTATTTCAGTATTGTATGCTGTTGGAATTTTGATTGGGATTACATTGAATCTGTAGATCATTTTGGGTAGAATTGCCATCTTAATGATATTTGGTCTTCCAATCCACAAACATGGAATGTCCTTCCATTTCTTTAGGTCTTTTTAGTTTCTTTTAGCAATGTTTTGTAGTTTTCTGTGTACAAATCCTTTACATCCTTGGTTGAATTTATTCCCATGTATTTAATTATTTTAGTTGCTATTGTAAATGGGTTTTTTTCTTAATTTCCTTCTCAGGTTGCTCATTACTAGTGTATAGAAACACTATTGATTTTGTGTGTGTGTTGATCTTGTAGCCTGCCAGTTTGCTGAATTCATTTTATTAGCTCTAGTAGCTTTGTTGTAGATTTTTCAACTTTCTCTATATACGATCATGGCATCTAAAAAACAATGAAAGATGTACTTCTTCCCTTCCAATTCGGATGCTTTTTATTTCTTTTTCTTGCCTAACTGCTCTGGCTAGAACTTCTACTACAATGTTGAATAACAGTGGGGACAGTGGGCATCTTTGTCTTGTTCTGAATTAGAGGGAAGGCTTTCAGTATTTAACTATTGAGTGCAATGTTAGCTGTGGGCTTTTCATATATGCCCTTTATCATGTCAAGGAAGTTTCCTTCTATTCCTATTTTTCCAAGTGTTTTTGTCATGAAAGGATGTTGGATTTTTTTCATGTGCCTTTTCTGTGTCAATGGAAATGACTGTGTAGTTTTTTCCCTTCATTTTGCTAATGTTATGTATTACATTAATTGATTTTCTTATGTTGAACCACCCTTGCATACCTGGGATAAAGCCCACTTGATCATGGTGTATAATTCTTTTAATGTGTTGGATTTGATTTGCAAGTATTTTGTTGAGTTTTGCCTCTATAATCATAAGAGCAATTAGTCTGTAATGTTCTTTTCTTGTAGTATCTTTATCTGATGTTGGTAGCAGGGTGATTTTGACCTCATAGAATGTATGCCCTGCTGTTTTGGGGTACAGTGTTCTGTATATGTCTGTTGGGTCTAGTTCATTTATCATGCTATTCAAGTTCACTGTTTCCTTATTGATCTTCCATCTAGATGTTCTATCCATTAATGAGATGGTGTATTGAAGTCTGTAACTTTTATTGTAGAGGTGTCTGTTTCTCCTTTCAGTTTTGCCAGTGTTTGCATCATGTATTTATTTTGGGGCACCATGGTTAGGTGCAGAAATATTTATAATTATTATTTCTTCTTGGTTCATTGCCCCTTCTAATAATACATAATGTCATTCTTTGTCTCTTACAACAGCTTTTGATTTAAAGTCTATTCTGTCCAAGGTTAGTGCAGTTGCCCCAGCCCTTTTTTTGGTTACTATTTGCATGGAATATATTTTTGTAAACTTTCACTTTCAATCTGTTTGTGTTGCTGGGTCTAAGGTGAGTCTCTTGTAAACATACATTTGTATCATGCTTTTTAATCCATTTTACCAACCTGTGTCTTTTGATTGGGGAGTTTAATTCATTGACTTTCAGTGTTATTATTGTATAGGCAGTACTTACTTTAAGCATTTTGTCCTTTTGTTTATATGTCATATCTTTTTTTGTCTTTCTTTTCCTATATTGCAAATTTTGCTTTTGGATAGTTGATCTTTTGTGATGTATATGATTGATTCATTTCTCATTTCTGTTTCTATGTATTTAAAAAATAATTTCTTTGTGGTTACCCTGGGATATATATTACACAACCTACATGTAAACTCCCAAGCTGCATGGGACCAAATGAGGAGGAGGGGAAAAAGGAACTGACCTGTAGTCCAGGATGGACTTCTCCAGCTGAGATTTTTCTGTTTCTTTGATACAGCATTTTCAGAGTCATTCTTTAGTCTCTACTACCCTCCAGAATTCTAAGCAAGTGGAATTTGTCTTTTTATTTGCTAAATCTCTGGAGAGGCTTTCTCAAGGGATGTCTTACATTGCCATGTTGATGACCTCACCTGTTGTGTTGTTTTGGTTGAAATGTATGAAGAAAATCCAGACTTAGATATGGAATTGTAAATGGGAGGGGTACTTTAATCATCTTTCCAAATAATTGTGTATATTCTTCTTTGACAGTATCCCCAAATTTGACAAGTGGTTGGT